>NC_136924.1:35318758-35918758 GCF_949752795.1 Hyperoodon ampullatus | reverse complement strand
CCATCCCTCGACCTGGACCAGGCCCTGTTGGTGGGTGGGGACAGACCACAGAGCCTTGGGCTGTGCTGCAGAGGCTGCCCAGACTCAGACCCACCCAGACCCAGGCCCAGGTGATTGGAGCACAAGAGGCCATCTACACAGGGGGTTGACCCATTAGAAATAGAGGAAACCAAGGCTCAGGGGGCCAGGGGGCCTGCTTGAAGTCACAGAGCTGTCACCCAGAAGAGCTCTGGTGTCCACCAGCCCTCCCAAAGGGGATCTTGGCTGGAGCCGCCGGCCCCTCACCTTCCCCTGGCCTTTCCGTTGGTCCCCTAGCCCCTGAGGCCTGGCTGGTTCTGTTCCAGTGTGTTGTCCTGCACTAGCTCCTGGTCCCCCGGGGGGCCAGGGTCAGGTAAACAGGATCCCAGCCAGCACCCCTGACCTTGTTTACCTCCCGAAGGAATGTGAGGGCATTCTTCCCCTTCCCAGGCTGTGAGTCACCCCTCAGCGATGCGCCAGGCTCCCGCCACCGCCTGCCCGGTCCCCATTCACCCCCCCTCAAACCCCGGCCCCTTGCCTCCTCACCCGGTGATGTCAACCCTGTCTCCCCCTCCCCACCCCCGTGGAGCCCACCGGGCCTCGAATCGCCATGGCAACAGCTCACAACAGGAAGCAAGGCCCCACGGAGGCCTGAGCTGGGGCAGAAACACAGGAAGCAGCGCTGAGCACCGTGCAGCATTGTCAGTCCCGTAAAAAACAAAACAGGACAAAAAGATTTAATGAGAACAATTAGCCCAAAGAAAAAGGAAAAAAAAAAAAAGGCCAAAAAAACAAACAAGGCCAAACAGCCTGAAGGCAGGAGGCTGGCTGAGATCCAAGGACCCCGTGTTTCCCCTCCCAACACAATGTCGGTTAAATAATACTTCCTTCTCAGAAGAAGGCTCCTGGGGGGAAGAGGGGTCCTTCCCAGTGGCTCCTCTGTTGAGCCCCCCAACTTCTGAGGACCAGATGGGCTAGTCCCCCACCCCCACCCCAGGTATTATTACTCCCCAAGTCCTTCACGGGGTGGCATCCAGCTCAGGGGAAGAAAGGCCAGAGGCCTGGGCCACTCAGATGGAAACAACTCCTGGCCCCAGTGCCGGGAGATTCTGTGCAGCGATGATCTCTCTTGAGCCTCAGTTTCCTCCCTCGTTTGCACCCTCGCCGTCCTCACTGTTGTCAGCATCACCCTCCCCTCGTCGCTGAAGTGTCGTGAAGCTTCAGTGAGTTGGCACATCCATAGGCGCACAGTAGGTGATCGATGCGTGTTAAATGAACGAGTGAAGGAATGAATGAATCAGCGGAAGTTCATGGAGTCAATTTCAGCTCAGTACAAGCTACGAGTCAGAGATGGACAAGATGCCCTGTGAGGGACAGAGCTCCCCGGCAGTGGAGGGGGACGAGCAGAGGTTGGGAAGACTTGGTGGATGTTATAGAGGGAACTGAGCCCTGGGGTAGGGGAGGGTGCAGCAGAGGATCCTCAGGGCTCTCTCCCTCCCACCAGCTGAGGGCTCTGGCCCAGCCGCTCTATCTGGATGATACAGTCTAGTCCTGGGCCCTGTCCAGGCACCAAGGGGTCACTGGTGGCTTCCGAGCAGGGCAGTGATACGTGCAATTGGATAATTTAGGGAGGTATCTCTGGACAGATTAGGAATGGTGGGGACACACCAGAAAAGAACAGGATGGGAGATGGGGGAATCTGGGGTCGGCTGACTTGGTTTCTTTCCTTTTGAACTCAATAATAATGATGCGTAGTAAGTGTTCAGTCAGTATTTATTGAACGAACGAGTGACAACCCCCTTATACTGAGATATTTGTTTTGCATACATTGTTTTATTAATTCTCATTACAACCCTATGAAGTAAGCCTCATTCTTCCTAGTTTACAAATGAAGGAATGGAGGCTCAGAGAGGTTGAGGAACTTGCCCCAGGCTGCACAGCATGTAATGGAGCTGGATTCCAGCCCAGCTGACTCCACCTGCCATCTCAGACATGCCACACCGCAGTATTGCCCTGTGCTGACTCCATGCTGGGCCTTGGGGACACATAGATGATCAAGCCCCAGCCATGCCTCTGAGGAGCCCCTGAGTTAGTGGCCTCAGTTTTCCCAGCCATAGACTGAGGGGTGATAGGGGAACGCCCAGGCCCCTCCAAGCTCTCCCACCACCATCCCCAGTGAGGCTCCACGGAAGGGGCAGCCAAATGGGCACCAGGGAGGACAGGGAGGCGGCGTCAGGCCCAGCTGGGGGAAGGGAAGACGGAGGAGGGAAGGAGGACGCCTTCGAGGAGATCAGATAACCGCGGGGTGTCCCTCAGGAAAAGGAACAGAGACCAGGGCTTGGTGAGGGGGAAGGAGAAGCAGATGTGGTGAGAGGCAGGGGCAGGTGCACTCAGGGCCGGGAGGAAATGAATCTCAGTCCCGGCGCCTGGCCTTCGGGCCCTGGGCCTGCTCAGCTGGAAGCCGGGCCCCAAACACAGCATCTGGGGTTTGGGGCTGCACCTGAGGGCTTCAGGTGGGACCCGGAAAGGACTTCCCGCCCACACCTGTCCTCCTGCCTCCTCATCCGGGTGCCCCCCATGCACCTGCCCCGGGGCCTGCTGGAAATCCTCCTGGGGGCTGTTGAATGGGCTACAGGAAAGGGGATACAGTCTGTGGGTGGCTTGTGCCCGGAGTGAAGGAGGGAGAGGAGGCTGGGCGGTGCAGGGAGGGGCCCCGGGGGCCCCATGGGAATGAGACGGGTCTCCTAGGACAGGAAGCGACAGAGGGTCATCACGGATGGCTGAGGAAGAGTCCTGTTCTACGTTGGGGGTCTCTGTCAAGTTGTTCCCCTCTGGGCCTCAGTTTCCCCATTTGTGAAGTGAGGGCTCTCATTCTCGGGAGAGGCAGTAGGCCGGCCTAGTGCTTAAGAGTGTGTCGGCACCTGGACCATCTGGGCTCAGTCCTGGCTCCTACGTCACGCCAGACAGGCCCAAGGGTGCGGGGTTTTAATAACACAGAATCCAATAGGGTCTGCAGTGTGGAAATGTTCTGGCTCCACCACTTGTTAGCTGTGTGACTTGAGCAAGATGCCCAATGTCGCTGTGCTGTTTCCCACCTTCAAGAAGAAGGTTGTAACAACGCGAACGTCCTGGAGGACCCAGAGAGTTAACACACCTACCAAAGCAGAATAACACTAAGTAGGTTGTAAGCGCCCAGAGACCATCCTAAGATGCTTTCTAACTGGGAATCACCGAGACAGCTCCACTTCCAGGCTCTGTGCCCAGCCTGGCCCTCAGGACAGAGGGGAACAGGCAGAGGAGAAGCAGGGAGAGAAAGTGGGAAAGTGTCTGGCCCAGAAGTTGAGGCTGTCTCCTTCAGCCTCTGCCCCCTGGCCCTGAGCACAGTCATCGTGGGGGGCGTCGAGCCCTCGGGTCCTGCCCTGTGGGTCTCTCTCCCTGGGCTGGGCAGGGGTTTGGCGCACAGCAGGAGCCCCCAGGAGGCACTGGGGCCTGGGGAAGAGTGCACGGCCTGGGTTTCTCAGTGAGTCACTGAAGACCTCAGTGTGCTCCCTGTAAAGTGAGA
Organism: Hyperoodon ampullatus; assembly: GCF_949752795.1. Taxonomy (NCBI): domain Eukaryota; kingdom Metazoa; phylum Chordata; class Mammalia; order Artiodactyla; family Ziphiidae; genus Hyperoodon; species Hyperoodon ampullatus. The sequence goes on along the minus strand of NC_136924.1, from coordinate 35,915,178 downwards.
GATGGAAGCGCATGTTCCAGGCAAGTCCCTCACGTGGGGGCCACTGCGCCCAGGAGGTGCCCCCCATGCTGTTCCTCTTCCCTTCCCTTCCCTTCCAGAACCATCAGCTCCTTCCCTTCCACCAGCTGCCCCATCGCTACCAGTTCTCCTCTCACAGCCCAGACTCGTCCTCAATTGTCAGCGCTGAAACAGATAAGCCCCTTGACGCCCGGCCCCCACCTCACCCCCACCTCACCCTCTCCCTTGTTCCTTGTGTCCACACCACCTCTGCACCTTTGTGGTCACTCTTTTTTTTTTAATATTTATTTATTTTTAGTTTTTGGATGCGTTGGGTCTTCGTTGCTGCATGGGGGCTTTCTCTAGTTGCGGCAAGCAGGGGCCACTCTTCGTCGTGGTGTGTGGGCTTCTCATTGCGGTGGCTTGTTGCGGAGCACGGGCTCTAGGCTCACGGGCTTCAGTAGTTGTGGCATGTGAGCTCAGTAGTTGTGGCTCAAGGGCTCTAGAGCACAGGCTTAGTAGTTGTGGCACACGGGCTTAATTGCTCCGTGGCATGTGGGATCTTCCCGGACCAGGGCTCAAACCCGCGTCCCCTGCACTGGAAGGTGGGAAGTCCCTGTGGTCACTCTTTAGCCTGACACATCTCTCATCAGTCTTCAGCACCTTCCAAGTCTCTCTCTCACTTGGCTCCAAGGTGCCCCCCTGACGTTCTTCTCCGACCCCTTGGCGTCTCCTCCTCAGTCTAGTTGGCTTCCCCTGCCAGCCTGGCCCCTCCGGCCTCCTTCCTGTGCCTCTGCGTCCACCCTCTTTCTTCTCCCAGTCCCAGCCGTCGCATCCACGTCCGATCCCTCCCCAGCAGGACCCACCTCCTGGCTGCGTAATCTTTAGCTACTTAGCTTCTCTGTGCCTCAGTCCCCTCATCTGTAAAATGGAACTAACAGTGGTTCCTACATCATAGGGCAGTGGGGGGGGATTTATGAGTAACACAAGTGAAGCGCTCAGAATGTGCCTGCACATAAGCCAGACCCAGCCTAGGAGTACCTGTCACATGGCCAGTAAGTGTCAGAGCGGGGACTTGAGCCCAGGGACCCTGGATCCAAGTCCCGTTCTCTTCCACTGTTCTTGTGACACATCCATCATCCAAGGCGTTCCTCGGTGGTGGGGGTGTGGGGGTGTGGGGGTGGTGGAGTGCGTGCAGTTTGCAGCATAGAGCAGGCATCCCATCCCCAGAGGGTGGAATCTCAGGCACAGAAAAGCAGATGGGGCAGGACCCCTTGAAGACCTGAGGTGACACCAAGGGCTGGCCTAGAGGAACCCTCTTGCGTTGCTGCTGTGGGACATGCAGGTTCTGGTTCTGGGCTCCTTGGGCCTCTATCCTATGAGGGAACATGTGCTGGGCAGCCAGACGCCTGGGAGCCTGGTGCCACCTGGTGGTCAGAGCGCATCCCACTGTGTTCTGGGGCTTAAGACGAGAACTCTGGGCTCCCCGCGTCCTGTAGCCATCCCAATGCAATTATTTTTCAATCGAGGCTGACTCTTTTAACAGCCTTCCCACCTCCTGCTGTGTAGCCCCAATTTAGTGTCCTCTTCCCCTTGCCTTGCTGAAGGCCAGTGTCTCACTGAGCATTTATTTATTCACTCAACAAATGCAAAACCTCTATTGTGTGCCTGGCCCCGGGCAGAGCGCCAGGATGGTGACCTGAATCAAACCTGTTCCCTTTCTTGGAGGAGGTCCCGGTTCTGATGGGGGTGATGCACACAGACTGACAGCAAATTAAGAGCTGTCACTGAGCGAAGCCCAGGAGGTTTTGCTGGGGCAGATTAAACAGTAGCCCAGGAGGCTTCATGGAGGAGGAGACGTTTGAGATTCATTTTGAAGGATGGAAACAATAGCGACTGATAGAGGCCCTTAGTAATCAGAGTAGGGTCAGGGAAAAAAGTCATGAAGGGAACAGCTTATGCAGAGTATGGAGGCCTTGAGCTGAGAGCCACTGAATGGTGGTCCAGTATGTTTTTCCAACACCACCAAACAATCAGTTCTACCTGGGGATGGTGTCAAATCTCATAGGTTAAGGGCTCAGTCCCACAGGGCCAGCCATCCCTGCCCCGTCCCCCACTTTGGAAGCCAACCATAAGTCAAAGTTGTCACCTGTGCCACCAGCTACAAATTGGAGATTCCCACAACCCCTTCTTTGGGTTTGATTAAGTTGCTAGAGCAGCTCACAGAACTAAGGAAAACAGCTTACCTACTAGATAATCAGTTTATTGTAAAAGGATATAACTCAGGAACAGCCAGATAGAAGAGATGCACAGGGCAAGGTACAGGGAAGGGGTGTGGAGTTTCCACACTCTCTCTGGGAGTACCATTCTCCCAAGGCCTGCGGGTGTTCACCAATCCAGAAGCTCTCTGAACCCCATCCTTTTGGGTTCTTATGGAGGCTTCATTACATAGGCATGATTGGTTAAATCATTTGCCACTGGCTATTGATTCAAACTTCAGCCCTTCTCTTCGCCTTGGAGCTGAAAGCTCCAATGCTCTAAGCATCTGGTTGGTTCCCTTGAACCAGCCCCTACCCTTAGTCGCTTTCCGAAAGTCACCTTATTAACATAAACTCAGATGTGGTTGAAAGGGGTTTGTTATGAATATCAAGACACCTTTATCACTCTTCTCACTTAGGAAATTCCAAGGGTTTTAGGAGTTCTGTGCCAGAAATGGGGAAACCAAATATACATTTCTTATTATAATCACAATATCACAAGTGGTTAGTAGGGAATGACAGGGTCACTCAGGCTACAAGTGCCAGATGGAAGAGGTGGCAGGGACTGAAGTGAGAGGTGCTGGTGGCTTGGTCTGGGAGGGAGGGTGGTGGTGGTGGTGGTGGTGACCATAGGGGTTGGGAGATGGCATTGAGAGATGGGTGGGAGGTGAGTCAGAAGGAGGGTCTGGGACACCCCTCAGGGTCTGAGAATATGCATTTTTTATTAAAAACATAGTTAACTTTATTATTGATTTAAAAATCAAATGTTAATTCACCATATTAATTAACTGAACAAAGAACACCATACGATCATCCCAATAGATGCAGAAAAAGCATTTGACAAAATTCAACAGTTATAATAAAAACTCTCAGCAAACTGGGAATAGAAGAAAACTTTCCCAGTCTAATAAAGGGTGTCTATGAAAAAATCTGTAGCTAATATCATAAAAATCTGAGTGCTTTCTCCCTAAGATCAGGAAAAAGGTAAAGATGTCTGCTCTTAATACTTCTAGTCAACATTGTACTGGATGTCTTAGCCAGTGCAATAAGGCAAGAAAAAAAAAGGCATACAGACTGGAAATGAAAGAAAACTGTCTTTATTCACAGACATGAACATCTACATAGAAAATTTGATGGAATTTTTAAAAAGCTAATAGAACTAATAAGTGAGTTTAGCAATGTTGTAGGATACAGGTCAATATAAAAAAATCAAATTTAGTTATATATACTAGTCATGAACAGTTGGAAATTTTAAATTTAAAATACCACTTACAGCAGCATGAAACACTTAGGGATAATTCTGACAAAGATAGGTAGCAACTGCACCCGTGAAACTACAGGACATTGTTGACAATTTCAACATTGTTTTAAAAAATCAAATGAGAACTAAGCATTAAATATTTTTAAATGGAGAGTTATAACTTTTTCATGATTGGAAAATTCAATATTGTTAAGATGTCAGTCATTTCCAAATTGAACTACAGATTCAAAATAATCTAAATAAAAATTCTAACAGTTTTTTTTTTTGGTAGAAATTGACAAGATGGGTAAGCATATGGAAAACAGTGAACCTGATCCTTTCCTCATATCATATACAAAAATTAACTCATAATGAGTCATATACCTAAATGTAAAAGCTTTTGTTTTTTGAAAGACATCATTAAGAAAATTAAAAGACAAGCCACAGTCTGGGAGAAAATATTTGCAAAACATATATCTCATGAAGGACTTGGAATATTTAAAGAATTCTTATAACTTGAAAATAAGAAGACAAACAACCTGGTTTTTAAAATGGGCAAGATATTTGAAAACACATTTTACCGAAGAGGATATATGAATGGCGAATAAGCATATGAGGGGACTTCCCTGGTGGTCCAGTGGTTAAGAATCTGTCTTCCAATGTAGGGGACGTGGGTTTGATCCCTGGTCGGAGAACTAAGATCCCACATGCCACAGGGCAACTAAGCCCGCACGCCACAACTACTGAGCCCACGTGCCACAACTAGAGAGGAGCCTGCGTGTTGCAACTAAGACCCAACAGCCAAAAATAAATAAATAAATAATTTTAAAAAGCACATGAAAAGATGCTCAATATCAATAGTCATTAGAGAAACGCAAATTCTCTACATTCTATCAGTATACATGCAATAAATAGCTAAAATGGAAAAGACTGATGATATCAAGTGTTGGCAAGGATGTGGAGCAATGGAACTCTCGGTGTTAATGGGAAGGTAAAATAGTCCAGCCATTGTAGAAAACAGTTTGACAGGTTCTTAAAAAGTCGCCATTTACAACCCAGTGATTCCACTCCTAGGTTTCTACCCACGAGACAGGAAAACTGCTTTCTAGGCTTTCTGCAACAGGTACGTTCCTGAGATTTCTTTCCACTGGATTTCTGGATAAATCCCTTTGTTTCATTTCCTACATCTTCCTCTTAGTTTCACCTTGTAAGAGGCTGCAGTTACTCACCAAAGTCCACGAGCTCCTCTACTTCCTTGGCGCCTGGGTGGATGACCCAATTCTTTGCACCTGTGCTGGGTCACATGCGTAGTTAGTTCTGGCCAATGGAAAGTGCTTGGAAGGTTTGTTACTTCCGTGAAGATGATGTGCCTTCTTTACTCTCTTCCCTTGCCCTCTGGCTGAATGTCCCTGTGGAGAACTCAGATGAAAGGAGTCCGAGTCCTCAATGAATGTGTATAGCAGCCTCCCCTATCCCTTCCCTGGCCTCAATAACCCTCACTGAACTCCAAGGTGGTCAAGAAATGAACCCTTAATGTACTTAACTACTGAGACTGTGTGTGGGGGGTGTCTGTGTGTGTGTGTGTGTGTGTGTGTGTGTTGATCTAATAGCTAGCGTCACTTACCTGAGTAATACCTCGCCATTCTTGCTGAAGTAGATGCTCAAATAATTTCCTAACAAAGAATGTTGAGGAATTAAATTTTCAGAGCTCTTGCATGTCTGACAATTGTCTTTATTTAGCCCTCACATTTGAGTTTGGATAGTGAGGCTAATCTGCTAGTTGCCTGCCTGATATCCATTCTCCCACTTATTTCTTGCCCCTTTTCTGTGTATGGGGCAGCAATGTAATTTGGCTGAATACTTGTTTTCTCAGGCTCTTTGGCAACAAGGAGGAGCTATGTGACACATTTCTGGCAACTGAACCATAAGCAGTTTCCCTGGGTAAGCTTTGTTTTCCTGATAAAATCAGGATAAAAGGGAACATAGGTAAGTGGCACCACCTTTCCTCCTCCTTCTCAAAAGGAACATGGGTGTGATGTCTGGAGCTGTAGCAGTCATCTTGTGACCAGGTGGCAACAAATATAAGGTAAAGGCCTGTGGAATCACAAAGATGCTGGCCCTGATGTCTCTGATCTACCTAAAAAGCAAGCAATGCTTCCTCATCTGGTTAGATGAGAAATGTAGCCTCCTATTTGTTTACAGCACTGTAAGTCATAATTTCTGTTGCATAGAACATTTTAAACTGGCCCAGAAGGCATATAATTTTAGGTTCAAAGTAATTTTCCCTTAGAATTTGAAGACCTTTCTCTGCTGTCTTCTGGCCTCTGTTATTGGTAATCCCAGACTGATTCATGTTCTTTTCTTTGCAATTATTTTTTTAAACAGAAAGCGTTTAAATTAATGTTCTTTTTATCCTGATGTTCAGACATTTGTTAGTGTGTTTAGGTGTCAGTCTTTAAAAATCCACTTTGTTCATCACTTGACAAGTCCTTTCAATTTGATGGCTGTATCTCTGCTGATGTCTGGGAAATTCTTTCCTATTTGGTCATTTCCTCCCCTTCGCCTTCCCTGCCTTCTCTTTCTGGAACTCCTGATACAGATGTTGGACCCTGTAGATCCTTTATATCTCTTGTCTTTTCCTTCATGTTCTCCATCTTTTTGTTCTATCTTCTAGAATCCACTAAATCTTCTGTTAATTTTTAAAATTTCAGCAATTTTTTTTTTTTTTTTTTGCAGTACGCAGGCCTCTCATTGTTGTGGCCTCTCCCATTGCGGAGCACAGGCTCCAGACGCGCAGGCTCAGCAGCCATGGCTCACGGGCCCAGCCGCTCCGCGGCATGTGGGATCTTCCCGGAGTGGGGCACGAACCCATGTCCCCTGCATCGGCAGGCGGACTCTCAACCACTGCGCCACCAGGGAAGCCCCTCAGCAATATTTTTAATGTTCAAGAATTCTTATTTTCTGGTTGCTCCCTTCTCAAAGCATCTTGTTCCTGTTTTTCATATGTGGTATCTCCTAAAATATCTCTGAGGAGGTTTCATCCCAACAGGTCACTGAGGGAAAATTACAGCTGAATTTAATTCCTCAACATTCTTTCTTAGGAAATTATTTGAGCATCTACTTCAGCAAAGTTATCTTATATCCTGAATTATTTTATTTTATTTTGAGTCAGTTTTTTCTATTATTCTTAGTATTTCTCTTTCAGCTGTAATTTTCCCTCAATGATCTGGTACTTTTTAGGACAAAGACAAAAATCCTCAGCACAGCCTAAAAGGCCCTGTAGAGTCCCTAACTACAGTTTCAGAAAGATTTCTTTTAAATTTAATTTAATTTAATTTTTGGATTGTGACATGATGCATACATGAATGTATAAAAGGTACGAACATTCAAAGACTAATGATAAAGCTGACACTCACATAAACAACTCTCAAATTAGGAAAGGGGACATCACCAGGAACTGTGTGTTCCCCTGCATCCATACTCACCTCTCTCCCCAAAAGGAAGTCACTATTCCAGTCTCTGCAATAATCATTTCCTTGTTTCCTCATGAGTTTTTACCATCTACATCTGCATCCCTGTACAAAATAGTATTTAGCTTTGCCTGGTTTTGAACTCTATGTAAGTGGCACCATATGGTTTATATTCTTATTTCCATTGCTAAACCTTATTTTGAAAGACTCATTTACGCTGATGTGCATCATTATAGTTCGCTCAGTTTCAATGCTGGATAATTATCCAGTGTGTGAATATCCTGGACTTTACTTGCCCAGCCTACTGGAAGTGGGGGCTGTTTCCAGGTTCAAGTTTTTGCAAATATTGTTCCCGTGAGCACTTTAAAACAGGTTTTCTGGTGCACATGTGCAAGAATTGTCCTAACGCGTGTCCCTAGGAGACAAATTACTGGCTTCCAGGTGATGTGCAGGTTTCCATTTACTCAGTAGCACCAAACTGATTTCCAGAGTGGTTGAGTCCACTTTTTTTTTCTTTCTGTTTTTTTTTTTTTTTTGCTGTACGCGGGCCTCTCACTGTTGTGGCCTCTCCTGTTGCGGAGCACAGGCTCCGGACGCGCAGGCTCAGCGGCCATGGCTCACGGGCCTAGCCGCTCTGCGGCATATGGGATCTTCCCAGACCGGGGCACGAACCCGTGTCCCCTGCATCGGCAGGCAGACTCTCAACCACTGCGCCACCAGGGAAGCCTGGTTGAGTCCACTTTTATTCTCACCAGAAATATCTGAGAGTTCCTGCTGTTCCACCTTCTTGTCGGGACTTGCCATTATCAGTCTTTACAAGTTTTGCTTATCAGGTGGGAGTGAAGCTGTATCTCATTGGGGGTTTGTATTTGCATCACTTGTGAGGTTGAGCGGCTTTTCATTTTATTGGTCTCTTGTGATTCCTCTTTACAAGTGCCCGTTCCAGTCTTTGGCCCACCTTCTCTGCTCCTGGGTTTTTGTTCTATCCTCCAACTGATTCACAAGAATTCCTGACAAATTCTCCTTTGTCAATTTATGGTGTTTTAAATATTTTCTTTATCTTTTCACTCTCTACATAGTCTTTTGATAAAGAACATTCATAATTTGAATGTAGCTGAAGTTATTGATTGTTTCCTATGTGACCTATGTTCTGTGTTTCTTGTGTAAGAAATTATTCTCTACCTCATGTTAATAAAGATATTTTAAAATACCATCTTCTAAAAGTCTCAGAGTTTTGCCTTTCACATTGAGGCTTAGAGTTAATTTGGGGGATGTAGGAGGTCTAGTTTCATTTTTTTCCACATATGGAGAACTAATAATCCAGCACCATTTATTGAAAAGTTCATACCCACTGACCAGCGTCTCAGTCCCTCTCTCCCTTTCTCTAGATAGACCGATCTGTTTGACTGTATCTATATTCCTCTGAGCTTTCATTTTGCTTTCATTGTCCTATTTGTCTCTTCTCATGTCCACAGTTCACTATCTTATTTGCTTTAGCTTTATATTGTCTTGGTATCTGCTAGGGACAATTCCATTACCTCCATCTCCTCTCCCTTCTCCTCCTGCAGGTGTGCCTTGGCTTGCCCTAGCCCTTTGCACTTCCATATAAATCTTACATTCAGCTTATCCAGTTCCAAAAAATACCTGTGGTGATTTTGGTTAGGTTTGCCTTGACTCTATAGACCAGTTTGGGGAGAATCGCCATGGTTCCAGGACTGGGTCTTTCAACCCATGAACATGGCTTAACTCTCCATTTTTAGATAGTCTTTAATGTCTCACAATAAAATCTTATGATTTTATTCCATAAGGACCTAGATGTATAAATCAGTAGATTTACTCTTAGGTACTTTACATATTTTTATTATACTTAAGGGGTATCTTATTTTACTTCATTTTCTAATTATTTACTGCTGGCATAGAGGAACACAAAACACAAAAGATTTTTGCATATTGACTTTTTTAATCCAACAATTTTGCTAACTTCTCTTATTAATTCTAATAAACATTTTGAAGAATTTTTGGATTTTTCTACACAAAATCAGAAAATGACAGTTTTGTTTATTTTTTTCTAATCATTTTCCCTTTGTTTCATTTTGTTTTCTTACTGTCTAGGTCAGCATTGTTCAGTAAAATCTAATGTAAGTCATAAATGCAGACCACAGGTATATTTTAAAATTAATAGCCACATTAAAAATTAAAAGAAGCAGATGAAATGAATTTTTATAATACATTTCATATAACCCAATGTATCAAAATACTATTGCTTCAGTATGTAATAAATATACAATTATTAATGAGATATTTTATGGTGTGGGGTTTTTTTTTGTACTAAGTATTTAAAATCCAACATGTATGTAATTTGACTCTTACATCTCAATTCAGACTAGTCATATTTCAAAATCTCAGTAGTCACAGGTGGCTAGTGGCTACCATATTGGATAACACAGGTCTAGAATATTCTGTGCCCTGTTTAATGAAAATGGGGATTGCAACCATCCTTGCCTTGTTACTGATCTCAAGGGGAATGCTTTCAACATTTCACCATTAATTAGGATATTTGCTGTAGGATTTTTGTATATACTTTTACCAGGATAAAGATATTCCCTTGTATTCCTAATTTGCTACAAGTTTTAAAACATAAACAGATATTGACTTTCCTGGTATCTTTTGTGCTAACAATATGTCTCTCTCCTTTAACTTTTAATGTGGTGAATTACGTTGTTTTTTTTTTTTTTTTTTTTTTTGCTTTTGCTTTGCAGTGTTTATCGCTAATGAGTGGTAGCATTTTCCCCAAGATTTTTAAATTGAGATATAACTGACATATAACATTATATTATTTTCAGGGGTACAACATAACGATTTGATATTTGTATACACTGCAAGATGATCCCCACAGTAAATCTAATTACCATCTGCATATTGACTGACTTTCAAATGTTAAGCCAACCTTGCATTTCTGGATGAGATCTGATTTTGTCACAATGCATTATCATTTTTATATACTGCCTGATTTGGTTTGCTAATGTTTTGTTTAGGATTTATGTATTTGTACTCATGAGTGACATTGGCCTATGATTTTCCTTTTTTGTTATATCCTTTTCATAAAAAGAATTGGGAAGAATCCCCTCTTTTTCTATATGGGGAAGGACTGAAATTTTTTCTTCTTTAAATAATTCATAGATGAAGACCCATTTTCAGTGAAGCTGTAATTTTCTTTGTGGGGACATTACTGATGATCGGTTCAACTCCTTTAATGGTTGTGCAGAGGTCTGATGTTCACTGGTGCCACGGAACGTCAGACTGCTAAAGTGCTGAAATAGTTTCATACCAGTTGGTACATACCACCACTCCCAACCCCCTAAGTGCAACAACCCCTCCAAGGCTGCCCCAGATTCCCCAGACCTTCTAACAAATAGATCTGCTGACAAATAGATCAAAGAATGAATCCCTGCATAGCCAGGGGACTCTTGGGCTCTGTTCAGTGTTAGGGTTGGCACCTGTTATGAATGCCCAGTGCCTGGTTGTTAAATCCTGTGGTACTATGACCAGGGATGGTGATCATTCAGGTTTCCTCTTGAGTTAATGCTGGTAAATTATATTTTTCTAGGAATTTGCCCATTTCATTAAAATTTGAAAGCTATTGTAATCAAGTTATTCACAATTATCTTTATCTTTTCTTTTTTTCGGTGTCCACATACTCTTTAGCTTTTCATTCTGGATATTGATTAATTGTGCCTTCTCTCTTCTTTCTTGATCAGTTTCACCAGAGGGTTGTCAATACAACTAGTGTTTTCAGAGAAATAATGTCTTCTTTTGCTGATCCTTTTCATTATTTTCTGCTCTTAACTTTACTCTGTCCTTCCTTTTGTTTTCTTTGGTGTACTGTTCTTTTTCTAGCTTCTTGAGATGGGAGCTTACTTATTACTTTCAGCCTTTGCTCTTTTCTAATACAAGCATTAAAGACCATAAACTCCCCTTTAAGTCGTGCTTTAGCTGTAACCTATAATTTTTAATATGTAATATTTCCATTCTCATTCAGTTAAAATATTTTCTAATTTCCATCATGAGTTCTTTTTTGATCCATCTCTTATTTAGAAACACACTTCTTAACTTCCAAACATATGGGGCTTTTGAAGTTATCTTTTTGTTATTAATCTCTGGCTTATTTGTGCTTTGGTCAGAGAATGTACTCTATATGATTTCCGACTTTAGAAATTTCTTGAGTTTCAAGAAATTTGTTTTTGTAAATATTTCATAAGTCTTGAAAAGGAGAGTATTCTGCAGATGTAGCCATGATGTTCTATAAAAGTCCACTAGCCAAGTTTCTTAATATTATCCTTATTGAATATATTTCTGCTTATTCTGCCAATTACAGAGGGATGTGTTTTTAAATCTCCCCTTATAATTGTGGATTTGTCTATTTCTCTGTGTAGTTCTCTTCTTCATGTTTCTTATATTTTAAGACTATGGTATGCACATACAAATTTGAAATTGTTCTATCTTTCTGGTCAGTTGGACCATTTTCATTTTGAAGTGACCTTCTTCATCTCTAGTGATGTTTTTGTCTGATACTAAAATACCTGCACCAGCCTTCTTTTCATTAGCCTTTTTTTACCGTACATTTATTTTCACCCTTTCAGTATCCTCATGTTTTGGAAGTGTCTCTTGTGGATGTCTCTTGTAAATTGCATATAGTTGGATTTTTATCCAGTCTGATAATCTTCTTGTTTTAACTACAACATTTAGTCCACTTGCATTTATTGAATTATAGTACATTTGAATTTATAACTGTCATTTATTTGTCCCACCTGTCTTGTATTTCTTTTTCTCTCCATTCTTGCTTGCTTTAGGATTGATTGGATTGATGTTCTCATTCTATTTCCCCCCTCTAATAATTTGGCTAAATATTATACACTGCATTTTCATTCTTTTTGTTTACCCTGGTAATGACAATGTGCAGTCTTAACTCATCAAAGTCTAAGTATATTTGATATCTGTTTTCGTTTTCCTCCTGAGGAATAGAAGGATCTTGGAACACTTTAATCCACTCACCCAAGTTCTGTGCCATTGTTGTTGTGTATTTTAATTCTATTTTTATCCAAAAGACATTGTTATTGTTTTATATTATCAATGTTCTTCATTGTTCTTTATTCCCTATTGCATCAGACCTCTGTCTGTGATCACCTTCCTCCTGCCTTTAGTCCCTCCTTTGGAATTTCCTTTAGGGAGGGTCTGCTAGCGTCAAAGTCTTAGTTTTTGTATTTGTAAATGTTATTTCCCCTCGTTCTGGAAAGACATTTTCAATGGGTACATAAATCTCGAAATAAAATTTCACTAAATTTCTCTCAGGGCTTTGGATATATCATTCTACTGCCTTCGGGCTGGCTTCCGTTGCTCCTGATAAAAAGTCAGTGTAAATCTATCTATCTTTTTTTTTTTTTCACCTGTACGCCCGACAGAGGCGTACAGGGGAATAGGAAGCTGTGGAAGGTTTTCAAGCACTAGGGTGACCCAGTTAGATGTGCATTTTAGAAAGCGCGCTCTGGCACTGTGGACACGGTCTCAGAGGGGATGGCAGTGAGAAGGTTGTTGCTGCGATCAAGAGAAAGGACAAGGGGTGTAGAGGAGAGGAAGTCAGAGAGGCAGGACTTGGGGTCCACGCAGGCAGGCGGTGGGAGCCGGAGGGGCACGGATGACTCGGGTTCCTCCTAGTGAGGATGAATGGTGGCGCGGTAGAGAAGACAGAACGAGGTTGGAGTGGATGGGGAAAATGAGTTGGTCCCGGACCTCAAGATCCATTCATCCCACAAACAGTCGAAAACCTACTACATGCAGAGCGCCTAGCGCGTGTGACTGGGGACTTGGGGCTGCGTGGCAGCGAAATCTGTCCCGCTGTGCACCTTAGATCCGCCACGGCCACACCTGCCGCCAAGTACTGCCTAGCCGGGGCCCTCGAGGCAGCGGCCGCGCGATCCGGGCGTCTCAGCACGACCGCCTACAGACGGACGGAAGGACGGAAGGATATACGTGGAGGCGGCTGCTCAGGGCTGGCAAACCATGTCGCTCCGGAGCCCGGATCTAGAGAGACCACTGTGCTGAGACACCCGGACAGCTTGGGAAACCTTAGCCGTCCCCGCCCTCCTGCCGCCCAAGAGTCCGCGCCGCGACCCCGTCTATCCTTTGTGGGAGGTGAAGCAAATGGCCTCCCGCTCTGCCCGTGTCCCCATCTGCCCAACCGGGGCCACGCCGTTTCCGGCCCCTCAGAGTCACTGGGAGGACTTTAGGAAACGCGTCTGTGTATTAAGATCTCGTCCCACTCCCGCGCCGACCGGCGCCGGCGCCAAATAAGTCCCGCGGGCTAGCGGATCCCGAGAGCCGTGCGCTACAGACGGCCCAGCCGGGGCGGAGCTCCAGAGAGGGCGGGACCAAGCGGGGGGCGGAGCCGATGAAGGAGGGGCGTGACCTGCCCGGCGAGAGCCGAGCCCCCGCTCCGCCCCCGCCCCGCGCGCTCGCTCGCCGACTTGCGCGCGCCGAGGAAAACGTTGCGCAGGTTCAAAAATGGAACGTCGGCGGCGTGAGGGAGCGCGAGGGGGTGTGCGCGCGTGCGCGTGCGCGTGCGCGCCCGGGCGAGGGTGACTGGGACCCCGCCGGCCCGAGCATCGCGCGCCGCAGCCGCGGCCCCGCAGCTCCGCCCCCGGCCCGGCCCGGCCCGGCCCCGGGCCCGCTCGCCCGCCGCCCCGCATGGAGCTGTCAGCCATCGGCGAGCAGGTGTTCGCCGTAGAGAGCATCCGGAAGAAGCGCGTGCGGAAGGTGAGGCTTCCCGGGGGCGGCTCCCAGGACCCCTGTGGAGTCCCCTCCTGTCCCCAGCACTGTCCCCTCCGCGCTGGAGACGAGGGAGAAAGTGGAGCGGGGGTGGGGGTGGGCAGGCAGCCCCGCGCTGCCGGGATCGTATCCCCAGCCCGTGCCTCAGTTTCCCCCGCCACCTTGTAGAAAGAGTAGAATAAAAGTTGTCGCCCTAGGATGCTGAGGGCAGCTGAGTCCGCCAGAGCTAGAGGTTAGGATCGGACTGTAGGGGTCCTGAACGCCATCCTTTCTCATCCTCCCCTCATTCTAAATATGGGGAGACTGAGGCCCGAGTTGAAGAAACGGCTTGCCTAGTGTGTTCGCGTCGGAGCTGGGTCTCGAACTCAGGACTCTGGACTCTTGGTGCCAAGTCCTTTGAAGTTGGAGGCGGAGCTTTGGAAAAGCGTCCTCCCGCCTCTTAAGTCTAACTGCTGGACTTCGATCCCCTCCACACCCCCACCTCCACGTCTCTCCCCCACTTCCAGTGCACACCCCTCTGTCTTCCCCTCCCCAACTCCCAGCCCCGCCCGGCCGGCTCCGTGGAGCCGCCTACGGCGCTGGGGCATCCTCAAAGCTCCTCCCCCTTTGCCTTCGCCTCCAAAACATACACCCTGCAATTTAAGGAGGCGTCTGTTCTGCTAGGTTCGGTCCCCGCGCCTCGGGCCTGGACTTTGGCCGTGCACATTTCCTGTGCACACGTCTGCAAAGTGGTCTGGCCCCAGACTGGAGGTTGGAGATGGAAGGCTTTGGGGAAAGTTCCTGTCCCGGCACTCACCACTATCCTTTTCCCTTATCTCCTCCCTGCAGCCCCATGGGAGGCTCTAGCGGCAGGGATGGGAGGGGTCTTAAGAGTTCACCTCCTCCCATTTGACGAAGGCACAAACTGAGGCCCTGGCTGGGGAAGTGACCTGGTCAAGATCACACAGCAAGTTAGGGATGGGTGTAGAGCAGGAGCTCAAGTTGGCTGTTTGCCAGCTCATCTTTCAAGAGAGAAAACTCAGTCCCGGCATCTTGGGCTAAGGGTGACAGTCAAGGTGGGCCATGACCTTCTTTTCTTCCCCAACTCCAATGGGGTTGAGCTCTGTCTTCAGGTTGGGGCTGCCCCTCCTCCTCCCTTCCCTCAGGGTTTCCTCGATTTGAATTTGTTCCTCAAAGCCCAATGTTTTCCACACAGTGTAGCCTCAGTAGGTACAGTAATTACCCCCTTCTACATGGGGCCTGAGGGGTAGTGCCAGAGAGTGAGAAGTTATCATTCCTTTTGCCATTCATTCAAAATATATTTATTGAGTATCTCTGTGCACCAGGCACCATCCTAAGCCCCGGGGAGGGAGCTCCTTCCCTCGTGGAGCTGCCATTTTGGCAGCGGAGACACACAGTGAAAGAGGAAATAAATACAGATGCTTTCCAAGGGGGCTGTGTGCCACACAGAAAGAGAACTACTGGAAGGCGGGAGGGAGGGTGTTGGGAAGGGTGGCCAGGGCAGGCCTCTTTGAGGAGGTGACATATCTTGGTCTTCAAGTTCCAGTGTGGAGGGGTATCACCCATCAGATGGGGTTGGACTGGGAACTTTTAAAGGCCCCTGTCACCTTTGAGGAAGGGAGGAACCTGGCTCTATTTTCTAGCTACTGGAGGGGCGATCACCCTTTCTCAAGGTGGAGACTTTATCAGCCTTCTCCGGGGTCCTGCCAGGGTCTTTTGACTTGAGAGTGAGTTGAGAGTCTTGGAGTCACTAGCCTGTCACCTCTGGCCCAGAGGCAGCCTCTCACAGGGAGGGGGCTGATGGGGCTAGAGCCATGTGGGACACGCCAGGGAGGAGTATTCTAGGACTTGGAGAGTCTTCTAATCGAAAAAGGAAAGAGAATTATGGTCTTAGCACCGGGACACTGGACACTAGATCTTTGGCCATGCACATCCCCACATGGTCTCAGTTTCCCCACACGTGACATGGGCTCCAAGCTTCTGCCACAGGAGCCCCAGAGGTGTTTGGGGCCCAGTGCACTCCTGTGTTCTAGTAGGGAGGACCGTCTGGGGGGGTCAGCTTGAGGATCTCTGGTTGATGGGGATCTTGTGGGGGGCGTCCCTGACAGTGTGTATGTGTTGGGGGACTTCTGTCTGCAGAGGGGATTGGGCCTTACTGTCGTGCAAGTGGTCGTAGGGGCATCTGTGTATCTCACTGTGTCTACTTCTCTCTTTCTTCCCAGGGTAAAGTCGAATATCTGGTGAAGTGGAAAGGATGGCCCCCAAAGTAAGGCTTCTTTGTGTGTGTCTGTCTGCCTACCTGTACATCCTTCCATCCACCTTTTACCCTTTCTCCTGCCTCACTTTTCACTCCAGCTGCTCTGGTAATTGGCCAGCAGACCTTGATTAATCATCCTCTTCTCTGGGCCTCAGTTTCCCCTCTGCCAGCTGAGGGGCTTGGAGCACATGAGGGTGAAGGTGGGCCCCAGCTTCTCTTCTCGTGGGCCCCATTCAGTGTTGCACTCCACCTTCTGGTGGGACCCTCTGCTCCCCTGCTTCTGGCCTTTCCCGGCCCCTAGGAGGTGAAGGCCCAGCATCTTGGCTTCAGAGATGGCTGCCTGCAAGGTGGAGGGGCACTCAAGCTGCAGCAAGTACAGTGCCCGGTGGGGGTTTGTGGGGTTGGGCAAGACAAGTCTAGCCAGTGGGGCACGAGTCCTCAGTGCCATACAGCTAGGGACAGAGCCCGCCTTTGGACAGCACTCTCCAGTCTACAGAGCAGGCTCCTGTACTGCCTTGTGAGGCAGCTGTGGTCCTGATCTATAAAGATGAGGAAACAGGCTCAGAGAAGGTAAGCAGCTTGCCTTAGGTCACACAGCAAGTGGAGGCAGAGTTGAGAGTTGAACTGGGCCTCTCCATCTTCAGGTATCTCTTCTGTGCCTCCTCCATCTCCCAGGTTTGGGCCAGGGAGCTGGGTCTAGGACCTCTCCCAGTTGCCCCACCTCTCCGCTGAGGCCCAATCAGGAACCTTCTCACCAACCAATCACCTCCCAGCAAGGAGTTGTTGGGGGAGGGGAGGGAAGGAGCAGGTCGTGGGGCCTCCCCATTGGTCTGTGGGTGCCCCACCTCCCAGCCCTGCCTCCTAGAGACTGACTCCTGGAATCCCCCTCTGTCCAGAGCCCCTGCTGTCTGTGCCAGGGGCTTTCTGCTGTGCTGGTGTTGGGGGCTGACCTGGTATTTGGGTTATGGGAGTGTCTTGGACACGCGGTGGTGAGAGACAGCAGAGAGGAAGACAGGCCATGCTGCCTCAGCTTCTCTGTCTGCAAAATGGGTTCAGTAGTCCAGGCCCTGCTCTCTTCCCACAGGCTCCTTCACTCTGTGGGGTGAAAGGCCTGGGGGTTTGTTCAGGATGGCCTGCAGGCATCCTGATGATTAGGGTTGGTGGCTGGTTAACCAGGTAATGCATTCATCCATTCCTGCTGCCCCTTCCCAAACCCCCTGGGACTGAAGGATAATCCCCTCCTCCACTGGGCAGATGAAGGTGGGCTTCTGGTCTGGGTGAAGGGGCTGGTAGGAGGAGGTGGAAAGCTAGAAAAGGAAGATGTTCAGGGTGGGCATACTCCCTGGGTACTCACTCCCCTCTTAGCTTCTGCGCCAGAAGGCATTGCGTCCCAGTGAGACACCAGCCTGTTGGCCTTCAAGGCACCATTGGCTACTTTTCCTGCTCTGTAGACTCCCTTCTCTAAACAGAGGTTTTTGTCTATTTAAAGTTCCTTCCCCCACTTTTATTAATCCTGAATGAATACATCGGCCCATCAGAGCTTCAGTCAGGGGAGGACCTGGCATTCCAAGAGCAGTCCCTCCATGGTTCTCCTGGCCTGTGCCCCCGACCCTGAGGCCCACTTGTTTCCTAACATGCTGAGACCACCAGATGGGCCCTCGTGACTGCTTTTTGTGACACGCCCCCTCCAAGGGAGTTCTGGAAGACCTGTTTGGCCAGATGACCTGGGGCATTTCTGGCTCCCCTATACTTTGATCCTGGGTTCCTGGCCTGGCTCACAGCTAGACAGCTAGGAGCCCTTGAGCAAGTCCCCAACATGGCAGGACCTCTGCTTCCATCTCCAAATTGGAATAAATCCTCCAGTACAACAGTGTTTTGAGGATTAGATGATGGATATAGAGTACCTGATGCATGCTTAGCCCAGACCAAGCACTTAGTGAACGTTTGCTATTAATAGTAAGTTACGCAGCTCAGGCTTCTAGGTCTCCCCCCAGCCGGGAGAAGGGTCTGGGGGCGTCTACTCCTCACAGGAGCCCAAAGTAGCCTTAGCAATCATTGAGATCAGTCCTCTCATTTTTCAAATGGGGAAACTGAGGCCCAGAGAGGGGAGTTATATACAATAATATAACTGCCAATCCGGTGCAGCATGGTGCCCACTTTATGTCATCCACTGTGCCACCCGCTTCACTTGGGTGAAAACAGGTTCAGTCACAGGGAGAATCAGGAGAACCAGGGCTCCTTTGTAACCCACTTGGTCTTCAGTCTCTCCTCCTCAGGGGGCCTTGCTTGAAGAAGAGGCTGAGAAAGAGGGTGGGGAGTAGGTAGTTGGGCAGGTTGCTCGCTGCAGTCCTGGGAGCCTCGGCTAGGGCAGGGCAGTGATAGCCTGGGTGGGAGGGGAGGCAGATTCTCCTGCTCCCCAGCACCCTCCGCCCCCTGGGCGGGGAGGCTCATGTTAGTAACAGAAGCCATGATTTAAACGGACACTCACTCTGTGCCAGGCCCCTGTTAAACCTTTGGGTGCTTTGCCTCTTTTCTCTCCCCAACAGCAGACAAATGACTGCCCTTCCTCCCCAGCAGATGGGGTAGAGGAGCTACCTTGCTTGTTCTGGAAGGAACAGCAAATGGCGCAGGGAGGGGCTGGGGGCAGAGGATGTTAAATAATCAGCTACATGCCGTCAGCACCACAGAGATGCTCAGATACCCTACTGTCATCTCAGCCTGCCCAGGACCCTGCTGCTCCTCTTTGGAAACGCTTTCCTTCCCTCCGTTCTTACCCACTTGTGAATGCTACCCCATTTGTGGGGAGGACCGCCTCCATAGAGCTTCAGTAGTGATATTATCAGTGTATCAGGGTACAGCAATAACCAGGCTGCCTATAACTAAGCCCCTATTAAGATCAGGCATTGGCCCATGTAGTTGCCTAATGGCAACTCATTGTACAGATGGGGAGACAGAAACCCTCAGCAGAGGCGTCCTTGCCCCAGGTCATAAAGGTGGGACGATTTGAACTATGGGCACCTCCTGTAAAATGGGGCCCTAGCCTCACGGAGCCCTGTGGAAGGCTGCCTGAGACAAGAAAGGGTTCGTAACAGTGCCAGACGCAGAGGAGGCTCTTCTTTCTCCTCCAAGGCCAGGTTGAGTAGTGGCAGCACAGAGTCCTCGGTTTGGCCCTGGCAGCTGTGTGTTTGCGCTCTCCAGGCTTTTGATACTGATTTAATAAATGCTTGTTTGCTTTTATTAGGTACCACACTGCTCTAAGTGCTTTATGTGGCTTTACACATCTAATCGTCACATCACCCCTAAAAGACAGGGACTATTGGTAGGTCCGCTTCACGGATGAGGAAACGGAGGCCCGAGCAGCGGAGTCACTTGCTCACCGCCGCCTTCGGGAGCCCGCTGCGCTGCTTCTCATTTGGGTGACTCTAAATCGGAGTCGGGGGCTGGGGCGGGCCTGGCTCTGCAGGGCGCCCCGCCCCCGGCCCGGCGGGAGCCTGCGCGGCTGGGCCCAGGAGGGGCGGCCGCGAGCCTGTTTACCCCGGCTCCGGGGTTGGGGGGGGTCGGGGGGCGCGGCGGAGGTCACGTGGTCGTGTTTACCTCGGAGTCGGCGCGCGCCGTCCCCGCCCCCGCCCCCGCCCCGCCTCCCAACAGTAGGCCGGGTAGTCTGGCGCGCACGCCCCCGCGCTGCGTGCGTGCGTGTGCACGCGCGGCTGCCCGACTCCGGGGGGCGGGGCGCACGGCGCTGTGATGTGGAGCCTTCTGTCCGCCACGCTCGGTTCCCGCCCAGCCGGCGGGCCGGAGACCCAGCCCCCGAAGTCTCAGGCCACGGGCCTCGCCGGCTGCGCCCTCCTGTCTTGCCTGTGCCCGGCTGTTCGCAAAGCGTGTTTGCCCTCGCTATGGCCTCTGGCTCCCCACACTGCGGAGGGCCGCTGATGGCCTCCTGTTTAGGAGGGCCGGAGTGTCCGAGAGGGTGAGGCGCCTGTGCAACCACGCCCCCCCCCCCCCCCCCCACCGCCGCCCGCCTTTCCGCAGCACCGAACGGGGCCAGGCCTCCAGCTGCCAAGTCTCCCCCTTTCTGTGCACTCGCTGTGTGCCAAGCCCCGGGTCAGACACTGAAGACGTGGCCAATCAGACTGTGCCCTTCTCCTATGGTCGTTACAGCCCGGTGGGGGGCCATTTACCTCGACATGAGAGATCCAAAGGGAGAGGGTGGCCAAGATTCAACTGAGTTCTGACCACAGATTGGCCACTTACTGGCTTGCTGATCTTGGCAAGATGCTTAACCTCTCTGCCCCAATGTCTTCATTTGTAACATCTGTAACCTACCTCATAAGGGTGTTATAAGGAATGGATGCGTCCTTGCAGTAGTCTGCTCTGGCACCTTGCTGTTATGGTGGTGGTGGTGGTGATTCTTAAGATGAGGAAACTGAACTACAGAGAAGGTTAGGGACTTGCCAGGAACCACAGAGCAGCTACATCAACAAAAAGTGGGCAGGGCAGTGGGGAAGTGGGCAGGGCAGAGAGGACTAGAGCACTGAAGAGAAACTTCCACAGCTAGAGAAAAAGGGAGGGCCGGGCAGAGGACACTGGAGGAACACAAAATTCCCCCTCTTCTTACTAGTTACAGTCGAGGAAATTCAACCTTTGTTAGGGGGAGGGGAGGAAGGTTTGAAGTCTCTGCCAGCTTCTGGTTGCTTTCAGTTTGGGCTTTACCCAAACTATAAATAAATCTCAGTTTCACTTTCGGCATTTCTCCAGGGTGAGCAAAACTCTTCAGTGGCTTCTGCAGCCGTTCCCAGAACACCTGGGGGCTGGGGGCTGGGCTGGGCACTCTGGCGAGGCCTTACAACCGGCCAGCCAGGACACCAGCTTGATTCACCAATAAGGATGATTCACCAATAAGGATGGCAGGTGCCAAGTGTGATAGTAAGGCCCTGTAGAGCAGCTGAGGGGAGGGTTCATTCTGCTGGGAGTAGGACGGCTAGGAGAGGATGTCAGGAAAAGCTACAAGGACCTGACTCTTAAAGGATGAGGAGTTCACTGGAGGAAGGGGGCCCTCCAGGAGGAGAGCACAGCACGTGCAAAGGAAAGGAGCTGTGATGGTGCCTTCTCAGGCTGGGCGTGTGGCACTCAGGGGGCCCTGAGTCCACAGGGCCCAACACGAAGTAAGTGTGCAGAAGTGTCAGTGAAAGAAAGGAAAGAAGGGTTTTGTCTTTGGGCAGCTGCTTGTTTAAATATTGATTGGACTACTTTTAGGTTTCACAGTAACCAGGATGGTTGAAGATGAAGGTTTAAACTTGGCTGGTAGAAGGCAGCAGGGGCAGGGGCTCTGCCTGGACTCTCTCTGCCTCGCAATACCTCCCTAATACCTACTCACCTCCCTCTTTTATTTATTTATTTTTTGGCTGTGCCACGTGACTTGTGGGATCTTAGTTCCCCAACCAGGAATTGAACCCGAGCCCTTGGCAGTGAAAACTTGGTGTCCTAACCACTGGACCACCAGGAAATTCCCTCACCTCCCTTCTTATCCAGCAGTCCTGGGTGCAGTCTTGGCCAGAATCACAGTCCATTGCTTTGGTTTTGTTTATATACACCTGTGCGCATACATATACATATATATGTATTTTTATGATTCTATGTGTATTTATATGCATGCATATATATACACCCATACATATATATATATATATATTTATTTATTTAAAACAGTTCTCAGGACTTGGACTGTTTTTTAATGATTTTCTTTCTTTTTTTAAAATAAATTTATTTATTTATTTTTGGCTGCGTTGGGTTTTTGTTGCTGGGCACGGACTTTCTCTATTTGCAGCAAGCGGGGGCTACTCTTCGTTGCAGTGCACGGGCTTCTCATTGCAGTGGCTTCTCTTGTTGCAGAGCACAGGCTCTAGGCGCGCAGGCTTCAGTAGTTGTGGCACATGGGCTCAATAGTTGTGGCTCAAGAGCGCAGGCTCAGTAGTTGTGGCGCATGGGCTTTGTTGCTCCGCAGCATGTGGGATCTTCCCAGCCCAGGGCTCGAACCCGTGTCCCCTGCATTGGCAGGGGGATTCTTAACCACTGCGCCACCAGGGAATCCCCATATATATGTGTTTAAATTAAAATTTTTTTATGTATTAGCATCTGTTTATGATGAGTCATCCTGGTTTTTCCACTTATGGAAGTCATAAAGAGTTTGCTTTTAAAATAAAGTGTTTTTAAAAAGCAAGCTAATTTTTTTTATACATAAATTTATTTATTTATTTATTTTTGGCTGCGTTGGGTCTTCATTGCTGCATGCGGGCTTTCTCTAGTTTTGGAGAGCGGGACTACTCTACGTTGCGGTGCGCAGCCTTCTCATCGTGGTGGCCTCTCCTGTTGCGGAGCATGGGCTCTAGGCGCGCGGGCTTCAGTAGTTGTGGCAATCGGGCTCAGTAGTTGTGGCTCACGGGCTCTAGAGCGCAGGTCCAGTAGTTGTGGCGCACGGGCTTAGTTGCTCAGCAGCATGTGGAATCTTCCCGGACCAGGGCTGGAACCCGTGTCCCTTGCATTGGCAGGCGGATTCTTAACCACTGCACTACCAGGGAATTCCCAAGTGAGCTAATTTAAAGGCAGATACTAAGTAAATAATCGTGCAGGTGGAAGGAGGATGGCTGAGCTCTGGAAATGCCCAGGTCTGTGCCAGCAGGGAATGCTGTCTGGCCTGGGAGTGGTGGAAGATCCCTTGTGGAAAGACCTAGGGGCCTGCTGTAGGATCACTGTACCATTCAGTCGCTGACCATTTACCAAGCTCCTGCTGTGTGCCAGGCCCCACCTGAGAAGGGAAGTTCAGACCTGGCCTTGATGGTGCAGATGTGTTCCAGGGAGGGAGGGAGCAGCTCAGCCTGGGCAGCGGGCCCACTGGGGCTGGGGCATCAGGGGGGCTAGGGATGGTGACAGTAATAAGCGCAGAGCACTTCCTGTGCACCAGGCGCTGCTCTAAACACTTAGATACATGAACGTGTTTAATCAGCACAAGAGACCTTTACAGATGGGGAAATCAGCATAGGGACACTGAATAAATTGTTTAAAGTTGTACAACTAGCCAGGGCAGAGCTGGGGTTTGAACCCAGGCAGTCTGGCTCCCGAGCCGCTGCTCTTCACCACATGCTCTTGACTCTCATAGGAAGGGAATCCGGGGACATATGGGGCCTGCCCTCTTCACCTGAAGTGAACATGGGGATCTAGTCCGGAGTTGGACGCAATCACTTAGAGGGTGGTGTGATCAGCGCTCAGAATGAGGGGAGTTCTGGTGTCATGCAAGCCCCCAGGAGGCCTCCAACCTACCCTGGTAGCCAGGGACAGTTCATGGGATTAGGCGACAATTCCACTGGATCAGGAAGGGGCCAAGTCCTGCAGGCACATGGGCCCTGGTGGAGCGGCTGCGGCCTCTGAATGGGGGGGTGGGGGGCACGTCAGCTCTGACCCCTTGTCTCTCTCCCCAGGTACAGCACGTGGGAACCGGAGGAGCACATCCTGGACCCTCGCCTGGTCATGGCCTATGAGGAGAAGTAAGGGGCTCAGCCTGCCAGGGGCCTGGGTGGAAGGCAGGCTCTGAGGTTTCATAGGGAGCTGCTGCTGGCTTGGCTCCGAACAAGGGTCACTGGGGGCAGGGGTCTGGCAGGGACTGCTGGGTCTCGTCCGCATCTGGGGGAAGGTGCTGGGCACCAGGTCCCAGGGCAGCCGAGGGCCCTGTCCCTTTCCTGCTGCTGGGTGATGTCAGCCACTCCGCTAACAGCCCCAGGCCTCTGTCTCTCTGCTGTTGTAGGCCACCCCCAACAGCACCTGCCCCGATTTCCCCAGAAGGCAGGGGGTTCAGTTGCCGTGAAGAAGGTGAGAATGGGCGTAGAGATGCCGTGAGTGCGAGGGGCAGCAGTATCAGTCATGCCCAGTGACGGGCCAGAGGGAGGTTCCCCCCTACAGATCCTCTCACCAAGTTTGATGAAGCTCTCAAGAAAGGCCAGGGGAGGAAGTGTGGCTTTGGAGCCAGGACAGCTGGATGCCGTTCCCTCCTGCTTGGCTGCCTCCTAGCTGGGAGGCCGTGGGCAAAGCTGCCTCCAGGTCTCAGGCTGCCGTGTCTGCCAGTGCTCTGCTGCAATTGCTCTTCCAAGGGTTGGTTAGTGATTGGCAGCTCATCCGATGGGCCGTGACGGCACACTCTTAGCGGGGAGCTTCTGCCAAAAATGTTGTTTCTCCTGGTAGGAGGGCCTTTTGAGCATAATCTAGCCATTCCCTTCTGCTGCATGAGCCCCAGCATTACTGGCCTCCCTGCCAGCAGGCTGCCCAGTCTTCCTGCCTCTCCCCAACCCATCGACCCTGTACAGTGCGGGACCGTTTTATAAAGTCATTTTTATCTGGTTCCTTTTAGTAACCGCCTGAGACAGGGATGAGGGTCTCATTTGACAGATGAGGAGACCGAGGCTCTGAAGAGCTAAGGGGCTTGTCCAGGATCCTCACAGCTGGGAAGCAGCCCAACGAGGACTTAACCTGGGTGGGGCTCCTGAGTCCCAGTGATGCTGTTCCTCTGCCCCTCCTCGCCCCCTTCTGATCGCTTCTCCCACAGGAGGTCTCCCGCTGCTGATTCAAAGGAAACGTTCCCACTGCTCTTTCCTTTAAAAATCACAGTGTTCCTGTCCCCCAGCTTCTTTCTGGTTCCCAAGTGCTGGTGGGGCCTTGATCCAAAAGGGTTTTGACACTGAGAGAGCCCTGTGGAATGTCCTGGACTGTGGTAAGGAGAGTATTGGGCAGGTGTCAGAGGCCTGGATCAAATCCTGGCTCTTCCACTCACCAGCTGTGAGGTGCTGCACAGGACCTTTTTCCTCTCTGAGCCTCAGCTTCTCTGTCTGTGAAATGGGGAGAACAGTGCTGACCTCAAGGGCTCTCATGGGGAGGAAAGGCGTGTGAAAGCACTCCGCAAACCATTAGGTGTGGGCACACACGGGCAAATGTCTTCCTGATGGTAATTAGGGGTCAGCTAGTTCATTCTTTCATTTGTTCAACAAATCTTTATTGGGGTCCTACTGTGTGCCAGGCACTGTTCCAGGGACTGGGGCACAGCAAGGAACAAAACCAACAAATGTCCCTGCCCTCATGGGGCTTACATTCCAGCGTGGAGACCTGCAGTGAAAAGTACACCAGTAAATGTATAGATGCCAACGTGCTGACTGCTGCACAGACAGGGTCGGGACGGGGCTGCTGCTTTCAGTGGGATGGTTAGGTGGTGGCATTTGACCAGAGACCTGAGCTAAGTGAGGGAAGGACCCCAGTAGGTATTTTAGAGAAGACCATCCAGGTGAAGAGCACCCAAGAAAGTGATGCAGAAGCCCTGGGCTGAGGAACTGCATGGAGGCAAGCGTGGCTCTGAGTGTGGCCAGCTGGAGTGGTGTGAGCTGGGCAGGGGTGGGGCATCTGGGGGAGGGGCAGGGGCAGCTGAAGGAGTGGGCGTGCAGCTCAGGGAGGGCCCCGTGAGTCCTGGTAGAGGATTCAGGTATTGCTTTCAATGAGTCAGAAAAGTCCGTAGTTAAGGAACAAATGAGGAGCTTGGGGATTTCTACAGACCCACTGTGTGACTTGACTTCCTCTTTCTCTCTGGGTCTTGGTGAGAAGGAGATGGAAGTGGGGTGATGACCATTTTAACACCTGCTTTGCAGGATTTTTAAGAGACTCGGAAGGAGTCGGGCCAGGGGGCTCTAATGGGGAGTCCCTGCATCCCGGGAGGGGCCAATGGGGCACTGAGGGCTTGTGGGACCACGATCCCCACAGCCCTGGACACTGATGGGCCCTGGGTAGGTAAGGACTGGACAGAATGGAAGCTCCCCCTCCCCACCCCCCACTCCCACGGTTGCAGGGCAGGAGCAGGGGTGCTACAGATGAGAAGCCAGGTCATGTGGCCTGGGCTGCAGGCCTGCCCCCATGGCCCTGACTGGGCCCCCAGGCCTGACCTCGCCAGGCCTGGAGCCCAGAGCTCAGCATCTTCACCAGTGGCAGAAGTTGTCAGAATTGTGGCATCGGGCAAATGACTTAACCTCTCTGTGCTTTAGCTATAAAATGAGGATAGAAACTGTGCCTCCCTCATAGGGTGGCTGTGAGGGTTAAAGCATTGAGAGCAGTGCCTTGTACAAAGTGTGCAGGACATAATAATAAAAATAATAATAAATAACACTTATACAAATATAATAAAGACATATTATTCTTTTCCCTCAAGGCCCTTTCCTTTTTCCCTCTCTCTACTTCCTCCTTCTCTTCCTCTTTTTTTTTCCTTCCCTCTCTTCCTCTTTATTATTTTAGTCTTTCTACCCCCCATTTTGAGAAATGCCGGGCACCTCTCTCGCTCCTCCCAGGAGCCCCGGGGACCAGCTGAGAAGGGAAGCTCTTGCTCCAGACTAGAAAACTGAGGGCCAGAGAGGGAAAGCAACCAGCCAAGGTCTCCTGTGGGTCAGGTAGAGCTGGGCCTGGAACAGGGTGTCCTGGCGCCCAGCACCAGGCTCTGACTTAAGGTTCTCACCCTCCAGGGCTTGGGAGGGCTGTCTTGGTGTGGGTATCCCATGCCCTGGGTGCTTCTCTTGAATGCTGGTTCTAGGGCCCCACGGCAGACCTGCCGAAGCTGACTCCGTGGGGAGGGAGGGAGAGCCCTCCCCACAGCGTCCCTGGAGTCTGATGTCTGGAAGGGGGTGGCAGCCACTGCCTCGAGGAGGGACCAACAGTGGAAACAGGCTCCACGGATGCACTGGCTTAGCTTGGCTCAGACTGAGAGACTGGCCCAAGGCCACAGACAGCATGAGTGGAATGAAGTGAAACAGAATGAAACTACTTTGAATTGTCCCATCACTTCCAGCACATTGTTGGGGTCTCTGGTGTGTTATCTTGTGTGTTGTGTGTGGCTTTGTCTGCGACCTCAGGTTGTGCCTTGTGTGTTTGTGATGTGAGGAAGGCATCCGGCAGAGAGTCTGGCATCTACTGGGGACTGAATGCAGGCTAGTTTTTCTCCCCTTCCCCAACCAGACGATACCGACAAATGGAAGCCTGTCCTCCCCACCAGGTCCATGGAGATGCCCAAGTTCTGCCCAGATCCTCCTGGGCAGACCCCCTACGGGGGGAGATCTGGGCAGAACTTCGCATGCGAAAGGACGCGTGGCCATTCTCCTCAGTCCCCCTGGGGCATTTAAGGCAAATTGAATTGACAGGTTTCTATATACGTCTCCTAAGAGTGGAAACTGGAACTACATTGTTTTGGGGGCTGTTCCCAGTGCATGTAGGGAAGAGGTCTGGCGTGACCCTGGGGCCGTGAAGACCCACATATTTTTGGAGATGTCCCCCGAGTCCCACCTCTAGCAACTGGGACCAGTCGCTGTGCCCTCACCTTTAGTCAGGTGGGAAGATGCAGCCCTGGGTGTTGAACACATGACCCCATTGTTATGGTCTAAAGTGAGGAGCCCTACCCCAGGATTGGGGGGTGGCCTGTGGAGGGTGTCCCCCTCCCCCGTAGACAGCAGAGAGCTGGGTGGAGCGGATGCCTTACTTTCCCTTAAATGTCAACAGTGTTTCCTTTTGTTCTGCCATCTGCTTTGCACCCCAGGGAGGAGAGAGACCGAGCATCGGGGTATAGGAAGAGAGGTCCGAAACCCAAGCGGCTTCTGCTGCAGGTAACCCCACCAGCTCTGGTGCCCGCCCACAGGGCCCCCTGCTCCTCCCACCAGCCCCTGCCCATCCGTGCATTTGCACTGGATAGTTCTGCGGAGCCACTAACCCTCCTCGGCTCCACCCAGGACACTGTGGGGTGGGGTGGGGCGCTTAGTGGGTAAGTTTCAATGGGAGGAGTTGGGAAAAGTCAGAATGTGGGGCTGGTGCCCCTGGAAGACACCGTGGGTGGAAGGTACTGTGGAGGGAGGGAGGGTGGATGTATAGCTTACGGGATCCTAGAATTTTGAAAGCTTAGAATCTTGATGCTCCAAGTCCCCAAAATACAAAATTGTAGTATTTGAGAATCTTAGAAGCATAAACTTTAGAATTGAGGAAACAGGGGAGTCTGGAATTTAGAATCCAAGAAAAGGAGATCCATAGAATTCTGGAACCATAGCCTTGGAATGGTCTAGAAATGTGTCATTTTTTAAATTATTTTTTGAATTTTTAAAAAATTTATTTATTATTATTATTTTTGGCTGCGTTGGGTGTTGGTCGCTGCACGCAGGCTTTCTCTAGTTGCGGCGAGCGGGGGCTACTCTTCGTTGCGTTGCGCAGGCTTCTCATAGCGGTGGCTTCTCTTGTTGCGGAGCACGGGCTCTAGGCGTGTGGGCTTCAGCAGTTGTGGCACACGGGCTCAGTAGCTGTGGCTCAGGGGCTCTAGAGTGCAGACTCAGTAGTTGTGGTGCACAGGCTTAGTTGCTCCGTGGCATGTGGGATCTTCCTAGACCAGGGCTCAAACCCATGTCTCCTGCATTGGCAGGCGGATTCTTAACCACTGTGCCACCAGAGAAGTCCCTAGAAATGTGTCATTTTGAGTGAGAAGAAGCCCTCTGCCACAAGACTGGCAGCCCGTGTTACCCAGGTCTTGGGGGCACTTTGCTCCTTTCACTGGTTCGCACTGAAAAGAGGATGGAGTCTGAAGTGGTGTAGTTATGTGATTTGAGGCAGATCTCTGAGCTTGAGTTTTCTCATCTGTAAAATCGGGATGATAAGAATACCTGCTGTCCTTAATTTAATAAGGCCCACCCGGGAATTTGAAGCCAGAAAATAAGGCTTCTTGGTCCACGTGCAGTGTGAGCCATTTCCAGCCTCCTGTCCATTCCATCCAGAGTCACACAGCTGGATTAAAACCCAGATCTGAGTCCTGATGCTCCTGGACCCGTTAGTTAGTAACTGTAATTCTCTCATGGTGAGGTAGAGAAGGACAGAACTGTATGAGAGTTACTAGGCCTGTGATGGTGTATGAGCCAGGCTAAAGGGGTGGGTTTTGATAAAGCTGCATATGGGATAAGCCCTCTTAGCACTGCAGTATCTTCAGTCTCCTCCCAGTTCAGCTCTCCTCCCATCACCATGACAACCTGCACCCCATGCTGAGTGATGGGGATTAGCTGGTGGGACTGAGGAATGGAACTTGCACGTGTGATCTCTGCCCCCAGCTGGAGATGTTTGACCTACAGGTCCTATCTGCTGGCCTCACTCTCTTCCTGGGAGCTCTTGGCCTCTGGTGACAGGTAGCAGGGGAAGCTACTGTCCCAGAGTGATCCAGGCCCCCCCAACATCTTAGCACCTAGGATCTTCCTTGGGTTTGTATAAATTTCCCCCAAAAGTCAGTAAGACAAATGCACAAATTATAAAACTTCAGTCTTTGAATGGCAGAAGAATGTGCCCTCCAGCCCATATAAGCAAGAAGGAGGCAGGGCAACAGACGTCTGGACCCAGAGAGGGCCACCCTGCGGCTCAGAGCCCAGGAGAGTCCTGGGGGAATCAAGGGGTGTCTGCAGGCTGCTGGCAGACCTTCCTGTGGCTGGGTGACATGGTGCACCCCAGTGCCATGTGTACCCCTGGATAACTTGTCCCAGGAAGCTTCAGAGCCCTGTGCCTCACACCATTTCCCTAGCGAGCTGGCTGTTTCAGCTTTTGGGGGTTCTTTAGAAGCAAAGATTCCTTCCCTGTAATGAAGAATAACTCCTTAATTTATCTGCCTCATCAATGCAGGTGTGTTTTTTGTTGGTCAGTTTTCATTTTGTACCGCTTGTGTGCCTCTGCCATGGACCAAAGGAACGTGCCCTGGGGCCCCGTCCCTGAGCCACTTACAGGGCCCTGGGAGATGAGGCCGCACTGTGAGGCCAAGAGGAAGGCTGAGCTGGGCCAGGCCCCGGGGCTGGGGCTGGTCAGGGGGAGCGCTCTGGGCTGGGGTGAGGGGCGGGATGCTGGCTGGCTCTGAGCCCTGAAACCCGGGGAAGAGGACCCCGGGCAGGAGGACCAGCACGAGCAAAGGCGCGGCAGAGGGTGGGAGGGCAGGGCTGATCCGCCGTGCCCTGGCTTGCCCCCGCAGCGGCTGTACAGCATGGACCTGCGGAGCTCCCACAAGGCCAAGGGCAAGGAGAAGCTCTGCTTCTCCCTGACGCGCCCACTCGGCAGCGGGAGCCCCGAGGGGGTGGTCAAGGCGGGGGCACCCGAGCTGGTGGACAAGGGCCCCTTGGTGCCCACCCTGCCCTTCCCGCTCCGCAAGCCCCGCAAGGCCCACAAGTACCTGCGGCTCTCACGCAAGAAGTTCCCGCCCCGCGGGCCCAACCTGGAGAGTCACAGCCATCGACGGGAGCTCTTCCTGCAGGAGTCACCGGCCCCGGACGTCCTGCAGGCGGCCAGCGAGTGGGAGCCTGCTGAGCAGCCCCCTGAAGAGGAGGGTAAGGCGGCCCAGCCCCGAGGCTCAGACCCAGGGACCCTCAGAGCTGGAAGGGTCCCTTGAGTCATCAGGTCCAGCTGGTCCAGTGCCCAGAGAGGGCCTGGGTGCTCCCGAGGCCACATAGCCTGCAGGGACCCTGGCACCAAGCCCAGAGCTCTTTCCGTGGTCCCACTCAGGATGAGTTCGTGTCCAGCCAGGGAAGGTACATGTAGTGACGTCTTCCTGTGTGTCCAGCCTTGAACTAGGCCCTGACTTGGCTGGAGACTCAGAAGAAGAGCAGGTGTTGGGGGTGGGGTGGGAGGTGGTCGACAAGCTGCCACCCACGCCCACCTTCCCCACCTTGTTTCCAACGCTGTCCCCCGTCTGTCTGTGTGTCTTTGTCCCGTGGCTGCAGCAGATGCAGATCTGGCCGAGGGGCCCCCCTCCTGGACACCCACGCTCCCCTCCAGTGAAGTGACAGTGACCGATATCACCGCCAACTCCATCACCGTCACCTTCCGCGAGGCCCAGGCAGCTGAGGGCTTCTTCCGAGACCGCAGCGGGAAGTTCTGAATCACCATTTTTACTCTTCTTCAACTGTTTTCTTTTGGGCTTGGGGTGGGGACTTCCAGAAATGGGGAGGGGTTGGGGTGGGTAATTATTTTATTTAAAGAAACATTGACGAGGAGAAGGGGGGAAGATCCCAACACTCTCCCAACGCCCCGCCCCTTTCTCTGTGCGGACGTTTACAGGGCAGCCTTGGGTCTGTGTCAGGGCTGGGCCTGGGGTGGCCTGGCACTGCTCTGTCACTTGGGGTACCATCTCCAGGGTAGGATGGGGACAGGACCAGCCTCCCCCAGACACCTCCATCACCATTCTTCTCTAGAGAGACAGCAGCAGGTCCCCAGGACTAAAGGAGGATGGGAAGGCCTGAACCCTCCCCTTAAGCAGCCCACCCCAGCCTTTCTGGTTGGTTTCCCCTTTGCCTTTGTGTGTGTGTGTGTGTGTTTGGGGAGGGGTCTTTATTTTTAACTTTCCACTCCAGCTTTGCGGGGGGATATGGAGGCTGGCTTTGACCAAAAGTGATTGGGTCACAGAGCTAAGGGGCTGGGAAGGGTTTGAGATTGCTGGGCGCGTCCCACCCCTTCAGAAAGGTCTCTCCTTTCCCCTGGGGGCAGCTGCCAGCTAAGCCCCTTTCGCTGAGAGCTACGCACCCCAGCTCCATCACCTGGCCCGTGCAAACCGCTCACTTGCACACCCAGCCCCGCAAGTGTGTGCACACCACCCCTTGCGCCCTCGTGACTGCATGCGCCGGTCCACAGACGTGTGCAGTGGGTCTTGCAAGCCTCCTGACCAGGTGGACGGGGCGGGGTGGGGGGGGAGTGATTCACAGCACAGAAGAGCTTGCTGTAGGCAGCCCCGCTCATCCCACCTTGACAGGACCTATCCGAGTCAGCGTGGATAGCTGTCAGTGGAGGGCAAGGCTCCGGCCAGGGGCAGCTGGATGGCCTCCGACGCTCCAGGTGTGCAGATGCAGTCTTGTGGTGTCACCTGGGCAGCCACAGGCGTGTAAGCGTGTGCATGTGTGCTGTGCACCGGCGCGAGCTCTGAGGCACTTGTGCCCTGTCCCCCCACCCCCGGGGCTCCTGTTCTCTCTGACTCAGGTGACTTTCCAGCCCTTCTGTCCCCTCTTTTTCTGCCCTCCCCTTCAACTCAGCCAACCAGACATGGGCGTGGGTGGTCAGGGAGGGAGGAAGCGTCCCACCACCTTCTCAGGGCAGCCCTCAACTCCTGACACCCTTCCTCCTTCCATTCTGGGTCTCCCCCCCATCCACCCTCAGTGCTGCAGCTGGGGCTAACCTTGTTTCTCTGCGGTGGGACCTCTGCCATGTCTTCCTGTGGTCGGGCTGTAGTGGGTGATGGGTCAGGCTGCGCACGAGCCCCCCACCCTGGCAGGGGCCTGTGTCTGCCAGAAGAGGGGCGCTCTGTTTCTGGTTCGCACAGACGTGCCCTGTGGACTAGTGGCTCCCCTGGCAGTAAGGAATGACTTCTCCCCTATCCTGGTCCTGCAGGGGAGAAAAAGCCAGATTGGGGGTGGGCACCAGGGGAGCAAGTGAAAGGCTGGCCCCTCGCCTCTCCCCATTGTCAGACCAGGCGCTCAGGTCCCTCCCCCAGGGCTGTCTCCATGCTCTGCTTTGTCCTGAGGAAGTTTGCAGAATCCTGCTGAGGCTCGACTAGGGCAGTTCTTCCCCCAGACCCCTTCTTCCCAAGTTCCCAAACCAAAGACAGCCTGCACCCCATTTTTGTTTGGGGTGCCTTGCTGGCAAGATCTCAGATCCCTGAGTGTCTGTCTCCCCTTCCTCCTTAATCCTTTGTTGTCCAGGGTCAATTCAGTGCTTCCATTGGGGGATGGCTTCCTCCCCCCACCCCATGACTTGATTCACCCCCAGGCTAGGGGGTTGTGTCTAGGGGAGTCTGGGGGTGGACCAGGGAAAGGAGGGGCAGCGGGGAACCTGCCCAGCTACGGGACCCTGGGGAGGGGAAGGGCAGCCTGAGTGGGAAGCTGTCCCAGATCAGGGGCTCCCGGCAGAGGGGAGGGTGGTGGGCAGGGGTGTCACGCTGACAGAAAGCTGTGGGCCCTGGCTTGGGACTCGGTTGGCAGCTTCTAAGAGACGTCACACTCCCCAGCCCCCATGGGACATGTGGCCTCCTCCTGCCTCACTTTGAAGAGCTGTTTGTGTAGTTTGCGGGTCTGGGGGCTCTCTTGTGGGATGAGGCAGCTGCCGCAGAGGAGCACTTCTAGCCTCTCTCTCAGCCCTTCACAGCCCGCAGGGCACCCTGCTCTCTGGAGGGCCGGACCTGGGAGTGGAGGCTCCCTGGGGGAAGGGCTGCAGGGTGTTAGGACCTTCCTGCCCAGGACCCAGGACGGTGACTTCTGTGAGGGGCTGGAAGTGGCCTTGCAGGACTCCTCCAGCCCTGAGCGTCCCAGAGGGCCTTGGGGTGAGAGGGGGCAAGGCGGGCATGACCTCCCACCCTATTGCCACCTGAGAAGGCCAGTACTCACTTGGGGGTGGGCGTTGAAAAAGTTGGACCACCTGCCTTTCCTTCCCCCAGCCCCACCTGTTTTGAATGTAGAGAGACCGGTTGGTACTTTTCTTTTGCTGTTGGGTGGGGCGAGGGGCATATTCCCCGCCCCTGGTAATGCCGCGGGCCACTCGGGGATCACCTGCGCTCTTAGGATGGTGGTCCCTCCACCAGCTTCCCCCTGGCTCCTGCCCTGGGGGAGGGCGCTTGGCTTGTCAGGTGGTTTCGCTTTTGCTTTATAACTGGCCAGCCTGGCCTCCGGGTCTCAGCACAAGAACGCTTCCTTTGCACAGAATGAGCGTCGAGCTTTGTTCAGACTAAATGAATGTATTTGGGAGGGGTTGGGGGCGTGAGTCAATTCCAAGCACACGCTGTTTCAGAGTGAGTGTGTGCGGGGAGAGCTAGAGCAGATGCAGAGCGTGGTTTTATTTTTGTACTGATATTGGTAAGAGACTGTATAGCATCTATTTATTTAGATGATTTATCTGGTAAATGAGGCAAAAAAATATTAAAACTACATTAAAGATGATTTTAAAAAAAAGCTCTCGGGCATTTGATCATTGCTTGTGATGGTGTCACAGCTGTGCCGAGAAAAGAGCTGCAGCCCTGGGGGTGAGCCCTCCAGACCTCCCAGACCCCCCAGAGCCATCTTGGCAGTACACAGGGCTGGCGCCAGGTGTCCTTGTCAGCTTGCCAAATCCCGAGACGTGGAGATGCTCTCATGTCCATACATTCTCCCTGTCTGGTTAATTTTCCCCTTGAAGTCGCAAACCCTCATACCCAGCCCCACACGTGTTCTTGACGCTCCTGTTCCTGTGTATCTGTGGGTCTTGCAAGTCTTCCGGTGGGTAAGTTATTTCCTCCTGGGTCAGGAGTGTGCTCCCCTGCCTGGTCAATGCTGGGAAAAGGAGAAGGAGGCAAAGGTGAATTGAGAAGGAAACGTGCGATCTTGAGGAGTATCTGCCTCAGGTGAAGCCCTTACTTGGTCACCAGGTCGTCAGCCGTCTTCTGATGCCAGCCAGAGAGGTCGGGATTCTGGTGGTCAAGTTTCTTGGACCCTTTATCCCTAATGTTTTCATCCCAGGGCTTCGAGTTCTGCTTCTTCCCTGTTGGCCCTCAACTTAGCATAAGAGGCCCATGAGGCTGTGTGTTCAGTCTCCTTTGCAGCTCTTTCTCTCTTACAACTAAATATCAGGCCCCACAGCCAGCAGGATATGCCCCGTGGCTGCAGGAGATCAGGGGCTCTTTAAACACTCTCATAAATAAAATACAAAAAAATATATACAATTGATATACATACATGGAATACATACATACATACCTTCCAAAACAAAAAAAAACCTAGAAGAGGGCTTCCCTGGTAGCGCAGTGGTTGAGAGTCGGCCTGCCGATGCAGGGGACGCGGGTTCATGCCCCGGTCCGGGAAGATCCCACATGCCGCGGAGTGGCTGGGCCCGTGAGCCATGGCCGCTGAGCCTGCGCGTCCGGAGCCTGTGCTCCTCAACGGGAGAGGCCACAACAGTGAGAGGTCCGCGTACCGCAAAAAACCCCCCAAAAACCTAGAAGAGGCCTTCTGGCTTTCACAGCATGGCCTGAGCTGATAGTGGGCTGACCTGGGGCTGCCATTCCCTTTATTTAGGCTTTTACATTGAGCCGACTCTATATTCAGGGCTAGAGCTGTTGTGTGTCCAGTGGTTCATCTGCAGCCCGTCCCAGTGCACAGGTGTGGTGAGGCCGCAGCATGTCAGGGATTATCCCAGGGTCCCTGTTGCTGTCTGGTGGGGGATCGGGTTGCACATCCCGCCCTGAAGATCCGTCTCTGAGACCCACGTGCAGGACCTCTGTCTTAGCTTCGCTTTCTCTTATGGGTTGAATTGTGTCTCCAGAGCCAGCCTCACCTCCCAGAATTCATATGTCAAAGTCCTAACCTCCAGTGCTTCAGAATACGACTTCATTTGGAGATTGAGTCTTGACAGAGAGAATCAAGTGAAAATGATGCCATTAGGATGAGCCCTAATCCAGTGCAACTGGTGGCAAATTTTGGCCCAGAGACAGACATAGAAGGAAGGTGATAAGAAGAGACATGGGAAGAAGATGGCCATCTACCAGCCAAGGAGAGAGACCTGGAACAGATCCTTCCCTCACAGCCCTCAGAAGGAACCAGCCCTGCCAACACCTTGATCTTGGACTTCCAGCCTCCAGAACTGCGAGAAAATTAGTTCCTGTTGTTTAGGCTGCCCAGTCTTAACTTTGTTACAGCAGTCCCCGCAAACTGCTACCATGTCCATGAGAACGAGAGTCTGGGACTAGGCTTGGGTGCAGGTCTGAGACTTTATTTTGGAGGTGGAGTAAGGACTAGGGACATTATAAGGACTCCGACATTATTTTTCAAATGGAAGCCTGATTGCAACACGACACAGCTTGTGTGAGGGTTCTGTTTTCCCCTCCCATCTGCATTGTATCCCCTTGAATGGTTCCTTAAGCTTAGATCAAGGTGAATGGTGGACATTTGAACTCTAAGAAATAAAAATCAAAACATGTCGTTAGTAATATATTTTCCTTTCCTTAGAACCTTAGTATATTAGATTTAGGGAGAGCCTTAGTGATCATAAGATAAAGAAATTGAGTTCTGAATGAATATAGTCAGCTGACTCAGTGCTCTTGTTTTACAGATGAAAAAATTGACAGCTCTAGTTGAACTCTTTTTATAAGAGGAAAATATGGCCACATTTTAAATAAAAGTAAAGTTGAAAAAAAAAAAAAAAAGTCCTTACTCTGCAGGGAGCTGGAGTAAGCACTGGGGAGAGAGGGACAGGGAAGGAGGAAAAGCCAGGATAAGGTGTGTCACTGAGATTGATGCCGTGGGCAACAGGGGCTTGATTCCACTTAGACTTTGTGAGAAGCATTCCAGTGCCCCCCCCACCCCCTGCAGATTGTCACCCCGAAGGACCGGAGACGGGAGTGTTTATCTGCAGGCTCCTGTCCCTCAGTGGCAAGGGTCCCGGGGCACTGACTCCCTTGTACCTAGGAGCTGTGTTCTTACAGAGGTCAAGGGCACCAGAGGAGTCCGCGGGGCAGGAAGTGAAGATGGGCCATCTACCCTCCACGGCTAAAATCAGAGAGGAGGGCGAGAGGACAGGAGCTGAGCTGAGCTGAAGGAAGAAAGATGATCCAGTCAGTTTTTCATTCTGAGTTTAAAGTGTTGGTGGACACATAAGTGATAGATACAGCCACAGGGGTGATGGCAGGGGTCCGAGGTCAGGGTTGGTTGGGAAGAGGCGAGAAGGCAGTGGGTGGGTGAGCTCCTGCTGCCTCTTGGTTCCTGCCCTGGGGAGAGTCTGGCCTCTTGCCTGGCAGCTCCTTGATAACTCCAGTTAGAGACTGGAAGACTTAGCAGGCCTTGCCCTCAGCTCTGAGCCTTGACCCTGATTCTGGGTCCCCAAGAAAAGTCGCATGGGACCCTGGTACAGATGCGCAGCCTGACTCTCAGATGTGTTACCTGAGCACAACCTTCTGCGGTGACACCATTCCTGTGCCCACTTTTATGCGTGGGACAAACAGAGAGGGTGTGGTTAGCTATACACGTCCGCACAGCCAGCTCGCAGGGAGCCAGGAATTTGAGCCTGTGTCTCAGTATTAATCTCTCCACAAGCAGTTCTCAAACTTTTTGATGTCAGGACCAGTTTACAGTCTTAAAAATTATGGAGAAGCCCACAGAGCTTTTGTGTACGTGGGTTATATCTTTCAATATTTACCGTATTAGAAATTAACATGAAGAAAAATTTTAAATATACATTAAAAAATAATATTGACCTATTACATATTGATATAAATAATATTTCATGAAAAATAATTACATTTTCCAAAACAAAAAAAATTAGAAGAATTGGCATTGTTTTACTTTTTTTTTTTTCAAATCTCTTTCACATCTGGCTTAACAGAAGATAGCTGGATTCTCGTATCTGCTTCTGCATTGTCTGTTGCAATAGCCCATGGTATGTAGCCTCTAGAAAATTCCACCATACACTTGTGAGCGCATACAGTGGGAAAGACAAACAGTATCTTAAACATTATCATGAAAAGCTTTTGACCTTGAAGACCCCTGAAAGGGCCCTGGGGACACCCAGGGCTCCTTGGTCCATGCCTGAGAGCCGCTGCTCTTCTTGTGAGCTCTGTGGTGGACGTCTGGGCCGAGGTCTGGTTCTGGCTCTTCCATGAAGTCATGGGGGCAGCCTCGAGGTTTCTCCTGGTTGGGGCCTTCAGAGAGCTCACTGCGAGTGACTTTTCTAGAGGTCAGCTGTCAGCATCCCACCTTCGTTCCTCGCTGCCTTCTAAAAGGAAAAGCCAAAGAACAAGAAAGAAGGTGAGCCGAGGAGGAAGAGAAAAGATGGACAAGAGAGGAAGGATTTAAGGCAAGTGGGAGGAACAGCAGGGGGGCGGATGGAGCCCGGGAGCAGAAGGGGTGGCAGCCAGGGGAGAGGGCGGCTGGGAGGAAAGGAGGCCACCGACCTGGAGAGGCCATGTAGAGAACCACAGGGCCAGCAACTGTGAAAAGGAAGAGAAAAGAAGACCCCCCAGAAGGTGGGGGAAGTGAGAGGGCCCTTGGAGGGGCAGAGGGAGACCGCCCTGGCCTGGGACCGGGCAGCCAGTAGCCTTTCTGGCTTTCTGAAGCTTCCCAGCTGTCCTTGAAAATGTGAGGGGAAAGGGGAAGAGACACTGGCTCCCAGCGTTGGGGGCTGCAGCCCACGTGCCCCCGGGTCAGGCCTTCCCCATCCAACCCCAGCACCGCAACCCAGGGCCTTCAGTCTTTCCTTGGATCCCACCCTTTAGTGGAATCAGGCGCATCTGAGCCTGGGTGATCCTAACACCCATACACCCTAGTGCTCTTCCCTGGAAGTTTGATATCTCTTCAGTCTCTCTCCCCGCTGGGCGCATTCTGACTTTGGGAGGCTGGGAGTGGGATGGGAGTCCCTGCCTACCACAGAGAGAAAGGAGTCTTGCCAAGGAAGCCGTGTGGTGGGGTGGTGGGGAAGCCTCAGGGCAGCCAAGGACGGGGCAAGGTCTGGTTGAATAACCAAGCACAGCAGGCAAGCCGCCCCCAAGAGCTGTCCGCCCGCCAGCCCTCAGTTACCGGAGTGAACATTTTTCATCTGCTCAACCATTCGTTCACTTTTCTCTTGATTCTTTCATCTGTCTAATCATTCAGCCAGCACAACCCACACCTCCGGTTCAAGATGGCAAACTGACCCCAGGCATTTATTTTTTCTCCCTCCTAAAATCCCAGGAAAATGACAGTCAAGCAACCAATCAAGCTGAAACTAGAGAAAGATGGATAGCAGGACTGGAAAACAGGAAAGGAGGCATCCAACAAAGGAGAAATGGTGAGGAATTTCCAGAAGGTATCAAAGTGACCGAGGTCAGAGTAGCATGGGGACCAATCAGAGCTGATAGGGCAGCAGGTAGAGGGCGCACTCAGGAGGACAGGTAAGGGGTGGGGACAGGTCTCCCAAGCAACAAAGAGTCTAGTTTTTCAAACAGACCTCGAGAACACTCCCACTCTGGACATTGTGACATATGAACAGAGTGCTCAGCTTTCTAGAAATGACCAGCCAGGTTGGCTCCTATGGGGGTTGGGGAGGGCTTTCCCAATAGGCTTCTGACGTGGACGTCAGGGTCAGGGCACGCAACAGGGAAGAGGGAATAAAGTGTTTCCAACAGCCATAAAGCACCCTCCCAACCCCTGCTTCTGGAGCTTTGTACCCACTTCTTGCTGAAGAAGGGCCCGGGTGGGCTGACTGTCTCCTGAGTCCTGCCCTCCCCAACCCTGCTCCACACCGAGGTTGGCACTCTTACTTGCTGCATGAGTGTCCTAGGGCCTCCAGAACAGAGGACCACAAATAGAGGGGGGGGCTTGAACAGCAAACATTTACGTCCTCACAGTTCTGGAGGCTAGAAGTTTGAAATCAAGGTGTCAGCAGAGTTGTTTCTCCTGAGGCCTCTCTCTTTGGCTTGTAGATGGCCGTCTTCTCCCCATGTCTTCACGTGGTCTTCCTTCTGTGGGTGTCAGTGTCCTAATCCCCTGTATAAGGACAACACTCATACTGGATTAGGGTTCACCCCAGGACCTCATTTAATTAATCACCTCTTTAAAGGCTCTATCTCCGAATGCAGTCACATTCTAAGGTCCTGGGGATTAGGTCTCCAAAATGAATTTTAAGGGGGGACACAAATCAGCTCATAACAGTTGCCTCCCGACACCCAATTCGTCTTCCTGCTAATAGAACCTTCATCATTCAGGAGGAGAGGAAGTGGCAATTATCCAACGAAACACTCGTTTTCCCCGTTCCCCTCCCCAGCTCCCTTCAGCTAGGAGTGCTATATGACCAATGACAGGTAACTGAGCGGTCTGAAGTGTGCCCCTGAATTTGGGCTCATCTGATGTTGCCTCATGTCGATGAAAATTCAATTAACTATCAAGTTAAGAAGAAAAAGGGGAATTTTATTTGAGCCAAACTGAGGATTATAACCTGGGAAGCAGATTCTCAGAAAGCTCTGAGAACTCTTCTGCTTGTTAATTAGAAGTCAAAGGCACAGTCATATACATTTTCGAGACAAAGGATCATACATTGAAATGACATACTGATATTTTACTTAAAGTTCACCCAGGATACACAGTCCAGGTAAGCCTAGACAAAGCAAGCAGCAAGTCACCATGACCCCCTACAGCGCTGGGAAAGAAAGCTATTCTTTAAAAAGTTACGTTGCTAGCGTCAGAAGAAAGGGAAAAACTGATCTTTATGGCCAAGTAGGCACTCCATCTTTGAGGAGCTCTGGCTAATGTGTAATGCAGATGCACACTGCACACTAGGGAGAGAGGGAGGGAGGAGGCCCAAACGAACACGCAGAGAGAGAATTTTATGTTTAATTTTTCTTGTCCTGCCTTAAAATATAAATTTTATTTCATCACTTGTGATTAGATTCAGGTCATGCATCTTCAGCAGGAATATCACAAAAGTGATGCTGTGTTGTCATGGTACCCCATCCGGGTATGATTACTCATGTTGTCCAGTTTGATTATTTGATTAAGATGGCGTCTGCCAGGCTTCTCCACTGTAAAGTTACTCTTTTTGTTTTGAAATTAATAAATATTTTCTGGAGGAGGTATAGGTGTACCTTGGAGATATTGCAGGTTTGGTTTCAGGCTACCACAATAAAGTAAATACTGAAATAAAGCAAGTCACACAAATGTTTTGGTTTCCCAGTGCATATAAAAGTTTTCTTTACACTATACTGTAGTCTACTAAGTGTGCGATAGCATTATGTCTTTAAAAATGTACATACCTTAATTTAAAAATACAAATT
Organism: Hyperoodon ampullatus; assembly: GCF_949752795.1. NCBI lineage: Eukaryota > Metazoa > Chordata > Mammalia > Artiodactyla > Ziphiidae > Hyperoodon > Hyperoodon ampullatus. The sequence goes on along the minus strand of NC_136924.1, from coordinate 35,874,314 downwards.
GGGCTTCCCTGGTGGTGCAGTGGTTGAGAATCTGCCTGCCAATGCAGGGGACACGGGTTCGATCCCTGGTCCAGGAAGATTTCCACATGCAGTGCGGCAACTAAGCCCGTGCGCCACAACTACTGAGCCTGTGTGCCACAACTACTGAAGCCTGCGTGCCTAGAGCCCATGCTTCACAACAAGAGAAGCCACCACGAGTAGCCCCTGTTCACTGCAACTAGAGAAATCCCATGCTCAGCAATGAAGACCCAAGGTAGCCAAAAATAAATAAATAAATAAATTTCTTTATAAAATAAAATAAAAATACAAAACGAAAAAGCCCAATTAGAACACTAACATCAAAGATCGCTGATCAAAGATCACCATAACAAATATAATAACAATGAAAAAGCTTGAAACGTTGAGAGAATTTCCAAGTGACACAGAGGCACAAAGTGAGCAAATGTAGGAAAAATGGTGCTAATAGACTTGATCAATGCAGGGTTGCCACAAACCTTCAATTTGTAAAAAACACAGTGTCAGGGACTTCCCTGGTGGCGCAGTGGCTAAGACCCCGTGCTCTCAATGCATGGGCCTGGGTTCGATCCCTGCTCAGGGAACGAGATCCCACATGCATGCCACAACTAAGAGTTCGCATGCTGCAACTGAGGAGCCCACGTGCTGCAACTAAGACCTGGTGCAACCAAATAAATAACTAAATAAATATTTTTAAAAGACAAACAAACAGGGCTTCCCTGGTGGCGCAGTGGTTGAGAGTCCGCCTGCCGATGCAGGGGACACAGGTTCGTGCCCTGGTCCGGGAAGATCCCACATGCCACAGAGCGGCTGGACCCATGAGCCATGGCCACTGAGAATGCGCGTCCGGAGCCTGTGCTCCGCAACGGGAGAGGCCACAACAGTGAGAGGCCCGTGTACCGCAAAAAAAAAAAAAAAAAGGTTACTTTCTATTTACAGTTATTACAAAATATTGGCTCTATTCCCCGTGTTGTACAATACATCCTGGAGCCTATCTTACACCTCCCACTCCCCCACTCCTATATTGCCCCTCCCCCCTTCCCTCTCCCCACTGGTAACCACTAGTTTGTTTCTATAACTGTGAGTCTGCTTCTTTTTTTTTTTTTTTTTTTTTTGTGGTACACGGGCCTCCCACCGTTGTGGCCTCTCCCGTTGTGGAGCACAGGCTCCGGACGCGCAGACTCAGCGGCCATGGCTCACAGGCCCAGCCGCTCCGCAGCATGTGGGATCCTCCCGGACCGGGGCACAAACCCGTGTCCCCTGCATCGGCAGATGGACTCTCAACCACTGCGCCACCAGGGAAGCCCTCTTTTTTGTTTTATTCACTAGTTTGTTGTATTTTTTAGATTCCACATATAAGTGATATCATACAGTATTTGTTTTGTCTCACTTATTTCACTTAGCGTAATGTCCTCTAAGTCCATCCATGTTGCTGCAAAAGACAAAATTTTGTTCCTTTTTAGGGCTGAGTAATATTCCTTTGTATATATATGCCACATCTTCTTTATCCATTCATCTGTTGATGGACACTTATGTTGCTTCCATATCTTGGCAATTGTAAATAATGCTACTATGAACATTGGAATGCATGTATCTTTTCAAATTAGAGTTCTTGTTTTTTTCCACATATATACCCAGGAGTGATATTGCTGGGTCCTATGATAGTTCTATTTTTAGTTTTTTGGGAAACTTCTGTGATCTTTTCCACAGTGGCTGCACCAATTTACATTCCCACCAACAGTGTAGAAGGGTTCCCTTTTCTCCACACCCTCGCTAACGTTTGTTATTTGTGTTTTTTGATACTAGCCATTCGGATAGGTGTGAGGTGATATCTCATTGTGATTTTGATTTTCATTTCCCTGATGATTAGCAATGTTGAGCATCTTTTCATGTGCCTGTTGGCCATCTGCATTTCTTCTTTGGAAAAATGTCTGTTCAGTTCTTTTGCTCATTTTTATTTTATTTTATTTTATTTTATTTTATTTTATTTTATTTTTTTTTTGCGGTATGTGGGCCTCTCACTGCTGTGGCCTCTCCCGTTGCGGAGCACAGGCTCCGGATGCGCAGGCTCAGTGGCCATGGCTCACGGGCCCAGCCGGTCCGCGGCATGTGGGATCTTCCCGGACCGGGGCACGAACCCGCGTCCCCTGCATCGGCAGGCGGACTCTCAACCACTGCGCCACCAGGGAAGCCCTATTTTATTTTTTTATAAATTTATTTTATTTTTATTTATTTCTGGCTGTGTTGGGTCTTTGTTGCTGCGCAGGCTTTCTCTAGTTGCCGCCAGCAAGGGATACTGTTTGTCGCAGTGCACGTGCTTCTCATTTTGGTGGCTTCTCTTGTTGCAGAGCACGGGCTCTAGGCACGCGGGCTTCAGTAGTCGCTGCACGTGGGCTTTCTCTGGTTGTGGCGAGTGGGGGCTACTCTTCGTTGTGGTGCGCGGGCTTCTCATTGCAGTGGCTTCTCATTGCAGTGGCTTCTCTTGTTGCAGGGCACAGACTCAAGGTGTGCAGGCTTCATTAGTTACGGCACGGAGGCTCAGTAGTTGTGGCTCATGGGCTCTAGAGCACAGGCTCAGTCATTGTGGCGCACGGGCTTAGTTGCTCTGCTGCATGTGGGACCTTCCTGGACCAGGGCTCGAACCCATGTCCCCTGCATTGGCAGGCGGATTTTTAACCACTGCGCCACCAGGGATGTCCCTATACTAGGAATTCTTAAGTAAATTTTTCCTTAGTGCTGTAGTATGAAAGTTCTTTATACTTATCTTTTTATTTTCTTTTTTCTTTTTCTTTTTTTTTTTTTTTTTTGCGGTACGTGGGCCTCTCACTGTCGTGGCCTCTCCTGTTGCGGAGCACAGGCTCCGGGCGCGCAGGCTCAGCGGCCATGGCTCACGGGCCTAGCCGCTCCGTGGCATGTGGGATCTTCCCGGACCGGGGCACGAACCCGTGTCCCCTGCATCGGCAGGCAGACTCTCAACCACTGCGCCTCCAGGGAAGCCCTACTCATCTTTTTATGAAGGAAAAACCTGATTCTCCTTTCAGAAAGTAACCCAAGTTTTACAGACTTTCAAATTATCTTTATTTTTTCAATTATAAAAATATTTACCCACTTAGAAAAGAAAGGAAAAAAGAAGAATGAAAGAGGAAAGAAAGGTCTCTGGACTTGGGCGAGGGTCAGGGGTGACCGTGGAGCTTGCTACTTGCTCCTAAGAGCCAGCAGTTTATGAAGCAGTGAGATGCCCCAGGACCTGTCATCTTGAGTCACTTCTTAACGATGAAGGGGATGGGGATCCAAGTCTCAAGCCTCTGAAGGAATCCTCTAAATTATTCCAATTCGAGCGCTGTTGAGAGAGAAATGAGAAAGCTTCGGTTGGCAGGAAACTGAGGGAGGAAGGGGAACAGAGGTGAGGCTGAAAATGCCAGGACAAGAAAAAAACTGGGTCAAGGCAGGCCAGGGTTGCCTTAAGAGAAACAGAAAGCTAACAAGAGTCTATGAAGAGGGGCTTTCCTGATGGTGCAGAGGTTGAGAATCCTCTTGCCAATGCAGGGGACACGGGGTCGAGCCCTGGTCCAGGAAGATCCCACATGCCGCGGAGCAACTAAGCCCGTGTGCCACAACTACTGAACCTGCGCTCTAGAGCCTGCGAGCCACAACTACTGAGCCCACGTGCCACAACTACTGAAGCCCGCACGCCGAGAGCCCATGCTCCGCAACAAGAGAAGCCACCGCAATGAGAAGCCAGCTCACCACAACAAAGAGTAGCCCCTGCTCGCCACAACTAGAGAAAGCCCGCGTGCAGCAACAAAGACCCAACACAGCCAAAAATAAATAAGTAAAATAAAATGTATTTTTAAAAAAAGTCTATGAAGAGAGAGAGAAGGAAGGAACTGGGAGCCCCTGGAAGAGGGGACCTAAAGGGGGTGTCATGAGAAAAGAGGAAGCAGTGGGGGGCAGTGGGGAGAGAGCAAGGAGAGGATTGACAGACAGAAGTGGGGCTGAAGCTGGGAAGGGGGTCGGCGCGGCGTGGAGAGGCCAGGGGCCTGCAGCGGGGAGAGCTTCTCACCGACAGGATCTTCTGGAGCCGACGGCTTATGCTTTCACTGTATTGCTCCAGCTTATCCCAGGACTCGAAGGGCATCCCCTGGTTATCCACAAATTCTTCCCAGCAGTCTTCAAACTCTTGAGATGAGAGAGGGAAACTGAGTCAGGCTCCAAGGGCAGGGGAGCAGCAAGCTTGCACCAGCAGGGCCACGGTCCCTCCTTCCTTTCCCCTTCCTTCTCTTCCTCTCCCTGGAATGAGTCTGTCCCTGGAATTTTCCCTTCAGGTGGTATCACACCTTGGGTCTCAGCTGGGCCGCCGTCCTTCCTGTCCAGCCTCGCCTCCCCCCACTCCCACTCAGTGGCTTTCGCTCCTGGAACTGCAGATCCTCCCGTCCGCCGTCCACCGACAGCCCTGTCTCTCTTCCTACCTGAGCGGGTCATGACAGCCACTGAGACCTGGGCTGCCTGTAGCTGCTGCAGCCCCCTCTGAAACACCTTGACCCAGTGGAAGTACAGGCGGGAGGCAAAGATCTGCAGGCTCAGGTGGTCCTGACCGTTGATGAAATCAACCAGTTCCCTGGCACAGGTAGGGCAGGGGCTCCACGTGACATAGCAGATGATTTTGTAGCTCTGGTTTGGGTCGAGATTCAGCGAGGTGATCTTGTCAATAAAGCGAATTTCTGCATGTCGCTGTTTCTGGAGAGGTTCTCAGAGAGACGGAGGGTTGGTTAGAAGGCAGAGGCCAGAGGTCACACACCGAGGGTGAAGAGCGGGATGAGGGCCTCTGTCCTGTGAACTTTCCAGTATGTGAACTGCCTATAGCACAAGGAAAGAACCTCCTCCTTTCCTTCAATTATTCATTCCTCACCCATCCATTAATTCCACACTCCCCAAGCACCTGTAACTTCATCGGAATCAGATCAGGGTCCCAGCGCCCAGAGGAGACGGGTTGTAGAACAGACACCCCCAGGGCACAGTCCTGAATACTCTGTGACCTGGCTTTTGGACATGTCCAGGAGGTTGTCTGGAGATGTTTGAACCTGAGGGTACCAGGGAGGTCAGGGAGGGAGGGAGCGGGGACGGGACAGGTAGGAAGATGGCAGAAAGGCAGAAGTGTGATGGAGATCTTGTGGGTGAGGTTAGGTGCTCAGTCCTTGGAAGAGCGCTTGGCTTCCCCGAAGTGGTGACTGAGCTGAGATCTGGAGGATGAGGAAGCATTAACTTCTCAAAGAGGGGCACCAGGAACATTCTGCTGGAGGGAAGGGCTTGTGTGGTGGCCCACGGATGGGAAAGAATGTGGAGAGCTCCAGGGAAGCGGAGCTCACTCAGACTCTGCGAAGCCTCAGGATTTTCCCTGCCTGGTGCGGTTGCCCCTGCTTGCCCTGTGCCCAGGGAACCCACTTGGCACCTTGTTTCGGAAGCAGCCTTTGTCAAGCGTGACGCCATCGAGCTGCTTCAGCTGATAGCACAAATAGGTCTTCCTCCGGTAGCGGGGCTGTGGGACACGGTGCTGGTTGCCAAACTGTTGTCTGAATATTTTTTTTTTTAGCAGATTCATTGTGTTTCTGTGCAACAGGAAGGAGAAAATCAAAGATGCAGAGAGTGTTTTCTGGTGTCACCCTAGCCTCTGTCACATTCTGAACCCAGTTCCTTGGATTCACCTAGGCCCCTAAGGGGAGGTAAGGGAGGGTCTCTTCCTTCTTTGTTGGCCAGGAGTACTGGGAGGGAGAGGGAAGAGGGTGAGCTCCCCGCCACCTCACACATCACCACCCCTCCAGCCCACGCTAGAAGCCATTGCAGGCAGGACGCCTGGGCTGAGTGCGGGGGCCCCCCACCCCGAGAACTGGACACGGCATGTCCTTCCTCGTCTCTCACATCTTTGTCCTGAGCCCCAGACCCCTCTGTTAAGGTCCCACAAGCACCTCAACCCTGTACCTAATGTCAGGACCCTTCTCTTTGGGGAGTGGGGAGGGGGATGGAAGTTAAGGAGCTTCCTTTAACTCTGTGCCGTTGGCCGAGGTGTGTGTATCACAATTTTGTCTGTACAAAGAGCACAGAGGCATGTGCACAGGAAAAACTGTTGTCACCAAGGGAGTGTTGTGACAGAGACTTTTGGCTGAAGGGATTACATAGCTTTTTCTCCCCCTAATTATGACTGTACTCTATAGAGTATTCCATTTTGTATCTTGCTTTTTTTTCATTTAATATTATATTGCAAAGTGGCCCAGCCCATGTGGGGATGCAGAACCACCAGGTTCTTTTCAATAAGTGCTGTTGGCTGTGCACGGAGCCAGGTAGGTGGATGTAACCAGGAGCCTTCCTGCCGGGCCCCACAGAGGCGCATGAAAGCACCCTCTGGCCGGAGCCACACTGAGCACGCACGTGGACACCCATGACCCAGCAGATGCCAGTCTGAATGAGCTTGGGAGGCTTGATGGCCCCAGCCCATTGCCCTTCTGGACACTCCACCCAAGGTAATGTCACTTGGTTGGCCACCGAGTCAGACTCAGATGACCTCAGAGCCTCAGAATTGGCATCTGGACACAGGAATCAAGCCAAGGGTGCCCTCACGGCCCAGACCACAGGGCACAATACTTTGTTCCTGCAAGGCCAGAGAAGTCTCGCCATATTTCCAGCCAACTCATTGAAACACCACCAGTTCCACCAATGAAAAACCATTTCTGATATGTTATGCTAATTAACAAAGCCACAAACTTCATCAGTGGAAACCTATCTCTGACGTCCCTTGTGTTAATTAGTAAAACTTTAGATGGATTTGGGTAACGACTGCTGAAGAGACCATCTCTGGACTGTGGCCTTTGATTACTGGCCAATGACCTCGCCTGAAGTTCATACTCCCCATGAGGGCAACTGGCCACCCTCAGGGTAAGGATTAGAAGGGAAACCCCATTCATAGCACACCTAAGATAACCACTGCCCCGTTTGCCCAGAATCTTCCTGATTTTAGCCCTGAAGTTCCCATGTTCTGGGAAACTCCCCAGTCCTGGGCAAAGCCAGACACTCAAGGCTGAGATATTTCACATTTGAGACAAGAGGACTTATCTTCATAGCACAAATGTTGCACCTTGCCCTTGAATAGCTAAAACTGTGGGTACAACAGAAACAACTTGTAAGAAGTACTTAAAGACCAACTGAATTTTTTATACTTGGTCGTGTCTTCATGGGAAACGAGTTTTCTTCTTGTCTTGGAGAGTTTTCCCTCCACAGAGCAGAAACGAGAATATTCTCTGCAAAACTGTGCCTTGAAAATAAAATTTACAAAAACGCTTTTATAGCTGACTCCAAACATCGTTTCACTCATCCTTGAACCTAAAGCCTAGGACTGAGGGTGCACAGAGAGCTTTAGGAAGACCCAGTGGCCATGCCTATGGGATATGGCCAGGGACACAGAGAGACAAGCTGGGGCAGAGGCAGGGCTGGGAGGCCTGAGGCAAGAGAAGGAGCAGAGAAGGAGCCAGAGAGGGAGGGAACCCAGGGCTGGGCGCAGAGCCCGAGGCAGCGAGGAGGACCGGCACCACCTGGCCCCTGCAGCTGGGCTCCAGCCTCCTTGGCAGACAGTCCCAGCTTGCCCTGGGCACTGGGATCTCTGGCTTCACCTGCCTCTCACAAGGCTGCCCTTGGCCTTGGGAAAGTCCCTTATCTGAGAGCGTTCCCCGACAGTTCTCTGAGCGGTAGATGCCCTTCCTGCCTGGGTAAGCCGAGGTGCGAGGCCTAGTGTGGTTTTTGTCTCTCAGACCCAACCTCTTTCCTCCTCCTGGGCTCTGCACTTACCTGATCCCAGGAGTCCAGATGCAGTCTCCTGGCCTAGGAAGGCTTGTCCAAGCCCAGCCCTTTATCATAGGCACTCTGCCTCGATTTCCTCTCCCAGGACCCTCTCTTTATCTTTAGGACAGCCCCCTATCTGAGAGCGACCTCCCAGGCTGTCTCAGCCGAGGCTCCACCTCCTTCCTGCTTTGGCACCAGGGGTGGGAGGGCCCTGAGGTGGTTTGCTTCCTCAGGCTCTGACCCACCTTCTCTTGGGCCCTCCCTCTTGGCAGAGGTCGGTCTCTAATGCAGCCGGACCCCTCTGTGCAGCAGGACCTGAGGTTATTGCAAAGGGAAAGAGAAAGTAAAGATGCCAGAGAGAAGGGGATGGGACAGACCCTGGTGGAAGAGAGCAGGACAAAGGCCTGCTCCCATTGGGGGAGGGGCGGGCTGGAGCCCTCTCCACCCTACTCCTACTTGGCACTTAGCTTTTATTCAGTACCCTGACAAGACTCTGGGTAGGATGGAAAATGAGGCCTGGGGGTCAGTACTCCAGATCTTCATCTCCAGCCCTGTGTTGAGCAGATCCTGTGCACCATCTGCTACCCCCAGCTCCCCAGTAGCATCAAGCGGGGAGGAGCATTATCCTGACATTTTAGATGCGGTCCCAGCACAGAGAGGTTAAGACACTCTCTTGAGGTCACACAGCAAATAAATGGCAGAACTGGAAAGCTGTCCAGGAAGCCTGGCCTGGTTCCCTCCCCTTGCTTCTTCATTGTTCCATGAAACAGAGTGGGGGAGGGAGCACAAGAGAAGGGGTAAGCTGTCTGCTTATTTTGTCACATGGCCACCAAGACCTCCAGATGAGACAACAGCTCTGGGGAAAGTTGAAACCTAGGGAGGAGGTCTTAGAGCAGTCACGGCCACCTCCAGTCCAGACAGCACACAAATGCGATTCTCAAATGAACTTTTCCCAGCTTGTCATCCCACTGCTCCCCCCGCCCCCCCTGCACACACCGCCTTCTCCCCCACATGCCCTGGTACAGCCTCAGGGGTAACAAGAGCTTGGGCAGGAGGTTAGAGGATCCACAGGAATGGTGTCCCCTTCACCCCCATCTGTCCTAATGCCCAGGGCCACAGCCAACAAAAGATTCTAAAATGAGCTGGGTCCTTCTGGGAAGAGTGACCAGATTTTTTTTTTTTTTTTTTTTTTTTTGCCACAGCACGTGGCACGCGGAGCTTGCCCAACCGGGGATTGAACCTGTGCCCCCAGCACTGGAAGCATGGAGTCTTAACCACTGGACCACCAGGGAAGTCCAAAGAGTGATCAGATTTGTACACTGAAGTGTTGGTCAAACTCAGAGAGCTAAGTCACCCCTGGCCTGAGAGGCAGGAAGGATGGACAAGAAGGCTGAAACCCTTTGCTGGCCTTTCCCTAATGAGAGCAATCCTACAGCCCCGGCTTGGAGATTCCTGTGAGCCACCTGAGATGGGCCAAAATGCAGGTGTGCCAGGAGCGGGACATTTTAAGCTGGCCACTGTGGCCCATTTTAATGCCTGAGACAATCAGGAGGTACGTCATCCCCATCCATGTCCCTCTGTGCCTCCCTCCTTGAAGGAAACACCGACAGGGAGAGCATCAAGGCAGAAGAGCCGAAGCAACCAGAGACCCCCCTGGATTCTGCCCAAGAACCCCAGGCAGCAGTGCAAACAGGAAGGGAGAGTAAAGGGACAGGTGTCTGCTTCCACTGACAATTCCCACCCAGACGGCCGAGATCAGTGGGACCCCAGACCTTCTCCACAAGGACTTTAAGGACAGATTCCAAACCAACAGCTTCCCACTTGCCATTCCTTCCTCTGCATCTGCCTGCCCAGAATCCCACCTCATCAGGCTCTTCCTCATTTTTGGCCCTGCCACAATCCCGGCCACCCTTTCTGGAACCTCCACTGAGTTCCTCCCCGGTGCGTTCACATGGCAGCTGGCTCAGTGGACAAAGGGCCAGACGCTTGCTTCCTGATCTACCTTGAGCAACTGAGCTGTGGTCTCTGACCTGACTCTTGGCAGCCCTTCCACTTTCTATTCTGCTTTTTGAAAAAGCTCCAATAATCTCAATCCTCATGTCCCCAATCCTACTTTTTTTTCTAAAAACTTAGTTAAATGTAAACTTAACCATTATTTTTTTTTCCCTTGCTCATTCTCCATCACCATCCCCAGAGTTTCATCTCTGGCAGCAAGTTGGGAATGGGATGAGGGATGAGCAGAGTGAGGACGGGGTGTGATGATGACAAAGTGGAGGTGGGGTGGTGGCGGTGGGGTTCTAGGGACACCAAGGTCTGGAATGGAAGCAGAGGAGCCAGGGTCAAGGGGGCATAACCCAGAGAGAGACACACAGGACAAGGGTCCTGCTTTCACTGCAACTGCTCAGCTCAAAAAAGCCTTTGGTCATCGTACGGGCTGAACCGTGTCCCCGCAAATCCATATGCTGAAGTCCCAACCTCCAGTTTCTCAGAACGTGACTATACTTGAGATAGGGCCTTTAAAGAGGTGATGGTGTTAAGGGAAGCTCTTAGGGTGACCCTTAGTCCAATCTGACTGATGTCCTTATGAGAAGAGGAAATTGGGACACACAGAGGGACACCAGGGGCTCCCCAGGGGTCATGCACAGAAGAAAGACCATCTGAGGACAGAGCGAGAAGGCAGCTGTCTGCAGCCAAGGAGGGAGGGTGCAGGAGGAGCCCAACCTACAGACTCCTTGATCTTGGACTTCTAGCCTCCATATCGGTGAGAAAGTAAATACCTGTTGTTAAGTCACCCAGTCTGTGGCGTTTTGTTGCGGATATCCCAGCAAACGAATACCATCATTCCCATCAAGGAACCTCGTTCTCTGATAAGTCAAGTCTGTCTTCAAGGATGTTTTTCAAATCTCATTTTCACACTTATACATATTCACGCCCATTTATGTTCAGTTCAATAACAAGGTCTGGTCAATGTGTGAGATGGGAGGAGGTGGGGCTCGCTTGCTGGGGGAGAGGGAGATCTCACAGGGGGTTTAGGGGGAGACGCTGGGGGAAGAAAGGAGAGAGGAGCTGAGGGAGGGCAGGGGCAGCCCACGGGCAGTGGCCCTCTGGGGCCAGGGAGGAGAGGAGGCTGAGAAGGGAGGTGGAAGGTACTCGGAGATAAGGAGGAGGTGGGGGGAGGGAGGCTAAGGAAGCCCTCACCCGAGAATTTCCTGAAGCTTTGCCACCAGGAACTGATAATTTTTACGCAGTTTCTTCCAAGGCTTGAAGGGCATTCCCTGATTGTACACAAAGTTTTTCCAACAGTATTTAAAGTCTGAGATAAAGAGGAGAGAAAGCCATCAGGTCCGGGCCCTGGGAGGCCTTTCTCTGTTGACCATCCTGTGCCCTGCCCCCTCCTGCCCCCTCCCTGCCATGTGCCCTCAGTCCTGCCTCCTTTCCCAGGTTCTCCGCCCACTCACCCTCCCGGGTGGAGGTCCGCCCCCATCCCTCCCACCGCCCCGCCCACCAGCCCCCAGCCCCCTCTGCTCTCACCTCGGAAGGACATGATGCGCACCCAGGCCCTCTGCTGGTGCATCATGCGCAGCCCGTGCTGGCACTCTGGTTTCCAGAAGTAGTAGAGGCGGGCGGCGAAGATGCTCAGCCTCACGTTCCTGTTCTCCCTCAGGAACGCAGCCACCTGCTCTGCACATGACGAGCAGGGGCTCCAGGATAAGAACCAGGTGATGCGGTACTGCTCATAAGGGGACAGCTTCTTGGCGCAAAACCAAGAGAGGAAGCAGAGTTCCGCGTGGCAGGGAGTCTCGGGATAGACCTGGGAGAGATGGAGGCGGAAAGGGGGCGTTCTTGGCCGCCAGAGCAGGCAGTGAGGCCGGGCTAGGGAGCTGGGGAGGAGGGGTAAGGGGGGTGGGCATCCCAGAGGCAGGTTGTTCATGAGTTATCCCTTCTTTCCATCTCTCCCCTCCCTTCTTTTCTTCTTTAGTCATTGACTTCCCTCATTCATCGACTCACCCATTCATTCTAACGTCCATCCTCCCATTCATTCATTCTACAAGTAACCTGAGTGCCTGCTTTGGGCCAGGCCCTGTGGGGTCCAGGCTTGGTCCCTAGGTGCTGTCTGCTGGGAGGCCCACAGAGCTGCCCTGTCCGTCGGCAGAAACACCAACCACACATGTCTACAGAGCACTTGAGATGCGGCTCGTCTGAAGGGAGGTGTGTGGCAAGTGTAAAAATACACAGTTCATTTCAGTGACTTCGTATGAAGAAAAAAGAAATGTAAACTATCTCATGAAGAAGTTTTATATTAGTTATATATTAGAAAATACATCTAATTGAAATAATAGATTAGGTATACAGTCAGTCCTCTGTATCTGAGAGTTGCTCATCTGCAGATTCAACCAACCACCTATTGAAATTATTCAGGAAAAAAAAAATTCCAGAAAGTTCCAAAACGCAAAACTTGAGAATTTGCCAGGCTGACAACTACTTACATAACATCCACATTGTATTTACAACTATTTACATAGCATTTACATTGTATCAGGTATTATAAGTAAGCTAGAGATGATCTAAAGTCTATGGGAGGATGTGGGTAGGTTATATGCAAATGCTATGCCATCTTACATTACGGAGTTAGCATCTTCAGATTTTGGTGTTCGTGGGGGTCCTGGAACCAACCTCCCCATCCCCATATCTAGGGATGACTGTGTTGTCTAACACAGTGTCAACATTAATTTCATCAGTTTCTCTTAACTTTTTTTTTTCTTTTCTTTTTTTTCTCTCTTAACTTTTTGAACACTGGGTAGTAGAAAGAGTGAGATGACACCTGTGACCCAGATTAGGTTCTGATGGGATAATACTGCTACAGTGCACACCCCCGCCCCGCCCCTTCAGCACACAGGTTCTGAAAAGGCTGCCCTCTGGGTGGAGGAGGGCAGGCGGGTGGGGGGACATTTCGCTAAGCCCGATGACAAACTCAGAGACCCACCACCAGCAGACTCGCTAAACAAGGCTTGGTGCGATTAAGTCAACTGCCATCATGTATCCGGTTCCAGGACTTAAGAAAATGTGTGGGAAGATGAATCCGCCACTGAGAACCCCCAAATGGCACTGGACTTATTACCATTTTTTCCACATCCTCTGCTGGCTTATGTGAACCTGTGTAACACCTCTGACATGAAGGACACCATTTGGGGGCTAAAATTTCATCCCATTTTTGAAACAGACACCAGATTTGAACTATTACACTGGGTAAGGGCATAGGACAGAGCCTGTCACTGCTATATCCACATTCTTTTTTTTGGGGGGGCAGGTGCGGGCGACATGCGGGATCTTAGTTCCCAGCGCCCCCTGCATTGGGAGCACCCAGTCTTAACCACTGGACCGCCAGGGAAGTCCCAATATCCGCATTCTTGATTAAAAACTGGACACACTGCGAAAGGGATTTTCCTAGTATCTGACAATATACTCTGAAAACCAATGAATTACTATTGTAATTATATCTCCCAATCATAATACTGGGAAAACAACTTGTGCAAGCATCCTAAACCTTCCGCAATTTGCCAATACCTGCCCCCGCCCCCGCCCCAGCTTTTTTCCCTTTGGCGGGACACAACGCAGGATACACCTGAATCTGTGCTCCCCGCATTGCAATTCTAAGGCACCAAATAAATGCTTTTGTGTCTTTCGGCTGCGCCTCTTTTCTGGGTCGACACTTAGCTCCCGCCTGCGATGAGAGTGTCCTGGGGCCCCATACCCGGTTTTGAAAGACCCCCCAGTCGGAGGAGTCAGGTGAGCAGTGCTTCAGTCTTTCCACCTGGTAGCAGAGGTAGGAGCAGTTCCGCCCATTGGCAAATCTCAGGTTGCGAAAGTGGAAGGAGAAGGTTTGGCGATCTAACCACTCCACTGGGTTTCTGGGGCAAAAGAGAGAAAAGGGAAAATGCAGAGAACGCCCCCTGGAGTTACTCCCGGCTGGTCTCTCCGGAGCGCAGCCCCCTGGACGCCCTAGGCGCTGTGCCTCCCAGCAACCCGCCTGGGCCTTGAGAATTTCCTGCGCCTTTCCAGGCAGGAAGGTTGGGGGAGAGGGAGAGGAGAGGGTCCTGGGACAGCAGGGATGGGTGATGTCTCCCACAGAGGCCCTGGCTCTGCTACTTCCAATAGCACATCCTGCCACCTCCACTCCGGTTTTCCTGCCCACCCATCCCCCAAATCATTAGAAAAATAAAAAAGAGTAACAAAAACCTCTCCACTCCAAAATAACATTTTAGTTACTTTAGTTTAGTTAGTTTAGTTTAACATTTCAGTTCAATTCCTTCCTGACTTTTCACTTGCGCATGTTTGTTTGTTTTGTTTTTTAATGTCGGATTAACACCTAAATTCACAGGCTTGGGCTATGGTTACAAGTGCTTTCTGTATCTGAACACATCTACTCTCCAAATGCTGCGGCAGCCATGCCCATTTTATAGAGGAGGAAGCGGGGACGCAGAGGGGGACAAGTAGCCTGCCTAAGTCACAGAGCTGGAAGTGATAGAGCTGGGTCCCCTGACCAGGCCAGGCCATTTCCAGCTCTTCCATTATGAGACCATGCAGCTGTGTGAAGTCTTGGGTGTGGCTTTCTTTTCTACTTAATTTTAAAATAGGAGCATCTCTCCTGATCTTTCCTCCAGTTCCATTATAGCTGTTAGTGGTACAGTTATAAACGTGAAGCGTGGTCACCTGGGGTGTGGCCAGGTTTGTGAATGGTGTGCATTTATTTTCCTGCTCAGAGTTGAGATATCCTTGGAAGAGATGATTTATCTTCTTGCCTCAGAGAACTATTCTCACACTGTGTTTACAATGGTGTAAATACTATAGAAAACTGATCAGGGTGCTTTAAAAAAGTCACCAGCTGCGTCAATCATCCTTTCGCCAAATTCTAAGCGTTAACAGAGCACAGATATTTCCGACCAATAGAGGTGCAGCCCTGCACAGGCAGGGAGGGGACGGCCTAGCCCGACAGACTTTCAGACTGAGAGCTGGGCCACGAAGACCCCCAGAGCTGGGTGGAGGTTTGGGAGGGGCCAGTTCAGAAGCAGTAGTGGGGCACCCCCAGAACAGGGCAAAGACCCCAGATGGGAGTGGGCCCTGCAGAGAAGGAGCCCAGAGAGGGAAAGGAACAAGGCTGGGACGGCAGGGACTGCAGGGGAGAAGCAGGCCAAGGACAGAGGCACAGCCCTAGAGAGGGCTGGAGATGGGGCCCAGTGGGACAGAGCGGACAGCAGCGGTACCTGATCCGGGGCCTCTGGCTGCAGCCTCCTTTGCTGGCTAGTCCCATCCCTGCCCTTTGTCTCGGGTGCTGGGGCTCCATTTCCTCTCCCAGGGCTCTTGTGTAGAAAACCCCCTTATCTGTGAGCGACCTCCCAGGCCTTCTCAGCCGAGGCTCCACCTCCTTCCTGCTTTGGCACCAGGGGTGGGAGGGCCCTGGGGTGGTTTGCTTCCTCAGGCTCTGACCCACCTTCTCTTGGGCCCTCCCTCTTGGCAGAGGTCAGTCTCTGATGGAGCTGGACCTCTCTGTGCAGCAGGACCCGAGGTTATTGCAAAGGGAAAGAGAAAGTAAAGATGCCAGAGAGAGGGGGATGGGACAGACCCCGGTGGAAGAGAGCAGGACAAAGGCCTGCTCCCATTGGGGGAGGGGCGGGCTGGAGCCCTCTCCACCCCACCCCTGCACCCAGCCCAAATCTGCACGTGGCTCTACACTTGCCTGTTGAATGAATGGAGGCAATGAGAAAGTATGGACCTTGGATCGGGACTCCTTATTTTCTCCTGGCACAGCCAGAAGTGAGGGGACAGATGTGTTTTGAATTCCTACTTCTGTGCTTGGTCCTCAGCAAGAGTCCCCTCAGCCTTCGCGTGGCAGAGAGAGGGCATGCTTGCACGAAGGCTCTCTTTATAAGGACACTAATCCCCTCGTGGGGGTCCCATCCTCATGACCTCATCTAAACCCAATCACCCAAAGGCCCCACCTCCAAATTCCATCACACTGGGGGTTAGGGCTGTAACAGAGTAGAACAAACCTGACTTCGTATTGAATCTATTCCTTTACCTCTAACCCCTGTGCTCTGTTGCCTGTGCTTAGTCATGCTGGCTCTGCACCTCTATAAAAGTGTGTTGCCTAGAACCTCCCATGGATTCAGGCTCTGGGTCCCACTCTTTAGAGCAGGGGTGGCAAATTATGGCCCCAGGCTAACCACCTGATTTTTTGTAAATAAAGTTTTATTGGGACTCAAAAAAAAAGGGGAAGTCAGGGAGTTCCCTGGTGATCTAACGATTAGGGTTCAGCACTTTCATTGCTGTGGCCAGGGTTCAATACCTGGTCGGGGAACTGAGATTCCCGCAAGCCTTGTGGTGTGGCCAAAAAAAAAGGGGAAGGGGAATCAACCAATAAATATTACTTCAAACACACACACACACACACACACAAACACACACACACACAAAAGAATGTTGCCTAGAGCCTGGAATATATGTGATAGCCCATTCTCTAGCCTCTGACCTTTAAAGGCACACTTTTCCATTCATATAGAGATAAAAAGTTGCAGAACAGGGGCTTCCCTGGTGGCAGAGTGGTTGAGAGTCCGCCTGCCGATGCAGGGGACAGGGGTTTGTGCCCTGGTCCGGGAAGATCCCACATGCCGCGGAGCGGCTAGGCCCGTGAGCCATGGCCGCTGAGCCTGCGCGTCCGGAGCCTGTGCTCCACAACGGGAGAGGCCACAACAGTGAGAGGCCCACGTACTGCAAAAAATAAAATAAAATAAAATAAAAAGTTGCAGAACAGAAAATAACAATTATCTTGTTGGAGGTTTATGGGAACATTGTGACCAGACCTACCTGGACAGCTGCAAGAACAAAGGATTCCTGCAACGATCAGCCATACCCCCTCCCATTTTATTTATTTATTTAACTTATGCTTAGTATTCAATGGTAATTTAAATGTAAGTACAATAAAAAGTGAAAACCTGAAAAAAAAAAGAATTCCATTGTGTATATTTACATAATAATGTATGTTATCTATCACTTCAGGAGCAGATTTAAGCTGTCATCACTCACATCCTTGAGCTAGATCCTAATCCTATATCTTTACATCCTAAGTCTTTGAGCACCTACTTCATTGTTTCTCTTTTGTTCTCAATGTCCTGTCTAGGGAATCCTTTGAAACCTATACCCTTAACCACAGTATTAAGATCCTCCAATAAGTAGATAGAATGATGGGATTAGATGTGTAAGAGAATTTGGAGGGAAACACCTCTAAGGGAACAATGGGGAGGGAGCCAGAGCAAAGGGGAGAGCTGGTGATGGTAAAGGAGTGGGGAAGAAAGGAAGTTGCAATAGAAAGCATCTTGGAGTGCAATGCAGTTTAGGGCATTTTCTCTAGGTCAATGGGGAAACCTCAAGCCAAAGTTACCTGTCAGAGGAGTTTCGTGTCTCACAGCAACAGGCCTGCCATACTCCCCATCTCCTCAGTCAGTGGCTGGGAGCAGCCTGGAGGAAATGTGGTGGATTCATAACGCAGCAGTCCAGGCTGTCAGGATTATGCTTGGAGATCTGAGATGCACGTTCTCATGCCTGCCACAAACACCATCTGTGCTTTACAAAAACTTGGTACTATTCATTCATTGATTCATGACACATCGAGGGCACAAATAGAGTACAATGTGGTGCTTACATTCTAGTAATTGGCCTCAGTTTGAGTGGATCATCACAAATAATTTTTTAGAAATTAGAAACAGAAATAGATTTCCAGACTCTTGAGGAAGATCTTCAAGGTATGGCTTCATTATCTTGTTTGAAATTATTTTTCAGGTTCTAAGGTAAATTCAAAGCTACATACTAAATGGGGTTTGAGTTCCTCCTCACTGCGTAGACCCAGTCCTGTATTCATATCACTTGATGCAGATAATCTGGGTGAGTTTTACATAATAAATTAAAGTCTAGAACCTGAAACAATAATTGCCATTTCTAAAAAATGTTTGAGAGCGAGAACACCCCCTCCTCTTTTAGTATTAAAGAAGCCTGAATTTTAACTTGGGTAAGATGGTCCTTTGGGACACTAGTCCACCATCTTCTCAGTCTGCTGGCTTTCCAAATAAAGTCACTATTCTTTGCCCCAACACCTCATCTCTCAATTTATTGGCATGTCCTGTGGCGAGCAGTACAAGTTTGGACTCGGTAACAGGGCTTCAACATACAAATCTGCACACAAATGTTCACTGTGCACAAGTGACACAGACTTTTAGCCCACAGCAGGCCATGACCAACAGGATTCCTTTGGTTGCCTCCTGGACTGATGATTTATCACTGCTCTCAGTAGCGTCGGTGCTGCCTTACACCCAGAGCTGAAACTCTGGTGCATATGCTTTTCCAGAAGTCGTGTTCACTGCTACCTCACGGGAGGGCCAGAATGTGGGTAATTTTAGCTGGGCTGTTACTGCCCTTAGCAGGATCTAGATCTCCTAGTGGAAATAAAATGACATACTTGGCACTCGCTGCCAAATTGCTTTCTAAAGCTTTTGTGCGAACAGACACCTCCAGGAGAAATAAAAAGTGTTACCATTTCCCATATCTTCACCAATACTGGTATTATGAGAACTCTCATTTCCCAACCTTCTGGAATGTGAAAAGCTATCTCATTGAGGTTTTATTTTATACTTTCCTGATTTCTAGGGAGACCAAGTGTCTTTTCTTTCTTTTCTTTTTCTTTTTTTTAAATATATTTATTTATTTACTTATTTGGCCGCACTGGGTCTTAGTTGCGGCACGTGGGATCTTTGCTGCCGCGTGCAGGATCTTCGCTGTGGCATGCGGGATCTTTTAGTTGCAGCATGTGGGCTCTTAGTTGTGGCATGCATGTGGGATCTAGTTCCCTGACCAGGGATCAAACCCGGGCCCCCTGCATTGGGAGCTCGGAGTCTTAACCACTGGACCACCAGGGAAGTCCCCCAAGTGTCTTTTCATATTTTTCTGTCCCTTCCATTTTCTTCTTTTATAGAATTGCTGGCTGCATCCTTTGTATATTTTTCTAGTAGGAAGTTTGGCTTTCCTTACGGCTTTATAAGAATTTTTTGATATTCTGCATAGTAATCCTTTGTCAGTTATATACATCTCAAATACTCTCTTCCAATCTGTGATTAGGGTCTTAGTTTATGAAGTCTCTCCATGTGTAGATGTTTTAATTTTTAATGTTTTCAAATGTAACTATTTTTCCATGTACTTGTTTGATATAACATAGATATTTAATTTTTAATTTTGTATATGGAAAGCCAATATAAGAACAATTTAATGAATATTATCCATGTCCTCCTGTCCTATGTGTAATGACGCAAACTTATTTAATGTGTGTGTGTGTATAGGCTGTCTCTGAATTCTCTCATCTGCTCCATTGTCTAAGCCTGTGCTACTACCATATTGTTCTCCTTATGTCTTTCTAGTACTCTTATTATCTGATATGGAGATCCATCTTGCCTTCTTACTCTTTGAAATTGTATTGACCCCTTATAGATCCATATGAATTTATGGACAAAACTTTTCATGTTCCATGAAAAATCCCAATATCAATGGGGAAGGATAGACATCTTTGTGGCATTGAATCTTTCCATCCATTAACATGGTATGTACCTCAATTTATACAGGTCTTCTTTGATGTTTTCCATAAGCCTCATACTTTTTCATAAAGATCTTACACATTTTGTCAGGTTTATTTCTAGTAAACTTTTTTGGCGATATAGTAGACTCCATCTACCTTTATACTTTTGTTTGTTGCCAGTATCTGGGAACACGATTCATTTTTCTAAATTGAACTTGGATCTAACCCAACCTTGCTAAGAACTTGCTTACTATTTCTAGTAGTTTCTGTTCTTTTCCAATCCCTGAAGCTCTTATTTCTAATTGTGGTCCTGGGACACTGGCTTGGACCACAGTACAGCACTGAGCAGCCGCAGTCATAAGGGGCATCCTGTGTCCTTCCAGTTTAAAGAAAATTCTTTTTTTTTTTTGGCTGCTGCCATGCGGCATGTGGGCTCCTTAGTTCTCTGACCAGGGATCAAACCCACGCCCCCTGCAGTGGAAGCGCGGAGTCTTAATCACTGGACCACCAGGGAAGTCCCAAGAAAATTCTTCTGAGACAGGGAAATAAAAATTACAAGTCCTGTATTCTTTAAGTCTTCCTTGGCTTGAATATTTGTTTGCTAGCTGTTTAATTATGATTTTTTGCATCTATGTTTATAATAAATATGGCTATAATTTTTCTTTCTCATGTTCTTTGTATTCAGTTTTAAAATCAAGATTATTGTGGACCCCGGAAGTGCCGGCGCTGTGGGAGCTGTCACCGTGGGCCGCGGCGGCGGCTGTGGCAGTACAACGCCGGCAGTGGAGCCGCCGGGGAGGGTCAATGCAGCACAATGCCAGCTCTGCCCCTGGACCAACTCCAAATCACCCACAAGGACCTGAAGACAGCGAAGCTGAGGACTTCACCAGCGCTGACCTGGAAGTGGGTGGCTTGTGGTTGACAACAGCTGAGACGCAGCCTGGCCTTCTTCCTGTTATCACCGCCACCCCCCTACCCACCGCCGGAGGAAGCAGCCCTTATGTAGTCAGAGGAGAAAACTGAGCTCATCTTCTGTTCTTGGTGAACAAACACCCCGAGCAGAAGGCAGACCGGTATTTTGTATTATACAAACCGCCCCCTACATTCCCACCCTAGTGGAGGAGTACTTGGAACGCACCACCTTTGTAGCCAGTGACCTCGACTGGCTCCTGGCCCTGCCTCACGATAAATTCTGGTGCCAGGTTGTCTTCGACGAGACCCTGCAGAAGTGCCTGGACTCCTACCTGCACTGTGTCCCCCGAAAGTTCAACCAGTGGGTGGCCTCAGCCCATGAGGTCATTGACATGGAGAAGTGCCTCCACCGAACTGCTTTTCTCGCCTCCCTTTGTGTGTCCACTCACAAGGAATCCAAAGATCACTTCATTTCCCCCTCTGCTTTTGGAGAAATCCTCTACAACAACTTCCAGTTTGACATCCCAAAGATCCTGGACCTCTGCATGCTCTTTGGAAAAGGCAACTCCCCGCTGCTGCAGAAGATGATAGGAAACATCTTTATCCAACAGCCAAGTTACTGTAATGACCTGGGTGAAAGCATGCCCACCATCCTTCAGGTCTTCAGCAATATCCTCCAGCACTGTGGTTTGCAAGGGGACGGGGCCTGCGCCACACCCCAGAAGCTTGAGGAGAGGGGCTGGCTGACCCCCAGCGACATGCCTCTCCTGGAATTAAAGGACATCATTCTCTACCTTTGTGATACCTGCACCACACTCTGGGCCTTTCCGGATATCTTCCCTTTGGCTTGCCCAACCTTCCAGAAACACGACTTCTGTTACAGGCTAGCTTCCTTTTACGAAATAGCAATTCCCTAACTGGAGTCTGCAATTAAGAAGAGGAGGCTTGAAGATAGCGAGCTGCTAGGTGACCTGTGGCAGAGGCTCTCTCATTCCAGGAAGAATGGAGATTTTTCACATCCTCCTGAAGCAGATCTGCCTTCTCCCAGTCCTAGAAAGCAGCTGTGACAACATTCAGGGCTTCACTGAAGAGTTCCTTCAGATCTTCAGCTCCTTGTTGCTGCAGAAGAGGTTTCTCCGGGACTATGATGCACTCTTCCCTGTGGCCGATGACGTCAGCCTGTTGCAGCAGGCCTCGTCAGCCTTGGACGAGACTCGGAACGCCTACATCCTCCAGGCAGTTGAGAGTGCATGGGAAGGGGTGGACCGAAGGAAAGCCACCGATGCCAAAGACCCACTGGTGGCTGAGAATCCTAACGGGGTCGTGGAGGCGGCGGAGGCGGTCAGCAGACCGTCATCACTTCCCCGAACTCGGAGGAAGAGGAGTGCCTGGGGGCAGCGGCTGCTCCAGTCCCCGCTGTGTGCGGCGTGGAGCTGGACTCATTCATCTCCCAGGTGAAGGACCTGCTGCCAGACCTCGGCGAGGGCTTCATCCTGGCCTGCCTGGAGCACTACAGCTATGACCCGGCGCAGGTGATCAACAACATCCTGGAGGGGCGGCTGGCCCCTGCCCTCGGCCAGCTGGACCGCGGCCTAGACAGACAGGTGAAGCCAGACCCGACGCCCCTGCTGACGTCTCGTCACAACATCTCCCAGAATGTTGAGTTGGACGTGTCCAGCAGGGACTCAGTGGACCTGAGCCGGGTACACAAGGGCAGGAGGAAGGAGGAGAGCGCTGAACGGCAAGTGGGAGGTGGCGGCGCTACGAGCAGTACGGCATGCTGGCGGAGGCGGTGCCAGTGCAGCCCGGGGAGGACTCGCCTTACGACCACGAGGATGAGTATGATGCCACATGTGATGGCAGCCAGGTGGGCGCCAGCGACGCAGACTCAGATGATGAGCTCATCAGCCGCAGGCCCTTCACCATCCCTCAGGTGCTGAGAACCAAAGTGCCCAGAGAAGGGCAGGAGGACGAGGCTGAGGACGAGGCCCCCAAGCCCGACCATTCTGTGCAGGACCCTGCAGTGCTGCGGGAAAAACAGAAGCCAGGCGCATGGCCTTCCTGGCCAGGAAGGCGTACCGGCATGACAGCTCAACGGCAGTGGCTGGCAGCCCCTGGGGCCACGGGCAGAGCCGAGAGACAACACAGGAGCACAGGAAGAAGGAAGCCAGCAAGCCACACGAGCCAACCACAACCGGAGAGCCATGGCTGACCGCAAAAGAAGCTAAGGCAGGATTCCATCCTGAGGCCGCTGCGCCAGGGCCAGCCGGACCTGCCAGGCTGAGGTACCATAGCCTGGGGCTTCCTCGCCAGTTGGCCCCCTGCCAGGCCCCAAGTTCAAGTCCACCCCTCGACAGCCTCAGCTTCGCAGCCCCTGAGAAGGTCGCCTCGTTGTCTGTGAGCCGGCCGTGAGCGCCTTCCTGCAGAACACACAGTGCCTTTATCCACGGTGGAGGAACCGTGCGGCCAGCGCGCAGGTGCAAGGGACGGGGTTGGAGCCCCAAGGCCAGTCCCCAAACCTCGTGCAGCCAGACACCACGTTCCTTTCTTCCTGGACGGCTGGAAAACTGTGTATTCAAAAACAAAAACAAAAAACACACAAAAAGCCCTGCGAATAAAGTTTTTGACCCTTTCAAAAAAAAAAAAATCAGACACCAGAAATACAGCTACACGTGGAACAACTCCTACAGAACACCTACTGAACGCTGGCAGAAGACCCCAGACCTCCCAAAAGGCAAGAAACTCCCCACATACCTGGGTAGGGCAAAGCGGAGAGATTCCCGCACAGAGGAGCGGTGCCGAGCGGCACTCACCAGCCCGAGAGGCTTGTCTGCTCGCCCGCCGGGGCGGGCGGCGCTGGAAGCTGAGGCTCGGGCTTCGGTCAGAGCGCAGGGAGAGGACTGGGGCTGGCGGCGAGAACTCAGCCTGAAGGGGGCTAATGTGCCACAGCTAGCCGGGAGCGAGTCCGGGAAAACTCTGGAGCTGCCGAAGAGGCAAGAGACTTTTTCTTCCCTCTTGGTTTCCTGGTGCGCGGGGAGAGGGGATTAAGAGCGCTGCTTAAAGGGGCTCCACAGACGGGCGCGAGTCGCGGCTGAAAGCGCGGAGCCCAGTGACGGGCGTGGGACGCTGGGGCTGCTGCTGCCGCCGCCAAGAAGCGTGTGTGCGAGCGCAGGTCACTGTCCACACCGCCCTTCCGGGAGCCTGTGCAGCCCGCCACTGCCGGGGTCCCGGGATCCAGGGGCGGCTTCCCTGGGAGAACGCACGGCGCGCCTCGGGCTGGTGCAACGTCACGCTGGCCTCTGCCGCTGCAGGCTCGCCCCGCACTCTGTGCCCCTCCCTCCCGCCCGGCCTGAGTGAGCCAGAGTCCCCGAAGAGGCTGCTCCTTTAACCCTGTCCTGTCTGAGCGAAGAACAGACGCCCTCCGGCGACCTACACGCAGAGGCGGGGCCAAATCCAAAGCTGAGACCCAGGAGCTGTGAGAACAAAGAAGAGAAAGGGAAACCTCTCCCAGCAGCCTCAGAAGCAGCGGATTAAAGCTCCACAATCAACTTGATGTACCCTGCATCTGTGGAATACATGAATAGACAACAAATCATCCCAAATTGAGGAGCCAGGAGTCAGTGCTGTGCCTCTGAGGTGGGAGAGCCAACTTCAGGACACTGGTCCACAAGAGACCTCCCAGCTCCACATAATATCAAACGGCGAAAATCTTCCAGAGATCTCCATCTCAACACCAGCACCCAGCTTCACTCAACGACCAGCAAGCTACAGTGCTGGACACCCTGTGCCAAACAACTAGCAAGACAGGAACACAACGCCACCCATTAGCAGAGAGGTGGCCTAAAATCATAAAAAGTCCGCAGACACCCCAAAACACACCACCAGACGTGGACCTGCCCACCAGAAAGACAAGATCCAGCCTCATCCACCAGAACACAGGCACTAGTCCCCTCCACCGGAAGCCTACACAACCCACTAAACCAACCTTAGCCACTGGGGACAGACACCAAAAGCAACGGGAACTACGAACCTGCAGCCTGCAAAAAGGAGACCCCAAACACAGTAACATAAGCAAAATGAGAAGACAGAAAAACACACAGCAGGAGAAGGAGCAAGATAAAAACCCACCAGACCTAACAAATGAAGAGGTAATAGGCAGTCTACCTGAAAAAGAATTCAGAATAATGATGGTAAAGATGATCCAAGATTCTATTTCCAAGATCCAAAATCTTGGAAATAGAATAGACAAAATGCAAGAAACAGTTAACAAGGACCTAGAAGAACTAAAGATGAATCAAGCATCGATTAAAAACACAATAAATGAAATAAAAAATACTCTAGATGGGATCAATAGCAGAATAACTGAGGCAGAAGAACGGATAAGTGAGGTGGAAGATAAAATAATGGAAATAACTGCTGCAGAGCAAAATAAAGAAAAAAGAATGAAAAGAACAGAGGACAGTCTCAGAGACCTCTGGGACAACATTAAACGCACCAACATTCGAATTATAGGGGTTCCAGAAGAAGAAGAGAAAAAGAAAGGGACTGAGAAAATATTTGAAGAGATTATAGTTGAAAACTTCCCTAATATGGGAAAGGAAATAGTTAATCAAGTCCAGGAGGCACAGAGAGTCCCATACAGAATAAATCCAAGGAGAAATACGCCAAGACACATATTAATCAAACTGTCAAAAATTAAACACAAAGAAATCATATTAAAAGCAGCAAGGCAAAAACAACAAATAACACACAAGGGAATCCCCATCAGGATAACAGCTGATCTCTCAGCAGAAACTCTACAAGCCAGAAGGGAGTGGCAGGACATAATTAAAGTGATGAAGGAGAAAAACCTGCAACCAAGATTACTCTACCCAGCAAGGATCTCATTCAGATTTGATGGAGAAATTAAAACGTTTACAGACAAGCAAAAGCTGAGAGAGTTCAGCACCACCAAACCAGCTTTACAACAAATGCTAAAGGAACTTCTCTAGGCAAGAAACACAACAGAAGGAAAAGACCTACAATAACGAACCCAAAACAATTAAGAAAATGGGAATAGGAACATACATATCGATAATTACCTTAAACGTAAATGGACTAAATGCTCCCACCAAAAGACACAGAGTGGCTGAATGGATACAAAAACAAGACCCATATATATGCTGTCTACAAGAGACCCACTTCAGACCTAGAGACATACAGACTGAAAGTAAGGGGATGGAAAAAGATATTCCATGCAAATGGAAACCAAAAGAAAGCTGGAGTAGCAATTCGCATATCAGACAAAATAGACTTTAAAATAAAGACTACTAGAAGAGACAAAGAAGGACACTACATAATGATCAAGGGATCGATCCAAGAAGAAGATATAACAATTGTAAATATTTATGCACCCAACATAGGAGCACCTCAATACATAAGGCAAATACTAACTGCCATAAAAGGAGAAATCGACAGTAACACAATCATAGTAGGGGACTTTAACACCCCACTTTCACCAATGGACAGATCATCCAAAATGAAAATAAATAAGGAAACACAAGCTTTAAATGATACATTAAACAAGATGGACTTAATTGATATTTATAGGTCATTCCATCCAAAAACAACAGAATACACATTTTTCTCAAGTGCTCATGGAACATTCTCCAGGATAGATCATATCTTGGGTCACAAATCAAGCCTTGGTAAATTTTAAAAAATTGAAATTGTATCAAGTATCTTTTCCGACCACAATGCTATGAGACTAGATATCAATTACAGGAAAAGAGCTGTAAAAAATACAAACACATGGAAGCTAAACAATACACTACTTAATAACGAAGTGATCACTGAAGAAATCAAAGAGGAAATTAAAAAATACCTAGAAACAAATGACAATGGAGACACGATGACCCAAAACCTATGCGATGCAGCAAAAGCAGTTCTAAGAGGGAAGTTTATAGCAATACAATCCCACCTTAAGAAACAGGAAACATCTTGAATAAACAACCTAACCTTGCACCTAAAGCAATGAGAGAAAGAAGAACAAAAACATCCCAAAGTTAGCAGAAGGAAAGAAATCATAAAAATCAGATCAGAAATAAATGAAAAAGAAATGAAGGAAACGACAGCAAAGATCAATAAAACTAAAAGCTGGTTCTTTGAGAAGATAAACACAATTGATAAACCATTAGCCAGACTCCTCAAGAAAAAAAGGGAGAAGACTCAAATCAATAGAATTAGAAATGAAAAAGGAGAAGTAACAACTGACACTGCAGAAATACAAAAGATCATGAGAGATTACTACAAGCAACTCTATGCCAATAAAATGGACAACCTGGAAGAAATGGACAAATTCTTAGAAATGCACAACCTGCCAAGACTGAATCAGGAAGAAATAGAAAATATGAACAGACCAATCACAAGCACTGAAATTGAAACTGTGATAAAAAATCTTCCAACAAACAAAAGCCCAGGACCAGATGGCTTCACAGGCGAATTCTATCAAACATTTAGAGAAGAGCTAACACCTATCCTTCTCAAACTCTTCCAAAATATAGCAGAGGGAGGAACACTCCCAAACTCATTCTACGAGGCCACCATCACCTTGATACCAAAACCAGACAAGGATGTCACAAAGAAAGAAAACTACAGGCCAATATCACTGATGAACATAGATGCAAAAATCCTCAACAAAATACTAGCAAACAGAATCCAACAGCACATTAAAAGGATCATACACCATGATCAAGTGGGGTTTATTCCAGGAATGCAAGGATTCTTCAATATACGCAAATCAATCAACGTGATACACCATATTAACAAATTGAAGGAGAAAAACCATATGATCATCTCAATAGATGCAGAGAAAGCTTTCGACAAAATTCAACACCCATTTATGATAAAAACCCTGCAGAAAGTAGGCATAGAGGGAACTTTCCTAAACATAATAAAGGCCATATATGACAAACCCACAGCCAACATCGTCCTCAATGGTGAAAAACTGAAACCATTTCCACTAAGATCAGGAACAAGACAAGGTTGCCCACTCTCATCACTCTTATTCAACATAGTTTTGGAAGTTTTAGCCACAGCAATCAGAGAAGAAAAGGAAATAAAAGGAATCCAAATTGGAAAAGAAGAAGTAAAACTGTCACTGTTTGCAGATGACATGATACTATACATAGAGAATCCTAAAGATGCTACCAGAAAACTACTAGAGCTAATCAATGAATTTGGTAAAGTTGCAGGATACAAAATTAATGCACAGAAATCTCTGGCATTCCTATATACTAATGATGAAAAATCTGAAAGTGAAATCAAGGAAACACTCCCATTTACCACTGCAACAAAAAGAATAAAATATCTAGGAATAAACCTACCTAAGGAGACAAAAGACCTGTATGCAGAAAATTATAAGACACTGATGAAAGAAATTAAAGATGATACAAATAGATGGAGAGATGTACCATGTTCTTGGATTGGAAGAATCAACATTGTGAAAATGACTCTACTACCCAAAGCAATCTACAGGTTCAATGCAATCCCTATCAAACTACCACTGGCATTTTTCACAGAACTAGAACAAAAAATTTCACAATTTGTATGGAAACACAAAAGACCCCGAATAGCCAAAGCAATCTTGAGAACGAAAAATGGAGCTGGAGGAATCAGGCTCCCTGACTTCAGACTATACTACAAAGCTACAGTAATCAAGATAGTATGGTACTGGCACAAAAACAGAAAGATAGATCAATGGAACAGGATAGAAAGCCCAGAGATAAACCCACGGACATATGGTCACCTTATCTTTGATAAAGGAGGCAGGAATGTACAGTGGAGAAAGGACAGTCTCTTCAATAAGTGGTGCTGGGAAAACTGGATAGGGACATGTAAAAGTATGAGATTAGATCACTCCCTAACACCATACACAAAAATAAGCTCAAAATGGATTAAAGACCTAAATGTAAGGCCAGACACTATCAAACTCTTAGAGGAAAACATAGGCAGAACACTCTATGACATAAATCACAGCAAGATCCTTTTTGACCCACCTCCTAGAGAAATGGAAATAAAGACAAAAATAAACACATGGGACCTAATGAAACTTAAAAGCTTTTGCACAGCAAAGGAAACCATAAACAAGACCAAAAGACAACCCTCAGAATGGGAGAAAATATTTGCAAATGAAGCAACTGACAAAGGATTAATCTCCAAAATTTATAAGCAACTCAGGCAGCTCAATAACAAAAAAACAAACAACCCAATCCAAAAATGGGCAGAAGACCTAAATAGACATTTCTCCACAGAAGATATACAGACTGCCAACAAACACATGAAAGGATGCTCAACATCTTTACTCATTAGAGAAATGCAAATCAAAACTACAATGAGATATCATCTCACACCAGTCAGAATGGCCATCATCAAAAAATCTAGAAACAATAAATGCTGGAGAGGGTGTGGAAAAAAGGGAACACTCTTGCACTGCTGGTGGGAATGTGAATTGGTACAGCCACTATGGAGAACGGTATGGAGGTTCCTTAAAAAACTACAAATAGAACTACCATATGACCCAGCAATCCCACTACTGGGCATATACCCTAAGAAAACCATAATTCAAAAAGAGACATGTACCAAAATGTTCATAGCAGCCCTATTTACAATAGCCCGGAGATGGAAACAACCTAAGTGTCCATCATCGGATGAATGGGTAAAGAAGATGTGGCACATATATACAATGGAATATTACTCAGCCATAAAAAGAAACAAAATTGAGCTATTTGTAATGAGGTGGATGGACCTAGAGCCTGTCATACAGAGTGAAGTAAGTCAGAAAGAGAAAGACAAATACTGTATGCTGACACATATATATGGAATTTAAGAAAAAAAAATGTCATGAAGAACATAGGGGTAAGACAGGAATAAAGACACAGACCTACTAGAGAATGGACTTGAGGATATGGGGAGGGGGAAGGGTAAGCTGTGACAAAGTGAAAGAGCGGCATGGACATATATACACTACCAAACGTAAGGTAGATAGCTAGTGGGAAGCAGCCGCATAGCACAGGGAGATCAGCTCGGTGCTTTGTGACCGCCTGGAGGGGTGGGATAGGGAGGGTGGGAGGGAGACACAAAAGGGAGGGGATATGGGAACATATGTATATGTATAACTGATTAAATTTGTTATAAAGCAAAAAATAAAAATAAAAATAAAAATAAAAAAGAAATCTCCTTCTCATAGGAACCCATTCCAAAAAAAAAAAAAAAAAAAATCAAGATTATTGTAACTGCCCAAAATCAATTGGAGGAGGTTTACGTTTTTCCTATTTCTTGAGAAACTTTAGTTCTGATCCTTATAGGGTTGATTGAACTCAGCATAAAACCTACTGGGCTGGTAACATGATATGGTTGTTTATGTGGACATTTTAACTAATAATTGCATTTCTTTAATGGTTCAGGGTTAACGCATATGTTCTATTTCTTTTTTTAAAAATAAATCTATCTATCTATCTATCTATCTATCTATCTATTTATTTATTTATTTTGGCTGCGTTGGGTCTTTGTTGCTGCGTGCAGGCTTTCTCTAGTTGTGGTGAGCAGCCGCTACTCTTCATTGCGGTGCTTGGGCTTCTCACTGCTGTGGCTTCTCTTGTTGCAGAGCATGGGCTCTAGGCGCGCGGGCTTCAGTAGCTGTGGTGCGCAGACTTAGTTCCTCTGCGACATGTGGGATCTTCCCGGACCAGGGCTCGAACCCATGTCCCCTGCATTGGCAGGCTAGGATTCTTAGCCACTGAGCCACCAGGGAAGTCCCTGTTCTATTTCTTTTGGTATCATTTCTATTTTTTTTCTAGAAAGTTGTTCTCTCTGCCTAATTTTTCAGATTTATTGGCATAAGTGTGTTCATAGTATTCTCTTCTGACTTTTTACACCTCTATAAAAGGTATGGAGACTTTTTACAGTGTCTATAGTTATGATCCCATTTTATTCATAATGTATTTTTGCTTTCTCTTTTTTTGCAGAGATTTTTCAGCTTCATCTGCTTCAAAGTACTAGGTTTCGACATTAATCCTTTTGCTATTCCCTTTTCTTGACCTGATCACTTAAGCTTCAAATATCAATTTTTTTCTTTTCTAATACATGCATATGACACAAATTTTCTCTTAAGTACTGTTTTAGTTATATTCCACAAATTTGTTTTCTATTGTTTTAAATAATCAATGAGTTCTAAATATGCCCAGTTTGCACTACAATTTTGTCTTTAGCACATGAATTATCTATCAATGTGGTGGTCTAGGTGAAAGCAGGGATCTGATTCAAATCCTGATGACTTAGCTTGAACCCACTGGAAATCAATATCTAACTGTCTGTGGGTATGAGGATCAATCAGGGCTCAGCCTTCATCATATCCCCAAGAAACAAATACATCTCGCACAAAGCAGAAAGAACATTAAAATTTTACTAATATTCTTGGAAAGGTGAAGGAGGAGAGTAACACTTCAGGGATGCATTAGTCAGGGTTCAACCAAGAGTCAGAGCATCTACGATATATACATTTCATATAAGGACTTCTCTTTTCTCCAGCTTTATTGTGGTATAATTCACAAATACAATTGTATTTATTTATAATATACAACATGATGACTTGATATACATATACATTGTAAAATGATGACTACAGTCAAGTTAACACATCTGTCACCTCACAGAGTCAACTTTTGAATGGTAAGAACTCTTAAGATCTACTCTTAGCAAATTTCAAGTCTCCAATACAGTATTTTTAACTATAGTCACCATGCTGTATATGAGATCCTCAGAACTTACTCACCTTATAACTGAAAATTTGTACCCAGTGACCAACATCTCCCCATTTCCTCCACCTCCCAGCCCCTGGCAACCACCATTATACTTTCTGTCTCTATGAGTCTGACTTTTAAAAAATTTCACATATAAATGATACCATACTTTGTTTTTGTTTTTCTCTGTCGGGCTTTACTTCCTTTTTAAAACAATTTTATTTAATTAATCAATTTATTTATTTTTGGCTGTGTCGTGTCTTCATTGCTGCACGCGGGCTTTCTCTAGTTGTGGCAAGCAGGGGCTACTCTTTGTTGTGGTGCATGGGCTTCTCACTGTGGTGGCTTCTCTTGTTGCGGAGCATGGGCTCTAGGTACGTGGGCTTCAGTAGTTGTGGCACGTGGGCTCAGTAGTTGTGGTGCACGGGCTTAGTTGCTCCGCGGCATGTGGGATCTTCCTGGACCAGGGCTTGAACCCGTGTCCCCTGCATTGGCAGGTGGATTCTTAACCACTGCGCCACCAGGGAAGTCCTGTCGGGCTTATTTCATGTATCATAATGGCATCCAGCTTGTCACAAACAGCAGGATTTTCTTCTTTTTTATGGCTGAATAATATTTCATTGTGTGTGTTTATATATATATATATATATATATATATATATATGTATATGTATATGTATATGCAATATCTTCTTATTCCCCTCATCCATTGATGGGCACTTTGGTTGTTTCCATATCTTGGTCATTGTGAATAATGGTGCACTGAACATGGGACATATCACAAAGCGATCTCTCTCTCTGACATTCTGATTTCCTTTCCTTACAATATATACCCAGAGGTAGGACTACTGGATCACACGGTACATATAAGGGTTTCTTACAGGACTCTGACTTTCTGCAGTTGTGGGGGCTAGTTAAGCAGTCTCCGTCAGGTGTTGTCTTATGTCTGATGCTGAAGTCTGCAAGAGAGTAGTTGGGGAGGGAAGATGGATGTAAAGTGTGGGAGAGTAAGAATAAGCTGGAACCCTCAGGACAAGCTGTGGAGCACACGAGGGTAGACAGAAACCCATACAATCATTCTTGCCTCTGACTTTAGTGGTCTGGGTGTCCTGCTGAGGCCCTTCCTCTGGGAGCTAAAGACACAGTATGATGCTGGAGGGGGATGTGGGGAAAGTCCTGGAAGCTGCAGGCCCGGTTGCTGCTTCACACCAGGGTGGTGAGTTGGGACAGCACACCAACAACACTTGAGCACCTAGAAAAGGTGCCGGAGGCCTGGTCCAAAACTACTGGGAAGGGAACTCCGGAAAATGTCGTTCGGCCTGGCCAAGCTCACACATTACAAAGCTACCACAAGGGGGCGGGATCCTGAGAATGTGGTTGGGATGGCATGGAATCTATAGGATTGACATTTTAACATTAGTGAGCCCTCCGATCCACGAACGTCTCTCTATGTATTTAGGTCTTCTTTACCTTCTCTTAGTGGTGTTTTCAGTGTATGGGTCTTACACACCTTTTCCGAGCTGATGTTTAATGCTCTGTTTTCAGAGACAGATTTCTAGTAATAGATCAGCAAACACTTCTATACTGCTTACTATGGGTCAGGCACTCTTCATAATACGTGTAGATATAAATATAAACAAACTCACTTGAGCCTCACAACCACATATGAGGAAGTTCTACTACTGTCTCCTTTTTACACTATAGGACTGAAGCACAGAGGGGCTAAGTAACTTGCCAAGTGTCATAATCCAGCAGGTGGTGGAGAGGGGATTGGAACCCAGGCAGCTGGCTCCAGAGCCCCTACTCCCACCATTACGCTATGCTACTTGGTAGTAGCTAGCAAGGTTCACACAAGAGTCCAACAGCACAGAAAACAAGGCTGACACTCTGAATGGAAGATTCAATCTTATGTTCAGATTTGTTGAACTAGCTCTTTGAACTACTTCTATGACACGGCAAGGTCTCTCTCTCACAACTGCTGTGGGGGGAGGGATGTTTTCATCTCTGTCTTACATTATTCTGTATTTATCAAGATTAGCAAATTTTTTAGAACAAGTCCATGGAACTTCATCTGTAGTGGAAAAGCCAGTCGCAGGTTGGTCGAGTCAACTTTTACAGGAAGAAAGGGAGTGAGAGGTGATAGGATTTCACTTAAAAAAGAGTTTAAAGCAAGCATACTGTTTTCATCTTGTCCCTAGTGTACTGAGCAGGACCATCCCCATACATACACACCAGCCATGTCCTCCACCTGCCTCTCTCTCATCTGTAGAAAAACGTTAGCCTCCTAGGCCTTTCCTGAGTTCCAAAGAATAAATTTAATCAGAGAAGTGAGAAAATGCAGAAACAAAGGAAAACAGTCAAGCAAGACCAAATAATATAATAGTTTAACCATTAAACAAAGTCAATGATGTTTAGTTCCTCCTCAAGGGCTCTAGATAATATTCTGAACCATATCCTTTGAGCTGTTTTTGCAGATACTGAAACCCCCACCAGCGAAAGACGGTAATTTCATGCTGACCACAGGCACGTAGACCCCATACTGTTTGGAACCAGAAGGTTGAGGGTGTTGACTCCCAATTACTTCACCACCCACCAATCAGAAGAATATCTACAAGATGATCACACACTGCATCACTCCCCTCCCTCACCCGATCTTTAAAAAAATTTTCCCTGAAAGTCATTGGGGAGTTGGGGGGTCTTTTGAGCACTAGCTGCCTGGACTCCTTGCTTGGCACCTGCAATAAACGCTGCACTTTCCTTCACCACAACATGGTGTCAGTAGACTGGCCTTACTGTGCGTGGGCCAGTGAACCTAAGTTTGGTTTGGTAACACTAGTAATCAGGGAAATACAAATTAAGACCAATACAAGAGCTCCTTCCCACATCGGATTGGGAAAGATTGACGAGATTCTTTGAGTGGACTCATGAGCAATGTTCTGGGGGAAAGAACACAGTTCTGATGAAGCAGAGCTCAGACGGTCTCCGTTCTCCTCATACCCATCATGGCCTCCTGAGCTCAGCCATGGTCACTGTGCCCCTAGCCAATGCCTATCACCAACACAGCTGATGAAGAACCCAGTGGGATTCTATGCAACAATGAGAACTGATGATAAGAAGCAGAATGGATGAACCTCAAACATAATTGAGTGACAGAAGTCAGACTCCAAAGGTTCTGGTGTGTGTGAGTGCATTTATACAAAGCACAGAAAAAAAGACGAACCAACCTATTGTGTTAGAAGTCAGGAGAGTGTTTATCCTGGGGGAGACAGGGAGAGGGAGTGAGATGGGGCAGAAGGTGGGTCCCCAGGGGCTTGACTTTTCTGTTTTACGATCTACCTGGGATGTTCATTTTGGGAAATTGTGCCTTTAGCTGTCTGTGCATCACACCTTAATTAGAAACTTCCTTATAATCTCACTGTAGGTGTGTTTCCATGCACATCTGTCCTTAGTTCATGGAGAAAGGTCTGGACAGGTACACTGGACAACTGTACCAGACAACGTGTCTGGAGAGGGCTGGGTAGGATGAACACAGGGAATGGAAGAAGAGGAGATTTTCTTTCTAATTCTCTTGATTATAAGTTGCTTGAGTGTTTTACTAGAAGCCTATAATTTGGTTTATCTGTATAAAATATTTTTAATACACAAGAATAGAGTCCCAATAATTTTTATTTTTGTGGTAACTAATATACCCCACCATTATTTTAAGGACCGCACCCCCCAAACCCCGAGCTGAAGTGCAAGGACACAGCCTGTGACCAGAGGAGGTGAACCAAGGGCCAGATGGGCTCAGAGATGGAGTGAGCAGCCATGTTGAGAGCAGGGTCTCAGGCCACTCTCTCAACAGACGTTCTGTCTTTCCCGAGAGGGGCTGGCTGGTTATCAGAGTGCCAAAGGACTGGGGCAGCTCCTCCAGTTAGCAGCTGAACATGGGCTTTCTGCACTAAAGGAGCAAAGATGAACAACAGACTCCAAACTCTGTGGAAGCAGGGGGAAGGACAGCAAGACACAGGGGGACATTTGCTCATCTGCCTTGACCCAGGGACTTGACTCAGGGTCCAGGGTGGCATTTCCAAGAAAGGCTTTTTCAGGCTATGGTCATGTGAGATGACTCATGCTGGGTCATCTTGGAGATGAAAGTCCCAGAGGGTGGAAGACGCTAAAGGCCTTGATTCATGCTGGGTCTGAGACAGACAAAGAGAAATGAAGCCTAATAATTAGGGAGGAACCTGGAAGGGAAGAGGCAGCCATGAGGGAGAAGAGGAGGAAAGTGAGGGGGAGAGGAGGAAGATAAAATATGCTGGGCAGATGGAGAGAAGCAAAAGGGGCCCAAGAGAGGAAAGAATGGAGGCAGGGAGGCTGAGGGAGGGAGGGAGGGACAGGGAAGACGGGACAAAGCAGGGAGTGAAGCTGAAGTGGGCGCACGGAGGACAGAATTGTCCCAGCTAAAAACTAGTTAAAAACTGTTTCCATCCTGTTGTGTTCCGTTTTAGCTCACTCACTCACTCCATATTGCTTTTCACAAATGATTCCTTTCTTGTTAGATTCGTATCGTGCACCTGCTATTTTTCTCTTTTGAAACACTCCTTAACACTCCCTTCCTTTGTGAGCATTCTTCATGCCAGAGAGAAGGTCACAGTATGATAACCTCGGAGACCACCAGAACCCGTCACGGGACCACCGGATGCCAACCTTGATGGTTTTGAAATGTTCCGTGGATGAAGAAGAAGGCAGGCCCTGCACCTACCCTGTTCCTTATCGACAACCCTGTTCCTTGAGGCTGATACTGTAAGACTCCTCACTTCCCCCTCCAAAAGGAGGACACAGACTTGAAGGCATTAGCCCGCCATGGCCTCCTTCGCCTGACAAAGCAATAAAGCTATTCTTTTCTACTTCACCTAAAACTCTGTCTCTGAGATTCAGTTTGGCGCTGGAGTACAGAGGCCAGGTTTTGGCTACAGCAGAGAGGCTGCAGGAGCTTCGCAGAGAAAGGAAAAGCTACAGAAAGGAAGGTCTCCCCAGAAAGGGCGGAAGGTCCAGTGATGGGTAAACTGGTAAGGAGGGAGGGGCCAACGGGGAGGAGGGCGGCTCACCTTGGGCGTCCTCAAGCATCTGTGTGCAGACTGGGCCAGGCTCAAAGGCCTTCCCTGGGGGTCCACTAAGTCTTCCCAGCATCCCACAGACCGTGATGGCAGAGGAGACAGTTTCCACGAGGGGAGCAGAGGCCCTCTCTAACCCCCGCCACACAGACCCCTCTCCAGTGCCTCACCCTCACCCAGAGATCCTTCCGGGACTTCCCTGGTGGCGCAGTGGTTAAGAATCCGCCTACCAATGCAGAGGACACGGGTTCGAGCCCTGATCCGTGAAGATCCCAACTGCCACGGAGCAACTAAACCCATGCGCCACAACTACCGAGCCTGCGCTCTAGAACCCGCGAACCACAACTACTGAGCCCGCGTGCCACAACTACTGAAGCCCGTGCGCCTAGAGCCCGTGCTCCGCAACAAGAGAAGCAACTGCAAAGAGAAGCAACTGCAATGAGAAGCCAGCGCACTGCAACGAAGGGTAGCCCCAGGCTTGCTGCAATTAGAGAAAGCCCACACGCGGCAACGAAGACCCAGTGCAGCCAAAAAAAAAAAATGTCCTTCCCATGTGGACTCCGAATCTTGTCCCCAGTGTCACCTACAGTCCTAACCCAGGCCCCTCGCCCACACTCCCCCTGAGGGCTGGCTGGGCCTTCCCACCAACCCCCACGGGGCAGCTGACCCCGGAGGTCCTGATCCTGTGAGGCCCAGCCCTGCACAGGGTCCCAGCTCCTGCCATCTGCTGGGATGTCGCTGTAGTAGAGCTGGGGCTGCAGAGTCCTCGGACCACGGTCGCTGTGCTCATCAGGAACGCAGTTGGGGTCTGAGCACATTCAGAACAAAGGCTGCAGGAAATGTACCACGGGACCCGGCAGTGCCTCGTTGCTTCCAGCTTCTCCAGAATGTTCGAGGAGAATATGAAACATGTCTCCACACAGTGAGATTCCTATCAGATGGAAGGCCACCTGGCTCAGTCTTTTGGAACCCTGTTCTCTCCCACAGGGAAGAGAAGGCTGGTTCAT
Source organism: Hyperoodon ampullatus (assembly GCF_949752795.1). Classification (NCBI taxonomy): domain Eukaryota; kingdom Metazoa; phylum Chordata; class Mammalia; order Artiodactyla; family Ziphiidae; genus Hyperoodon; species Hyperoodon ampullatus. The sequence goes on along the minus strand of NC_136924.1, from coordinate 35,837,065 downwards.
TCATTGATTCCCTCACCTGTTCAAAAATAGCTCACTGAGCACCTACGCGGGGACACACTTCAGGCAGGAACCTGGGATACTAGGGTGGGACAGGCACAGTCCTGCCCTCAAGGCAATCCCAGTTTCAGAGGGTCAAAAACTCCACCCTCAGTGGGAGCTGGTGCTGCCATCTTTGGACACTCTCCCCATGAAGACCCGGTAGCTTAGTTGCATCTGTGCAGAACGACAATTACCTCACCTTCTTCTTATCTCCATTCACCTTTCCCCATGCTCCCCATGCCTCAGCTTTATCTCATAAATACCCCAAGCCTTCACCATTTCTCCCGTGTTCTCTCTTAGATGCCCCCTGAGTAAACCTTTTCTCTGCTGCAAACCTTGGCATCTCAGCCTTTGGCTCACTGTGCGTGGGGCAAGCAAGCCTTGTTGGGAGGCAACCATGCCCAGGGACAAGGCAGGACAGAAAGGAGGGGATGTACTGCAGGTGGCCATGGTGGCAGCTCTGCTCCAGGGGCCAGTGGGAACCTCTCTGGCTAACTCGTGGGCTGGTCTTGGCCACACTAAGCATTGTGGAGTGTTCTGAGGGGCACCCCAGGACTCAGGTTTTCATCTTTGTTGTCTCCACCCAGCTCCACACTGCCAGCATCTTTGGTAAACTTAGTGGGAGGAAAGGTGTACAATCAAGAAAAATCTCACCCAGAGTTTCACCTTTGACCCTGTGGGTCTCCTGGGCATGAGCCTTTCTGTTTAGCCTCCATGACCTTCCCTGTGTTCCAAAGGGCAGGTTCAAATAGTCACTAATTAGGGAAGAGAAGGGATGCAGGGACAAGGGAGGAGCAGCCAAGAACAATAGTGTAGCCTTGGGGAAGGGTCCTGGTTCCACATCAAGGGATACACATAACAATATCTTTGAGCTTTTTACAGAACTAAGACCTCCAACAAATGGAAGATGTAGCGTTCTTCATTCCAGGGATGACCACCTGAGGCCAGATTAAAGGAACCAGAGAAATTCATCAAAAGATTACCTGAGAGCTTCCCTGGTGGCGCAGTGGTTGAGAGTCTGCCTGCCGATGCAGGGGACACGGGTTTGTGCCCCGGTCTGGAAAGATCCCACGTGCCACGGAGCGGCTGGGCCCGTGAGCCATGGCTGCTGAGCCTGCGCGTCTGGAGCCTGTGGTCCGCAACGCGAGAGGCCACAACAGTGAGAGGCCCACATATGGCAAAAAAAAAAAAAAAAAAAGATTACCTGAAACCAGATTAAAGGGGTTCAGGCCCTGCACACTCCCTAATCCTTATCAGCAACCCCACCCTTGAACCATTGCTATAACAATCCTCACCAAATCCTCCTGGGTTGGGATGCACAGTTTTGAGGGCATTAGCTCACTGTGGCCACATTTGCCTGGCAAAGCAATAAAGCTATTCTTTTCTACTTCACCCAAAATTCTGTCTCCAAGAATTAATTTGGTGTCAGGGTACAGAGGCCAGATTCATCTTCAAATTTGGTGTCCAGTGTGGAACCAACTTGGGAACAGCCCCAGGAGGGTCCCCTGGCTTGATCGGATGCTCTGAGGTTTTCTCCATGCCATCCTCTTTCAAGAGAACAGAGGGCTGCAGAATTCCTTTAGAGGCCAGATCACCTGGGACCCTTGCCTGGAAAGGCCCAGCCCTGGTCATACCCCTTCCACCATCCCAGCAGTCAGCACTCCAAGTCAGGAGTGGGCAGCAGAAGAGGGACAACCTTAGCAGCTGCCAAGGCCACTTTTGCCTTGAGGACACTCCCTTCTTCCTCCTGCCTGCACCAGCCCAGATTTCCTACACCAAGGAGTTATTTGGGGGAAGGAGAAAGATAGTGTCTGACATTGAGACACCTCTGCCAGAATCTGGGTAAGTCCCCTGGATGTGCACTCTGGGGCTCCTTCAACTTTGTCCCTCTGAAGTACATTTGGCTACATCTGGGGAACATTTGGTTTCCATCTGGGGATTTTCCGTTTTGGAAATCCCACGTGTAAAGCACTGCTTGGACTAAGGTCACTGGCTTAGTGGGACTTGGAAGCAGCCACTCTGAGCTTTGTGCTGTCTGATTTTTTCAAATTTTGTTTTTTGTATTTGTTTTCATTTTGTTTCTGGTGTAAGTTCTGTCTGCTGGTGAGGGTTCTGGTTTGTTTCCAGTCCCTGCGTGAGTGTTTTTTGATCAGATATGGAAAGCATTTCCTTGATTCCATCTGATAATTTTCCCTGGGGAAAACTTTGGCAGCTTGGTCGACCTATAGTGATAAACCTATGACTAAGACAAGAACGCAATTCTGTTGTAATTCTGTTTGGCCAATGTACATTCTTGAAAGTGAGGAAAGGTGGCCAGTGAATGGTAGCCTAAATTATTATACTATTCGTCAGCTAGAACTGTTTTGTCACAGGAATGGGAAGGCTGGGACTTCTCTCCACTCCATGTGGGCTAGCCACACTGGGTTCAGTCCCTTGTGGGAACTGAGCCACTTTGGGCTCCCTGAGAGCCAATTCTGGGTTTGTTCTCTTTTAAAAACTGAGCCAGTCTGTTTGGAAGCCTATGTCTGTGAATGGAAGTGGAATTTTTAAACTATACTCCCTCTGACTTTCTGTCTGTGCAGCCGTAGCTTATCTGTTGTTTGTGTTTTTTCGTGTATTATTTTAAGGCGAGCCACTCTGGGAAAATTCTACCTGCTCATTGCAAGCCACTTTGAGACCTCTGTCTGGGAGTAGAAATGGAATCTTTGGGTTATTTATCGATTGCATTGTAATCAGATGTTTAACCATGCCCTTTTTAAGTCTGTCTGTCATTTATAGATAGTTATTATTGTACTCTGATGCCTTTGCAAAAGTGCTTCACCTTTAAGAAGATTTATGTGAAGGACCATTTTGACAAGTACAGGTCTCATAAACTTCATATCATACTGCTGAACTGGGTAAGAAATTAAAAATCTTAACGGAGAATCTGATGGCTTCATAAAAAGTTGAGAAAGGATTGGTCACTGAGTGAAGTGGTGAATACATTTATAATGTTTATGGGGTTTTGTTTTTGTTTTTGTTTTTTTTGCGGTACGCGGGCCTCTCACTGTTGTGGGCTCTCCCGCTGCGGAACACAGGCTCCAGGCGCGCAGGCTCAGCAGCCATGGCTCACGGGCCCAGCCGCTCCACGGCATGTGGGATCTTCCTGGACCGGGGCACAAACCCATGTCCCCTGCATTGGCAGGCGGACTCTCAACCACTGCGCCACCAGGGAAGCCCTGTTTATGGGTTTTTTATTACTTTTTTTTTTTTTTTTGGACGGGAAAGTAGGATTCGTTGGTGGGCATGAGTAAGGAAGAGACAGTGCCAAGGCTCTCATGAGTGCAGGGCCCATCATTTATCCAGGGAGCCACAATTAGGGATATATTTGACTCCACAGCCATCCGGGATGAGCTGCTTTTCTGCTACCATGTTTTCAAATTCATTCGCATTAAACTTAGTAAATCCCCACTCCTTTGAGATGTGGATCTTCTGGCGGCCAGGGAACTTGAACTTGGCCCTGCATAGGGCCTCAGTCACATGATCCTTGTTCTGCAGCTTGGGGCAGATGGACATTATGACTTGGCCAATGGGGGCCCTGGCCACTGTGCCCTTGGTCTTTCAAAAGACTGTGCATATCCCTGTCTGGAGCCTAGATTGGGCACAGCATGCCAGTCATGAATGTCCACTGGAAAGGGCTATCTCTAAGGTCCCTTAGGGGAACACATACAGGCAACAGGCTGCATACACTACCAAGGAGGCTGCTGTTTGCAGCCATTGTACACTGGGGAAAAGAGCATGGTAGGCTTAATTGACTGCAGATTATTACTGGTTTTTTGTTTGTTTGTTTTGGTTTGGTTTTTATAAATTTATTTATTTATTTATTGACTGTGTTGGGTCTTCGTTTCTGTGTGAGGGCTTTCTCTAGTTGTGGCGAGTGGGGGCCACTCTTCATCGCGGTGCGCGGGCCTCTCACCAACGCGGCCTCTCTCGTTGCGGAGCACAGGCTCCAGACACGCAGGCTCAGCAGCTGTGGCTCACGGGCCCAGCTTCTCTGCGGCATGTGGGATCTTCCCAGTCCAGGGCTTGAACCCGTGTCCCCTGCATTGGCAGGCAGACTTTCAACCACTGCGCCACCAGGGAAGCCCTATTACTCGTTTTGATCTGTGTTTTCCAGACATAGAGAAGCCCTTCCCCTCAAGCTACTTATGACTTAGAGCAATTGGATAAATTACACCTCTGTAAGAAAAATTGAAATATTCTTTTTTTCTCTCTGCCTGGTCCCTCCAGAAATTGGAGATTCTTGTGTTCTGAGCAGCCTTATCAGGTGAATGGGAAAGACTGTCTCCTGGCATGTGTAGGAATCTTGATATTTCGGCAACTTCTAGAAAGGAGAAATCCACTAAGGCAGAATGTGATGGCAGGTTTATGTTTCAATAGATATGAAATTCTAGTTCTGTTCATTGAAGTCTGTATTTATGAAAGTTATTGTGTTAATCACACTTTTGCCCTGATGTTTAGGAGGAAAAGAAAATTACCTAGTGAAGTTATCAGAGTGTAGTTACTCATGATTTATCACTGTTTGCTTTAGGTCTACTGCTAAAAGTGTATATACAATGCTTGTGTGACAATTGGGTATAAATGATAAAATGTATGGCCTATAAAGCATTTCTTTATTAACATACCTCTGAGCTTGTTCACAATACCTGATAAATTTTTCCCCAACATGGATTAACTAGGCAAATACAAAGGAAGCCTAGCTGCTTTATTGACAATACCAAAAATTTGGAAACTACCTTAATGTGCTCCACTGGGGGTGTTGCTTGGATCAAATAAATCAGGAAATATCCACACATAGAACATTATATGGCCTTTTGAATATTGATGCATTTGTTTCTACATTTGAATGTTATATATTTATGATGAATCTTTAAGACTTGAGGAAATGTTTATGACATGCTATGGGAGGAAAAGCAGGACTCCAACTTGAGGGCACAGTATGGTTTCAAGCACAGTACAGTTCATGACCTGGGGACCAGAGGCATGCCCAGTTCCCAGGGCTGTGCCTATACTCATCCATTTAATCCTTTTCCTACCCTGCACCTAGTGCTGAGGCACAGAGGGGGTTAGTCACTCAGCTGAGGTCCACAGCTAGGAGGAAGAGTTGCCGGGAGTTGAACCCAGGAAATCTGTACCCACAGCCCATGACTTTGACAGCTATACTCTATCATCTTTGTTGTAAATATATTGGGCAGAAGAAAAATCAGGCAGAAGAAACACAAGAAATGTTGCTAGACTTACTTCTGAGCTAGAAGTCAAGCATGATTGATTTTCCTGAATTTTATAGCTGGAGGGAGATGGGGGGAGGGCGGTGACGGGCTGTTCTGTGTCTATTTCTTAAGTTGGGGAGTGAGCACCTGGTGTTCACATAGTATCATATTTAAATCTTATCAATAAAAGAATTTCTGTATTGAATATGTAATTAAACTTTAAAAAAGGCATTTTAGTGGTGCACTTATACTTTGCAATGGGAGTGATTTTGATTGTAGATTTTGGAAAGTTCTGTCTGTGAAATTCAAGGACAAATTGACTTCCTTTCTGAAAAGTAATAGTTTCCTAACAGGAAACTGTATAACCACTTCTTCCTTTACAAGGAAGCTTTTTAAAAAAAATTTTATTGTATCTAGATAAGGATATTTCTTGTAAAATTGCATAAATCTTTATATTAAAAAAATCTTGGCTATTGATTTCAGACTTTCTTTAATCATCCCAGGCAAAGTGTTCAAGCACGTGGGCTAAGAGGTGCCAACTGGTTCAGACCACCTCTGCTTTGTTACCTCTGACCCTGAGACCCTCAGTTTCCTCACCTGTGCAGTAGAGGTGAGGAACTGATCTTCACTGCTGGGCTGGGTGGAGGTTTAAGTGAGCCACTCATTCCTGTTCAGGCATGAGGATGAGAATGTAGTGGACAGTCAGCACTCAGTAAGTGTTGCTTATTTTCACTTATTTCTGCTTCAGATTAAGTCCTAAGTTTATAACACAGGAGTGTCATGATGACCAAGGGTCAGCTCCCAGGTTATATGATTGCACACATTCAAGGGCCCACAGCACCAAAGACAAAAACCATAGGCAGAAACAGCAAGAATGTGGAGGAAGGGACGAGAGAGTCAAGGGTGACCACAGGGTCCAGCCCAGGGGACTGCAGGCATCCAGCTGAGCTGGGTCATCATATAGCAGGAGAATGAAAACCCCAGGACCCAGGTGATACCTCTCAGATATGGCTGCTCTGACAATTTTCTTTCTTTTTTTTTCCTAATTTTTAAATTTAGTTTTAATTACATAGATGAGATCATATTTAATGATATTGAAAATGGCAATTAAAAATCCCACAACATGGGCTTCCCTGGTGGCGCAGTGGTTGAGAGTCCGCCTGCCGATGCAGGGGACATGGGTTCGTGCCCCGGTCTGGGAAGATCCCACATGCCGCGGAGCAGCTGGGTCCGTGGGCCATGGCCGCTGAGCCTGCGCGTCCGGAGCCTGTGTTCCGCAGCGGCAGAGGCCACAACAGTGAAAGGCCCGTGTACTGCAAAAAAAAAAAAAAAAAAAAAAATTCCACAACAGCCTGGTATGTTCATAGACCCAGTGACATCTGAATACACATGTAAGTCACACCTGCTTCCTGCACACAGCACTGCTGAGCAAGGGGGTGCCGAACTGCTAGGGGTCTGGGACCCCCATCCAGAGTTCTGGGCTCACAAACATCCAGGCACATTTGAAAAGTTAAATATCATGTTAAAAAATAAAGGAGAGCCATCAAAGATGAATAAATGAGATATTCAAGGGACATCATTCAGAGATGAAAAATAAAAGTGTATTCTTGAGGTAAATTTTATGTTATATGTGTATTATACCACAATTTTTAAAAGTATATTCTTTTTTTAAAGGTATAATTCTCTGTGCTATACAGTAAGACCTTGTTGTTTATCTATTTTATATACAGTAGTTTGTATCTGCTGATCCCAAACTCCTAATTTATCCCTCCCTTCCCCTTTCCCCTTTGGTAACCATAAGTTTGTTTTCTCTGTCTGTGAGTCTGTTTCTGTTTTGCAAATAAGTTCATTTTTATCATATTTTACATTCCACATATAAGTGATATCATATGATATTTGTCTTTCTCTGTCTGACTTACTTCATTTAGTTTGATAATCTCTAGGTCCACCCAAGTTGATGCAAATGGCATTATTTCATTCCTTTTTACGGTTGAGTGGTATTCCATTGTGTGTGTGTGTGTGTGTGTGTGTGTGTGTGTGTGTGTGTGTGTATTATCCATTTATCTGTCCATTTAGGTTGTTTCCATGCCTTGGCTATTGTAAATAGTGCTTCTATGAACATTGGGGTGCATGTATCTAATTTGAATTAGAATTTTCTCCAGATATATGCCCAGGAATGGGATTGCTGGATCATATAGTTTTTTTTTTTTTTTTTTTTTTTTTTGCGGTACGCAGGCCTCTCACTGTTGTGGCCTCTCCCGTTGCAGAGCACAGGCTCCGGACGTGCAGGCTCAACGGCCATGGCTAACGGGCCCAGCCGCTCTGCGGCATGTGGGATCTTCCCGGACCGGGCACGAACCCGTGTCCCCTGCATCAGCAGGCGGACTCTCAACCAATGAGCCACCAGGAAAGCCCGATCATATAGCTTTTTAAGGAACCTCCATACCATTCTCCATAGTGGCTGCACCAATTTACATTCCTATCAACAGTGTAGGAGGATTCCCTTTTCTGCACACTCTCTCCACCATTTATTGTTTGTAGGCTTTTTAATGATGACCATTCTGACCAGTGTGAGGTGATACCTTTTTGTAGTTATTATTTTTTTTAATTTTTTAATTTAATTTTATTTATTTATTTTATACAGTAAGTTCTTATTAGTCATCAATTTTAGGCACATCAGTGTATACATCTCAATCCCAATTGGCAATTCAGCACACCACCATGCCCACCCCCCCGTGGCTTTTCCCCCTTGGTGTCCATACCTTTGTTCTCTACATCTGTGTCTCAACTTCTGCCCTGCAAACCAGTTCATCTGTACCATTTTTCTAGGTTCCACATACATGCGTTAATATATGATATTTGTTTTTCTCTCTCTGACTTACTTCACTCTGTATGACAGTCTCTAGATCCATCCACATCTCAACAAATGATTCAATTTCGTTCCTTTTTATGGCTGAGTAATATTCCACTGTATATATGTACAATATCTTCTTTATCCATTCGTCTGTCGATGGGCATTTAGGTTGCTTCCATGACCTGGCTATTGTAAATAGTGCTGCAATGAACATTGGTGTGCATGTGTCTTTTTGAATTATGGTTTTCTCTGGGTATATGTCTAGTAGTGGGATTGCTGGATCATATGGTAATTCTATTTTTAGTTTTTTAAGGAACCTCCATACTGTTCTCCATAGTGGCTGTACTAATTTGCATTCCCACCAACAACAGTGCAACAGGGTTCCCTTTTCTCCACACCCTCTCGAGCATTTGTTGTTTGTAGATTTTCTGATGACGCCCATTCTAACTGGTGTGAGGTGATACCTCATTGTAGTTTTGATTTGCATTTCTCTAATAATTAGTGATGTTGAGCAGCTTTTCATGTGCTTTTGGCCATCTGTATGTCTTCTTTGGAGAAATGTCTATTTAGGTCTTCTGCCCATTTTTGGATTGGGTTGTTTGTTTCTTCAATATTGAGCTGCATGGGCTGTTTATATATTTTGGAGATTAATCCTTTGTCCGTTGAATCGTTAGCAAATATTTTCTCCCATTCTGAGGGTTGTCTTTTCATCTTGTTTATGGTTTCCTTTGCTGTGCAAAACCTTTTAAGTTTCATTAGGTCCCATTTGTTTATTTTTGTTTTTATTTCCATTACTCTAGGAGGTGGATCAAAAAAGATCTTGCTGTAATTTATGTCAAAGATTGTTCTTCCTACATTTTCCTCTAAGAGTGTTATAGTGTCCAGTCTTAACATTTAGGTCTCTAATTCATTTTGAGTTTATTTTTGTGTATGGTGTTAGGGAGTGTTCTAAATTCATTCTTTTACATGTAGCTGTCCAGTTTTCCCAGCACCACTTATTGAAGAGGTTCTCTTTTCTCCACTGTATATTCTTGTCTCCTTTATCAAAGATAAGGTGACCATATGTGCATGGGTTTATCTCTGGGCTTTCTATCCTGTTCCATTGATCTATCTTTCTGTTTTTGTGCCAGTACCGTACTGTCTTGATTACTGTGGCTTTGCAGTATAGTTTGAAGTCAGAGAGCCTGATTCCTCCAGCTCCGTTTTTCTTTCTCAAGATAGCTTTGGCTATTCAGGGTCTTTTGTGTGTCCATACAAATTGTGAGATTTTTTTGTTCTAGTTCTGTGAAAAATGCCAGTGGTAGTTTGATAGGGATTGCATTGAACCTGTAGTTTGCTTTGGGTAGTATAGTCGTTTTCACAATGTTGATTCTTCCAATCCAAGAACATGGTATATCTCTCCATCTATTTGTATCATCTTTATTTCATCAGTGTCTTATAATTTTCTTCACACAGGTCTTTTGTCTACTTAGGTAGGTTTATTCCTAGATATTTTATTCTTTTTGTTGCAGTGGTAAATGGGAATGTTTTCTTAATTTCACTTTCAGATTTTTCATCATTAGTGTATACTGTAGATTTTTTTTTTTGCAGTACGCGGACCTCTCACTGTTGTGGCCTCTCCCGTTGCGGAGCACAGGCTCTGGACGCGCAGGCTCAGCAGCCATGGCTCACGGGCCCAGCCACTCCGCAGCATGTGGGATCTTCCCAGACTGGGGCATGAACCCCTGTCGCCTGCATCAGCAGGCAGATTCTCAACCACTGCGCCACCAGGGAAGCCCTACTATAGATTTTTGAATCCTAGATTCCCTTCCTACAAGATTTAGCTGATTTTTACTCACTCCATCAGCAATTAGTGTGACCAGTATACCTCCACTCCACCATGAATCAGATCCACTACAAAAGAGAAAGGCATCTGAATGTTTGCAACTTTTAATAAACTACTTGTAGTTCATGATACATTTACTGAGGAAAAAAATTTAGTGGAAGATTCTTAATATTTCATTTTATTGCTTTGGATTTAAAATCAATTAAAATATCCATTTCTCTAAAAATCAAAAACTATTCTGATAATAATGAATAGAATCTTACTGATGTAGATTTGGAACATAATATAGATTTGAATGAAAAGTAAATCTACCCTAATATAGATTTGAATGAAAAGTAAATCTACCCAGATTGTTTTTTTTAAAAACTATTTCTTATGAGCCATTTGCCTTTCACTGGTTTCTTTGGATCAATCTGGAGACGGTAGCAAATGGCATGTTTATATTTCTCAAAAGAAGCTTTTTTATTCTGCTGTTCAACAGAGGTCTCCTGACTTCTTTCGAGAGGTTGACGTCCATCCTTCAGTTTTGCTGTGCCTAGGACAGGAGCAGGGAGTGAGACAGTTGGAAGATGAAACAAAAACCGAGAGGAGGTCTGGGGAGTGTTACAAAGATGGGGAAGGAAGGAGGGACACAGCAAGTGAGAAAGTAGAGGGACTGCATGAGAAGGGAAGGAAAGGATGGAGCTGGCGCCCCAGGGGGGAGCACGTCACCCAAAGGAGGCTCTGAGAGGAGGAAAAAGGCACAGGGAGAGGAGAGGAGAGGAGAGGATGGAGGAGGTCTAGGGAAGCAGCAGGAAGGAACTCTCACCTGGAGAATCGCCTGCAGCTTCTTACATAGATGTTGACTCTCTTCTTCCAGCCCAACCCAGGGCTGAAATGCTCTTCCCTGGTGGTCAACAAATGTTTCCCAGCAGTGCTCAAACTCTGAGATGGAACAGGGAAGAGAAAGGTGAGCTCCAGTCTGGGGAAGGGTTGGGGCCACAGGGCTGAAATGACTGTTCAGAACAGACTTTCCCCATCATAATTTCACTTCCTCCTCTCTCCTTCCTCCTGGGGACTCAATAGCTTACCCCTCCAACTCTTTCTTGCACCTGGAATTTGAGCTAGCCCAATTCTCCCTTCTGGAAGTCCCCTAGTCCTTCTTGCATATCCATCCACTCCCCTTCTTCCCCTCCCCGAACCAGCTCTGTTCCCCTGAACTCTCTCTTCCCATAGACTCCTTCCAGAGTCTAGCATCACCTCTCAGGCAGCACACAAAGGCCTCTCCACCAGGGATTCCCACCCTTCCCTCCCCTTTCTAGCAACTTCCCACAGGCCTCTCCCTGCCACCGCCCCGCCCCCAGGAGACCCATGCTGACCCTTAGAGGTCATGATGGCAATTTGGGCCCCAGCCGCCTGCAGTGTGAGCAGCCCAGCCTCATAACCGGGGAAGCTATGGATGCGGGAGGCGAAGATGTGCAGGCTCACGTGGCTGTTCTCCCCCAGGAAAGTAGCCAGCTTCTGGGCACAGATATGACAGGGGGTCCAGGAGATGAAACAGGTGAGCCTGTAGTGCAGCCCCCGGTCCAGATTCCAAGAATGGATCTGGTCCAGGAAGTAGAGCTCCGCATGGCAGGGCTTCCCTGGTTGGTTAGCACCCTACATAGAAGAGGAAGAAAAGTGGATGGGGTTGGGGGGAAGACGAAGCCGGAGTAGGCAGGTGGGTGAGGCACTGGCCTCCAGCGCTAAACTAGAGCGGGGACAAGCCTCAGCACCAAGTGAATAATATTTCAATGCAGTATTTATATGATCCAAAGTAACGCAAAACTCCATGAGAGACACAGTATCAGTGTTTTACAAAAAGCTCGGTGAGCAGTGATGTCTTGTTATTGGCCCTCAGCTCCCTGTGGCTCTGCACTGAAACTGATCAGTCTTCATGCAAATGTTGATATTTCTTTCATCATAGAATTGTGTTAATTTTGATTTTTAAACTATTGCCTTAAAATGTGACTCATCTTGATTTCTGAGTTTTCTGGAGCTCCTCTTATTTTGTGCCCAAGGTGGGGCCTTCAGGAGCCTCACCTAGTCCAGCCCTGCAGAGCAGAGGCCAGGGAAGCTCCCACGCTGGCCTCCTGCCATGGAAGTGGGTGTTTCCTCCCTGGAGCGATTCACCCTGCTCTCCAGCTCCTCCTCTACCCCACCCAACATGTGCACCAAAACTTCTACAAGCTTCTACTCTGGGCCTCACCCTGTGCTGAGCCCAAGGCTGAGGGGCGTCATTGTGTTAAGGACAGCTGGAAGTGGGGTTGCAGGGATCAGCGCCCTTGGCAAGATCTCTCAAGCAGTGGGCAGGGGTCCTGTCAGGCCCGCCTAAGTCCATAGTGACTGAGGAAGAGGTCGGGCTCTCTAGCCAGAGCCTTACCCCGGGCAGAATCCGGGGAAGAACCTGGCCCCTTGCCCAGATGCCTTTCCCTCTGTCCCAACCCCTCCCCAGAGGCACAGCAGGAGAGGAGTAGCCGAGTCCTAGAGCCTGGGGTGACATTGGGCTGGAGGTACCAGGCCCTGGATTGCTGTGACTGGCTTCTGACATGTGGCTCAAAGCTGCCAATCACACAGCAAGGGTCCTCACCTGATTCCAAGCAGAGCAGCGGTAGCAACAGCAGGAACCAGAGGTGAGAGAGCTGTGGGACATCCTGTGTGCAACTGACAACCTACTACCCTGAGTGTCCCACGATAGGGAGGCCCTGCCTGCTGCGGGCAGGCTGGTCAGTCACCTTGTTGTGCACGAAGCCCTTGTTCTCGTCCAGAGGGACCCTAGCGTCACCATCCAGGATCTCCACCTCGTAGCACAGGTAGGTCTTACGAGGCCTTTTCTGATTCATGAAGTTCTCATTGAAGGTGATTTCATCCAACAGACATCTACGGTCAAAGGCGGGAGAAGCCCGAAGACACGGGGCTCCTTCTGGGACTGCCCAGAGCTCCTCTCCTCCCTACACACCCCTTCCTTCTGCACCCCACATCTCTGCTGGAGCCACGAGTCCTCCCCCTCTGACCCCCGCTGGGGGCTCCCAGGGAATTCAGGGTCTCCCCCCAGGAGCAATGCAAGATGCTCAGAGCCTCAATGAAGACCTGGCCCTCTGCCCGAAGTCGGACTGGGTCACGGCCTCTCCCCACCGTCCCGCCCCTGTCCTAGCTCCCACTGCCCCGCTCCCCTGTAGCATGGTACCTGGTCCTGGGCGCTGTGCTGGCCTCCATGAGTCAGTTTCTTCACCGTCCCTGGCTCTGAGTCTTCTGTTTCTGTGCTCGGTCACAGCCTGTAGCCTCCTACCTGAAGCTCTTCAAGCACCAGGAGCCTTATATACAATCAGAGCCCCTGGGAACCACGGTGTCAGCAGAGTTGGGTCTCACCCCTTCCTGAACACTGGCCACTCGTGACACCCGTGAACTGCTCTGCCCAAACGTCACACCCTCACGGAGAAGTTTAAGTTTCCTTTTCCCTGTTCTGACAAAGGCCTGACTTGGATGCCACCAGGACTGACTATGAGTCAGTGAGGTCTGTGACAGTGTGGTCATCTGGGCAGCAGGGACCAGCAAGGCAGGCGGTGAGGGGACAGATGAAAGGACAGGTGTCCGTACCCTGGAGGACAAGCTCCATGGCGGCCCATCGCTGAGTCTCCTGCAGCAGCCAGCACGGGCCGTGGCCTGGGGCAGGCTCCCTGGGACCCGCTGGGCTGAGGGACCCGCAGGGCGCTCAGTGGGGAGAGGAGAAGCTGCTCGGACAGGCAGGCAGCCGCCTTCATCCTTGGGGAAGGGGAGAAACCTGGGCCGAGCTCTCCTTAGGAGCCCCCCGTGCAAGGCCAGCGGACTGGACATGGAGCATTTTCACTCCATTACACAGAGGAGAAGAGAAAGACTCCCGGAAGGACAGGCTGGACCAGGACCACACGGGGACACATGGCTGTGGGATGTACTTCGGCCTCAGAAAGCATGGCCGCCCATGCTCTTCCTGTCCCCGTCCAGGCCCAAGGAATGTGGGGACTGTGTCTTCCAGCCCCAAGTGTGACCCTGGCCCTAGCTGGCCCTGTTTGTCCCTGAGGGGCGGCCCCTGTCCCACTGACTCCCCACCCTGCTCCTCTTAGAGCCCCTGTCCTGGCCCAGCTCTCCTCCCAGGGGAGCTGGCTACCCGCCCGCCCCGCCCCGAGGCCCAGCCTGGCCGCCTGCACGGGAACCAGGCTGCTGACCTACATCCTCAGGGAGGAAACTCAGCACGGTGTCCCCTCCTTCTCGGGTGGGCGCCCCTCCTCATGGAGGGTGCCCTCCACCCCGCCCCCACCCTGGGCTGGGGCCCCTCTGTCCCCTCTGTCCTCTAGACCTGGTCCCCTGGAGAGTAGACACTGTCCCCCGGGTGGTGGCTCAGCCCCCATTTTTGTGGCAGGTGGTTTCTGGGTGAGAATGGCCCTGGGGTGTGGGGTGTACTGAGCAGTACCCACACATCCCAGGTCACAGTCTGCACACCCAGCAGAACTCCGCACACCCAGCAGCCTCCAGTCCTCTTGAGCAGGAGACGGGGTCTCTACGAGGACCGGGGTTACAGCGACCCGGCTGGGGTCCCTGAGAATCTCCCCAAAACCACCCCCTAGCTCTTGCTTTCCAGGGAGGGAGGATGTGGTCCTGATCCAGACCAAGCTCTCCTCCCGCACTCCTACAAAGTCTCCTCGTCACTCAACCCACTAAGTTCTTCGGGTTCCCCTGTGCCCCCACAGATTTCTGAGGGAGGGTCTCTGGTGCAGGAAGCCCCGTGCTGGGGGCAGAGGGTAACCTGAGGATTCTGAGGCTCCTGCTGCTAAGCACCTGTGCCCTGGGGCACCTTTGGAGTACTGAGCCCCTGAGCCTGCCCCGCCCCTTCCCAGCTGATTCCAGCAGCTGGAGCACCAACATCTTACTGGGCTCAGCCCCACATAGCTTGCCCCTCAAGGCTGTGCTGGAGCATTTTGTGGGGAGACCAAGGAAGGGGCTCCACTGCAGGGAGATGCTCCCACATCTTCAGGGGAGGTTTCCCCGCCAGTCTAGCTCCTCATCCAGTAGCTCTGAGGTGTCCTCTTCTGGAATGGTCTCCAACACCTCCTCCTTCCCCGGTCCCCATACCCCAGCCTGGCCAGTCACCCCTGGACCTTCTGCTCCCTGCTGACTCCCGGCTGTCCCTCTTCAATACAGACAAGCCAGCCTAGCAGCTTGTCTCCACATCTGGGGGGTCCGTGTGGCAGCGATGGACCAGCCCACAGGCGGCTAAGAGAATCCATGGTCTGTGAAGGTTAGAGGGACATCACATGTGACAGTGTTTTTGACCTTCTCCCAAACATTTTAAGTCTTGAGTCACCTGAGTCACAGCGGGAAGGGACGAGAGGATGAGTTGCTAACTCAGATCTGGGTGGGCCTCACCCCTCTCTTCTCCTCCTGCCCCAGCGTCTTCCCACATGCTCTCCCCAGAGCCCGAGGCCCTCGGGGCAGCAGGGGCCCAGGGACCAGTCTCCCTGAGGCCAGGGAAGACATGGTTTGGTAAAGGCATCAATAGAACCTAGTGATGAACTCTGGGTCCAAAAGTAGCGCCCAACACCACTGATGTGATGTTGAGATGAAAATGTGCAGCTCACCTCAGTCCATCAGGTAAGAAGAAAGAAGAAAAGAGGTCTTGTCCTTTCTGGGGAATGACAGCCCCTCCCCTATGTCTGCCTCTGTTACGTAGAGTAAAAATGTGGGGAAATTCCTACACCCTGCTGGAGTTCACCAAAGTGTGGGAAGGTCCCAGAAGGGAAGGCAGGAACTAGTCCCCCAGTGAGGGAGGGTGCGTGTGGGGAGAGTGGCCCTCTGAGCAGGTGCAGAATGTGCTGAGATATGCCCCGTTCCCCCGTTCCTCCATCAGGAAAACTGGGAACAGGGCTGAATGCCCCAGGGGAGCCCACACTGGGGTCAGAGAGACAGACAGGGCCAAAGGACCCTGGGGAAGGGGAAGGGGCTGCTCAGCCTGAGTGCCTCAGGGACTGGAGTGAATGATCCTGAAGTTTCTAGAGTCCTGGCCAGGCTGCTCTGTGCAAGGTCTAAGCTCTGCCCTCCTGAGAGTGCCCTTTGCTCCCTAGAGCAGGATGGAGGACAGGCTGCCTGTACCCAGCCCGGCTCTTGGCAGTGTCCCCAGGCTGTGTCATGTCCCAAGCACCTCAGGGTCCCTGTGTCATAGGCGAAACTCTGAGATCAGGGCCTGGGGAGAAGGGCCCCTGGGAATGGGGGCCCTGGGGTGATGGAGGCACATCTGCCAGGAACCTGCCCTCTGACAGCACGAGGTGGGGGCCCTTCTTCCAGTGTAAGCCCACCTGTCCACTGGATTGCACCCTTTGCCCAGAGGGCGTATACTTTGTGGATTTTTGGGTCACTTCAAGGAATGGAGTGGGGAGACGGGGAGGAGGGGCTGCTGTTGGAGCCCAGAAACCAAAACCAAAGGAGCAGATTTGATGATGAGTTTCTTCCCAGAAACCACCCTTGGGAGGTGTCGACATCCTCTGATCTTCGTCAGAGCTGAGATAGTTTGGGTGTGTCTGGAGAACCCGAATGGGTTTCCTTTTTGTCAAGTTGCTCTGCGTGTGTGTGTGTGTGTGTGTGTGTGTGTGTGTGTGTGTGTTCCTTGTGGGTCAGGCCAATGGTTAGTTCTGTGTGCTCAGGCACAGTTGTGTGCCAGGTCTGATCTTTGTCATATATGTGGTACTTGAGGTCCCATAGGACATCCTGAGCTGGGACCATCAGCTGTAACCAAGCAAATAAGCCATAAGTCCCAGGCAGGAAGCAGTGCAGAAGGCCCTGGGACAGACACAGCTGAGCCAGGCCCGACTCCTCTGTGGTCCCAGCACTGTGTTCCGTGTCTGATCCCCGAGCCTCCTGCTCCAGGACTGCAAGCCTCCTGGTGGCTGCTCCCCCTCCCCGCTCCTCTTTCTGGGCACAGCCCTGGACACCCGTCCCTTCCCAGGCTCCTTCCCCAGGAACTGGCCCTATCCTGGGTCTCAGCCTGACCGCTCTGCTGAGGCTCCCTGTGCACCACGTCCTCTGGTGGCCAGTTGCACACGGTGTAAGCCAGAACGTAGGAGGCTGGGTGGATTATCTGTGGATTGAGTGATACACTGAAGGAGGGAGTACCTCTCCTTTTCTTAAAAATAATACCATCACAATTTGTTGAGTAAAGCTATTTCAGACAATGTCTTAAGACACTCACACGGTCATTTAACTGTTACAACAGCTACCACGGTCGGTCCCTGTCCTTGCCTCCGTGTTTCACGGGAGGATCCCAAGGCCCAGAGGTGAAGCCTTGTCCAAGGTCCCTGAGCATGAAGGGGGCCAGACCCAGGGTCAAGTCCTCCTGACTCTGAGGCATCCCCATAGAAAGGCTAACGCAGCTGCTCAGACGCTGAGGACACAGGAGGAACCTCGGGAAGGGGCGTCTGCCCAGGAGTCTGGGTGGGGCTTCAGATGAGGGGTACGGCCACAGCAGGACGAGACCCAGAGAGAAAGACCTGGAGAGAGGAGAGGGTGGGGCGCCAGGGCTGGGGATGCCCAGAGGGAGGGGCAGGCAGGCAGGAAGTCCTCAGGGAGGGAGCGGGACAAGCGGGGTGCAGACCGAGGCCACCTCATCCAGAAACCACCTGCCACAAAAATGGGGGCTGAGCCACCACCCGGGGGACAGTGTCTACTCTCCAGGGGACCAGGTCTAGAGGACAGAGGGGACAGAGGGGCCCCAGCCCAGGGTGGGGGCGGGGTGGAGGGCACCCTCCATGAGGAGGGGCGCCCACCTGAGAAGGAGGGGACACCGTGCTGAGTTTCCTCCCTGAGGATGTAGGTCAGCAGCCTGGTTCCCGTGCAGGCGGCCAGGCTGGGCCTCGGGGCGGGGCGGGCGGGTAGCCAGCTCCCCTGGGAGGAGAGCTGGACCAGGACAGGGGCTCTAAGAGGAACAGGGTGGGGAGTCAGTGGGACAGGGGCCGCCCCTCAGGGACAAACAGGGCCAGCTAGGGCCAGGGTCACACTTGGGGCTGGAAGACACAGTCCCCACATTCCTTGGGCCTGGACGGGGACAGGAAGAGCATGGGTGGCCATGCTTTCTGAGGCCGAAGTACATCCCACAGCCATGTGTCCCCGTGTGGTCCTGGTCCAGCCTGTCCTTCCGGGAGTCTTTCTCTTCTCCTCTGTGTAATGGAGTGAAAATGCTCCATGTCCAGTCCGCTGGCCTTGCATGGGGGACTCCTAAGGAGAGCTCGGCCCAGGTTTCTCCCCTTCCCCAAGGATGAAGGCAGCTGCCTGCCTGTCCGAGCAACTTCTCCTCTCCCCACTGAGCGCCCTGTGGGTCCCTTAGCCCAGCGGGCCCCGGGGAGCCTGTGCCAGGCCACGGCCCGCGCTGGCTGCTGCAGGAGACTCAGCGATGGGCCGCCATGGAGCTTGTCCTCCAGGGTACGGACACCTGTCCTTTCATCTGTCCCCTCACCGCCTGCCTTGCTGGTCCCTGCTGCCCAGATGACCACACTGTCACAGACCTCACTGACTCACAGTCAGTCCTGGTGGCATCCAAGTCAGGCCTTTGTCAGAACAGGGAAAGCAAAACCTATTCATATTAGAATCGGCCAAACTGAAGGGCAGGGGGGAGGCGTGGCTGACCGTGGGGGTGTGGCGGTGTGGACCTAGTGATGATTGTTCTCGTGGGTAGACGGCTGCCTGAGGATGGACAGGCGGTGGGAGGCAGTTTCCTCACTTCTCACAAGCACTAGGCTTCAGTGAGCATCGGATGAACTCCACAAATATAATACGGAATGAAAGATGTCACATATGAAGGAGTTCATTCTGATTCCATCTATACGAAGTTCAAAATCAGGCAAAGTCAATCTATGATCATAGAAGTCCTAATATGTGTTCTCTCTGGACGGGGGACAGCAGGGAGGGGACACGAGGGATTCCCCACCTGGGACTCTAGAAGTAGCCCCACCTGAGTATGGGTGGTAGTTACACTGCCTAGAAACCTAAGATTCTGCACTTAACTGTAAGTTATACCCCAATTTTTTAAAAAGTTACGAAGCCTGTATTTTTAATAAGGAAAATGTTTTACTAAAAGACTTAAATATAATATCCCAAATAAATGGATAGAAATGCAAAACAAATACAAACAGAATAACCATGATTGTTCTCAGGGTTTTTGGTTTTCTTTTTAATGAGGAAAAAAAGGGCTGTTTATGTCCAAATGACAGACTAAATGTGGTTGAAAGTGAAGAAGTGAGAGAGAAATGAGGAAGTGAGGCGGTCCTTGCAATATACTAAAAACTAGAAAAGGGATAAAGCCACTGTCATCAAAAGAGTGTGGTGTCAGCCAGAACCCAAAATAGACATGAGGAAAACACTGCAAAGAAACACATACAAGTATATCTGGGAACCTAAATGATGACAAAGGTGGAGTGGAAATGCGGTGGGGGCAAGGTGGGCATCATTCATTTCATGTTGTCAGCTGAACGAGAAATAAATCCTCATGGCGCCTCCACCGTGAAGCGAGATTCTCCTACACCGCTGCTCCCATTCAACTCTCTCAGCCCCCATCCATCCCCACCCCAGCCTTCCCCGAACCAACAGAAGAAGAAAGGCCCCCTCCCCTCCCCTCCCCATCTAGAAACCTGTCTCCCTCGGTACTCACATTCATTCACCCAACACAAATTTTATTGAGCACCTACTATGTGCCGCATGCTATCCTAGGGGCTGGATGAACTTTAAGCAAAAGAGACAAGATTCCTGACTCCATGGTCCGCCCATTCAAAGTCCAGCCTTCCATCTGTGCTCTGGGGCTCACGCCCTCTCTCTTCCAGTGGGTTTCTCTTCTGTGGTTTTCCGCATCATGCCCAGCACTACTGGATCATTCCCATCAGCAAACCACATGCTCAGGTACCTCCCACCTTTAAAAACAAACACCCTCCTTTGAGTCACATCTCCCTCCATTCTCTTCGCTCCTTCATGGAGAAAAATAGACGTAAATAAATATACTTCTATCAGAAAGTTTTATGCATGTCCTATTCTGCATGTTTTGCTTCCTGCCCACCTGTCTGCTTTCCACCCATGACATTCCCTCTCCCAACCACTCCAGGGAACCTGCTCTTGACAAGGTCACCGATGATCCCTGTGTTGCCAGAAGAAAGGGATAGTTCGGGACTTCCCTGGTGGTCCAGTGGTTAAGACTCCGCGCTTCCACAGCAAGGGGTGCAGTTTCGATCCCTGGTCAGGGAACTAAGAGACCATACGCCGCACAGCACAGCCCCCCAAAAGAAAAAGAAGAAAGGGATATTTTTCAGTGATCCTCTTGCCCCTCCACCCAGCAGCAAGTGACATAGCTGAACATAACCTCCTTCCTAAGACACGCTGCTCCCCCACTGTGGTGACCACCCTGTCCCATGGTTTTCCTCCTCTTTCTGCTCACCTCCCAGCTTCTCTCTTCTGGGTGATTTGGCCCCTCCCCCTGTGCATCCCGCCACCTCCCTAGGAGACTCAGCCTGCTCCCCCGGCACACGGCCCACGCCTCCCGTCCTGCTGCTGCCCCGAGCTCCACACTCAGGTACCAGCTTCCTACCAGACATCTGCCCTCGGACATCTGATGGGCACTGCACACTTAACCTTCCCCACAGAACTTTTTGTGAGGTATTTTCCCCAAAAGCTCATTTTCCTCAGATTTCCCCAGCGCTATAAAGGATATCACTACTTACCCAGCAAGTGGTGAGCTTGATCCCAAACCCAACGGCAGATCTTGATTCCTCTTCTCCGTAACATCTAATCCATAACCAAGTCCTGGTGATCGATGTTGCCGTCAAACTCACTGTTAATCTCCATCCCCACGGCCTCCGCTGTCACCTCTCACTGGGCTGATGGATGAAACTTCCAGCTTCCATTCTTCTTCCCTCTATTCAATGTCCTCAGAGGTGCTGGAGGGAGGCTTTAAACAGGAGGCAGGGCACCTGGATTCAACTCCTTACCCCCTCAAAACACACACACACACACAGAGAGTCTTTTTTTTTTTTTTTTTTGGCCGCACAGCATGCGGGATCTTAGTTCGTCAACCAGGGATCAAACCCATGCTCCCTGCAGTGGAAGCGTGGATTCTTAACCACTGGACTGCCAGGGAAGTCCCACAGAATCTTGTACTCAGCATATGATCTAAACTCCTGCCTATGACCAGCTGCCACCACCTCCCTGCCCCCAAACTTTGCTCCCCAGACACACCTCTCTTTTCTGCTTCCTTCCTGCCTCAGGGCCTTTGCACTTGAGTTATCTCTGCCTGGAAAGCTCTTCCCCCAAGGTCCTCCCAGGGCTAACTTTTCCTCATCCTTTCTGTCCCGGTGCAGAAGGCACCAGCTCTGTGCACCCCATTTAAACAGCTCCCCACCATCTGTTCGTCTCTATTACAGCATCCTGTTTATCCCTTCCGCAATTACCTCGATCTGGAATTATCTTATCTGTTCCCATATTTTCTTATTTCCTTTGTGTCTCCCGCCATCATGACATCATCCCCTTGTGGTCTGGAGCCCCCTGCACCTTACTCAAGTTTGTACCCAGCACCTTGGACCAAGCCTACCTCCCCAGTAGGTACTCAATTAATATGAGTCAAAAGAATGAACACAAAAAAAAATGAATAAATAAAGTGATGGGGAAATGAGATACACATTTTTTCTTCCTCCACTGAAGAGGGAGATTAGAGAGGAGGAGGATTGGTGATGAGAGAGAGAGGCTCTAAGCTTTCCCGTGAGATATCTCTGTATTACTTGACTTGTTGCATTAAGCAAACACTTTGTGAATCATTAAATGCTAATAAAGTCGCTGCAGAAGAAGAGGTTTCCAGGCTGATAAAGGTAAGGAGAGCCAGGTTCAGGCTGCCAGGGCCAAAGTCCACCTGGGCATCAAATACCGCCTATAAATACATGGCTGGGAGAAGGAATTCTGGTCCAGAGACAACTGTCAGCGCCCCACATAGTAAACAGGACAGTAAAGCATTGCTTCACCCGGTGTGACAGAATAAACCTCTCTCCTTTCCCCGGGTTATGAAAAGAAAAACAAAACAATACAACACAATGAAAGGAGACAAGGTAGTGGGAGATGAGCCCCTGAAAACTGGACCCCAAATGATGACAAGTCAGGATTTGTTAGTTGTCCCAGCAAAGGGTGTTCAGTAAAACCCAGATTAAATTCTGAGCTCTGGAGAGCGTTTCCATGTTAGCATGTCCAAACTCCCTACTCTCCGCCCCTCCCTGTGGCTGGTCCTCCGTGCAAGAAGAGGCAGGGAGCAGGAAGTTACAAAGAAGGGGAGGTAGGGGTTATGTATTGGATGTGTTGTAGATTGGATGTTACGTAGAAGGATGTGGCCAAGGATGAGGAATCCACGGGGAGGCCCGGGTCCCCCTCCCCATCCTCTCCGGGCAATGTCATCTTTTCTCTGCTTCCCGGGTTTCCCAGGTGGTGAAGTTGGCTCCCTCCCCCGAGAGCTCCTCCTCTCCTCCTGGGCTCTCCCTGGATCTTCTCCAGAACAGCCCTGGCCACCTGCCCTCCCTCTGAGCTCCTTCCCCCAAGGAATGGGCCCTGTCCCTGGGGCTGGCTGTGACCGTTCTGTTGAGGCCCCCAAATCAGCTTCTGCAGCCCAACCCCCTCCAGGCTCCTGGCCTGGGCTTCGTGTCACCCTGGATTCTTTTCTGCCTGCAGTGCCAAACCCTGTCATTCCCGCCCTTGTAAGGGCTCTGGGGCCTCCAGTATCTCTGTGGCTACTGGACAGACGTGTCCTTACCTTCTAACTTCGTAGGCAGATTTCAGGGCTTTTGGAAACCCTTGGACCTGCTAACCTTTCAGAGCGTTGACTGAGGTGTAACTGAAACTAAGTCGAAGTGGATTTAAAAGTTCACAACATGTTCAGAGAGAATGTCCTTATTTCAGATCTTATGACCAAAAAGCCAGGTAGCCAGGCAAGGTTACACTGGTTCCTATGACGACGCTGTCAACTGTAAGAGCATCTCATTCACTCTTAAGTCCTGCTTACTGATTATTTCTATTATAACTACAGCCTATGTGAGCAATGTTTAAAATATAACTCCGTCATTAAAATGACTCATTCAAAAAAAATAAAAAATAAAAAAATAAAATGACTCATTCAATGAGTATCTGATAATATAGAAAATGAGCAAAGTGAAAAGAATATGAAACGAAAATCGTACTCAAGAAGTCATTGCAGAAACTGAAAAGGAAGAACGCATGAAAGGAACTGTACACATCCACATCTGCAGGATTCCATTCCTAGAGCACTCCAATATTTCTCAAAATTTCTCAGTATAGCTTGTCTTTTAGACACAACTGTCAGCCATTTGGTTTTAGCATTTGATACAGGTTTTAAAACATCGTTTCCTTCAACAATGAAAACACTCCTTCCGAGCCTCTGAGGAGACCAGAGCTGTGCCTTTCCTCCTGCTTCGTGATCCCCAGATCTGTCTAAACTGCATTTTAGTTACGGCTCCTGCATTTCCTCTCACCCCATCTTTACTTTCACAGCCTAATGCACTTACTTTACAAGGTTACAGGGCAAAGGCAATAACACAGTGGTGTGCACCCCACTGTAGAGATGGAGCTGGCATTTCTGCAGACAACTGGGCCTGTGTTGGCTGCCATTCTAAGGCCTTGGTTACAGCAGTGACACTATGGCCAGGACCCTTCTTTCATATAATCACAGTGATGAATTCTGTACAAAGGAGTGGCAGGCCCACCTGAATACAGCAAAATGTCAATTTCATAATTAAATGAAAAATAAGTGATGGAGAGGTGGATAGATGATAGATAGATAGATAGATAGGTAGATGATAGATAGATAGATAGATAGATGATAGATAGACAGTTAGATAAGTAGACAGGCAGATGGAAGATGGAAGACAGATAGATAGATGATAGATAGATAAACAAGTAGATTAGACAAATGGATGGAAGATAGATGATGGATAGACAGGTAAACAATAGAGATAAATAGATGGAAGATAGATGAGAGATAGATGATTGGTAGGCAGAGAGAACTCAATTATTAAAGCAAATGGGGGAAATGTTTACAACAGGTGAATTTGGGTAAAGTGTGTGTGGATGCTCTTTTTTTTTTAACATCTTTATTGGAGTATAGTTGCTTTACAGTGTTGTGTTAGTTTCTGCTGTATAACAAAGTGAATCAGCTATACGAATACATATATCCCCATATCCCCTCCCTCTTGCGTCTCCCTCCCACCCTCCTTATCCCACCCCTCTAGGTGGTAGCAAAGCACCGAGCTGATCTCCCTGTGCCATGCAGCTGCTTCTCACTAGCCATTTATTTTACATTTGGTAGTATATATGTCAACGCTACTCTCTTACTTCATCCCAGCTTACCCTTCCCCCTCCCCGTGTCCTCAAGTCCATTCTCTATGTCTTTGTCTTTATTCCTGTCCTGCCCCTAGGTTCATCAGAACCATTTTTTTTTAGATTCCATATAAGTGTGTTAGCATATGGTATTTATTTTTCTCTTTCTGACTTTCTTCACTCTGTATGACAGACTCTAGGTCCATCCAGCTCGCTACGAATAACTCAATTTTGTTTCTTTTTATGGCTGAGTAATATTCCATTGTATATATGTGCCACATCTTCTTTAGCCATTCATCTGTCGATGGACACTTAGGTTGCTTCCATGTCCTGGCTATTGTAAATAGAGCTGCAATGAACATTGTGATACATGACTCTTTTTGAATAATGGTTTTCTCAGGGTATATGCCCAGTAGTGGGATTGCTGGGTCATATGGTAGTTCTATTTTTAGTCTTTTAAGGAACCTCCGTACTGTTCTTCATAATGGCAACAGTGCAAGAGGGTTCCCTTTTCTCCACACCCTCTCCAGCATTTATTGTTTGTGGATTTTTTTTTTTTTTTTTTTGCGGTACGCGGGCCTCTCACTGTTGTGGTCTCTCCCGTAGCGGAGCACAGGCTCCGGACGTGCAGGCTCAGCGGCCATGTCTCACGGGCCTAGCCGCTCCACGGCATGTGGGATCTTCCCGGACCGGGCCACGAACCCGTGTCCCCTGCATCGGCAGGCGGACTCCCAACCACTGCACCACCAGGGAAGCCCTGTTTGTGGATTTTTTGATGATGGCCTTTCTGACCGGTGTGAGGTGATACCTCATTGTAGTTTTGACTTGCATTTCTCTAATGATTGGTGATGCTGAGCATCTTTTCATGTGTTTGTTGGCAATCTGTGTATCTTCTTTGGAGAAATGTCTGTTTAGTTCTTCTGCCCATTTTTGGATTGGGTTGTTTGTTTTTTTGATATTGAGCTGCATGAGCTGCTTCTATATTTTGGAGATTAATCCTTTGTCAGTTGCTTCATTTGCAAATATTTTCTCTCATTCTGAGGGTTTTCTTTCCATCTTTTTTATGGCTTCCCTTGCTATGCAAAACCTTTTAAGTTTCATTAGGTCCCATGTGTTTATTTTTGTTTTTATTTCCATTTCTCTAGGAGGTGGGTCAAAAAGGATCTTGCTGTGATTTATGTCATGGAGTGTTCTGCCTATGTTTTCCTCTAAGAGTTTTATAGTGTCTGGCCTTACATTTAGGTCTTTAATCCATTTTGAGTTTATTTTTGTGTATGGTGTTAGGTAGTGTTCTAATTTCATTCTTTTACATGTAGCTGTCCAGTTTTCCCAGCACCACTTATCAAAGAGGCTGTCTTTTCTCCATTGTATACTCTTGCCTCCTTTATCAAAGATAAGGTGACCATATCTCTGGGCTTTCTATCCTGTTCCTTTGATCTATATTGCTGTTTTTGTGCCAGTACCATATTGTCTTGATTACTGTAGCTTTGTAGTATAGTCTGAAGTCCAGGAGCTTGATTCCTCCAGCTCCATTTTTCTTTCTCAAGATTGTTTTGGCTATTCGGGGTCTTTTGTGTTTCCATATAAATTGTGCAGTTTTTTGCTCTAGTTCTGTGAAAACTGCCATTGGTAGTTTGATAGAGGTTGCACTGAATCTGTAGATTGCTTTGGGTAGTAGAGTCATTTTCACGAAGTTGATTCTTCCAATCCAAGAACATAGTATATCTATCCATCTGTTTGTATCATCTTTAATTTCTTTCATCAGTGTCTTATAGTTTTCTGCATACAGGTCTTTTGTCTCCTTAGGCAGGATTATTCCTAGGTATTTTATTCTTTTTGTTGCAGTGGTAAATGGGAGTGTTTCCTTAATTTCTCTTTCAGATTTTTCATCATTAGTGTATAGGAATGCCAGAGATTTCTGTGCATTAGTTTTGTATCCTGCTGCTCTACCAAGTTCATTGATTAGCTCTAGTAGTTTTCTGGTAGCATCTTTAGGATTCTCTATGTATAGTATCATGTCATCTGCAAACAGTGACAGTTCTACTTCTTCTTTTCCAATTTGGATTCTTTTTCTTGTCTGATTGCCATGGCTAAAACTTCCAAAACTATGTTGAGTAATAATGGTGAGAGTGGGTAACTTTGTCTTGTTCCTGATCTTAGAGGAAATGGTTTCAGTTTTTCACCACTGAGAACGATGTTGGCTGTGGGTTTGTCATATATGGCCTTTATTATATTGAGGTAAGTTCCCTTTATGCCTACTTTCTGGAGAGTTTTTATCATAAATGGGTGTTGAATTTTGTCAAAAGTTTTTTCTGTATCTATTGAGATGATCATATGGTTTTTATCCTTCAATTTGTTAATGTGGTGTATCTCATTGATTGATTTGCGTACATTGAAGAATCCTTGCATTCCTGGGATAAACCCCATTTGATCATGGTGTCTGATCCTTTTAATGTGCTGTTGGATTCTGTTTGCTAGTATTTTGTTGAGGATTTTTGCATCTATGTTCATCAGAGATATTGACCTATAGTTTTCTTTTTTTGTGACATCTTTGTCTGGTTTTGGGATCAGGGTGATGGTGGCCTCGTAGAATGAGTTTGGGACTGTTTCTCCCTCTGCTATATTTTGGAAGGGTTTGAGAAGGATCCGTGTTACCTCTTCTCTAAATGTTTGATAGAATTCGCCTGTGAAGCCATCTGGTCCTGGGCTTTTGTTTGTTGGAAGATTTTTAATTACAGTTTCAGTTTCAGTGCTTGTGATTGGTCTGTTTATATTTTCTATTTCTTCCTGGTTCAGTCTCGGAAGGTTGTGCTTTTCTACAAATTTGTCCATTTCTTCCAGGTTGTCCATTTTATTGGCATATAGTTGCTTGTAATAATCTCTCACGAGCCTTTGTATTTCTGCAGTGTCAGTTGTTACTTCTTATTCATTTCTAATTCTGTTGATGTGAGTCTTATCCTTTTTTCTTGATGACTCTGGCTAATAGTTTATCAATTTTGCTTACCTTCTCAAAGAACCAGCTTTTAGTTTTATTGATCTTTGCTATTGTTTCTTTCATTTCTTTTTCATTTATTTCTGATCTGATCTTTATGATTTCTTTCCTTCAGCTAACTTTGGGGGTTTTTTGTTCTTCTTTCTCTAATTGTTTATTTCAGATTTTTCTTGTTTCTTGAGGTAGGATTGTATTGCTATAAAGTTCCCTCTTAGAACTTCTTTTGCTGCAACGCATAGGTTTTGGGTCATCGTGTTTTCATTGTCATTTGTTTCTAGGTATTTTTTGATTTTCTCTTTGATTTCTTCAGTGATATCTTGGTTATTTAGTAGTGTATTGTTTAGCCTCCATGAGTTTGTATTTTTTACAGTTTTTTTTTCCTGTAATTGATATCTAGTCTCATAGCGTTGTGGTCAGAAAAGATACTTGATATGATTTCAATTTTCTTAAATTTACCAAGGCTTGATTTGTGACCCAAGATATGTTATATCCTAGAGAATGTTCCATGAGCACTTGAGAAGAAAGTGTATTCTGTTGTTTTTGGATGGAATGTCCCAGAAATATCAATTAAGTCCATCTTGTTTAATGTGTCATTTAAAACTTGTGTTTCCTTATTTATTTTCAGTTTGGATGATCTGCCCATTGGTGAAATTGGGGTTTTAAAATCCCCTACTGTGATTGTGTTACTGTCGATTTCCCCTTTTATGGCTGTTAGCATTTGCCTTATGTACTGAGGTGTTCCTATGTTGGGTGCATAAATATTTACAATTGTTATATCTTCTTCTTGGATTGATCCCTTGATCATTATGTAGTGTCCTTCTTTATCTTTTGTAATAGTCTTTATTTTAAAGTCCATTTTGATCGATATGAGAATTGCTACTCCAGCTTTCTTTTGATTTCCATTTGCATGGAATATCTTTTTCCATCCCCTCACTTTCAGTCTGTATGTGTGGGTCTGAAGTGGGTCTCTTGTAGAGAGCATATATATGGGTCTTGTTTCTGTATCCATTTAGCCAGTCTATGTCTTTTGTTTGGAGCATTTAATCCATTTACATTTAAGGTAATTATCGATATTTATGTTCCTATTGCCAGTTTCTTAATTGTTTTGGGTTTGTTATTGTAGGTCTTTTCCTTCTCTTGTGAGTCCTGCCTAGAGAAGTTCCTTTAGCATTTGTTGTAAAGCTGGTTTGATGGTGCTGAATTCTCTTAACTTTTGCTTATCTGTAAAGGTTTTAATTTCTCTGTAGAATCTGAATGAGATCCTTGCTGGGTAGAGTAATCTTGGTTGTAGGCTTTTCCCTTTCATCACTTTAAATATGTCCTGCCACTCCCTTCTGGCTTGCAGAGTTTCGGCTGAAAGATCAGCTGTTAACCTTATGGGGATTCCCTTGTATGTTATCTGTTGCTTTTCCCTTGTTGCTTTCAATATTTTTTCTTTGTATTTAATTTTTTTTAATCATAATGCTCCAAAGGTTTTTTCCTTTTTGTCCTCTTTATTTATTTACTTATTTGTTGTTGTTGTTATTGGGGGTAGGAGTTTTATTAATTAATTTATTTATTTTTACTGTGTTGGGTCTTCGTTTCTGTGCGAGGGCTTTCTCTAGTTGTGGCAAGCAGGGGCCACTCTTCATCGCAGTGTGCGGGCCTCTCACTATCACAGCCTTTCTTGTTGTGGAGCACAGGCTCCAGACGCGCAGGCTCAGTAGTCGTGGTTCATGGGCCTAGTTGCTCTGCGGCATGTGGGATCCTCCCAGACCAGGGCTCGAACCCATGTCCCCTGCATTAGCAGGCAGATTCTCAACGACTGTGCCACCAGGGAAGCTCCGTATTTAATTTTTGATAGTTTGATTAATATGTGTCTCAGCATGTTTCTCTTTGGGTTTATCCTGGATGGTACTCTCTGTGCTCCCTGGACTTGATTGACTATTTCCTTTCCCATGTTAGGGAAGTTTTCGACTATAATCTCTTCAAATATTTTCTCAGACCCTTTCTTTTTCTCTTCTTCTCCTGGGACCTCTATAATTCAAATGTTGGTGCATTTAAGGTTGTCCCAGAGGTCTCTGAGACTGTCCTCAATTCTTTTCATTCTTTTTTCTTTATTCTACTCCCTGGCAGTTATTTCCACCATTTTATCTTCCAGCTCACTTATCCGTTCTTCTGCCTCAGTTATTGTGCTATTGATTCCTTCTAGAGTATTTTTAATTTCAGTAATTGTGTTGTTCATCACTGTTTGTTTGCTCTTTAGTTCTTCTTGATCCTTGTTAAATGTTTCTTGTATTTTCTCAATTCTGTTTCTGAGATTTTGGATCATCTTTACTATCATTACTCTGAATTCTTTTTCAGGTAGGTTGCCTATTTCATCTTCATTTATTTGGTCTTGTAGGTTTTTACCTTACTCCTTCGCCTGTAACAGATTTTTTTGTCATTACTTTTTTTTTTTTTTTTTTTTTTTTTGATGACTGGTGCTGTATTCCTGTCTTACTGGTTGTTTGGCCTGAGAGGTCCAGCACTGGAGTTTGCAGGCAGTGGGATAGTGTTGTGGCTTGGTGCTGAGATGAGGACCTCTGGGAGGCCTTACTCTGATTGATATTCCCTAGGGTCTGAGGTTCTCTGTTAGTCTAGTGGTTTGGACTCGGAGCTCCCACCACAGGAACTCGGGCCTGACTTCTGGCCTGGGAACCAAGATCCCGCAAGCTTTGTGGAGTGGTAAAAAAAAAAAAAAAAGGAAGAAAGAAAGAAAAAAAGGAGCAGTACAATATCAAAGAATAAAAAACAAAATAATATTAGAAAGATAAAAAATATATTAGGAAAAATAAAACTATAATTGAAATAACTGCAACAAGGTAAAATAAAACCACAACAGAAAAAAGGGGAAAAAAGGGGGGGGGGGAACAAGCCAAAAGGAGAGAAAAATAACAAAGTATAAAGAATAAAATAAAATTAGAAAAATAAAAGATTTATTAGGAAAAATGAAAATATAAAAGAATCAACAACAATGAATCAACAAGGTAAAACAGAACCCCAATCTAAAAGAGGAAAAAAGAAAAGAAAAGAAAAAAGTCTTGGATATGGGGGCGGAGTTTAGGTGGGAGTGGAACTTAGGCAGGGGTAGGGTTTAGGGTGGGGCGGGACCTAGGCGGGTGAGGGGGTGACGTTTGAGCGTGGGGCAGGGCCTTTGCTTAGGGCCTGTGCAGAAGGGGACCGGCAGCACCGAGAAAGAAGGGCCTCTGGGGTGTGGAGTTCCAGAGTTTGGAGGTAAGGCCCTGAGTGAGGGTGTGTGGGTGGGGTTTAGGCCCAGCTTCTTGGACGGGGTCTACGAGTACAGAGGTAGGGCCCTGGGTGGAGGTGCAGGGGCGGGGTGTGGGCTCTGCACGGCAGGAGGGAGGCTCCGAGGGCAGAGGATTAGGCCTGGGATCCCAACCGGCTTCCCGGTGCCTAAGTGGACAGGGAAAGTACTGGCCCCATTCCCTTCTGTTCCTTTGTGCCCCTCCCCTGACGTCTCCCCCAAGGTCTCCCCCCTCGCCACTGGACCCCTAACCATGGGTGGGTCCCTCTGGGTGTAGGAACTCCTCCCCTCCCCCCAGCCACCCCTCAGGGGTGCTGGTCCCAGAGGTCCGGCCTTTACTTTTGCTCCCCCTTCCCTCCCTCCCACTCCCTCAGGACCCACGCGGCTGGAGGGGGCCTCGGTGGGCAGAGGATCAGGCCGGGAATCTCAACAAGCTCCTAGGGTCCCAAGTGGGCAGGGGAAACCTGGCCACGTTCCCTTTTGGTCCTCTGCCTGCCCAATGGTCCCTCAATTTACCCCTTCGGGCCTGGGATCCCTTCCCCTCCCCCAGCCGCCCCTCAGGGGTGCCAGTCCCGTCCCGCCTCCACTTCTCCTCCTCCTTCACTCCCCCCACGCCCCACGTCCTACCCGGTCGCTGGGGGTTCCTCCCGCCCCCTTCGGTGTCCATGGTCCCCCACCGGTGCCTGGTAGGTGCCCTAGTTGTGAGGAGACTCAAATTCTGCCTCCTCCTAGTACGCTATCGTGACTCCACCCCCCTGGATGCTCTTTTTTTTTTTTTTTTTTTTTTTTTTGCGGTACGCGGGCCTCTCACCGTTGTGGCCTCTCCCGTTGCGGAGCACAGGCTCTGGACGCGCAGGCTCAGCGGCCATGGCTCACGGGCCCAGCCGCTCCGCAGCATGTGGGATCTTCCCGGACCTGGGCACGAACCCGCGTCCCCTGCATCGGCAGGTGGACTCTCAACCACTGCGCCACCAGGGAAGCCCCCTGGATGCTCTTTATATGCAACTTTCTGTAAGTTTGAACTAAAATAAGAAGTTTAAACATAAAAAGTAAAATTAAAATGCTCACTCTCTCTAGGTGGTAATATGAGTCATTTTGCGTCGCAAATTATCTCTGCTTTTCAAATTGCCTACAATGAGTGACTGTTGTTTATATAGTCACAGAAGTTATTAAGAAAGAAAAGTCTCGAAGCCATCATTTCTCCACAGGCCCTCTCAAGGGTGGACCTTGTCCCAGGCACAGTCTAATAAGGCCCCACCACGGGAGCCACCGCTTCAGTCTACAAAGAGCCCGTCAGGGAGGGTAGGGGCCAACCCTCTGCAAAGTGCTGCCCCGGGACCAGGTGGCGCCTCCCACGGGCTAAGAAGAGACAGAACACAGAACGCAGCTCCTCCAGGTAAGCAGCCCACACATGGGCTGCAGGAGCCAGAAGTTGAAGGACTGAAGTCACGTTCACCTAGAGAGAGCGCTCTCCTTTTTTCTCCCTCCTCGGATCTTTTCAATCAAGACGAGTTTTGCTTCTGCTTTTAATACCTCAAAACCTAAGGACTGAGTGTTACCAACCTGTGCTTCTGGCTGCAGTGACTGATGGGTGATGACAGCCCAGTCTTGCTGGACGCTGGTCCCTTCAAAACCAGGGGTCAACAGTGTCTAATTTTGCCAGAATCCAGGAGAAGAGATGGGCCTGGCTTAGCGCCAAATTTCACGCTTCATGACTCTATATTCTTTAAACTCCGTATCCCAAGATGGCATGGTTTTCTGTTGTTTTAATCTGTTTGGGCGGCTATAACAAAGTATCATAGACTGGATGGCTTATAAATAATATAAATTTATTTCTCACCATGCTGGGGACTGGGAGTCTGAGATCAGGATGCCAGCATGGCTGGGTTCTGGTGAGACCCTCTTCTGGGTGGCAGACGGCTGACTTCTCGTAGCCTCACATGCCTGAGGGCAGGGAGGGACTCTTTGTGGAACCTAGGGATCTAAGTGGAACCTAGATCACGAATGGATTCCCAAAGCTCTGTGGGGACTCTTATAAGGGCACTCACTAGCCCTCATGACCTCAGCTAATCTTAATTACCTTCCAAAGGCTCCACCTCCTAATACCATTACATGGCTGGTGGGGTAGGGGGGTTGGGGGCGGTGTTCAACATGAGAATTTTAGGAAAACCCAAACATTCACTTCATAACATCCTTCAGGACTTCCCAGGACCCTGACGCCTGGACAGACTGGAGCCTTGCCCCCTCTGCACTGGAAGTGCTGTGGAGGGGAGTAGGCAGGCAGGGCCTGAGGCTTTGGAACCAGGGGGAAGTTTGCATCAGAACCGCTAGGGCCACACAGGTCCAAGGTGAATGCCAAGAATTCCAGGGGCCCCAGAACCTGCCCAGGCACATTCTGACTTACTGAATACCTAACTGCAGATAAAAAGGGCGGGGCGGGGCTTCCCTGGTGGTGCAGTGGTTGAGAGTCCGCCTGCCGATGCGGGGCACACGGATTCGTGTCCCGGTCCGGGAGGATCCCGCGTGCCGCGGAGCGGCTGGGCCCGTGAGCCATGGCCGCTGAGCTTGCGCGTCCGGAGCCTGTGCTCCGCAAAGGGCGGGACGGGGGTGGAACCTAGATCACGAATGGACTCCCAAAGCTGATTTTCATGAGGCTGTGATTCCCGACTGTCTTCTTCCTAATTCAGAAAGATGGGGCAGGGCGGGGAGGGCCGGGGTTGGACCAGGTGAAGTGGAAGAGAAAGGCACTGCAGACAAGGAGCCGAGCACAGCAAAGATGCAGAAGCAAGTAGAGGCAGGGGTAGGAGGGGTTTGGTCAGAAGTACAGCTCCCTGATGCCGCTGGGAGGTGACCTGAGGGCTAAGGGGTTGAGCTGGCAGTGAAGCCAGGACACAGAAGGCCTTTTTTTGAAATTGTGGTGAAATATACACAACATAAAATTTATCTTTTTTTTTTTTTTTTTAATCTTGTGGGGATCTCAGTTCCCCGACCAGGGATTGAACCCAGGCCACAGCAGTGAAAGCACCAAGTCCTAACCACTAGACCACCAGGGAACTCCCATAAAATTTACCATTTTTAAGTGGACAATTCAGTGGCATTAAATACATTCACATTGTTGTGCGACCATCACCACTGACCATGTCTAGAATGTTTTCATCTTCCCAAACTGAAACTGTGTACTCATTAAAAACTAACTCTCCATTCCCCCTTCCCCTCCAGTGGCAAAAATGTCACCTGTTTACAAAACATGTAGGACAGTTTCTACTTCATGTCTGCAAGTCTTAATTTACAATAACAAATTATTTTCTGTTTTTTTATTTGGAAGGCACTTAGGACTGCAAAATTCGCTGCCCAATTTCACTCAGCCACCACACAAAAAACACAAATGACAGTCCCAACACTGCAAATTTTGAAGGATTGAGATAGTTTGTCTATAGTAATTTTGACTTTTCTAGCCTGAAATTTTTGGCTGATTCTCTTAGGAAAAACAAATCTGTTTGGGGTCTAACTTTGCTAAATGGGGCTCCAGAAGCATAGTGAACAAGAACCACAAATTCAAAGTGTGACAACTTTAAAGTCTTCTGTTGTTCATATGAACAGAAGACTCCAGAATTTTGCAAGTAGCATAAAGACAATTTTTTTTTTTTTTTTTGATTTACAATGTTGTGTTGGTTTCTGGTGTAAGCAAAGTGATTCAGTTATATATATGTTATATATTCTCTTTCATATTCTTTTCCATATGGTTTATTATAGGATATTGAATATAGTTCCCTGTGCTATACAGTAGGACCTTGCTGTTTATCCGTTCTATATATAACAGGTTGCATCTCTGAGTCCCAAACGCCCAATCCTTCCCTCCCCCACCCCCTCCCCCCTTGACAGCCACAAGTCTGTTCTCTATGTCTGGGAGTCTGTTTCTGTTTCATAGATAAGTTCATTTGTGTCATATTTTAGATTCCACATATAAGTGATATCATATGGTATTTGTCTTTCTCTTTCCAACTTCACTTAGCATGGTAGTCTCTAGGTCCATCCATGTTGCTGCAAATGGCATTATTTCATTCTTTTTCATGGCCGAATAGTATTCCATTGTATATATGTACCACATCTTATTTATTCATTCATCTGTTGATGGACATTTAGGTTGTTTCCATGTCTTTGGTATTGTAAATAGTGCTGCTATGAACATAGGGGCGCATGTATGTTTTTGAATTATAGTTTTGTCTGGATAATATGCCCAGGAGTGGGATTACTGGACCATATGGTAACTCTATTTTTAGTTTTTTGAGGAAGCTCCATACTGTTCTCCATAGTGGCTGCACCAATTTACATTCCCACCAGTTGTGTAGGAGGGTTCCCACCAATTGTGCAGGAGGGTTCCCTTTTCTCCACACTCTCTCCACCATTTGTTATTTGTAGACTTGTTAATGATGGTCATTTTGGCTGATGTGAGGTGGTACCTCATTGTAGTTTTGATTTTCATTTCTCTAACAATTAGCGATGTTGAACATCTTTTCACATGCCTATTGGCCATCTGTATGTCTTCTTTGGAGAAATGTCTATTTAGGTTAAACACAGTTGTTTGTTCAATGGAACTGAAAAAGTCCTGACCCAAATGACACTACTTAGCCCAAATGACCAAAGACTATTTTATAACAAATTGTAATTTTTGAGAGATGGTTAACATCAATACTATGCATATTTTATGTGTCAAATTAAGAGTTCAAGAGTATATAAAATAGGGTCATGCATTACTACCTCTAAGAAGATCATGTACAAGGTAAACCCCAAGTGCTTATGACAGCATTTCAGGTGGAAGCAGTCTTATACAAAAACAATCTAGTGTCTCTGCTGTGTGGGTATATATCTTAAAGAAATTTGAGGGATTACTGAGAGAAAAAAATCTTGGTCCATTAAAGATGGATAGAAAAGGTCAGTCTGTGGGATTTTCAATGTTTGATTTTTTTTAAAAAAAATCCAGAATAAATCACTTTCTGTACAAAGAAAAATTGCAGACTTCTGGATGACCATATATGTCTGATCGCACACACTAGATGATTTAGAATGAAACTGTCTAAAAGCTATTTTCTACTTGACTTTTTCTTCTTCTTTTCTTTTTTTAAAGATTTCTTTCTTTCTATCTATCTTTCTTTCTTTGGGTGTGCCGGGTCTTAGTTGCTGCATGTGGACTCCTTAGTTGTGGCATGCACGTGGGATCTAGTTCCCCAACCAGGGATCGAACCTGGGTCCCCTGCATTGGGAGTGTGGAGTCTTACCCACTTACCCACCAGGGAAGTCCCTTGACTCCTTCCTTTAACAGCATTAATTTGTGAACTAAAGTTCATCTTTAGTTCAGCTACATTTATGGCTTAAGACCTCATTTCCAAACCAGTGGTACCAATTTTCCTTAAGTGTAACAGTGCTCAATTTTTAGTAGCAACTATATTTTTAGAAGGTTAACAACTT
The DNA here is from genome assembly GCF_949752795.1 of Hyperoodon ampullatus. Classification (NCBI taxonomy): domain Eukaryota; kingdom Metazoa; phylum Chordata; class Mammalia; order Artiodactyla; family Ziphiidae; genus Hyperoodon; species Hyperoodon ampullatus. The sequence goes on along the minus strand of NC_136924.1, from coordinate 35,800,966 downwards.
GGACAAAAATATTTTAGCCATATTTATTTTTTACCTTTTTATAAACTATCAGTTGCAGTAGTTGCAGAAAGTTTCATCTACCTACAGGATGATCTTTCTCACTCTCCCATCCCACACCTTATTCAAAGGATTTTCCTCCTACCTCATTTCCAGCTTGGTTGGGGGAAGTGCAGGAATTTCAGGTATTTTGGATAGGATTCTAGCTTTCAAGTAAGTATAAAGGTAGAAAGAAGACAAAAAATCCTTAATTCAGAGCACATGACAGTGCCCCCAAAATTAGTTTGTGAGAAATAGTATCTATCAAGAACTTTGAGGGCTTCCCTGGTGGCGCAGTGGTTGAGAATCTGCCTGCCAATGCAGGGGACACGGGTTCGAGCCCTGGTCTGGGAGGATCCCACATGCCGCGGAGCAACTAGGCCCGTGAGCCACAACTACTGAGCCTGTTCATCTGGAACCTGTGCTCCGCAACAAGAGAGGCCACGATAGTGAGAGGCCCACACACCGCGATGAAGAGTGGCCCCCGTTTGCCACAACTAGAGAAAGCCTTCGCACAGAAATGAAGACCCAACACAGCAAAAATAAATAAATTAATTAATAAAACTCCTACCCCCAACATCTTCTTTAAAAAAAAAAAAAGAGAAGAGCTTTGAGAAGAGGGAGCAATCTAAGGTCCCTCTCTGTGCAATCTGATAGGTCTGCAACAGTGGGCCAGCAAGAAACTAACCTTGCAAAGGTCACTTAGTCAACGAGTCATGGAGACAACACTGACAGCAAGTAGTAAATACAACTTCTGATGAAAACTGCCTTTTGTTAACAACACCCCCCTAAAAGTCCCCAGCTCTGTAGAGTTGCACTTTGTGTTAAATTGCTCGAGTTATTAAAGGAAATAGTCATAGGAGGTAGCTAGTGACAAAACACTAGTTGTGAAAACAGAGGCAAATGAGTTGACAAATTCTTGAAAAGAGCAAGTGAAATCATTTGCCAAAATAAATACTGCACAATACAACACCAGTCCAAATCTGCAATCTATGAATTAAGATGGTGACCCTACGAAACAAGTTTTGGAATTGATGGAAATTTCTTGAGGCCCAAGAATGAGCATTTTCACCAGTTCTCCCCATAGGAGTGGTGAATATGCAAGTGCTATGAAAGAAAACAAGGGGAAATGTACCCACAAGAAAGTGGATCTGACTTGGAGAAGCCACCATTAGAAAACAAACCACAGGCTGATGTCAAATGGACCCCCCAAAATTGAATGCTGTGAAGAAAATGACACTCAAAAAACACAAGGTGGTGGTGAGGCACAGTTAAGACACATAAACATTTTTTTAATCCACATGTCTTCGGCCTATTAAAATATTTTACACTTTTTTTTTTTAAGAGGATTTCAAAGCATCTGGGAAACGTGCAAATTGTTTGAGATCCTGGCATGGCAAATTCGTTTGCAAGTGTCATTCAGATGTTTGCCAAGGATAATAAAGCCGCTTCTCTGGGCTGACACTGTGCACGGTGTCGGATGCTTACTCTCCTCTTACACTCGGTGTAACCCTGAGGTCTGTGCAGAGTCGCAAACAGACGGTCTGCAGGAAGGGGGCGTGGCGTTTGCATAGCTCGAAAACAACTCAGCTCTCGCTCTACAGGTTTATGGGAACTGTGATTGCATCTTCCACGTGGAATCATTCTCCCCTTCGCCATATTCACAGAATCTCTCCCAATCTTCTCATATTTCAGTGACGGTAAGAACATAAACATATGTGCTACGCTGCGTTTATGGCATAAGATTTCGTTTTCTAAACCGTGGCCCCTATTTTCCGGCAGTATAACAGCACTCAATTTTTAGCGGCAATCCTATTCTTAAAAGGTTAACAAGTTGGAGTCTTGGTGCCGCTCAAATCTGCCCAGGCGTCTCCCTAATTTTCCTCTGACGCCAGCCTCTTCGTAAACCTGCCTTCCGACAGCCCAGCCAGCCTCTCGCAGCAGCTCCATCCTCCCTCCAGCCGCGCGGTCTCGGGCCTGGAAACGGTGCCAGGTCCCCCGCTCGCTGCTGCTCCGGCCGCCGCTCGAGGCGGGGCGATGGCGAGTCGGGGGCGCGGACGGCGCGCGGAGGCCGGCCAGGCGGGTCCCTGGGGTGCGCGGGGGCCGGGGTGGGCGTCCGCCTTGCTCCAACGAGCCCGGGCCGCAGCCGGCCCCCCGCCCCGCCTCCCTCTCCGCGCCCTGCGACATCCCCACAGCTATCTGGGCAGAGCGAGGCTCCGCTGGGCGCGGCGATGCCAGGGACTCAGCCGACTGCGCAGCAGCGCCGCGCACCGGAAACCTCTAAATATTGCACAGGTCCTTGTATTTTAATTACCACGGGAGACTTCAGGCCCAACATTAGCTTCAGTTTTTGTAAAAAAAAAAAAAAAAATGCTGTTGAGATTATTTTTGCTTGATGAAAATCCATACCAATAAAGTGATGTACTGAGAATATTCCTGATTTGGGGTGTGTGATTGGCAAACAGAAAATGAAAGAATGGCGACTAGAATAATGAAAGCTTGAAAATATAGGAGTGTGCATCTCTGTAAAAAAGAAGGCCTTGGGGAGTCGGGGGTGGGGGGTGAGGGTAGACCCGCTCATGGGATTCTGCGGGGCACCAATCAGGGGAAGCTCTCAGCGAACCTGGCAACGGAATCCATGTTCTTTATTTATATGCGCACCCACCTGTTTGGGTCAGAAGAAGCTAGTTATGCTGCAGGAACAATCAATCCTTGAAATCTCAGTGGCTTAAATCAGTGAAGTATTATACAGATGGCCAAGAGGCACATGAAAAGATGTTCAACATCACTAATTATTAGAGAAATGCAAATCAAAACTACAATGAGGTATCACCTCACACCAGGCAGAATGGCCATCATCAAAAAATCTAGAAACAATAAATGCTGGAGAGGGTGTGGAGAAAAGGGAACTCTTTTGCTCTGTTGGTGGGAATGTAAATTGATACAGCCACTGCGGAGAACAGTATGGAGGTTCCTTAAAAAACTAAAAATAGAACTACCATATGACCCAGCAATCCCACTACTGGGCATATACCCTGAGAAAACCATAATTCAAAAGGACACATGTACCCCGATGTTCTTTGCAGCACTATTTACAATAGCCAGGACATGGAAACAACTTAAATGTCCAATGATAGATGAATGGATAAAGAAGATGTGGCACATATATACAATGGAATATTACTCAGCCACAAAAAGGAACGAAATTGGGTCATTTGTAGAGATGTGGGTGGACCTAGAGTCTGTCATACAGAGTGAAGTAAGTCAGAAGGAGAAAAACAAATATCATATATTAACGCATACATGTGGAATCTAGAAAAATGGTACAGATGAACCTATTTGTAGAGCAGGAATAGAGAGGTAGACGTAGAGAACGGACATGTGGACATGGGGGGAAGGGGAGGGTGGGACGAACTGGGAGATTAGGTTTGACATAAATACTCTACCATGTGTAAAACCGATAGCTAGTGGGAACCTGCTGTATAGCACAGGGAGATCAGCTCGGTGCTCTGTGATGACCTAGATGGGGGGAGGAGGGAGGTCCAAGAGGGAGGGGATATAGGCATACATATAGCTGATTCACTTCACTGAACAGCAGAAACTAACACAACATTGTAAAGCCATTTTACTTCAATTAAAAAAAAAAGATTAAAAAAATCAGTGTAGGCTTTTTCTTGCTTCTGTTCACCATGCATGGTAGGGGGTAGGGAACACTCTATCCCACCATCCTTGCTAGCCTCCTGGATGCAGGCAGATGCCACCGCGCCTCCACCTGATCACTTAGGAACCTGGCAGGGACACTACACATTACTCTCCCGAACTTAAAGCTTCTGCCAGGAAATTATGTGTCACTTTTGCTAACATCTCATTGGCCAAAGCAAATTACATGCTCACACCTAATCTCAAAGGTGTCGGAAAGTGAAACTTCACCAAGGGCTGGAAGAAGGATAATGGGAATGTTCTAAAGTAGCCCTGATGGCCATCACATTATCGTATCACTGTGCTTAGCCAATATTTTTAAAATTTTTATTTTATTGAAGTATAGTTGATTTACAATGTTGTGTTAATTTCTGCTGTACAGCAAAGTGATTCAGTTATACATTCTTTTGCATATTCTTTTCTGTTATGGTTTACCACAGGATATTGAATATAGTTCCCTGTGCTATCCAGTAGGACCTTGTGTTTTATCCATTCTATATATAATAGTTTGCTTCTGCTAATCCCAAACTCCTAATCCATCCCTCCCCCAGCCCCCTTACCCCTTGGCAACCACAAGTCTGTTCCCTATGTCTGTGAGTCTGTTTCTGTTTTGTAGATAAGTTCATTTGTGCCATATTTTAGATTGCACATATAAGTGACATCATATGGTATTTGTCTTTCTCTTTCTGACTTACTTCACTTAGTATGATAATCTCTAGGTCCATCCATGTAGCTGTAAATGGCATTATTTCATTCTTTTTTATGGCTGAGTAGTATTCCATTGTATATATGTACCACATCTTTAACCATTCATCTGTCGATGGACATTTAGGTTGTTTCCATGTCTTGGCTATTGTGAACAGTGCTGCTATGAACATAGGGGTGCACGTATCTTTTTGACTTATAGTTTTGTCTGGATATATGCCCTGGAGTGGGATTGCTGGATCATATGGCAACTCTATTTTTAGCTTTTTGAGGAATCTTCATACTGTTTTCCAGAGTGGCTGCACCAATTTACATTCCCACCAACACTGCAGGAGGGCTCCCTTTTCTCCACACACCCTTCAGCATTTGTTATTTGTAGACTTTTCAATGATGGCCATTCTGACCAGTGTGAGCTGGTACCTCTTTGTAGTTTTGATTTGCATTTCTCTAATAGTTTAGCTAACTTCTTTGTGAAAGTCTGAGCCAATAAATAAGCTCAGGAAAGGGAAAGAGGTATGATAATTCGAAAGAGGCTACATTTGTCAACACTATTTCTAGATTATTTTTCTATCGTAGCTCCCCTTAAAAGGACAGAGGCCACAGCCTGGCAGAAGTTGGCATCAGTGTCCCAGCTCAGCCCAGCATAGGCACAGAGCATGCACCTGCCTGGCGTGTTCCTTACACACCTTACCTACCAGCCACCTCCTGGCCAATGAAAAAGCAAAATGTTTCTAGAGAAAGGTGAGAACTGAGGGAAAGAGACTTCAGACAAAGTATTAATGGTCTCTCGATCCTGATATATTTGTTCAAAGGCTTGCCTGCTCTCACTCATCTGCTTCCACCCCCACCCATCTCTCTCACTCTCTCACACACACCAAAAAAATGCCATTGTGAAGCTTCAGAACATCAGGAACAAAAATAAAATCTTAAAAGCTACCAGTTAGAAGAGATATATTGCCTAGAAAGGAAAGAGAATCAGACTGGCAGAGGGCTTCTCACTTGCAAGTTGTTTATATTTGCTATTTTTGAATTTCTATGGTTACTGTTATGTTGCATTTTATCTCCATTTCCCAAAAATGGATCAATGCCTTGAAAGAGGTTCTTCAAAATGTAAAGTAATGATGAAATGGCAGCATAAATCATCAGAAGAACACAGTAAGCATAATGAATAAATAGTTCTCCAGTGTATCTATGAAATATTAAACTGCGTATTCTAAGACAAACAAATTCTGGGGCAATGATTTTTACACATGTAGCCATAAATGAAAATTGTGAGTATAAGTTCAATGAAAAAAAAAAATATATATATATATATATATATATATTTTTTTTTTTTTTGCGGTACGCGGGCCTCTCACTGTTGTGGCCTCTCGCGTTGCGGAGCACAGGCTCCGGACGCGCAGGATCAGCGGCCATGGCTCACGGGCCCAGCCGCTCCGCAGCATGTGGGATCCTCCTGGACCCGGGGCACGAAACCGTGTCCCCTGCATCGGCAGGTGGACTCTCAACCACTGTGCCACCAGGGAAGCCCCAATGAAAACTATTTGAAAATTTCATTTACTGGACAAGCAGTCCATTGCTCCTAGTCCTCAACGTTACCATTAACATTAAAACTTTGGTAAATAGTAGTCTGAAGCCATAAAAAGGGCTCCATTATCTTCCCCCAAAGCAACCAATCCAGTTTTTCCAGAACAAACACAAAATAATGCTTTCTAATGTAAGATTAATTATCCTTGTTACTAAAAGTGCAGAGGAGACCAAAGCTACCGAAGGATCGCTCTAAGCTGCTGCCCTCCTTTAAAAATGTACATAAAATGCACATAAAAATCAGTCACAAAATTACCAAGAAGGCTATAAACCAGCTGCAAAAACAATGATAAAGACTATTCTTGGAGAGAGAGCCAAAGGGACTATTGACAAAATTCCTTTATCAGATTACATTGTTAGACATTGCATAACATTAAGAATACACGAAGTAGAAGAGGAATTAGTGCGTACACATGCCAGTGGATACTTTGCTTTTCAGCAAGCCAAAACTGCTAACGTGTGGGGTATGAAGCAAGCCCTTGGCATATATGGGGTTCAAACATGAAGGAAAAAATGCTGCCTGGCTTGTCATTTTGTTTGTCGTGCCAAAGTATGATAAGAGGTTTCTCAGTTATAGATTATTTACTTTGTGAGTCATGTGCTAGAAATGGCACTTTGGGATCGGTGCCAGAGTTGAAGCAGCCATGGCTGCCATAAGCAAGGACACTGCTCTGTGAATAAAAGAGGTTGCTCTTTTACACGCTGCTTTATTCACAGAAAAGCATTTATGGTCAACAAAATGCAGCTGGACCTTGATTCAGGGTTACAGGAAGTAAAAAACAAAACAAAACAAAAACAGATATCATCTAACCCCAGTGAAGTTAAATGCACATCTATTCTGCATACTGTGAGAGAAAAAAACAGTATACAGGTCAGTATGCTTTTAGTCAGGGCCGACAGAAACCCAATTCCAAGTGGATTAAACAATAAGTGGAACTAATTAGATCGTTTGTGATGTCAGGGCTCTGGCTCCATTTCACTGCAGGTGCCTTGGCTCTGTCCTCCTCCTTGTATTGGCTTCTTTTCAGGCTAGCTTCCCTTGTGGTAGAAAATGGTTACAACAGAACCAGTCCCCACACGTTCAACCCACAGAGTCCAGACGAACAGAGTAGCTGTGTCCCCGAATTCCCAGAAAAAGTCCTGAGGTTCACAGTGATTGGACGTGCTCAGGTCACATGTCCACTTCTAAACCAATCACAGTGTGGCTGGGGGGTGGAAACCACTGATTGATCCACCCCTGGCCTAAAGACAAAAAGCCCGCAAAGCACAGCGGGAAGGGCAGGAAGGCGATCTTACCGATATACAATTATTATTAACGTTTAAAATACTGTTTTATCTTGTAATTTAAAATCATTGATGAAACTCTGCTTTTATTATTTTTTTTTAATACTACAAATTGGTGATGTGTGGTGTGAAACCTTTGAGGAACTGTGCTTTAAAAAGATGCTTCGTTGGGCTTCCCTGGTGGCGCAGTGGTTGAGAGTCCGCCTGCCGATGCAGGGGACGCGGGTTCGTGCCCCGGTCTGGGAGGATCCCACATGCCGCGGAGCGGCTAGGCCCGTGAGCCATGGCTACTGGGCCTGCGCGTCCAGAGCCTGTGCTCCGCAACGGGAGAGGCCACAGCAGTGAGAAGCCCACGTAATGCAAAAATAAAAAATAAAAAAAAAAATAAATAAATAAATAAATAAATAAATAAAAATAAAAAGATGCTTCGCGCTTCCCTGGTGGCGCAGTGGTTGAGAGTCCGCCTGCCGATGCAGGGGACACGGGTTCGTGCCCCGGTCCGGGAGGATCCCACATGCCGCCGACCGGCTGGGCCCGTAAGCTATGGCCGCTGAGCCTGCGCGTCCGGAGCCTGTGCTCCGCAACGGGAGAGGCCGCAGCAGTGAGAGGCCTGCGTACCGCAAAAAAAAAAAAAAAAAAGGATGCTTCAAGGATCTAATACCTAACAATATCCCTTGCAAATCCATGTTCTCCTAAGTGGCAAATGCTTAAACAATTATTACAAATTCATACCCCCTAATAAAACTCTCCTTCACCCGTTCTCCTCATTGGGAATTGGGAATGGAGTCAGCAAGTGGCAGGGAGAGAGCTGGAAGCGGCAGGCCTGACTTTCCACTATGCTGTTATTCCGAATTCTGGGCTGACCTGGCACCAGCCCTACAGTGTCAGTGTTCCCTGCAGGCTGTCCTCCCCAAGTCAGTGCCTCTGTCCGCCTCGTCCTTTTCTGTTTCTGCTTCTCCTTGTGCAGTTCCTTCATTCCATCCCTCATCAGTCTGGTGTCTCTCTCTGCACAAGGACTGCCATGCCTGTCCCAAAATGGCCCACACAGCCCCAGGGCTCTCTGACCTTCCAGGTCCAGCAGCCAAAGCTCACCTAGGAGAACCACTGCCTCTTAAGTCTAAGTCTCCAGAAGGGAGAATCTGATTGGTTCTGCTTACATCAGGTGTCCACACCTGGTCCTATTGGCCATGCAAGCCTGCGGTTCCCACCAATGTGGGGGAGGAGGGAAGATCACAGCAAAGGGGACACTGGCTCCATAAGTACTTGAAAGCTTGTCTATAGATCCTTTGGAAGACAACCTCACATCCTCCTCTAAGGGTACTTTTCGCAGACAGTTCATAGGGCAGCACAGTCCATGCTTAGTGGAATAGCAGCGCTGGTGGAGGGCAGCACTCAAGTGGACCAAGTGTAATCAAGATAAGCTCCCTGTAGGCTAGAAAAAAACTCCATTCTCTGGTGACATGAGGAGAGAGCTGGTCTGACACGGATCCAGAGTCGGCTGCACCTTTGGATCTGATTGAAGTCTGGGTGACCGCCAAGATGATTCATCCAGGAGCTGGAGAAAACCACCTGGCTGTAGCTTAGACCAAGCCTCATACCACATCACCTGATCCATATCTTGTTCCCCTGCCAGATCTGTTGTGTCTTTATTGGCTCTCCTAATGACTTCTGTCATTGGAAGTTACTCATTACTTTTGCTGTCCAAAGCTGGAACATGCATGAGGCATTGAGATAGGGGAAAACCCTGGGCCCTGCTGAGGGTTGAGCCCATACTCTCCCTCCACCCCCAGCCCTAGACCTAAGCTCCTGACCCCAAACCCTGATCGGCAATAGTCGCCATCACAAAACCAGCTCTCTAACCTTTCAACATGATCTCCAGACATCAAACAAGATGCCTGTACAGACTGCAAGCCCATTTTTCCCTTGTGGAATTTATGTCTCTCTCCTTGCAAAAGAAGAAAGTAGCCAGTGATGATGGGAAACACATGGCCTTTGGAGTCAGCAAGACCTAGGTTTGAGCCCTAGACTCACCCACATAGGAGCAATGGGATCTCATTCAGGAGGCTTGCCTCTATGAGTCTGATTCTTGACTGGGAAATTCGTGATAAATCTCTCATGAGGATTAAACTAAAGAACCTAATATCAAATGGCTGAAATAGCTGAATCTCAAATGTTAGCCCCTTTGCCCTCCTTCAGGGCAGGGATGAAAGCAAAACTTATTCTAAGTATCTAGTTCACACTCTTTCTCTTACACCCATCTTATCAATTCCACCAACACCTGCCATATACACTGGCAAGGCAATAAGGGAATCCAGCATGAAACCTGAACTCCAGGAATTCACAGTCCCATGTCTCTATCCTCATCTATAAATTTACCATCAGTGGGAAATGGTGGGGTCATGTGCTTCCCAACTTCCCAGATGTCTTGGTAACTGTAAAACTTGTGAATGACAGTCACAATAGTCCCAGTCTCTTCTCTCTGGAAATGTCTCAGCAGCAGCATTCTCCAAAGGGCTCAGTGTGTTTTTTTCCCTTCTCTCTATCTCTTACATCCTTGCTCACTTGATTCCCAGTCCCTGAGAGGGGTTGAACAGGAGTCACCACTGCCCCAGTGGAAGTGGAATAACAGCGCAATAAAGACCAGCAGCTGTGGTTCAGGACCACGAACAGCGCCAGATGGGTGCCTCCTGGTCCAGACAGGTGAGTCCTGTGAGCCCAGGGCCTCACTGTATACAACAGCCATTCTGACGGCAGAGCCTCCCTGCCTCTCATAGGTGTGGCTCCAGCTGCTGGAGTAACTGGATGGACACCAGCACTCATGCTGTGACTTATGACAACCCTCCTCTCAGGGCTGAAAGACGGCTCTGAAAACCAAAACTACCCAGGAACGCTTTCCATTTGGACCCATGTATGAGAAAGGGGAGCTCCAATTGTCAGCTTCTAGGGTAAGCAGATATAAAAGGATGGGACATCTGTGGATTTCCCTGAGAGCAATTCCTAAGCCAAGTCACATTGCTTTTCTGCTTTAAGCCTCCTATTCAAGTTAGTCAATGACTTTCAGGTACAGGAGTTCATGGAGGAGTGCCCCAGCAAGGGACACCCAGAGCCAAACACAAAGCGGGGCTGAGCCTTTTCTGCTGGCCTGTTTGTTGCACCTGGAAGGTGAGATTTCCCTCCCCGAGAGTCCGCTTTTAGAGCAATGCCCCTCATACAAAACTCCTGGACTGACATTCCTTCCTCCTCCTCCTACCCCCTCACTGAAGGCCTTAACAAACACGAGTCTGGGCCACTCTGTTGACTCTCTCCCTGTCCTCCTTTCCTTCTGTCTCCAGCCTCAGGTCTCACCTCCCTGTCTTCGCCTCCAAAATCTGCTTCACCATCCTGGTTTCTTAAACTCTGGTCCCTGAGGCTATAGCCATATGGAATCACCTTTGGATCTTCCTCTCCTCTGTTATATATGCTAGTGACGACATTTATCCTTTCTTCAGAAAAGTCTCTAAATCAACCATTCATCCAAAATCTGTGTAGGCTGAAGAATAGGGTTTTTAATTGTTTTACAGACTGCTCGTTGAAGTCGATGAGGTGATCACACACATTCAGCCACTTCCCCCCTGGAGACCCCTCCAAGATGACAGTAAAGAATAAAAAGGGAATAAACCCATACTTAAGAAGAGAATGAAAGAGAGGTCCTAGAGAAGAAAATAATCCGAAAGACTGAAAATAGATGGAAAAGAAAAAACTGATGATGCTTAGAGTATGCACAGAGGGAAATGCAACCAAGAAATGAACTGATGTGCCCCCAAGGACTGCTCACAAAATGGAGGGGAGGACCCAGCCTCACTGTTTGAAATCTTGGATCTTGGGTGGATTGTCCCCTGCTTGTGAAAAGAAGGTCTGGAAGCTGGTGGGGGGGTACAGGTAGGGAGATAGAAACCTTGTGACCAGGGGCTGTGCTAACTTCCCACTGCTCTGTCATTGGATCAGTCATTGCCCAAAGTAATACCAGAACAGTAACCACCCCTGAGCTACTGGTATGAAATGGGATCAAGGTTGGGGCCTCAAAGACCCAGCAATTGAAAGATGCTCACAGGGAGGACTATCTAGAGGGAGAGAGGAGAAAAAAGAGAAACAGAGGGGCTTCCCTGGTGGCGCAGTGGTTGAGAGTCCGCCTGCCGATGCAGGGGACACGGGTTCGTGCCCTGGTCTGGAAAGATCCCACATGCCGCGGAGCGGCTGGGCCCACGAGCCACGGCCGCTGATCCTGCGCGTCTGGAGCCTGTGCTCCGCAACGGGAGAGGCCACAACAGTGAGAGGCCCGCGTACCGCAAAAAAAAAAATAATAATAAAGGAAGCCAACAAAATCAACACATGAAGTCACTACAGATTAAGTAATCACAGAACAATATGACAATGGCTTTAAAGAAGTAAATATATGGAGAAGAGTCAAACACCTGGATGCCTGCACGGACTCAAGACTGGGAGACACTGCAAAGAAGTTTCCTCTGGGATTTCCGGGAGGTGAGATTACTGACAGACACTACCCTTGAACTGGCACTCATGGTGTACAACTTCTCTGCCTTTCACCACTTGCCAAACACCTAGCTTTGAGAATATTCCAACAGGCTTCCCAAGGAGGGTAACTGAGGCACCCCTGCCACCAGAGGAAGGAAGATCAAGTTGGACAATTAGAACACAGGCCTAGTGTGGTAGGCTGAATAATGCAGCCCCAAAAGATGTCCATGTCCTAATCTCAGAACCTATGAACATGTTACCTTACATAGCAAAAGGGACTTTGCAGATATTATTAAGCTAAGGATTTTAAGATAGGAGAGTAGCCTGGATTATCCAGGTGGGCCCAATAAAATCACGAGTCCTTATAAGAGGGAGGCAAGAGGTCAGAGTCAGAAAAAGGAGATGTGGCAACAGCACCAGAGGTTAGAATGATGTGCTTTGAAGATGGAGGAAGTGGCTGTGAGCCAAGGAATGCAGGTGGCCTTGGGAAGCTGGAAAAAGCAAAGAAGCAGATTCTCCCCTCAGAGGCTCCAGAAGGAACCAGCTTGGCTCACACCTTGATTTTGGCCCAGTGAAACTGATTTTGGACTTCTGATCTCCAGAACTGGTAAGATAACAAATTCATGTTGTTTTAATACACTGAATTTTTGGTAATTAGTTACCGTAACAATAGGGAACTAATATACCTAATGAAATAGAATCCAAGTGGATCTCATTTTTTAAATTACACACACACAGGATTTCTTGGAGCATAAAACATGGTTTTCAACTAAAAAAAGTTCAACAGGTAAATTGAAGATTACTGATACCCAGTTAGCAGCCCTGAAGGTGACATACAGGAAATATCTCAAAAACACGGAGAAGATCATCCCCACCCCACCCCCAAATGTAATTTATGAGGGAAAGCAGAACAAAACCAGTAGATCTAATGGACAAATAATAGCTGTTCCAGATGGAGACGAATGCAAACAGATGGCGAAGAAGTCATAATTAAATACTAGAAGAAATTTTTCCTGAGCTGGGGAAAATACGCCTACCAACTGATTTAAAGGCTCACTGAATTCTGTCTGGATTGATGAGAAAGTCACACATGAGGACACATCCTGGTAAAATGCACGCTCTTAGAAGACAAAGAGAAAATCTTCCAGGCTACCAAGCAGAGAGAACAACTTGAAAGGATGGAGTTCTAACTTACAGGATGCAGTTTATTCTTTGGGTTAGAAACTGATATATGGTGCTTTCTCTCTCATCGCCAGAATATATGAGTCTAAGAATTAAGGGATAGAAATAGGAGTGGGTCCTCTCACTATTACACCTAATAACCTGCTTGCAGAACTTTTGCTTCCTTACCCCACAACTCTGAGCTCTGTGGGTTTGGAGGTTGTGGTTCCCAAGAGTTGCAGCTGCTACCAGCCATTTTGGGTCTCCCTGCCACTAAACTGAGACAGGGATTACTGCCTGGGGTGATTGATCTTGGCTACGAGGGGAAACTGGTTTGCTACTCTACTGTGGAGGCAGGGAGAGTGATATCTGAAACCTAGAGGATGTTCTGGGATGCCCCTTAGTACTTCATGTCCAATCATAAAAATTAATGGAAAACTACAGCAGTCAAAATGTCACGGGCTTCCCTGGTGGCGCAGTGGTTGAGAATCCGCCTACCGATGCAGGGGACACGGGTTCGTGCCTTAGTCTGGGAAGATCCCACATGCCGCGGAGCGGCTAGGCCTGTGAGCCATGGCCACTGAGCCTGCGCGTCCGGAGCCTGTGCTCCGCAATGGGAGAGGCCACAACAGTGAGAGGCCCGCGTACAGCAAAAAAAACAAAAAAACAAAAAAAATGGGCAGAGGACCTGAATAGACACTTTTCCAAGATAACTTTTTACTCATACAGTGCTGTACTGTCAATTATATCTCAATAAAACGGGACAAAAAAAATAATGCAAGTGAGAAAAAATAAATAAATGGTGACTTTTATGTTATGTGAATTTTATAGCAATTTATAAAAGGCAAGGATTTGGCAGATTTGATATAAAAACAAAATCTAAGTTGCAAAGTAAACAGATAAAAAATATATACTGGGAAAATACCCAAAGAAAGCAGGTGTACATATTTTAATATTCAGAGGGGGAAAAAAAGGGATTTCAGGGCAAAAATAAATAAAATAACTAATGACACAGTGAGTCACTTTATCTTTGATGCAAGTGATACAAGTTTCATCAGGAAGATAGAAAAATTCTAACCTTCATTGCCAACGTAGCTTCAAAATATATAAAGAAAAAATTAACAAAACTACAAACAGAAATTGACAAATCACTGTCAGAGTGAATCATTTTTACACACTTTTCTCCACCCAATCATGCACTCATTCATTCAACAAATATTTTTTGAGTGCCTACCGTATGCCAGGCACAATTCTCAGCAACTCCTATATATAGAGAGTGATCAGATCATCTGTAAATAATGGCAGCTTTGTTTCTCCTGTTCCAATTTTATGTTCTTTATTCATTTTTCCTGGCTCTACCATACTTTAATGTTGAATAAAAATGGTGAAAGTAGGCATCTTTGCCTTGTTCCTGATCTTGACATTTTATCACTTACTAACATGTTCAATTAATGTTTTTTTTAAAAAACATCTTTTATTAAGTTAAGAGAATTTCTATTCCTAGTTTGCTTGGAATTTTTAAAGATCATAAATGGAGGTTGAATTTTATCAAACATGTTTTCTGCATTTATTGAGATGATCATATGGTTTTTATCCTGTTATCTGTTAATGTGATGAATCACATTGCTTGATTTTCTAATGCATTGCTGGGACAAATCCAACTTGGTCCTGATGCATTATCTTTCATATGTATTGTTGGATTCGATTTGCTGACATTTTGTTTAGGAATAAGATTGGCCTATATTTCCTTTCTCCAACAGTCTTTGGTTTGGATACCAAGATTAAGCCAACTTCATAGAAAATAAGTTAGGGAGTATTGGTATTTTTTCTGTTCTCTGGAAGAGTTTGTATTAGATTGAAATGACTAAGTCTTTAAATGTTTGGTGAAACTCCTGATTTCTTTGAAAAGTTCAGTTCTGATATTCTTTGATATAAAGATTTTTGGTAACTAATTCAATTTTTTCTTTATTTTTTTAAAGCTTTTTTTGATGTGGACCATTTTTTTAAAGTCTTTATTGAATTTCTTACAGTATTGCTTCTATTTTATGTTTTGGCTTTTTGGCCACGAGGCATGTGGGATCTTAGCTCCCCAACCAGTAACTGAACCCGCACCCCCTGCATTGGAAGGCGAAGTCTTAATCACTGGACCACCAGGGAAGTCCCTCAATTTTTTAAGAGGTTACAACATTGTTCACATTTTAAATTCCTTCTGGAGCCAAATTTTATTACTTGTAAGTGTAGAAAATTGTGCACACTCGATTTAAATTTTCAAAATTTGATTTGATTTAAATTTTCAAGATTACTGGCCAAAAAGTGCTCCTAATATTCTTTTAACATATTTAAAATTTATTCTTCGTCTGAAGTCACGTTTCCTTTCAGTTCCTCTCAATAGTTTATGGGTGCCACCTCTCTTTCCTGTTTAGACTGGCCAGAGGTTTGCCCGTTTTCTTAGTCTGTTCAAAGAACCAGAATTTGGCGTCATTAGTCACATCTACCTTATGGATGTTCTTTGTTTCATTTATTTCTATTCTTATCTTTTACATTTCCTTCTTCCTACTTTCTTTGAGTTTATTCAGCTGTTCTCTTGCTAACTTCTTGTGTTGAATGTTTGGCTTGTTGATTTTCAGCCTTTTTATCTCATAGAAGCCCCCCATACGTTCTGATGTGTGGAATTTTCATTATCATTCATTTCTAAGCATACTCAAAAATTTATTATGCTTTCTTTTTAGTCATGAATTATTTAAAGAGGGTTTGTTTTAATTTCTATACGTTTTTGTTACTAACTACTTCTTGAATTACATGGTGGTCAGAAAATGTTATTTGTTCAAGCCAACTTTTTGACATTAACCAAACATTGCTTTCTGATTAACTAAATGGTCAATTCGCATAAATATTCCAGGTGTGCTCGAAAAGAATGTCACGTCTCCAGTTACTTGGTGAAATGTTCTAGAAATTCCCATGAAGTGACACTTGTAATTCCATAATTCTCATCTTCTTATCCTCATAGATTTTGGGGAGTGGAGGGCTGCTTGCTCCATCTGAGTTACTGAGTGAGGTAGATTAGACACAGGGGAAGAAGAAGACAAAAGGACCAGCTGAATTCACGTCATGACAAGGAACCAAACAGACAAATCCAGAAGGTAGAACATTCTACAGGACAAGAGCTTAGTTCCTTCAATTCACATTAGGAAAATAGGAACTGTTGTAAATTTTAAAAGGTTTACAATGTAAACAGGTTGGGCCCTGGATCTTAATTTAGAAAAATAGCTATAAAGGATAATTGCTTTGGGGCTCTCTGAAGCCTGGGGCCTCCCCTTGCCCAGGTCCAAGGGCATCCAAGTGTCCTGCCTTTCCAGATGGCTGGTGCTTTGGTTGTGCAAGAGGAAGGCCGACATTATCATCAACCTATTCCAACGATGATAAAAGGTCCAGTTCCTATGATAACAAAATATGGTCCCTAGCACCCGGAAGAGTGCCTGGAAAATGATAAGAACTTGAAAATACTGTTTTGAGTGATTTACCAGTGGATTTTAGAAACCGACTGTGTGACTGGTCTTGCTGGGAAGGCTCCCTCGAAAGTGTCTTGACTGCAGTGATGGCTTCACAGGTTTATGCATATGTCAAAACTCACTGATTGTACACTTTAAATATATACGTTTATTATAGGTAAATTATATCTCAATATAGCTGTTTTTAAAAAAGAATAAATGAGTATTGTTTTAAAGCACTGAGTTTTGGGGTGTTTTGTTCGATTGCAAAAGCTTACTGATACATCCCCATTGTTTATGTTTTGCTAAAACATTTCCGCACTATCTCTTCAGACTGAGAAGCAAGGGCCATTTCCCAAAATGTAAAGATCAGCTTATCAGGGCTAACTCAGAATGGATACGTCTGAATAGCAGACATCAGACCCATGGGACGTGTGTGTCTAAGTGTGGAGTCCTGACTCAGTAGTCAAAGTCCTGAGAGAGAGCAGAATTCTTTTAATTGTTATGAGAGTTAAGTGGTCCTACCAGGATTTTTTTAAAACAGCAAGGTCCCAGGTAAGCATGGGCTCTGAATCCTGAATCATCTTTTAACTGCCCATGTGACCCTGGACAAATGACCTAATCTCTTTGTGCTTCAGTTTCTTTATCTGTAAAGTGGGAAAATTAATAGCACCTACCTCAAGAATTGATAGAATTAATATGTGAAAAGCACATAGAACTATTCCTGGCACAGAGTAGGCCTCCAATAAATGTTAGCTACTAATATCATCAGCTACTAATATCATCAAATGCAAAGGACTTTAGGTATTTTTATATATTTTAAGAGGCAAAATGATACAAAATCCAATCAATGATGTAGAAACGAAGGTCAGAGTTACAGATTTCCATGAACAGAGGGAAGAATTAGGTAATGATATGATTCAAACCCAAGGATATGGACCAAGGGCTCTGAGATGACCCCACATGGGAGATCTTGAGATAAGCATCTATATATAGATCTCTGAATGGCCCATGAGGATCACAGGCAAGAATCCTGGCCTATAGGTCTTGGATCATTATGTGACTTCAAACCGCTGAGTGGGTAGCCTCAAAAATTGCTTCAAATGACTAAATGGTTTCCCTAGTGAGTAAGTACTTTTTACCCCCAGGAAGATTTAAATTAGGTACAGAAATGTAAAAAGAACAAAAACTGGAGTGTTCATATTTTTATGTGAAGGCGGTTTTGCTATTTTCTATCCTTACAATGTTAAAGAGAACTTGGCTTATTAGATTGCCTTGTGATTCCAATTTAAAATATGTAATCGAGTAATTGATCAGCACTTAGGATTTTACTTTTTCATACACAGAACTGGGACAGCTCATCGAACTTCAAAGTCACCATAGTTTTAAGCTAAATGTGTTAGGCTTATAAGAATGTGTTAGGCTTAATTACTTGAGAAGGTTTGTCAGTCTATTATACTTAGGAAGTTAAGCAAATATATGTGCTGGAAAATGCAGTATGAAATGTTTAAAGGAGTTGAAGTTTGGAAATGAGACCAAAATTAATCAAAGCCTTCTTAAAAGGGATTGCTAAACTTTGCTAGACCTATAATTAAAATAATAAGTAATGTAAGCTGAAATTAAGAGCTTAAGGATGAACTAGGGTTTTTCCTTTTATGCATAACTTTAATAAATTGAATATTCATTTTTAAAAACCGAAACAACCCCCTGAATAATCTTTTCTGCACACAAAAACCGCTTTTAAGGATATCCAAAGAATTCACAGTAATGTGTGAGTTACCTGAGACAGTCTCATCACCTCTTATTTCTGTTCGTGCGGGGTCTAGAATAGGACAAATCCCAGCAGGCCCCTGAGCTGATCACCGGGCCCTCTTAAAGTCACTCAGGAACTGGGCATGGGTCACGACTCTGCCTGCTATAAACAGCCATCACCAGTTACGGGTCCCACAGGACTTGGAGGACAAAGCGTCCCCAGCCCTCCTGCAACTAAGGTTGTGGCCCACGGTGTCCCCCAGAGAGATGTCCCATTTCTCTTTGAGAGACGGTGGTCTGAAGACCTAACCCAGAGTCTGAGGCCGAGGTGCCCCAGGCCTCCTGCTCCCTCCAGGGCTCAGAACAGGAAGATCAGGATGCAAATTCTCTTTGGCAAAGTCCTCATGGGCACCCCCTCCAGGTGAAGGCCTGTGCCCGACAGCAGGACTGCCCAGGTGGAAGAGTCCACCTTACAAATCGGGGTCATATAAACAATACTGGAATACTCTCTGACAGCCTTGGAGGAACGGTGATGAACTCGGCTGGTGACAAAGGTCGGGGGCAGCCTCCCGCAGCCGGGGGCCTCTACCAGAGTGACTGCTTATAAACTTCATAATCAGGGCGACACATTCTTTTGTCCTCTGGCTGCAGCCTACCTGCTCACCTGAGAACTCACACCCCTGGGAAACCCCTCCCAGTAAAGGCTGAGAGGCCCAGGTGTGTCCCCAAGATCTGGAGACCCACTCCCCTCCCACTGGATCTGGGCTGCGAAGCTGGACACAGCAGCTTTCTCTGCGGGGTGTGCAATTCCCAGGCAGAACTCAATAAATCCATCAGAGGGATTCTTTCTAACTGAACCCCTAGAAGTTTATCTTTTTTCTGTTTTTTTTTCTGCCATACACGGGCCTCTCACTGTTGCGGCCTCTCCCGCTGCGGAGCACAGGCTCCGGACGCGCAGGCTCAGCGGCCATAGCTTACGGGCCCAGCCGGTCGGCGGCATGTGGGATCCTCCCGGACCGGGGCACGAACCCGTGTCCCCTGCATCGGCAGGCGGACTCTCAACCACTGCGCCACCAGGGAAGCCCTAGAAGTTTATCTTTTAAACAGGCCCAGAACCGCTGTGTCACAGTAAGATTTTCGTCTTTAGTATCACTTCCCCTCGAGCCCCCAGGGAAGGAGACAAAGAGGAAAAGGCAAAGGTGATGGGACACAGTGAGAGGTTCTCCTTCTCCAGCCAGGTCTGCCAGCTCTGGGGTGACACTGGTCCCCTCTGTGAGCAGGAGAGGGGATGAAGCCAGGATGGTGAGGAGGGCAGGCAGCCAGCAGCCTACGGCAGCAGCCAGCCTTCTCTGGCCCTCATGCTGGCCCACTGCCCCAGGGCGGGGGCCACGCGGCTTGGCAGAACTGGCTGGATGAAACCAAAAGGAACACCGGCCTCTTGCTTCTCTTTCTCCCAGATGCAGCTTCCCGGCACCACCTGTCAGGTTGCACTAACCTTTCCTCCCAGTGAAAAAGGACCTGGAGAAATTAACATCCCCTCCCAAACAACCAAAAAGTATTCGAGGCGGGGGGACTTTCTCAGCAAAACAGGAAGAGCAGGAAGAGGGCAAGTTTGCACAGAGCTGGCTTCACTCTGCTGGGAGAGGAAAGAGAACAGCCGTGAACTTTGTATTTCTTCTCATCTGTTTTGCATTCACTAGAAGAGGGAGGGTTCGTCACGGCCAGGGGGCCCACAGGAGATGGAATCGGCCCTGGATTCTATCTGTAATTGTCAGGAGTCAGCTTCTCCCAATCATGGCCTTGACCACCTCCCCCCAGTTCAGTCCTGCTGACCTCGCTGGGGGCCGCCAGCCTCAACAGCCAGAGGGTTGTTGAAGAGAGAAACAAATCGTTCTACTTTGGGGTGTCTTTGTAGAGAAGCTTAACGAACCAGCAGACCAGGGGAACGGCTTCCTCCCCCTGGCTCACCTCTGTTAGAGGGTGCCCAAGCTTGGAGATTCCTGACGCAGTTCTTTCCCTTTTTATCTACAGCCCTCTGCCTCTGCCCTGGACTTACATCCAGGAGGCTGGGCCGTGGCTGATTTGAGAAGCAGCCACAACTTGGCTCTCAGGACCACTCCAACCGCCCAAGGCTTTGCCTCTGTGTTAACCTCGCTGTGTCAGGACCCTTCTCCTCTCGCCGTGAGTTCTCTCCTGGAGCTTCCTTACTGCACTCAGAACAATGCCCAAGCTCTCCTTCGTGGCCTCTGCACATGGGCGCCCTGCCTTCCTGGAAGACCTCAGTCTCCACTTCAGTCCCCCAGGCTTCCTTCTGTCCCTCAGATATGCCGAGCATGTCCCTGCCTCAGGGCCTTTGCACCTGCTGCTCCTTCTGCTTGGAAAACTCCCAGGTCTATGTAGCTGCCTCCTTTTCCTCATGCAGGGCTCATCTCAGATATGGCCCCGCAAAAGACCTGCTCTGACCACCCACCTGAGCACCCCATCCACCTACCCTGTTCCTCCCTACCATGCGATCTTTGTCTTTTTATAATACATATCTGGCCTGAAAATCATCTCCTTGTCTTGTGTGTTCGATGTCTGTCTGCTGCCCTCATAAGAATCTAAGCTTCTTGTGGGCAGGGATCTGTCTTTTCTCTGCCAGATCTCCAGCACCTAGAATAGTGCTGGGTACATGGGTGGCACTCAGTAAATATTAGTTGGTTGGCTACCCAATGTCAGGGAAGTGAGGGGTATAGGGGACCCTGCCCTCAGGGAGATCATGGTTTGTAGGAGGAGATGACAAGTGACCCAACAGAACTCTTCAGTGCTCCTGGAACTCTGCAAATACTCAAATGGGGCCAAGGAAGCCTGGCCAGTTCTATCTGGGGGACCAGATATGGCTTCATACACAAGGACACCCCAGGACTGTGTTTTGAAAGATACGTGATGCTTCCCAGATGAACCAAAGATGCAAAAGTGTGAAAAAGCAGAGACCATTCAGGAAACAGCAGGTGGTCTGATGAGACCAAAGGAAGGGGTTGTCTGGGATGGGGGCAGGGAGTGGAAACCATCATGAAGGGCCCCTTCGCCATGAGAAAGAGCTCAGGTTGCTTTCTAGAGACAGCGATGAGCCACTGAGAGGCTCCCCCCCCCCCACGTTGATATTTTAGCTCCTTCCAGTGTTGAAAAGTCTTACATGGAGGAATGACTTGGTCAGAACTGCGTTTCCAAAAGATCCCTCTGCCAAAATTGGCATTCCCTGTATCCTTTGCCCAATTATGACCGTATTCAGGCATATTTCCAAAAGTCTCTACTGCTCTCTTTCTAAAAATAGTTAGCCTTTCTTTGGGGGCACATAATTTCACAGCACAATACTTCAGAAGGAACTATACATGGTTCCACTCTTTGGGACTCGTATTGTCACCTGACTGCACATCTTCAGCTTTTTGTGTCCATAGTTTTGTAAGTCAAATTACATCACATGGTAGATCTCAGCTGGTACCAGGAGGAGATGAAGGGCATCTAATGGATGTAGAACTTAAGTTTTGTTCATCTCAGCATCTTCCATGTTTGGGTAGGAACCCAGTATCCTCAACAGTGAAGTGGAATAATAATAGTATCTACCTCATACGATTATTCTGAGAATTCAATTAGTTAATATCATATGTAAAGCACTTGGAGGAGTCCTTGAAACACGATGAATGCCATGTAAAGTGTTTGGTGTTATTTTTGACCAATACAGTTTCAATTTCTAGAACTGATCCAATAAACTGAGTTTCAGTGGAAGAAAACTTGTATATACATTGTGTGTGTGTGTGTGTGTGTGTGTGTGTGTGTGTGTGTATTTCTCCAGCTATGAGCTGGTCTAGGGCATATACATACACTCCCACTATCACATACCTACTATGTGCCGGACAGAGCTCCAGGTGCCATACTTATGTTATCTCATTATCCTCACAATAAACTTACAAGATAGGCATGGTTACCCCCATTTTACCCTCTCTGAGGCTGACAACTAAAAGTTGCACAGCTCACATCACATCTGTTTGCACCTTCATCCCTCTGTGCACCTGAGTTCCTAGAGCCCAACCCAGGGATGGAAGGGGACACTCAGTGGTGTTTGCTGGGTCTGAATCCACACATATGTTATAGGGTCAAACTTACTCTTAAATAATCCCTTCAAGGTGGGGAGGGATAAATGGGAGTTGGAGATCAACATATGCACACTATTATATATGAAATAGATAACTAATAAGGAACTACTGTATAGCACAGGGAACTCTACTCAGTACTCTGTAATGACCTATATGGGAGAAGGATCTAAGAAAGAGTGGGTATATGTAAATGTGTAACTGATTCACTTTGCTGTACAGCAGAAAGTAACACAACATTGTAAATCAACTGTACTCCAATAAAAACTAAAAAAGAAAGAAAAAGAAAAATCCCTTCAATGGCCCATTCATGTATCCAACAAATATTTATTGAACACCTTGTGGTGTTGGACCAAATCTCAGACTGTGGAAGAGGTGGAAGGGACTTTCTCTCATGGAAGCTCTTGCTCTACTGACCCCTCTACCTGGGATGTCTTTCTTATTCTTCACTAGCAGGCAAACTCCGCTTCATCTTTCAAGTTCCAAATTAAATGTCCCCACCTCTGAGAAGCCTTCCCAGCCTCCCTTCCTCCAGGCAGTGGGCTGTTCCCTTATCTAGTACAATGGTTCATTTTATGTGTCAGCTTGCCTGGGCTACGGGATGCCCAGATAGCTAGTAAACATTATTGCTCACAGGTCTGCATTAGATTCAGTGCACCAAATAAAGAGGTCCACTCTCACCAACATGGACAGGCACCATGGTATCCACTGAGGGCCTGAACAGAACCAAAAGACAGAGGAACGGCAAATTCCCTCTCTTTTTGAGCCCGGACATTCATCTTCTCCTGCCCTCACATATTGGAGTTCCTCACACCCTTAGACTTGGGGACTTATACCAGCAGCCCCCTGGTTCTCAGGCCTTCTGCTACCAGCTTCCCTGGTTCTTCAGTTTGCAGACAGTGGACTTCTTAGGCCTCTATAACTATGTGAACCAATTCCTATAATAAATCTCCCCTTATATATCTCTACATATATCCTATTGGTTCTGTTTCTGGAGAACTTTGACTAATACATCTAGACTCCCAGGGCATCCTATACCTACTGTTTGTGGCAGGTTGAATAATGCTCCACCCACCCGAAGACGTCCACATTCTAATTCCCAGAACCTATGAACATGATACCTTATATACCCTATGTAATATGTTACCCTATGGTGAAAAGGACTTTGCAGATAAGGTAAGGGTGTCGAGATGGGAAGATTATCCTCGATTATCTGGATGGGCCCAATGTAATCACAAAGGTCCTTATGAGAAAGAGGCAGTTGGTCAGTCAAGGGAAGGCAAAAGTAAATACTAGAGTGATGCAGCCATGAGCCAATGAATGCCAGCAGCTGCTAGAAGCTGGAAGAGGCAAGGAATGGATTCTCTCCCTAGAGCCCAATGACACCAATGTGGGACTTCTGACCTCCAGAACTGTAAGATAATACATTTGTGTTGTTTCAAGCCACTGAGTTTGTGGTACCATTACAGCAGCCATAAGAAATGAATACATTTTTATTCCAGCACTAATCACACTGCATAGCAGTCACCTGAGAGCCCCTCAAGCCTGGGGCACCTTTGTTTCTGACAGTTTAACACAAAGCCTCAAAAAGGGCTCACAAAAGCTGCCGAATGAACTAACAAATGGATTGATGCTTACCCGCTTCATCCGGCTGCCTGTGTCCCTCAGCCTGAGAACACACACACACACACTCATATCCACATAGCTTACCTGTCAATCCACCCACACCACCCCCAGGAGGGCAGCTCTATCCTTACACAGGAGCCCACTTTGGGCTGGCCAGCAAATAGCTCTCTCTCAAGAGCATGTCGATTTTCACGGGGGAGGGGGATTTCTCCCAAGGTAATAACTGGACAAATCAGCAGACATGCAGGAGTGAGAAGCAGAAATTTTGACGCGGTTGACTTGAAACCACAAGAATTGGTATTGCACCACAGACATGTAAAAATTCTCCTTTCCAATAAATAAATAAATAATGAGCGCAAGAGACACCCCTGAGCCTTACCACATTCCCGTTTCTCTCCACCTCCGTCGCAACCCCACCACAGCCACTAAAATGATGGGGAAATCTGTACTTAGTGACACCAAAAGAGGTCCACTTTATCTCATTAAGAGAGACAAATGGATTCCAGCTAGTGTGATATGATCCCATTTTGCTAAAAAGAAAGAATTTAAATATATCTATATCATCTATATACAGTGTATATATGTGCATATATATGTGTGTTTATATAGGCATAGGACAGAGGCTGGAAGAAGATCCGTGAAGAGGTTAATGGTTTGATGGAGATTATAGACGGTTGCTTTTTTTCTTACTTTTAAAAAATTTACAAAGTACAGGACTGTTGGTGTGATTTAAAAAAAAATAAAGTTGAAATAATACAAAATAAAAGAAATGGAGCGTTTTGTGTGGCAGGGCTACTTTGCGTCCCTTCCAAGACAGCCTAGGTCTCCCAGCCCCTCCCCAAGTAGGAAGCTGGGCTCTGGTCTCCCCGTGAGCAATGGCGGAACCATTAGAGGAACTGTAGGGGGCAGGAGGGTGACGCGGCACGGGGCCTGGGAATTAGAAAACATACAGACATGACCGCAAGGGCGGCTTCTGCCGAATGACCCAATGATGACCCGCTTCGGGCCCAATCTGGTATGTGGGGAGTTCGTTGTCACCCCGCGGCCTCTCTCTTCCGAACCGCTCCACATCTTCCTCGCTGCGTCTTCACCCGACCTCCCGGGCGAGGGCAGGTGCCGCCCAAGACCCCGGCAGAAAAACAGATGCAAAGGATCACCCCGGCCTTCCTCGGCCCCATTCACTGCCTCCCCCACCCTTTCCTGCGGTGGCGTTTTTGTTTTAATTCATCTGAACTGGTTACAAAACCACACTCCCACGAATACATAAATAATGGATAAGGGGTGGGGTGGGGGGCAATGTTTTAAAGAAATTCCCGCAGGGCCTGGCCAGGCAACAGCAAATGCATTTCTGCTGTATCATATTTAACTGTTTGCAAACTTCTGCTGGGAGGATGAGCAGCGGCTGCAGAGACTCCACTGCCCTTCCCCGCCCGGGTCCGGGAGAGACTTGTAAGGGAGGATTCAGAGGGAGAAGCTGTCAGCTCGCGGGGGCCGAGAAGATGCAGAGGGGAATGAGAAAGTGTTTGTAGGACTGCACCGCCCCCAGCCCGGCTTCGCGCAGGCCAAGCATCTCCCTCCCGGCCTCCGGCGCTGGTTCCCCCAACCAGGCTAGGCCCCTTTAAGAACCAGCGCGCGCCCCCGCCCCGCGTGCGCTCACTTTCCTTAGCAACCGCCCCGGGGGAGGAGAAGGTCCTGGCAACGGCGCGCCAGCCCAGAGGGTCACGTGATGGCCCGCAGCTGGAACGCGAGCGCGCGCCCCGCCGCGCGCCCGCCCGCCGAGCCTGGGCGCTGTGGCGCGTGCGCGAGCGGTGCAGCACCGGCCGCGGGAGCAGGGAGTATTATGGGCTGTGGGTGCCGCTGAGCAAGATGGAGCTGTCTGCAGTGGGCGAGCGGGTCTTCGCGGCCGAATCCATCATCAAACGGCGGATCCGAAAGGTTAGCCGCCTCCCAGGGCGGGACGCCTAGCCCCGCAGCCGGTCCTCAGATCCGCGGGCCATCGGGGCGAAGCGGTCCCGCTAACCCGGGCTTTCTCGCCCACCCCCGCGCAGCCGCCTCCTCGCGTCCCCGCATCTTCCCCACCCCCACTCCCCCCTTTTTTCCTTCTCTGTTTTTCAGGGACGCATCGAGTACCTGGTGAAATGGAAGGGGTGGGCCATCAAGTGAGTGTCACGGGATCCAGGGGTGAGGGGGGAAGGGAGGCAGCGCACACCGGGGCCTTTTTTTTTTCCGTTGGAGGGTGCGCACATTTGCTCCCTCGCATGTGCCTCTGGCTGCCTGGTTTTCTTTTTTATTTTGTGCATGCGTAACTCGGCAGGTACAGCACTTGGGAGCCGGAGGAGAACATCCTGGACTCGCGGCTCATTGCAGCCTTCGAGCAGAAGTGAGTTTGGGAAGCTGGCAGGGGCGGCGGGGCTGAGGCTCGGCTGGGGCGCCGCGCGGGGAAGCGGGAGAGCCGGGGAGGGCAGCGCGGAGTGGGGCCCAGGAAGGGGCTCTTTTTAACCTCTGGCGTTTCTCGGCCGCAGGGAGAGGGAGCGTGAGCTGTATGGGCCCAAGAAGAGGGGACCCAAACCCAAAACTTTCCTCCTGAAGGTAACCTGGCCCAGCCCCAGCAGGCCCCTCTCGGGCCCCCAGCCCGGGCGCAACACGGGGCCTGCAGGGGAGGGACAGATCCGCGGCCGCCCAGGCGGGCGGGTCTTTCCAGAGGGGCCCCAGCTGGGCAAGGGGTGGTTGTGAGCCCCCGAAGAGCCCCTGGCAGCAGGCCCTGGCCAGCTCCAGCTTCAGCAAGAGGGGCCTGGGAATGGGGACAAGGGGGAAGGATAATCCTCGCTGACAAAACCAGGGTCTGGGGAGGCCAACAGGAAGCGGGTGGGTGAGGCAGGTGGGGTGCCCACCTGAGGGGGTGGCAGGGAGGGGTGGCTTCTGCACGTGAGAGCCCTCATCTCCCCCCAGCCTTGAGCTGGTAGGGCTTTGCCTGGAAGTAGAACCCAGGGGGAGAGTGAATTTGGTCTCCCTCATCGTGGGGAACAGGGAGAGGCTTTGGTGGGGGGGGGGCACCTGCCTCCCTGCCCGCAGCTTCCCTCTCTCAGGATTTGTTCTGTATGCCTCCCCTCCTGACAGAGGGATCCAACTTGAATTTGACCTTAAATCACTTCACTTTGAGTTTTATCACCCAGGCTGGGCCACTGGTTCTCAGTTTTGCCCACTTCTGGCTGTCTCTGGAGGCTCTAATGAGGATGGAGAGTGGGAGAGTAAAAGCAGAGCACATTAGCCTCGGCAAGGGAGGGCGACCTAGCTCCAGAGGAAGCCATCTTAGAGTTTTTTTGGTGTTTATTTTATTTTTTTTAGTGAGAAAGAACAGAGCCTGGGAAGGGAAAGTGAGATGACCCAAGGTGGCAGGCAAGGCTGCAGGCGGGCCTCCGTGGGCAACCACAGTCCCCCCACAACTAGTGCTAAGGTTGTCTCAGGGCCCCTTCCCACCCCTACAGCCTGTGACTTTGTGGCAGTTGGCACGGGAAGGGCAGGCAGGACTCTGCAGAAAAGAGGCTGTGCACAATGCAGAACTCAGAATCTCCAATTTGTCCTAAAGGCTCAAAGCCCAATTTGGGGGGGCTCTCCAGCCCCCCACCCCCCAAAAGAACTGTGCAGAAGTGAAAGAAATAATGGTTTCCAGAATTACATATTTCTGTGACCCTTGTCGCCAAATTACACACATCTTAGGGGATCTGTGGAGTAACCTTAACTCTTGATGCTTCTTTGGAGGGATGGGGCAGAGCAGCTGGAGGGCCAGTGGGCCGTGTGACAGCCTCTCAGTGCAGCTGGAGTGCCCTCTAGCGGGGAAGTGAGTAATGACCATGAGCATTGATTCACAAAATGCTTTTCTTTTTTAATAGCTATATCTCCTGAGCTGGCTATGGGCCTAACACAGTGCTGACCCCCACATGGATTATCTCCTTTAAATCTCTCAACAACCCTATGAAGTAGGGAATATTATCCCTATTTTGCAGATGAGAAGATCAAGGTCCAGGGAGGGGAGGTGATTTACCTGAGCTCCCACCACCCAGCTTCCTGGCTTCATCATGTCTCCTTTTCTTAACCCTGTCCCTCAGAGAGTACACGTCAGGTTAAGGGAGCAAGATGGACACACACACATACACACACAAAAAGGAAACAAGGCTGTAGAGTTGGTGGGGCAGGGGATGCAGAGGCAGATGAGAGAACCTTGATCTGGACCTTAAAAACAGGTAGCATGAGAGAGAGATATTTGCAGGGGGTGATGGAGATCAGCTTGGTCTGAACCCATTGCTCTGTGGGTCACCAAGAGGACAAGTGTGTATAGTAAACAAATTACACTCAGATAGCACTCACTTTCTGCAGGGAACTATTCTGAAGAGAACAGGAGCCCCTGAGGTAGGTTGCATTATCCCCATTTTGTAGATAGAAAAACTGAGGCCAGAGAGGTTAAATAACTTGCCCGTGGTCACAGAGAGTGAGTGGTAGAGTCCAGGTCTTTAACCTTCCACGTTATCTATGTATAGTACATGCCAACCCCTCAGAGCCATGCCTGTCACACAGAGTGCAATAAATGCCTTGGGCTGTGGTTACCAGTTTTAATCCACAGGCAGACCCAGGTCCCACCTTCAAAGAATTCTCAACCTGGGGAGAAGAGAGGAGAGGAGGAGGAAGGGTGAACCAGCCCCTTTTAAAAGATAATAATGTGTAGACATTA
Source organism: Hyperoodon ampullatus (assembly GCF_949752795.1). Lineage (NCBI taxonomy): Eukaryota > Metazoa > Chordata > Mammalia > Artiodactyla > Ziphiidae > Hyperoodon > Hyperoodon ampullatus. Next base: position 35,772,260 of record NC_136924.1, on the reverse strand, counting down.
TAAAGTAAATATTTTTGTAGAAAGGTTGGAAACCATACATAAAAAAAAGATTACTGCTCATAAGCACCCGCCCCGCCCCTTGGATAGTCTAGTATTCTTCGAGTGCTTGCTGTGTGCCAGGCACTGTGCTAACCAGGTAACATATACTGTGGTCAGAGGAGGCCCACTAAGCTGGGCTTTCATCCTGGATCTGGTGTTTGCCTTGCCTGCGCTCTTTGCCAGTCCCCAGGGACCATGCATCACTGCTGGACTCCGGCAGAACCACACTTACAGAGGTCCCGCTCAGACAGCATGCAGAGAGAATAACCACCAAACCCTGGGGATCAGAGTGGGGAATCCCCTAAACTCCATGGGGGATGAACCTGCAAAAAGCCCTTGTTGCTATGCCAAGGGAAGGCTGGCTTTCCCCTGCCTTTGTCTGGGAAGGGGTGTGAGGGAACCAGTCCCTGGCTCCACTGGCTCGGGGCAGGAGGAGCTGGCAGCCCTGGCACAGGGCAGGTCGGGCCCACGTGTGCTGCCACCTAGTGGCTGGAGGGATGGTTAACTAAGCCACCCCAGGAAACCCCCAGCAGGGCTGGGAGGACCATGTGGCAGTAAAGTGTGCCTCTCCTACCTTCTAAGTGACATCCTCGCTGATTCAGCATGTAAGTCCACAAACACTTCTTCTGGGGGTTGTGGTCAAATACAGTCTAGTCTTATCTGAGAGGTGTACAGGCTACCTCCCAGGTACTAGTCAAGCATCCAGCACTGTGGGGGTGGGAGGTGGAGAGACCCTAAACCACAGACCCCCCTCTTGGGGAGCTCACAGACTGATCATGGGAATGTGTCCTTCCTCTCAGCCACCCCTAGCTCACCTGGCTGGAGGCAGTCACCACCTAATGGTCCCTCTTCCCACGAGGAACCAGGGTATCTGTATAGAACACAGACTGGTCATCCATCTCTACACTCTGTCTAGCCATTGCTTTCGGTCCCTTGGCCACTCCATCCTCTCATCGCTGGGCTCTCTCTGCTTCCACCATTTGTCTTAGCAGGGCCCCTTCAGCAGGCCACCTGGGGCACAGTCAGCTCAGGAAGGACCAGGGTTTTTTCCTACTTAGGCTTCATCCTCCACAACTGGGAACTGATCTGTGCTCCTCTGGACCCTGTACTTCCTCTGTTGTATTGAATCACCCTGCACCCTAATGGCCTGTTACTTGTCTTCTCCGTGGAGCACAGCCCCCTAGGGGTAGAAGCTGTGTGTGGTCATAGTTGTAGCCCTAAGCAGCTGGCACGTGACTCATGAGTACTTTCTTAGTGAAGGAAGGACTGGTCGTGGAGGATGGCTTACATAACCTTGTGAGTCTCTTGCCCTAGACCTGGAGTCGAGGGCCCTGCCCCCGCCCCCCCACACACACACCTCGCATCTTCCATGAGACAGAAGGTGAGCTGCTGCAGAGCCCTGGCGGGGCTTTATAGATTTCACCCCTGGGAGTATGTGCAGCTGGGCCCAGGAGCCTGGGACAGTATCCCTTGCTCCCCGCAGACTTCTGCTCAGCCATCCTGTCCCCAGGCCATCTTGGCAGAGAGAATATGAAGTGGCTGATCCCACGTCTTAGTCCATCCCCACCAAACCCATGTCTACCTGGGGTGGATGCCAACCAGGCTTTAGGTGCTGGCTTTGGAGTCTGTTGGTACCAATTTGCTCAGACCCAGGCCCTGAGCCAGACCCTGGGCAGTCAGATGAATCAGACCCAGGAGGGGAAGTGGGGGCGGGGGGGAGTGGGGTGCTGGGAGTGAGGAGGAGGGGCCAAGGTCTGTCCCAGAGCTGATGATGAGCTGGAGGTGCCTCCTGTTCAGAGGCAGAAAAGGAGCTCAGGGCATCTGCTAATAGGTCCGGAGGGCTGGGGCATGGGGTGAAGGTGGGAGGGGTCGCCCTCGCCTTTCTGTCACCAAAAAGCACTGGGCTGGGATCCTCCCAGGGCGGGGTTGATCAGGGGCTTCTTTCCGTGCAGTGTCCTGATTGACACTCCTCTGTGTCAGCAAGGGCAGCCACCGACCCGTCTGTCTGTCCCTCAGACCCACGGCCAAACTTGGAAAGTTAGTCTTGCAGTTGGGCCTGGATGAGGGTCTGACTTGCCCTCCAACCTTCCACACTTTGTGTCACCCGTCTGAACCTGTTTTCCTTTTATCGCTAAGGCAAGGTCAAGAGCACCACTGATTTCTTAAGTGCTCTCAGGATGGCTTCTTGAGACCATACTTATGGGTGGCTGGTGCAGGGGTGTCCAGAGGAGGTCAGCGGGCGGCGAGCCCTCAGCCACTGCCTCCCTCTGTCCCACAGGCGCGGGCCCAGGCGGAGGCCCTCCGCATCAGTGATGTGCATTTCTCGGTCAAGCCGACCGCCAGCGCCTCCTCGCCCAAGCTGCATTCCAGCGCGGCCGTGCACCGGCTCAAGAAGGACATCCGCCGCTGCCACCGCATGTCCCGCCGCCCCCTGCCCCGCCCAGACCCCCAGGGGGGCAGCCCCGGCCTGCGCCCGCCCATCTCACCCTTCTCCGAGACCGTGCGCATCATCAACCGCAAGGTCAAGCCTCGGGAGCCCAAGCGGAACCGCATCATCCTGAACCTGAAGGTGATCGACAAGGGCACGGGCGGAGGCGGCGCCGGGCAGGGGGCCGGGGCCCTTGCCCGCCCCAAAGTCCCCTCACGGAACCGCGTCATCGGCAAGAGCAAGAAGTTCAGCGAGAGCGTCCTGCGCACGCAGATCCGCCACATGAAGTTCGGCGCCTTCGCGATGTACAACAAGCCCCCGCCCGGCCCTCTGCCGCCCCCGCCAGCCACCAAGGCCGACATCGCCGCCTCCCCTGGCCAGGGGCTGCTCCTGGCAGCCCCCAGTGCCCCGTACGACGCCCGCAGCTCCAGCTCCTCCGGATGCCCTTCGCCGACCCCGCAGTCCTCCTCCGACCCGGATGACGCGCCCCCCAAGCTGCTCCCCGAGACCACGAGTCCATCTGCCCCCGACTGGCGGGAGCCCGAGGTGCTTGACCTGTCCATCCCTCCCGAGGCGGCGGCCACCAGCAAGCGGGCGCCTCCCGACGTCACTGCGGCTGCCAGCCAGGCCCTTCCCGCGGCCCCTCAGCCTGCCGGCGCCGCCTCAGAGCCCGAGGCTGGAGACTGGCGCCCTGAGATGTCACCCTGCTCCAACGTGGTCGTCACTGATGTCACCAGCAATCTCCTGACGGTCACTATCAAGGAATTCTGCAACCCTGAGGATTTCGAGAAGGTGGCTGCTGGGGTAGCAGGCGCCGCAGCGGGGGGTGGCAGCAGTGGGCAGAGCAAGTGAGGGGCTCCACCAAGGAGGGGGGTTTGGGGGGCCCTCCTGCCCAAAGTCATACTCTTGCTCCCGCCCCCGCCCCCGCCCCCGCCCTCAGACAACCCTGCCTGTGCTTTGCTTGTTTCAAATGGCTCGGTGTTGACCCCGGGATGGGGCTGGGCAGTTGGAGCCCCCTGAAGCCCAGTGGGAGGGGCGGTCCTGGAACGGGGTGGGGCTAGGGTGGGGCCAGGACACTGGGAAGTCCTCTCTCTGGTCTCTTGGCCCCCTCCCTGCCCACGCACAGTGGGGCCTGCTGGGTGGCTCCTGGGGAGCCCCAGAACTTGGGGTTCAGCTGCCCCCTCCACATCCCATCTCTCCCCAGCTTGCTTCCAGCTCTCGCGCACAGCATCTGATTTCTCGGTGCTAACCCGGCAGCTGCTGGGGCCCTTTAGGGGACCCCATCCCAGCATGGGCACCATCCCTTTCCTTCCTCCAGATGCCTGGGAAGGAGGGGCAGGGATGGGAAAGCCCGGACAGAGGTTGAGGTGAAGGCGGCCTTGGCCCCTCTGCCCCCACCCACGAGGGCGGCAAGAGCAGGGCCCACTTTCGGACGAGACCCAAGCAGGCCCCCGTGGGCCTCACCCACCCATCTCTTTCCTCATCCCGCTCTCAGAGGCGGGAGGGACTGGCACGGACCTCACCTGCCACGGCCTCCCAGCATCTAAAGGCCCCTCAGTTCTCGACCAAAGGTGCTACAAGAGCCTGCTGCGCGGACTTTCCGATTGCGCATGCGCCTGCCGTCCTGGGCGGGTCTGCGTGGATCCGTGTGTGCGTTGGCCCCAGGGCCCGGCTCTCGAGGCTGCGCCCTTTAGGGTTCCTCACAGTAAGGTCGTCAGATCGAAGGCCTGGAACCCTCCCTTGCCATCAGCCGGGCCTGGGACCTGGCCCAGGTCTGAGGAGTTTGCTGTGGAGGCCGATCCTCCCAGCCCGCGTGTGCGGGGGGCACGCATCCCACGCCCTTCTCCTTTGGGGTGGTCAGACGTGGCATGGTGGGGACCGAGGCAGAGGGGAGACCCCCGTCCCAAGCCTCCTCTTGCTCCTGGGTGTTCGGGGGGGAGTAGGAAGCCTGGACACCGTTCCGAGGGTCTCCGGCCCCCTCTCTCTTGCTTCCGACCGCCCAGGCTTTCTCACAGCCCAGCCTGCCTGAAGCAGCGGGAGGCCTCTGGTGCCCTGGGCAGCTTCTCTTTCCTCTGCTGCCAGGGAGCTGAGGTGTCCATGCCAGTGGCAGAGACCAAAACCCCAGTTTTAGGCTGGGCACTGGGAGGGCAGGGTGGCCGAAGCGGGGGGGGACGGAAGAGGGGGCCTGTGTCCTTCAGGAAAGCGGGCACGTGTGGGACCAGGGGTCTGGTGGGCAGGGGAGACAGCCCTGCTGGCCAGCAGTGAGGCGCTGCCCAGACTCAGTTTGCCATGAGTGGCGGGTCCTTGCACGTGGCTCAAGGTGTCTTCCTGGTGTGTGGCCTGAGAGCCATGATGGCAGAAAGGGAATTCCAGTTCGGAAACAAACGCCTTGGTCCTAAGCACGGGAGGACTGTTTCTTCCGAATCTCCCCACCAGGGATTGTGGCAGGGCCCCTAACCCTCCCCGTCCCAGGATGTAGAACGGGGGCCATCACAGGGTTTGGGGGACTGGTGCTCCTGGACCCCTCCCCACCCTGCCCTTTGTGTTGGCTCTGTGGCCGTCCAAGTGCCAATTGGCTTCCCCCCAAATAAGGGCTGGTATTTCTCCTCTGTCCTTAGAGGGGATTTCCCCCCCGACCCCCACCCCAGGTGAGTGTCCACCTGGGTGCCAGTTACAGGTGTTTCCAGAGACCATAGAAATGTGTTTTCCTGAGAGTCCGTGTCATTCGTGACTTTTTTTGTAAAGAAGTTGTGTTTTCAGAGGTGATTTTATGACAGGAAAGTGAAAGAATTAGTTTTGCAAAAAACAAACAAAAAAAAAAAACAAAAAAAGAGGGGAAAAAAGAAATAGAAAAAATATTGTGGGATTCCTATGGGGTTTGGGGGTGGGGTGGGGAGAAAGAGATATTTAAAGAAAAACTAGTAACGCAGTGATTGCACAGGTGAGGCGGCAATGTTAGGAAGGTGGATAGAGGCCCAGGCCCAGCTGGGAGGCTCCCAGGCACGGCAACTGCCCTCCTTCCTTGGCCCGAGGCAAGGTAAGCCCTCCCTCCTGCCCTGGGCCCAGACTCCACACCTGTCCCCGCTTGAGGGGAAGCCTGACCCCTGATCCCAAGGGAATTTGCCAGAAGCTGCAGGGGCCTGGCAAATAGAGCTGAGATGTGGGGAGGTAGGAGTCAACAGGGGTCCCACCATCACCGGGACCCATCGTTGGTGACTTTCTCCAGGAAGGCTGGTGAGTAGGTACAGTTGGGTTCCTTGCCTTCCTCCATTCCTTTGCCAGCCTGTTGGGCCGTACTGTCCCTCCACCGCCACCCCGTGGGGGAATCTCCCTCCCCATCACCCCAATGACCAAGACACCCCCGAGCTTCCCTGGCCAGGTAGGGGATGCAAGCTTCAGGAAGAAGACAGGAGCTATGGACTCTGGGAGAGTATTAGGTGGTGATCAGAGGGGGTTGGGGGTAGCCGTAGGGAGAGGGAGTGCCTGCCCCTTCTCCTTTCACAGGGAGGGTGCTGCCCTTGACCCCCAGCTGTGCAGCCCTGCCCCAGCCCATGCAGAGGCATGCATGCACACTGCTCCCAGATGGGCAGCTCCCCTGAGGGCCTGAGTGGGCACCTGGTCAAGAGCAAGCAGAGCCCTCCTTACCTCTCTCCCAGGGTGGCTCTGAGCGGGGTCCCACGGCCCCCCAGCACACGCTTGCACGGATCAGCCTCCCATGGGCCCTTCCTCCCCCATTGCTGCTTTTCCGTTTGCCTATTACCAAGCAGAAGTTGCAGTCTGGTTTGCTTTATTTTTATATGTGAAATACCCCTCAAAGCCGGATCTTCTCCCATGTTCAGTAGTGGCTGGGGTCATCTCCCCCTGATGCCACCCTCTCCCCACCCCCATGTCATAGGAAACAGATGAGGTCTGGTGTCTCTGGTTTGAGGTGGGAAGTTGGGACCCATTCCTGTCTCATTCCCCTCCCAGATCCTCAGTTTGCCCTTCTGTGAAATGGGTGTATTGGGCGACACAGCTTTTTCATAAAGCACTGCTGGTGTCCAGGCAGCTGCTGAAGATTAGGTGGTGGTCGAGGTTGCTGGCACTGGGGCCTCCAGCCTCCCACAGTCCCGTTTCATTCTCACCCTGCAAAGCGGTCAGGGTCAAAATGGGCTTCAGCCTTCCTCTGCTCTGGAAAGAGGTGATGATCAAGTCCCCAACCTCAGTGTGAGGCAGGCAGGGTGGGAGGGGTCACCCCACTTACAAGACCAGGAAACTGGGGCTCTGAGAGGCAAAGCTGCTTCACTGGAGCGAAGAGTCCAGCTGCTCTGGCCTTTTGGGGGAAGCCTCTTTAAAAGGTGGGGACCTGGGCCTTGGAGCCACTGCAAAGTCAGGGGGTACCCCTGAGCCAGGCGGTCCCAGGTGAGGAGTCAGCCCAGAGGAGGAAACCGTTAGCTCGGGGAGCTGGGCTGCCACCAGCCTTTCTAGCCTCTGGGTGGACCCAAGTGGACTCACCGCCTTTTCTGCCTTTGGGGGTTTTGTTGGTTGTTTTTGGTTTGTTTTTTTTGTTTTTGTTTTTTTTTTTGTTTTTTTTGCACTTGGCCCACGCTGGACAGTGGAACCTGCCTGGTCAAACCCACTTCCAGGCTCCCATGCACTAGCCCAAGGCAGCCTCTTGAGGGCTTGTATGGTTTAAGGAATCACTTTTGAAAAAAGAAAGAAAGAAAAGTGTTTAAAAGTTTTCGTTTTGTCTCTGTCTGCATCTCCTCTCAGATTCAGAAAGCCCAGAATTAGGGGCTAAAACTCTAGGAGAGGGGGTGTCCCCAGCCTGACCCTGTCTTGCTGATAGTCACCAAGACTCCAAAATAGGGGGGACAGGCTGGGTGGAGACTGAGGCACCCACTTCCCAGGCCTGTGGGGTTCCCCCCATCCCGCCCTGAAGGAGTCAGCACCCCACTCCAACAGTGACTGAGCGCCTACTGTATGCAGAGCTCTGGCTAGGCAGAGGGGGGCTGGTGGTCTAACGAGGGACCCCCTTGCAAGAGGCCACAGTAGAAGGAACCAAGGGTTCTGGGTCTTCCCCCTGCTGTAGGGTGGAGTAGAGATGGAGACTTCGTGTTGTTGGTTTTAATTTAAAAACACAAAGGCCTAAAGAAATGTATCTTATAATTTTTTTTAATTTTTGAAAAGCTCATTTAATGAATTGTGCACGAATGAATTCTATATATATAAAATATACATATATAGCTCTATATTTGGGGAGGGGCACTGTCTCTTTTTTCTCTCTCTCATTTTAAAAATGAAGTGTCGTTGCCTTCGTCTGTGGTTCAACCATCCAGCTCCCAGCTGGCTAAACTTTGCCTCCAGTGGTTCAAGACAGGAAACTAGTAGGGTGAGCAGGAGACCGTAGATGGGGACGCCGCCTCAGCATGGGGCTGGGTCCCCAGGCCACAGGCCCCTCTCCCAAAGGTTGCAGGTGGAGAAGACGCCTTGTGTTGGGTGTGGCTTTTGGTTCTGTTGTTCCGGGTTCGGTTGTTTCTGGGCCGGGGGAGGGGCGTCTGTGCTAATGACTCTGTCTTGTATGTTTTGTTCTGCTGCTCTTCAATATCGTATCAATGCCAGGAAGGGGGCGCGAAAAGCCTCTTTTGCCCCCCCCAAATAAATTGTCACATTCCGAAGCTAAGGTCTAGCCCCAGGTCTGTCTCATTTCTTCCGGCTGGGACTGCGGTCTTTAGAAAGCTCAGGCCATGCCTCTCCTGGTGCGGGTGCGGCGAGGAGAGGGAGACCCTGGCCCTCAGGGGTGGCAGGCCAGTGCTCCGGCCCGATTCCAAGCTCCCCGCCTCCCACCCCACGTCCACCTCGTGAGGGAGATGAGCTTGAGGGGAGTCCCCCTACACAGGTAAGCTGCGGTGCGTGCCACTTCTTGGAACCCGGAGACTACCTGGTCAGCGGGCACGTGGGAGGGGTGGGGCTCCCGCCACTGTCCGCCCCTCAGTTGGAGTCACAGCACCCGCAGAGAGGGGGCCCCGGGGACTGGATCCCTAGCCAGCCGGTCACCACAGGGCCTGGGAAGGAGCAGGCCAGGGTTGGGGGCACGGGCTACCCTTGTCAGTAGTAGCCCTTGCTAACAAGCTGCTTCAGCTCGGAGAAACATCTGTTTTCTGGGCGCTCGTGTGCCTTCTCTGATGAGACGAGCAGCCTTGGGGAGCCCGTTGGACGCCCACAGGGATCCAAGAGCAGCAGACCCCGCAAATTCCCTTGCCTTCCTCAAGGGCTTGCCACTCCGCCCATGTCCGTGAGCGGCAGGCACCTCCATCCCTCCACGGCCACCCATTTGCCAGGCCTGGAACAGGTGTCGCCAGGTGTCGCCTTCCAAGCCTCCCCTTCCCCACCACCCTCACCCCCTTGTTGTGAAACCACCAAGGCTCGCCTCTCAAAGGTCTCCCCACCCTGCACCCCCATCTCACCTGTCCTGACCCCGGCTCCTTTGGCAAAACCTCCCTGACCTGTCGCACTCTCCCTGCACCTCCCTCCCGCTCTTCCACGTGATGCGGATGCCGAAGGGGCCTGGCAGCCCTGCCGAGAGCCTTCAGGAAGCCCACTGCCCTCAGGATCGGGTCTGAAGTCCTCCCCACCACTCTATCCGGGGAGAGCTCCCTGCCTGAGCCCCCTCTCCATCCCCCGTCTCGCTACGCAAAAGTCGCAGCTCAGTGCCTGGCACATGGACCCTTGATTCATCTTTTTCTAACTGTCACCAAGCTCGGTCAGTGAGGCTTGGGAGCAGCCGGGCGGTAGACGTGGGGCACCAACGTGACTCATCCAGCTGGCCCTGGTCAAAGAAGAGCATGTCTCTGTCTGAGACTGGTCTCCGTACAGAAGCCGGGCAGGGAGATGGGAAGATGGGTGAGGCGGGTGGGACCCAGTGTGGAGTCAGGGCTGACCTCCTCCGTGACACCTACTCCACGTGCACCCCTACCTTGCTTCCACCTTGTCGTCTTGCCTGGCTCAGTGCTTTGTTCTCCAGAAATGCTCATTCGGTAGGTACTTAGTTAAACAACAACAGCAACTCTGGTGAGCGCTCTCCCATCTCCCCCTCACACCCCTCCCACCCTCCCCGGTGACCAGTGGCACGGAGAAGGGCCAGGGGGTTGAAGAAATTCCTTTGCCCCAAGTGGCACAGTGGAGGGGGACTTCCCTCCAGCACAGGTCTTTGCCCCCCGCCCCTGCCCATCTCTCTGGGATTGAGAACACGGGGGCCGCCCTTGGGAGGCGGGTGCGTTCAGGGATTAGTGTCACGACCCTCCCTTATCACGAGTCCTGCTGCCATCTCTTAGCAGCTATGTCTGCCTATTAGTTGCAGATGAATGAGTGTGACCATGGCAGCTCCTTAAGGTGGATGGGAGGGTTCGTGACGAGGACCGGGCAAGACCATGCAACTCGGCTCGGGGAGCCCGACGTGCCCCGTCTGAGGTCAGTGAGGGCGCTGTACATGCGGAGCTGGCGTCATGGGGCTTGTCTGCCAGGCAGTGCCTGACCAGTCCCCCCACCCACTTCCCTCGCCCTATTCCTGGGCCTCACCAGGAGTGCGGGTCAGCCATGGGGTGAAGCTCAGGATCTGGGGCAAGGTGTAGAGAGTAGGGGTTGAGACGGTATGAGAATGACAATTTTGCAAAATGATTCATTCGTTTCATAGAAGCTGAAAGTGTAATGGTTTTTCTGCCCTTGTTAAGCTGTACCTGAAGTGAAGGGGGTGGGTCAGGGTGGCAGCATCTAAGTGCCGAGCCCCCCTCAACCAGACCCCAAGCCTGTGTGCCCATCTGCACCCTCCTTGTTCAGGCTGCTGGCTTCTGAGGGTTCACACTTCACAAAGCCCTCTGGCTGGGAGAGGCCACACAAGGATAGCTCACCCACAGGGTGGGGCCTGGAAGGTAGCAGCGGGTGAGCGGGCGTCCTGGCCTCCAGACATCTGAGCCTCTGAGCGTCAGAGGAGGGACAAAGGCCGGGACTTGAAATCACCTCGTGAGCTATGATGAGGCCTGGACATGGCCGAGGCCGTGGGGTTGACAGGAAGTGGCCAGAGAGATTTAGAGTATTGAGTATTTGGTGATTGGCTTTGAGTGCTGTGAAAGGGACCCTCTGAAAACCTCCTGGGTATCTGTTGTAGGCATATGAGCGGGTGTTGGCCTCACAGGCTGGGGGACTGGCAGAGGAGTCAGCCTGGGTGAAGCTGAGTGCAGTTTGGGACACCTTGGGTGCGAATCCAACAGAGGGGCCGGGAGGAATTTTCATCCAGAGATTTGAGACTCCTGCCCTCCCAGGTGCTGCTGGAGAAATCTGTCCCTTTGCTGAAGAGTCTTTGCCCCCAGGTGCACCTCAGCTCTGAGATGACTGGTCACCAGACATCCTGGAAGGACCAGGATGAGGACTTAGGTGCTTAGCTGCCAAGACCACTGGGATATCCAGCCCCTGCCTGCCACCTCTACCCTCCCAGTTTCATGCCTTTCATGTGGGTGAGGTTGTGAGGCAGGTGGCTGGGGGGATGATGAACCCCATCAGACAGGTGAGGAGGAGGGGAAGGGGGGCTTCCCAGGGTCACTCAGAAGCAGAAGAGTGGAACCCAGGTCTCGGGCGTGATGGATAGAAGCTTCTGAAGAGCCAGCTGCTCAGCACAATACTTAGAGATACTAAAGAAAATAGTATTCTTTTCAATACCCAACTGAGCTTCCAAGAGAGTAAAGAAATCCCCGGGGACCAAAAACAAACAAAGAGGAAGCCAAAATCAGGGTGACAAGCAGATGCCGATCCTTAGGCTGCCCCGCAGGGTGGGTGGCACAGGGACAGGGGTGGGGGGGTGTTGGCCTTTGCCGATCTTGGTAACCAAGAAGCTTGGATTTTATATCTATGTAGGGATGGGAGACAAGGCCTTGGGCCCCTTCCAAGAGAAATTTGGAACTAAGACACCTGAGTAAAGCTGGACCCGTATCCTCAGTGAAAGAGCAAATGGGGAAAAAGCAAAAACGAAAAAAAAAATCCTTTTGCAAAAAGCAGAAGGAGTTGTCAAAGAAGTTGGCTCATTTTTGGCTCTGTGGGAAAAATAAAAATGAAGTCTCTCTTGAGAAATTATAACTCTAGACCTTCCCTCAGACGAAATCTGAGGTTTGGATTTGCATTGCCCACACAGTCCCAGAACTCCTAAGTCTGGAAATTAATATAAAAAGCAAATGTGGGGTGAGTTACACCCACAGAGCATGTCCCTCTCTGGAGGGACATTCCCATAGTAAAGGCCACGTGGGATACTCACAGATAAAAGCGTTGTTAACATGAGCTCTCAATCCCAAATTACAAAACATACAAAGAAGCAAGCCACAGACAGCAGAACAACAAACAGCATATATAGAATCCCGCATCTGACGTGTTATTTTCAAACACACATTGAAGATTTCCAGAAATGATCATGAATATCATGTAGTAGGACATAAAGCAAGTCCCAATAAATTTCAAGAAGTTGGTATCACAGATCATGTAGAAGTTAAAAATCAATAGCAAAATTATAACTAAAAGACAAAACTTCGTGTACTTGGACAGTAACCCAGATCTCTCATTCACCTACATCTTGCTCCTTCCCCAAACGTCTGAAATCTCTTTAGAACAATGAGATTCCAGGATGGATATAAAACTGCTAGTAGATGGCAGTCACACAGGAGGAGCACAGCCATTGTGAGTTGAAACTGGGTGGGAACAGGTCCCTCCCTGGTCTCTAGACGGGATGTGATCATTAGAGCAAAAGACCAAATTCTTCTCTGTCTTTTCCAAAAATGAGCTCAGTGTGTGACAAAGACATGAGCCTGCATTTAAATGACAGCCATCAGCAATCAGCCTTTATGAGCCAGAGGGTCTGGGAAACATTTATGCAGAGCCAAGGTGGGCTGATGGAAATGGGTCAGAGCAGGTGGCAGGGGTTCTCAGTGCTGTGTCATAACGCCGAAGCCCCCTGCCAACGAGCAATGTGCTCTTTTGGGGTGGACTTGGAGGTCCCTAGGGGTTCTCTGTTAAGGCTCCGATACTCCCATCTGCGAGCCAGGAAATAGGACACACTTTGGAAGAGGCACACGTGGACTCTGTCCCCACAGGGACTCATTAAAGTGATTGTCATCTCACTGGCTCCCTAGGCAATCGTTGCAGGCACTCACAGCTCGGTTTCCAGGCAGTAACGTCCTGATGGGGGCTGGCTGCCCTCCCCATCCCTGGCCCCCTCCCTTGCTCATCGCCTGCCTGCCTTTCACAACTCAGGCACTGTGAAGAGGACCCTTGTCCAGGTTCAGGTGGCCAGGACACTCCCCTCTCAAGGCCTCGGTGTTCCTCAGCATTAAAAGAGGCCAGGACTCCCTGCTTGGCACGGTTACTTGGGAGGACTGAACGTGATGGGTCAGAAAGGGTTTTGTTCAAGCACCACATGGGTAAGAAGGGCCATCTTCCGTTCCCCATGTAGCCAGAGTCAACAACTCCTCTGACTTCCCGTCCCGGAGTTCTAGCCTTCTGCTCACCAATTCTGGATGCCCTCCTCCCGTGGAACAGCTCAACGATGGTAGAAAAACAGTGGACAAGTCTGAGCTCTGCCAGCTGTGTGATATCAGGCTGGTCAATCACCCTCTCTGGGCCTCTGTCACCTCTTCTGTAAAATGGAGGAGAGGGCTTCCCCTAATTGTCTTTTCCAACTCAGAATGACTCTAAGGATAACTAATACATACAGAGTGGACTTCGCAAGGACTGACTCATTAAATCCTCACAATCCAGACAGCACAGTACCCACAACATATAGATGAGGGAACTGAACTCAGAAAGGCAAAGTAACTTGCTCAAAAATCCCTACGTGGTAGAGGTGGGGTTTGAACCCATGCAGTCATCCTTACCCACCATGCCAGCATCCTCCCTGTGTAGCCTAGTAGGTGAGGGCCCAATCACTGGAGCTGGACTGCCTGCCTGAGTGGGACCCTGGCCATATTGCTCATCTCTTCTGTGCCTCCGTTTCCCCATCTATAAAATGGGGGAGGAGAGTAATAACTCCCTTCCTCGTGGGATTGCAGGGAACTCTGCTGAGGGCTCCACGGGCCAGGCTCTGAGCTGCCCACCCGTGGTACAGCCAAGGAAACTGGAGAGACAGGTTGGGTCACTTGCTCCAGGTGGTGCTAACTTGTGGAGTTGGGACTGAAATCCAAAAGCCCCGACTTCAACATCCGTGCTTTCAATCACTCTGCTGCATCTCCATGTGATGCCCTCAAACTCCACGCTCAAAACCAAACTCTGGACTGCAAATTGGCACTCCCCACAGCTGCCTGACTCACCACCCTCCCTGACCGGGGCCTGAAACCTGCACCTTGTCTTTGACTCAGCCCTTCCCAGCAAGTCCCCAGCATTGTGACTCACTGACCCCCGAATGGAAAAGCCACTCAGATCCCTCCCTTCCTCCTCAGCCCTGCTGCCCGCTCCAGTCCAGACCCCAAAGCTAGGGATAATGTATACCAAGTACCCCCCTTCCAAAGGGTAGACTTGCAGAGGAGCTGGACAAAAATGCTCCTGGCCCCTCAGCCCTCCCAGGCCGTGGGGCTAAGAAGCCATGTGGGAGGTGGGGTTGGAGAGGGAACTGTCTTTAGATACAGTTGGCATCACCCCCCAGACTCAAGCCAAGTGAGGGAGCTTCAGAGAGCACGGGAGCCTGGCATGTGTCCACTGGGATTTGGGAGGTGAGGCGACTAGGGACAAAGGTGAGAGGCTGGCTTGAGTCCCCTGTTTCCACAAGGCAGGCAGGGACTGAGCTGCTTTGGGGACAGTCTGCACTCCCAGCATTTGGGGGCCAGGATGCAAGAATGTTTCCTGGTGTCCCAGGGGGAACCTTGGAGGTGGCAGCTAGTTTGAGGTCATTTTGAATTAGGATCCAGCCCCAAGAGGGTTGTGGTGGGGAGGAATAATAAGGAAGGTGCACGTGATCCTATCAGAAGACTTCATGTTGGGTGGACCCCCAGTGACAGGTGCTGAAGGGGTGTTGTGAGTGCCAGCCAGGGGATGCTTTGCCCAGGTAGGAACTGCAGGTGGGACATCCCTAGTGATGCAGGCTCTTTGAGGAACCCACAAAAATGCCCCTAAGGAGAAAGAGCCAGCCCCCAGGCACTCACCTAACCCACCTGAGAACATAGACTCTCCTGAGGACACCTGAACCAGCCAAGCCAGACTTACCTTGTTACCTCTCCCTCCTCCCTGCTTCAAGCTCCAGCCCTAGAGAAACCAGAGGCAACTAGTGGGGGAAAGGGCAAAGGGGGAGCAGACCAAACTGGGGTCTTAGAGGAAAAGCCCACCGTGCCTCCCTCCTGCTGTATAGGTCTTTGAATTTAAGGCAGACCTGAGCTGGGGGAGAGACGAAGCTTTGACTAGAGCTTAGAGCTTTGCTATTAGACCCGACTATTTTAATACCTAAAACGTAAGATAAAGCCCAAAAGTGACTGAACAAGCTCTGAGATATGCCTAGGATCTCATCCAGAGGTAGGGAAGTTGGGGTCAACAGAACAGGTTAACAAGGCAGCCACTGAGAAAGGGTAAAATTCTTTCTGCCTGCTGCCCGCCAAGCACAGCTCATCCTGTGTCTCCCTTCACTGCCTCAGCCTCCTAACAGGCCCTTTTACTTTCTTCTCCTGTTCCTACCGACCCTTGAATCCCATCCTAGTCTACCGGGCTGAGGCCTGCCAGAACAGCCTTCCCTGCACTGTGCTTTCATCCAGAGAGACAGTCTATCCTAGTGGTCATGAGCTTGGATGTCTCTGTTTGGATCCCAGCTCCTTGACTTGGCAGCTGAGTGACCTGAAACAAGTTGCTTAACCTCTCTGTGCTTCAGCATCACTATCTGCAACATGTGGATCGTGATAGCAGCATGCCTATTCCACTACGGTTTTGTGAGTCTTTAAATGATTACATATAGGGCTTCCCTGGTGACGCAGTGGTTGAGAGTCCGCCTGCCGATGCAGGGGACACGGGTTCGTGCTCCGGTCTGGGAAGATCCCACATGCCGTGGAGCGGCTAGGCCCGTGAGCCATGGCCGCTGAGCCTGCACGTCCGGAGCCTGTGCTCTGCAACGGGAGAGGCCACAACAGTGAGAGGCCCACATACCGCAAAAAAACAAAACAAAACAAAACAAAAAAACAATAAATGATTACATATAAAGCCCTTAGGAACATAGTAAGAAGCATTTCAGTGTTGGTGATCATCATTATTCTCAAATGCTTCCTTCTTGCTGTATAATCTTGGGAAAGTCCCTTTCCTTCCCTGCTTCTCAGCTTCTGTATCTGAAAAATAAATTGCGTGTGGGTACAATTTGCTTGTGGCTACAGCTAATGCTGGTGGCAGACAAACTTCAGTGAGGAGAGAGACCCAAGCCTGGACCCACCCCACGGTGGACCGAGAAGAGAGCTGGCAGGCTTGGCAGGCAGGAATAGGGAGGGGTCTAGCCAGAAGGACTGCCCACTCTACCCTGGTCTCGTGCCTTCTGCCTTCTTCTAGCCTCTAGGAGGGTCTCCCCAACCTGCCCCCACCTTCCCCTAGGGAGCACCTTGGGTACACAGTGCTAGATCAGGAAACAGATGGTATTTGAGGAGTAGCTGCCAGGCACCCTTGGTTCCTCACTGGACACACGTGAACAGCCATCCAGGTGAGGTCCCAGGTACCCGCCACCTTAGCCTCTAGCCCCATCACACACCTCTGCCTGACCCTGCAGTGTCCATGTGCCCCCGATCCTCCTTCATCAGGAAGCCTTTCATCTTTCGTCATATCTGTAGGCAGCACAGGACTGCCCATACCCATTTTACAGACTAAGAAAGGAAGGTTCCCTAAAACTCAGCTTTCCTGCCTCCAAGTGCAGTGTCTGCAAAATCCTGGGAGTCATCAAAAAACTGCCTTTTCTAGAGGAGCTAGAGTAAAGGCCACTGGCCCTGAGGTTCCATCGTGCATGAAGCAAATACATCCTGAACACAGGCTGGGTGCCAGTGACCCAGATATGAAGCCGCCTTGGTACCAGACCTCAAGAAGTTCTTGAACTTGTGGGGAACGCAAATTACAGATCAGTACAACGGAAACTGGCACTGGGACCACTGGTGAGGGCAGGAGGGGTGCTGCAGTGGCTGATGGGTTTAGGCGGGCTCCTGGGGTCAGGGAAACGCCAGGAAAAGGGGGTGGCACTAAGCTGAGGGCGGAAGGAAGCTCCCAGGACGTACTGCTTCCTCACGGGGCAAGGGCTGATTGACTCTTAGAGTGAGAACATGCCACAGGGGGTCTGAAAACTTCTGGGTTCAAATTCCAGGTGTACACCCAGTGACCAGGGGACCTTGGTCAAATTGCTGAACCCTTCTGATTTCAACTTTCTTATGTGTGAACTAGGGATGATTAGAATACGGGGCTCCAGGGTTGCCACAGGTGGGGACCTGGCAGGGTAAAAAGTACGGCGAGGAGGAACCGGGAGCATCTGGGATGCTGGTGAGACGGTGAGAGCCCCGGCCCCAGCCCTTACAGCCTCAGAGAGAGGATGCAGCCTTATTAGGCAGCCGCTCCTCCGGTCCTCCTTAGCTGGGCCTGGACTCAGGCACACACGCTCCAGCCAACTCCCAGGTCCCCCACAGGGAGGACACCCGTTTCCTCCTTGTTTCTCTGCCCCTCCTGAGCTGGGAACAGATGTCCTCGCTTCCTGCCCGAGCCTGAGAGGTGGGTTGGCTCCTTTCGCTGCTTCCAGGGAAGTAAAAACCCTGGATGGAACTCTCTGGGCTTCCCCAGAGAGGAAAGCTCTCTCTTCCGAGGCTTCTGCCCTTCCTCTCTGGTTGGGCTCCTAATCCCAGCATCTGCTGCTAAAACACAAACATTTCTGGGCCTTACCGGAGCCCTGCTTCCCCCTGGAAGGCCCCAGTCTGGGATGTGTTGATTGAACACATATATGAGCCTTAGTCTGAATGATTCCGCAACTCTGCTCAGAAAGGGGGTGGGAGGGGAACGAAGAAAAAGCAGAGCAACTATGGAGGGAGGCACTGTACGTACCTGGGGAATCAAGGCAAAGAAGTATAAAGGGAAATTAACATTTACTGAGCACCCAATACAGGCTAGGAATAAATAAGGAAGGGGGTGGCATGTACTGGGCATCTACTGAGTGCCAGGCTTACTGAGTGCCCTGGGAATACAAAGCAGCATGGTAAGAACTGGTCCCTGCCCCTGAGTCCCTGGGAGGTTTCCTATATGACATCTCATGTGGTCTTCTAATTCTCATTACAACCCTATGAGGTAGGTACCATGGCCCCACTTTTTAGATGAGGAAACTGAGGTGGTTCTAGTCCAGGGACAGCCCATCCCTGGGTGGAGACTGGACCCTTGAGATGGGGATGTCCAGGATGGGCACAGGGAGCTCTCTTTGTCCTCAGCCCCCACCTCCCCACCCCCTGGGGAAAGGAAGTTCTTTGGCCCAGGAGGCGTTGTCTTCATTCTCTGGGAGTTTGAGTGTCCACAAGGGCCAGACCCGGAGACCCAGAGATGAGGATGACAGCTGGTCCTTGCCTTTGAGGAGCTCACACTCTTTCAGGAGACAGGTAAAGGGGGAGATCCTGTAGTAGTGGGAAGCCCGGGGGCTGAGGAAGGCAGGAAGAGAGAGAGTCATGTGTAGCTCAGTGTCCATTATGTACCAGCACTGAGGGAGTGCAATTTGGGGATAGTTAGGATGGCTAACTGGCCAGATCTGCCCAGGACTGAGAGATTTCCTGGGACACAGGACCTGCAGTGCTGAAACTGGGTGAGTCGGTCACCCTAAGCCCTGAGATCAAAGTCTGGCTTTGCCTTGTGCCTGCGGCAGAAACTAGTTACCTAACTAGCACCCAATCCCCCATTCTTTTAGCAATGACTTTTTTATAGTCTGAAATTGCCCCCATACGATTCTACTTCCTCCCTCCCCTGCTTGCAGATATGTTGTGCATGGACTTTACTAGGCTAGGGAAGGAAAGAATATTCTTCCCCCCTTTACCCAGCAGAGCTAATAACAGAAGGCAGGGGGAATTTAGACTCGGTGGTGGAGGAGGGAGACAGTGAATTCCTTTTGGGGTCCCGAGACCAACTGTGATGGGGGCTGTGGTTCATCCTACCAGCCCCCACTTCTAAATGTCCCCTAAGGAAGAGAGGCCCAGGGTACCTCAGAGGGGCTGCTCCCTGGTTGTGTGTGGAGAAGCAGATCTTCACGGGGCAAGGGGTGAGCTGTGGCAGCCTTGGAGGGCACCTTCAGGATGCATCACAGCTTTGGTTGGTTGGTTGGTTGGTTGGTTTGTTAGAGCAGTTTTAGGTTCACAGCATATTGAGCAGAAGGTATAGAGGTTTCCCATACAACCCCTGCCCTTATATATACACAGCCTCCCCCATTAGCAACATCCTGCACCAGAGTGGTACATCTGTTACAATCAATGAACCTACACTGCCACATCATTATCACCCCATGTCCATAGTCTACATTAGGGTTCCCTCTTGGTGGTGTACTTTCTATGGGTTTGGATAAATGTATATTGACATGTATCCACCATCATGGTATCATGGAGAGTTTCTCTGCCCTAAAAATCCTCTGTGCTCTGCCGATTCATCCTTCCCTCCCCCATAATCCCTGGCAACCACTGATCTTTTCACCATCTCCATTGTTTTCCCTTTTCCAGAATGTCATACCGTTGGAATCATACAGTATGTAGCCTTTTCAGACTGGCTTCTTTCACTTAGTAATATGCATTTGGGGTACCTCCTTGTTTTTTCATGGCTTTTCATTGCTGGATAATATTCCATTGTCTGGATATATCAAAGGGCATCCTGGTTGCTTCCAAGTCTTGGCAATTATGAACAAAGCTTCTGTAAACAACCACATGCAGGTTTTTGTGTGGACATCACCCCAGCTTTTGAGCTGAAGCCACCCTCTTCTGGGGCAGTGCCCAATTAATGGCTGGGCATGAAAAGGGTACTAGGGACTGGGCATTTCTGCCCAGTGCAAAATTTCCCTGATGGGCATTGTTGGCCCTGGAGCACCCAGTTAAGTTGACCAAGGCTTTGTCACATCTGCATGGAGGTCTGAGGTTCAACCTTCCCAATTCGTCTTTCTCCTCTTTATTTTTCCCAGGCTTTAGCCCCCAGTCAACCACTTGCATGTCTAATGCCATCTCAAGTGTGCTTCCTGAAGGATCCAACTAACAAACTCTTCCTCTGAAATCAATCCACAATCCACCCAATTCTCTCCATCATCATGACCTCCAAACCCTCATTCCTCTCATCTGGATGGTTGCATGGTCCCTACTTGGTCTCCGTGTTTCCTCTCCTATCCCTTTATGACCCAGCCCTCACACAACTACCATTGACCTTTTACGAACACAAACCACATGGTGTTACTTCCCTGCTTAAAGCCCTCCAGTTGGGCTTAGAATCAAACCCATTCCCTTCCCCTGACCTGTAAAGGCCCACTTGACCTCACCCTGCCTTCCTCTCCAGCTTCCTTTCTCCCCGGGGGTTCACTCTGCTCCAGCTCCATTGGCCTTCTTTCTGTTCCTGGTATATACATCAAACTCATTTCTGCCTCAGGGCCTTTGCACTAGCTGTTCCCTTTGTCTAGAACACTCAGTCCTTCCCCAAGTTTTACATGGCTGGTTTCTCAGGTCATTTAGGTCTCAGCTCAAATGCACGCCTTTTCTGACAACCTTATAAGTAATGCCCATCTCCTAACTCCCCACCCCACACACACTTCCTATAACTTTCTATCATGTCACTTTTAAAATTTCCCTATCGTTCTCATTGCTATTATAAATTAACTTGTTTATTTAATTATTCATTTATTTACTGCTCGCCTCCCCACTATAATATAAAACTTGTGAGCTTGTCTTGTTTCCAGCTCTCCCCAGTGCCTGGAGCTATGCCTGGGGGTGGGGTGGGGTGTGTGGAACATGTGCCCAGGGACCACTGGGTAGGATCCGCATAGCCAAACAGGGTATCTCAGGGCTGTTGCCTCCTGAGGAATGTTCTGGTCTCTCCCCACCACTCTGCAAACATATATTTTGAATGAATGACTCTATTTGTTCATTTAGGGCAGAATGCCCTTTCCCTAAGGATGGAATGAAAGTAAAGAAATAAAAACCTCAGAGACGTGAGCTTTAGAGGGAAAATGTGAGGACTATTACAGTCTTATGGAAGTTCCCCTGAGAATCCTGTTCTGACCACCTCTTGAGGAATTCTGTGTTAGGATCAAGGGGGGTCTCTCCCAGAGCCCCAGAGAGATGGGTTTCAAGTCCTCCCTGTCCTAATCTCCCCCCTCCACCTCCAGCAGAAGCCAGGGTTGCCCGTGGAGGAAACAGTTCTACAAGCATTCACCAAGCAGCTGCCCTGGGCGTGGCCCCATGCTGGATGCTAGGGATAGAGATGAATCACGGAAGAAGGAGGGGGTGACCTTCCAGGCAGGGGACAGCGTGAACAAAGGCAGAGATAGGAGACATTCTGGTGTTTGGGGGGAATTATGCACAGTTTGGTACTGCTCCAGCCAGTGAGGGTAGGAGATGAGGCTGGAAGAGTGAGCCACGTCCAGATTACCAACAGTCTCATAAACCAAGAGAAGCTAACATAATAAGGCCCAACGTTTATTAAGGCTTTGCACGTACTCTTATTCCCCCATTTTACAGACTGCAGAAACTGAGGCACAGAGAGGATGTCAGGAACTGTCAAAGACCTGAGACTTTACCCTCTTTGGAAACTAGGTCATGCAACTGGTAACAGCTAGAGGCAGGGTTTGAACTAGGCCTTCTGGCTCCAGAATCCATGCCCTTGACCACTAGGTAATACTGCCTCTTAAGGAATTTGGACTTTATTTCACAAAGGGATGGGGATGGGGAGCCACTAATAGGTTTGTAAGCAGGAGCGTGACGTGTTCATATCATAGATTTAAAAAGTCATTCTAGGGACTTCCCTGGTGGTCCAGTGGGTAAGACTCCACGCTCCCAATGCAGGGGGCCCGGGTTCGATCCCTGGTTGGGGAACTAGATCCTGCATGTATGCCACAACTAAAGATCCCACATGCCGCAATTAAAGATCCTGCATGCCTCAACTAAGACCCAGCGCAGCCAAAAAAAAAGTCATTCTAGGGGATAAACAAATCACTTTAAACAAAATTCAACTCCAGCTTCTGGACCCACTTATCCAACTGCTGTCCATCTCTCATGGAGCAGCTCACATAAAGGGGGTACCATTTAGTACCCAAACCACAGAGGCTTTGCTGCTCTTGGCAGCAGCCCCCTCTCCTGGCCTCCTCTGTCCTTCCCAGATGTAATGTGTGTGCTTCTGTCTTCACAGAACATACGTAGATGCACCAGGAGTCCCGATGCCTCACGCACCTGAATGACTTCACAGCGCCCCTACTGCCTGCCTTCACCTTCAGAGATCCTGGCCCACCTCTCCATCGGGAAGGCGCTTCCTCCGAGCTGTGCTGCTTGGCAGGTTTCCAGGTCACTGCTCCAATGAGTATTAACTCACGTGCACGCACATACGGCTCTGGGGGGGTTCATCGTGTACAGAGCTGGCATTTGATTTGCTCCTACTTTACAACTCAGGTAACCTTTGACTCCCAGAGATCGCGTAAGCAGGGAAGGCATTATCCTGAGGCTGGGGGTGGGGTGGGGTGTGTGGAACATGTGCCCAGGGACCACTGGGCAGGATCCGCATAGCCAAACAGGGTATCTCAGGGCTGTTGCTTCCTGAGGAATGTTCTGGTCTCTCCCCACCACTCTGCAGAGACCACACAGCAGCCATGGTGGTCCAGAGCCCCAGGGTGAGCCTTCCCTTCAAGTCAAGAATGCAGGCTTGGAAGGTTGACAGGCCTGGGTGTGGCCTTGGCCAGTGCTCGCACGAGCCATAGCCCCTCTCCTCTAACCCAGCCTTCCGAACACCCTTCCAGCTCTGGGAACCCACGCTGGTCAGGAGATGCCTTGTGGAAAACTGGAGATGGAGCTGGATTGTGAAGGATGGTAGAATTTTTTTAAACATTTTTAATTTTTAATTTGCAACAAAATATATATAGATTTTTTTTGACAGGAGAAAGTAAAAGCCTCCTGCATCACCCCCGCACCAGAGCCCTGGCCCACGCCTGCTTGTTCCAGCCAGTGCCTGATCCACATGCCCACCAGGGTCTTGCCATGCTAATGTAGTCTGCAGTGGGGAGAGAGGTCTTCTCTGGGACCCTCGATGTTCTGTGCTCCCAAAGATTCAGAGGGGGGAACTTCTGCCGCCCTCTGAAATCACAGGAAGATTCTTCTTTTTTTTGAAGGGGAGTGACCTCTGCTCCTTCAGGGAGTTGGGGGTGGGAAATGACAGGCAGGCGGCCATAATATAACGAGAGGTTGGATCAAAATCTCCAGTCCCCTGCCCCCAGCACTGGCCTCTTTCCTTGTTCTCCCCACTCCCACCCCAGCTCCATTCCATAGTCTGGGTCCAGTCAGATGCTCCTGAGCTCAAATGCTGCTCCCGCGCATCCTAGCCGCGTGATCTTGGACAGCGACCTGACCCCTGTGGGCCTCAGTTTCCTCATTTGTACCGTGAGTGTGTCCACGGTGAAGCTTAATTGTAAGCAAGCTCCTGGCTCCCTCAGCACAGAGCCCGACGCGGAGAAAAGCTCCCCGCAAGGTAGCAGGCGGCATCATGGGCTCCAGGAGGGGGCCAGAGCACAGGTGGGGTGGGGTGGGGGTCGCCCGGGAGTCCCGCCGCCCGGCCACTGGGTCGCCGCCCTCTGCGCAGTGACGGCAGCGGATAAGGCTCTCGCCGCATCCCGGGCAGCGCCCCCACTCGGCACCCGGCACGGAACTGGTGCGGGGCTGGGCCGGCCCGGAGGAGCCGGAGGGGCGGGGCCGCCGCGCCAGCTCCCCCTCCCCGCCGCCCGTCGCCTTCTTCTCCTCGCGCTTCCCGGGCTCAGAGCGGCGGCAGCAGCGGCCGCGGCAACACCTTTGGCTCCGGCTCCTCCCGCTCCCGCTCCGGCCCCGCTCGGCCCCACGCGCCCGGGCCCCGCGCCCCGACCCCGCCGCCGCGCCTGCCGGGGGCCTCGGGTGCCCCCGCCGCCCGCCTCACGCTGAAGTTCCTGGCCGTGCTGCTGGCCGCGGGCATGCTGGCGTTCCTCGGTGCCGTCATCTGCATCATCGCCAGCGTGCCCCTGGCGGCCAGCCCGGCGCGGGCGCTGCCCGGTGGCGCCGACAACGCCTCGGGCGCCGCCGCGTCGCCGGGCCCGCAGCGCAGCCTGAGCGCGCTGCACCGCGCGGGCGGCTCGGCCGGGCCCCCAGCGCTGCCCGGGGCTCCGGCGGCCAGCGCGCACCCGCTGCCGCCCGTGCCCCTCTTCAGCCGCTTCCTGTGCACGCCGCTGGCGGCTGCCTGCCCGTCGGGGGCCGAGCAGGGGGACGCGGCGCCGAGCGAGCGCGAGGAGCTGCTGCTGCTGCAGAGCACGGCCGAGCAGCTACGCCAGACGGCGCTGCAGCAGGAAGCGCGCATCCGCGCCGACCAGGACACCATCCGCGAGCTCACCGGCAAGCTGGGCCGCTGCGAGAGCGGCCTGCCGCGCGGCCTCCAGGACGCCGGGCCCCGCCGCGACGCCATGGCCGACGGGCCCTGGGACTCGCCCGCGCTCATCCTCGAGCTGGAGGACGCCGTGCGCGCCCTCCGGGACCGCATCGACCGCATCGAGGTGAGCGCCGCGCCGCGCGCCGCGCCGCGCGCCGTCGGGACCTGGCCGGGGGGTGGGAGGGGCCGCTCGAGGGAGTCGAGAGCGTCCCGAGGTCCCGCCGCCACCGCCGGCTGAGGGACCCTGGGGAGCCCCCGCGAGTCTCGGAGCCTCGGGTTTCCGTCTGTGCAAAGGGGATGGTTGGTCCTGCCTCCCAGGGGGAGAAGGGAGGAGTCCGGTAGCGCACACAGACCGCAGACAGACACTGTGACTGAGGCACAGGAGGCGCACAGGAAAGGCTCGCTCCAGATCCTTTTTCCTCTGTAAGCCTCAGTTTCCGAGTCTGTAAAATGGGTATAACGGTGTCCACCTGTAGTGTGGATTGATGAAAATGTAGGTACGTGAAAATGCTAGGCACGTACTAGGACCTCGTTAAATGTCCGTTTTATTTCCTTCTTTCAGACACCCCCAAAGCAGCACCAGCCACACACTCAGTCCCTATGGTCAGAAGATAGGAGCGCTGTCCAAGGGACTCGGGGTCCTCCTCTCCTGCGGAAGAGCAGGGAACAGTGTCTCATAAGCCAAACGTGGGTGCCCCTCACCGCCTCCACCCCTAAGCCCCCCACCTGGGCTCGGACCACGGGCTTGATAGCAGGAGCTCAGATGGTGGTAGCCCAGACAAGATGCCTGGAAGCCGGCAGCTGTGGGGTGGGGGCTGAGTGGAGAATAGGGTCCCACCTGGGTCTCTCCCCCAACACTCACCTTTTTCAGATGTTCCTGGCCCAGGCTCAGGATCAGACACAAGGGGTCCAACAGGGGGAATCCCCTCTTGGCTGTCCTGTGATCCTGGGCCAGCCATTTCTCCTTTGAAGCTGCCAGACCCCTACCTCCCTGTGAGAACTTATTTGGGGCCATCTGGAGGGGAAGCTGGACACACTAGGCAGGACAGACATCTGGAGACACTGACCACCCCCAGCCATCCACGACTTCCAGACTGCAGGGAAGGGGGTTAGCAACAAAACTGGATCCGTGGAAGGAGGGGGGGAGAAAGAGGCCACAGCACCAGCTGCCCCCTTTATTACCTCCTTCGAAACTGAGTGCAGCTGTCAAAGGGAAGAGAATGGCTGGAAGGAAGGAAAGACAGGGACTCCTCCTCTCCACGGCTTTCTCAGTTACATCCCTGGCCGAGCAGCACAGGAGATGCTGCTGGTATGGAAGGTTGGCCATGCCCATGGCCCAGTGGCCCTCCAGAAAGTCCGTGCTGGTGTCAGCACCCACCGTGCAGGGTGTCACAGCACAGCCAGGCAGCTGTCACAGCACAGCCAGGCAGCTATCACAGCCAACCCCAAACCCGGGGCTCAGAGACCTCCTAAGGTGAGTGACAGAGACAGGAGGAAAGCCCAGAGTCTTACCTGCTGGCAGCATCCCTTTTCCCACTCCAGTTCTGGGGAGTTCTAGGATGAGAGCTAAGAGCAGGAAAATAATCAGGGAAACACAGAAAGTCAGCAGTGAAGGGAAGTCTCAGTTTCCTCACCTGTAAAATGGGGACAGTATTAGCACCTACCTCATTGGAGTGTTAGGAGGATTAAGTGAGTTAATCTTTTGGAAGGGCCCAGAACAGTGTCTGGCAGAGGTATGCTCAATCAATTTGATTGCTATTTTTAACATTAAGCTCTAATATTACCAATTTTTTAAATAGCCAAAATTTTAAATGGGAACAAATCCTCCTTTTAGAAATAGATTTATTAATGTAAAAAAAAAAAAGATCTGGTCTTCAATAAACTTCCCCTTGCCTGCCCTAGTCCCTGCCCCCACACCCAGATGGCACCCGTGGTTCCTCCCACGTCTGGGGCTGGCAGGGCTGGGCTTGCCCTGGACCTGCACCTGTGCATTTGGCAGGGTGGGCTCCCTTCCGGTTAGCCCACTGAGGTTGGGGGTATCCTGGTGGCTGGGATTTGGCACCAGGTCAGCCTCCTAGGTGGGGGAGTCCTGCTTCCCTATACACACTCCTCTGCTTTCTGAGTGCAGTGGACGTGGAGGGGCTGCCTGTCCTTCTGAGCCTGGCAGGCACCAGAGCCAGTCTCTTTGGGGTGTTTGGCAGGGGTCAGGGTCTGGAGCCCAACAGACACGGGGTCAGACTACTGGTCTCAGCTGGACCCCATGCACCTTTTAGCCACTGACTAGTTTTTCCCTTCCGTTCTCATCCAAAAGCCTCAGAAGGATGCCCCCAGGTTTTTAGGGTGTACTTTCTCACCACTAGTCTCTCTCCCACTTTGGTACACTGAAAGTGCTCGTGGTGACGTCACCACAGTTGATAAATTGAACGGGAATGTTTCAGTCCTTATCTTTCTGGACCCCTCTCCAACATCTGACCCCGTTGATCATCCCCTCCTACAAATCTCCATGCGGTTGGCTTCTAGGTACCTCTCACCTGCCCCTCCACCCTCTCTGCTTCTCTGTCCCCTCTTGGGTCCTCCTCCTGTAACATGAGCGCCCCTCCTGGCCTTCCTCTCACTTTCCCTGGGTGAACTCAGCCACACCCTGAGGCTTTCCAACACCATTCCACCGTGATGCCCCAAACCAACTTTGTCTCCAGCCCAGGTTTCTCTCCAAGCTTCAGACCAACAGATCCAACTGCTTCCTGAGCACCTCCCTCTGGATGTCCCACCAACCCCCTACCTTCATCATGTCCCAACCTGAACTCAGGTGCGCTCTGAGAAGCCATACTTGGCTCCTCCCCTCCCCTCCCCCTTTCAGTCGGTCTCATCTCCCCGAGGCTCCTTGCAGCAGCCTCCTTGCTGGTCTCCCACCTGCCCAGGCACACCCCTCCATCCATCCTCCTCCAGGCAGCCCCAGGGATCTTCCTTAAGCCCACCCCGTGGGGCTCTCCTGTGGTGCAAACTCATCCTGCCCCCAGGCTGCCATTTTGTATCTGGCCCATCTCCCAGTTTCTTCTTCTTCTGCCTAGATTACCCCCAGCATAGCCATACTCATCATTTAAGTCTGCTCTGAGTACACCTCCTCCTAGAGGCCTTCCCTGATCACCTTCTGTCTCCTTCCTATGCCCACCTCTCTGCATCACTCCCTTCCCCAGCCCACTGGGCTGACTGCCAAAGGGGAGGAAAGGTCTCCCTCGCCCACCCTCTCTCCACAGGCCTCGAGTTGGAGTCACATTTGAGGGCTTAGGAGAACTTGTTTGTCTTCTACGTTTTTATCTTTGTTGTTATTTTTGTTGTTAATTGAAAAAATGACAAAAGATTTCGGGGGGAGTTATATTTAATTCCACCATTTTATTTGTTTTTGCACCCCCTCCCTTTTGGTCCTTTATCCAAGTGTAGACATTGTTCCTGAGTTGCTGGGTTGCTGGTAATTACCATTGTAATAATGGCCATAATATCCTGGGATCCATCTCAGGCTCCACCATCCATCAATCCTTCGACTGTCTCCTGTTGCTGGAGATGTAAGTTGTTTCTGATTATTTTTGCTTCTAGATGCTCATTGCAGGATCGATTTCATGCAGATAGTTGTTTGTTTTTTTCTTTTTAAGTCTGTTGAAGTATTTCTTTAGGCTGAATTCCCAGGAGTGGTATTACTGGGCCAGATGCTATTGACTTTTATGGCTGTGGCCAAAAACCACTTTTCAAAAGGACCATTTATGGGGCAGCCAGCCATGTATGCGTGTTACAGTGTTCTGTTTTTGCACTAACTTACGTGTAAAATGAAATTTCAAGATAGATTTAAGCAGCAATTTTTTGACATAAATCACATTCTTAATCCTGCCTGGCAAGCTAGCTGCCTCCCCTCATCTTGGGGTGGAAGCCATGAAAAGGAACACCCTGATGATGGTCGCAGAAGCTCCTGGACCTAATAACAATTATAGCTCATGCTTCCTGAGCACTTACCATGTGTCAGGTGCTGTTCGTTATCTCATTTAATCCTGATAAAATCTGCATGAGGAAGGCACTATTCTCTCCCCCTTTTACAGATGAAGAAACCAAGGTTCAGAGAGGTTAGGAAACTGGCCCAAGTTCACACAGCATTGGAACCTGGATCTGACCCTGTCCGTGTTTGGCTCCAGAGCCCTTGTTCTTCATCATTAACTCTAGATCCATCTGGAGGGGTCAGACCTCACCTATCTTCAGGAGAGTGAGAAAGACAGGTGAGGGAAGGGCCTCTTGTTGGATAGTGCCCTGGACCATTTCTGCCTCAGAGCATATAGGACGAGAGTGATGAGGGCCAGTCCTCAAAGGCTTGTCGTGCTGGCTGGCAAGATAATCAGGAGGCTGAAAACAATAAGTAATAACAAGTAACATTGATTAGGCACTTACTATGTACATGTTAGCTTATTCAGTCTTCAGACCTATGAAGCAGGCTGTATGCATTCCCATTTTACGGATAAAGAAATGGAGGCTCATAGAGTCTGGAGGAACCAGAGCCAGACAAATCGTCTCCTGCCCTCCCCACCCCCGGCTTCTGTTTCCCCTTCATAAAATGATACAGTGGGCAGATGCTCCCTAAACACCTTGCAGCTTGGGCTTCCCTGGTGGCGCAGTGGTTGAGAGTCCGCCTGCCGATGCAGGGGACATGGGTTCGTGCCCCGGTCTGGGAAGATCCCACATGCCGCGGAGCGGCTGGGCCCATGAGCCATGGCCGCTGAGCCTGCACGTCCGGAGCACAGAAAAAAAAAAAACAAAAACACCTTGCAGCTCTAAATATTCACTGAAATAGGAAGGCTGGGTGGCATAAAGTTGAGTTCTTCTTGCTTGTGACCTTAGGCTAATCACTTTCTCTCTCTGGGGCTCCTTTTTTTTATCTGTAAAATGGTTAGGAGGGGTTGGGTTTGGTCTGGACCCTTTGGGCTCTAAATTCTGAGTTCTTGAGCAGATGTTTCCTGATTAGGAATTGTGGTGGGGAGTATGGAGGTTCCGTGTTTATGTGGCCCCTGACTCCCCAGCCACACACTCTCAGACCGCCAGTTCCTCAGGGGAGTCTGCAGATAAACAAAGTGGCTTATAGAATCTTTTGGTGCCTTTTTAAAAGTCTATGGGTTGCTTTTGCTTTCCTCTTACATTCCTGCCCATCCTGGAAGCTTCTGCTCTGCAGGGGCTGGTTCCCTTGACCCTGCCTCTTTGGCCACAAAAGGGGCCAGCAGAGTGCAGTGAGAGAGCTTCTGCCCATCGGCCTTTTGTTGGAGGACGTGGAACCTAGTGCCCTCTAGGCCACCTGCAGACCCCGATGGCCCCTCTCCCTGTGGCTGGCCTCCCCCCATCTCCAGGTGGGGCACCCATACTGAGAAGCCCTTACCCCCTACTCCTGCCAGCGTGGAACCTGCATTCTAG
This sequence comes from Hyperoodon ampullatus, assembly GCF_949752795.1. Taxonomy (NCBI): domain Eukaryota; kingdom Metazoa; phylum Chordata; class Mammalia; order Artiodactyla; family Ziphiidae; genus Hyperoodon; species Hyperoodon ampullatus. The sequence continues at coordinate 35,742,757 of NC_136924.1, read as the reverse complement.
CAAGAAACCTTGGTTTTAAAAAACCCCAGCTCTGCCACCTGCTCACTGTGACCTCAGAAAATTCCTTCTTCTCTCTGATCCTGTTTCCCCATCTGTCAGATGGACGCGTGGGCAGGACACCCAGAGAACCCCTCTTTCTCTGTCATCCTGTGCCCTGGAGGCGCCTCATCCCCGCAGGCCTTCGCCTGGGAAAGGAGACCCTTCCTGCCGTTCCAAGCCTGGCAAGAGCCGCTTGGGCGGAAGACAGGGACTTACCTGTGGGCCTTTTTTTTTTTTTTTTTTAAGGTATATCTTACCTTCAATATATGTAAGAGCTCACATATCTTACTTTAAAAAGACACAAATCTTAAGTATACAGCTCAGTGAAAATGTATGTATGGCTGCATCCATGAAAGCGCCACCCAGATAAGAGTCAGGACTTTTCTGGCACCCCAGAAGGCTCCTTTGTGACCCCAAAGTCCATACTTCCCCAGAGGTACCACTGTTCCAGTTTCTGTCACTGTAGGTCAGTTTTCTCTGTGTTTAAATGTCACTCAGATCGACTCAGAGAAGCTGCACCCCTTTGTGTCTGGTGTTCTCTTGCAACATTGTCTGACCTTCAGTCGTGGTATGTGTGTCTGTGGTTTGTTATTTTCAGTGCTGTGTAGTGTTTCAATGTGTGGAGATACCTTAATTTATTTACCTATTCTTCTGTGGATGGGCATTTGGGTTGTTTCTGGTTTGGGGTTATTACGGATAAAGCTGCCGTGAATGTACTTGTGATATCTCTGGTTGGCTAAAAGTCCTCATTTCTCCTGGATGTATCCCCAGGAGTGGGATGCTTGGGTCCCAGGAGAGGCATATATTTAGCATTAGGAGTTTCTGCCAAACGCTTTTCCAAAGTGGCAGTGAGTGTTTGCACACCCACCTGCTGTGAAGCTTGTCAACCTTGCTATGGTCATTTTAAAGACACTCCCCGTTCTGGTGGGTGTGTAGTGAACTCATTGTGGTTTTAATTTGTATTTCTCTGATGACTTATGATGTTGAGCACCTTTTCTCATGTTTGTTGGGCATTTTGTGAAGTGCTTGCCTGGCTGGCGCTCCCCCACCCCCTCGAGTGACAATGCCGTTGGATTTCCCCAGGACAGTCGGGCACGTGATCCCCACTGAACTCGGGACAGAGATCGAGGCAGCCAACCTGAAGCGGAAGCTCTTAGGTGCCCCCCCCACCCCTCATTTGACTCCAGGGGAAGCTGAGGCTCAGAGAGGCTGAGTGACTTGCCCAAGGCCACACAGCACGGCAGAACTGAGCCAAGATGACAGCCAGGATTTTCTATGAAAATGGGCTGAGGGTGGGGTGCTCAGTCTCTGCTGCAGATTCTTGGCCAGGGCCCAGAAGGTGTGTGGGCAGGCAGGGCCTAAGAGAGAATTTTGTGGCAGCTTGACGGGGAGTACTTGAAGGGAGAGGAGAAGGGGCCTGGGGTTGGGGTGCCTAGTCACTTGCTCTGGGGCCTCAGAGCCCAGGAGGGTGTATGGGCACACCCTCTGGGAGCCATCTCCCCTGCTCCTGACCTCCTCCCCGCCCACACACCGACTGCCCTGACCTGGCACCCTTGGTGCACAGAGGTCCATTTGTCTTCTTTCCATTCCAGCTGCAAATTGGCAGTGGGGACCAGGACAAAGATCAGTCCGGCCTCTGCCACCGGCTCTCCTGCCCCTTCCCTGCCAGGGTTAGATGGAGACAGAGCAGCCCGCTGGGCCGGCTCCTGGGGAGGAAGGCGGGAGCAGGACAGCCCCTCTGAGAGGCCTTCTCTGACTCACCATGCCCCCGCCACCCCACCCCACAGAGAGCTTCTTGCGGGTGCTGTCCCTGTCACAGCTCCCAGACAGCCTCCCCCCCAGCTGAGAGCACTGCTGTGGCAGGCGCTGGCCTTATTTGCCTAGGGAGCCACAGCACCTGGCAGTTAGTAAGAGGCATCAGGGCTGAGCACGTCCTCTGTGCCAGCCTGTTCTAAGGGCCTTACAACTTAGCTCCATGAGAACCATGGGACCGTTACTCTCCCCATTTCACAGATGAGGAAACCGAGGCTCAGAGAGGTAAGAACCTTGGCCGGAGAGGTTAAGCACCTTGGTTAAGAACCGAGGCTCGGAGAGGTTAAGAACCTTGAAATCCCACTCAGCTGGGATTTCAGTCCTTGGCAGTCTGGCTCCAGGGCCCACATCCACACAGTTACTACTCACCATGCTCTCCTGTCCTCTCAATAATAGCAGGAAATAATAATGGTTATGACTCTTTATCAGCCATTTTTATATGCCAGACTTTATGTATTTTTTCATTTTGTTATTATGTATATCCTAAGATGTAGACACTACTATTATCCCCATTTTACAATTGAGGAAACCGAGGGTCAAAGGAGTTGAGCAGCTTGCCCAGGGCCACAGATCCAGTTAGTGGGGAGCCTGGGAATGACCCAAGCCTGTCTGACCTGAGAGTCATGCTGGTACCCATGGCATCGTGTTGCCACAGCACATGTTGACAGATGGATGAATAAATGAATGAATGAGTGAGTGAGGACTCACAGTTCCTCCAGAGACACCCTCTTTCCCTTTCCCTTTGGCGCATCTTAGCTGAGTCGTCAGGGAAGCTGCCATCTGGAGGGTGAGGAGGCATTGGCCAGAGGAGGTGGGATGGGGGTGGGAAGAGTGTTCTTGGCAGAAGGAACAGCGTGTGCGGAGGCCCTAGGGTGAGAGGGAGCTGGGGACTTTCAGTCGGAATGAAGTGTAGCCTCTGGGGGTGCATCAGGGCCGAGATTAGAGGGGCAGGGTATGTACTGGTGGGAGAAGGGGGCTCTTGAAGGATTTCAAGCAACCTGCTCGGATTTGCAATTAGGTGCTTGCCTCTGGCTGCTGTGTGGAGAAGGGCCAGAGTCGGAGCCTCATGATGGTGGCCTGGGCTGGGGTGGGGGACGCAGGAGCCGAGTGAGGCTATGGTTAAGATTCACGGTTAGATTCCACCCTCAGAGACTCTGCTTTTGGATTTTTCCCCCGTTTTTTAAAAGAAATTTATTGTGAAGTACCTCAGAGATATACAAAGGTTTATAATACCATCCAGGACTACCAAAGGACTACCATCCAGGTCCCCACCCAGGCTCAAGACCCAGAAGAGTTGCAAACAGCTGATGCCCCTCAGCATCTCCCTCAGGTGACAGAGGGTCACCACTGTCCCAAATTTGTATTTATCTCTCCGTGCATTCCTTCATGCTTTTATATATACATGATCTATATTTGCAACTTTGTGTGAATGGCATCTAACTGTTCTTCTGTAACTTGCTTTTTTTCTCAATATAATGATTTTTAAAAAAAATTTAGAGGCGGAGGGGAGGCTCCTTCAAGAGATGTTTCAGTAGTATTAAACATACATGTTTAAGTAGTAATAGCCATAATAATAACTGATGCATAGCACTTCATGTGCCAACTCTAAGGGCATTATATCTATTAACTTATTTAATTCTCACTACAATGCTATGAGACAATATTATTTTTGTACCTTTTTTTGCTGATGGGGAAACCGAGGCATGGAAGCTTTACATAACAAGGTCACTGGGCTGGCGGAGCCTAGGTGTGAGCCCGGGCAGACTCACACAGGACTTGGGGGCTGAGCAGATGTGGGAGATAGGAGGCCTGACCCACACCGCTGCTGCCGGGCCTGCTCTCTTGCCACCCTGCCCTGCTGCCCCTGGAGCTGGGTCTTGTGCTGTCTGGGGGTGAGCTGTGCAGAGGGTGGGACCTTGACCCCGAAATCCAGCACCTTCCCTCTGCTCCCCCAAGGAAAGGAGCTGTCCCCACTGGGGACAAGGTGGTAAGGTCTTCCCCACAGCCCCCAGCCTCAGAGCCACCCTGCATAGGCAGGTCCCTCGCATCCAGGCCCCTCTGTGAAGCTGCCCCAAGGCACGGTCTGACACCACCTGCCAGATCCTCCCAGCCTTCTCATGGCACTAAAACCTCTTCTGCTGGCCCTTGAGGTAGGCAGGGCAGCCGACACCGTGCCCATTTGGCAGACCAACGAACTGTCAGGGTAGGCGTGAAGAATGGGAACAGGTTCTGGAATCAGAAGGGGCTGGACTGGGGTCCTGGGTCTGCGACTTCGCAGCGGTGTGACCTCAGGCAGATGACTTCACCTCTCTGAGCCTCTGCTCTCTCATCTGTAAAGTGGGCCTCCTTACTTCCCCAGGTTGTCGAGAGGGGTTGTGGAATGTTTGCACAGTGCTTCTGGAGTGCAGGGCCTGGCACGCGGTGCGTGGCAAGGACAGCTGCCTCTGTCAGCCTCTTTTTACTGAGTGCTAATGAGCCCGGCACGTTACCTGAGCTGGACCCGAACGCTGGGCTCTGGCTCCAGGCCCCATATACTTACACCAAACCCCACCCTGGACTCCCAGCACGACAGGAGTGGGTTCTGAGCCCCCATCAGGACCCTTGTGGGGTGATGGCATCATCGTCCCCCTATCGTCTTGTGCTGGGGGCCCACTTGGCATCAGGCCGAGTCCACGCGGCACAGCCCGCGCCCGCAGCAGATGGGAAAGTGGGGGGAGTCATGTTCTTCTGATTCAGACGTTGGGGTGGGGAGGGGGCCACACAGGATCCGGTGAGCCCACCTCCTCCCTGGCCTTCCTGCAGAGCTGGCGGCTCTGACAAAAGAACAGCTTGTGTGCCCACCTCCCTCGGCCTGCGCTGTGTCTCCTCGCAACAGCATCTGTGTAAATAGCACTTGACGTCCTGTTCCTTCCTGGCAGGTCTTTCTCACTCCAAGGGAGGAGGACGCTTTGCTAGAGAGAGAAGGCTTTGGCTCCAGAAGGGTCAGCTTTGCCCAGCCCCATCACTGTAGAAAATTCAAAAGGACTTCTGCCTCGGTTTCCCCATCTGTGAAATGGGGACACTAAGAGTACCAACCAAAACAAGTGGCTGTGAGGATTCATGAGTAAATACATGGAAAGTGCTGAGGGTGGGCCTGGTACACTCTTCTTCAGGGGTATGCCCCTCATGCCCAGCTAGGCCCAGTGGAAGGAGGGAAAGTGAGGCTGGAATGGTGCTGGGCCCGAGGAGACCCAGTCCCGGCCCTCCCAGTGCTGACGTGGAAGGCAATCCATGAGCTAATTGCCTCAGTCCAAGGTTTCCCGAAAGTCCAGTCACCTCAGATGCAGTGGGTGGCTGGCCCTATCGCTCCATAAGGTGTCTGTGGTCAAGGGAAGATTCTGGAGGTAGCAAGCTCCCCATCAGCTGATGTATACAAGCCTCACAGTGTGCATTCTGCTTTTACAGTCCACGAGGAGCTGTTACTTCCACTCTTCCATCCTTACATCTGTCCTGTGGATGGACAGAGTAGGGCCCGTTGTCCCTGTTTTACGGAAGGGGAGACTGAGGCTTTGTGTTCAGTCAGCACCAGAGTCAGGATTCATACAAGGAGCCCCCCGATAGTGGAAAGTGAAGATTAGTGTAACATGGGTGGGGCCGGGTGTACCGAGCGGCTCATCCATCCGTGCCCCGCCCCCCTCACCTGGCCTCCCCACCTGGTGGGCCAGAGCAGGTGTCTGCATGGGTGGGGGGTGGCTGTGTCCTCTCCCATGGGACACTGTGAGGGATAAAGTGGCCCACGCCGGACCAGGCTTGGGCTCCCCTGATCACAGCCCCGCGAGCCAAACACTCCAAGTCCCCACTTTATAGGGAAGGACAAATGACACCAGAGAGGTTAGCCCACCTGCTGCCACTCTTGGGGTGGAATGGAGGAGCCAAGTGTCAGTCCCTCCAGCTCCTCAGCGCAAGGTCACGTCACTGTCTGTGGTGGCCGCTCCCTTCTCTCAGGCGCTGAGTGTGGCAGTGCCACTCTGCCTGCACTGCCCTCCCCACCCCCAGCACTTTGAAGCAGGGGACACATATATCCCCTCATCACATGGAGCTCAGAGACATGTGCCCAATGTCACACAGCAAATGACCAACAAGGCCAGGATTGGGTCAGTGAAGCTGGGAGGGGTCTTCTGTACTTGCCCTGAGCTGTGGGGCCATCCCTGCAGGCACGTGGCACTCAGGGAATGCTAGGCTGTGCTCTTGGTTTTCTGTTTGGCCCTCGGCCGTCTCTTCAGCACCTGGTGCAGTGCCCAGCCCATAGTAGGTGCTCACTGAATATTTGCTCGGTGAAGGAATCATGAGAATTCAGTGAGCTCAGGTCTGGGGCTAAGCCTGTGGTCAGGGCCCAGGGCAGGCGGAGTGGGAACCACCAGGGCCCCTGGGCAGTGAGGAAGCATTGGGCTGTCGGTAGGCAGCGTGGAGGAGGGGAAAAGGGAGATAGGGGACAGGGATGGTCTAATTTGGCTGCTAGAAGCTCACTGAATTATTAATTTCCTACCCACGTTCCTGTGATGTGTCTGCCAGAGGCTGCGCCCTCCCAGAGTCAAGACTTGTGGCCTCGCCTGCCTTCCTCCACCCCAGAAGGGGCTTCCTCCAGCAGGTGGGGGGAAAGGAGAGGTGCCCGGGCTTGTGCCCCAGTTCTTCCCGCTGGGGTCTTAAGACAGGAAGAAGGGGGGCCTCTAAACACTTTGTCCTCATCCTGGGAAGGATGGGGGTGTCAGAGACCACCCTGGAACACGCTGCCCTAGACAGTAAGTGCAGTAAATAGGCTCTGTTCATGGGCATTTACCACATGTAATCATCCCCACAACCCTTCTAAATAGGTACCGTTGTCCCGTGTTGCATGAGAGGAACCAGGGGTTCAGAGAGATGGAGACATTTGCCCCAGGCCACACAGCAGGTTGGTTCTCGAGCTGGATTTGAACCCTGGGCTGTATGCCTCCAGAGTCTGTGATCTTAACCACATGATAGCCTGGAGTGGCCGCAACACTGGAGCAGTATTCCAGAAGCCCCTGATTTGTGCCCCCCGGGTCTGCCCAGTATTCACACAGAGCCTTGCACCCCCTTAGAGAAGGTTGACACGTGACTAAGTGAAGACTAAGACAGTCCACCCCTTCAGGGACCCATCGGGATATAGCCTGCCCATGATGAAGGACTCAGTAGTGGCTCTCAACCCCAACTGCACGTTAGACCACCCAGGGGACTGTTACAGCCTCTACTGCCAGCTCCCCACCCCACCATATGCTGAGCTGTCCTGAGGGCAGAAGCCAGCCTGCTTTCAGCTCCCCGTCACGCATCAGCACTGGAAACAGCCTGCTAGACACCCAGTACACGTTTGTTGCCTGAAGCTGGTATTGCCATCCCATTTTACATATGGGGAAGCTGAGGCTCACCTGGGGTCACTCAGCAGGGGTGGTGGGCATCTCTGGGCCCTTTGTCTCTTTCCTTCCTCCCTCCAAGTGACCTCGTGGTCCCTTTCTGTGCCCCGTGAGCAGCAGGAGCTTCCAGCCCGGGTGAACTTCTCAGCGGCCCCAGCCCCTGCGCCCGTGGTGCCCACCACCCTGCACTCCGAGATGGACGAACTGGAGGGGCAGCTGCTGGCCAAGGTGCTGGCGCTGGAGAAGGAGCGCGTGGCCCTCGGTCACAGCAGCCAGCAGCAGCGGCAGGAGGTGGAGAAGGAGCTGGGCGCCCTGCAGGACCGTGTAGCTGAACTGGAGCGCGGTGGGTCCTGAGCCCCACAGAGGGCATGGCAGGCGAGGCCTTGGTCCTCAGATGGGTCCTCAGGGTGGCAGATTCACTCGGAAAGCATCTTCATGCTCTCCAGAGGCTAAAGCTAGATGGGATGGTGGGGAAGAGGCTGTGAAACACAAGAGAGAGAGAATAATTGGGAGAGAGCGTTATCATTATTGTAAACAGGTAGCATTTTCTGGCCCTTATTGTATTCTGGGAGTGGACTAAGTACTTGATACATCAGCTGGTTTAATCTTCACAGACCATACAGGGGTGGTAGTGTTATTATCCCCATTTCACAGCTGAGGAATATAAGGCTCAGAGAGGTCAAGTGACTTGCCCAAGGTCACACAGCCAGTAGCAGATCTAGACCTTAAACCAGGTCTGACTCCAAAGTCCATGCATTTAACCACCACCACAGTAGTACCTTCAATGTCAGAATTTTGTCATTTGTTTAACACCTGGGGCTGGCACTACCGGGGGGTCAGAAAAACATGATATATTTGGACAGTGTACAGGTATGAGCATCAGGGGACCTGGCTCCTCTGTCACCTTGGAAGCTCACCTCCTCTCCCCAGGCCTCATTTTCCTCATCTGAAAGATGCGGATTTAGGACTCATGAGCTCTCAAGGACCTTTCATCTTTTAAACTTTGTGAGGAGCACCCTCAAGAGGCTTATAGATGAGTTGGGGCTACCAGGGGACTAGTAACCCTCATTCTGGAGTATGCCCTGCCCACCCCCCATCAGTGTCCACTGACCCCCACCGTGTCGCCCTTGCTCACCCCCCTCAGGGTCCTCAGCCTACAGTCCCCCAGATGCCTTCAAGATCAGCATCCCCATCCGCAACAACTACATGTACGCCCGCGTGCGGAAGGCACTGCCCGAGCTCTATGCCTTCAGCGTCTGCATGTGGCTGCGGTCCAGGTCGGGCGGCACTGGCCAGGGCACCCCCTTCTCCTACTCGGTGCCCGGGCAGGCCAACGAGATTGTGCTGCTGGAGGCGGGCCATGACCCCATGGAGCTGCTGATCAATGACAAGGTGAGTGGGGGGCCGAGTGGGAGGGATGGGGCGGCGGGGCAGGGGGGCCCTTTCAGGAGCGCCTGTACTGTGCTGGGCCCCAGACAGATGGGCCCTTTCAGTTCTCCTGCTCAGCAGAATCAGCACACATGAAATGCCTGGTGTGTGCCAGGCTGGGTTTTGGGAATCCAAGACAAGCCAGACCCGGGGCTGCGAAGAGGAGCTCATGTCCGAGAGAGGCTGTCAGCGGTGGTTTGCCATTTACAGAGGAGCATGTGAGGCTCACAGAGATTCAGAGACTTCCCCAGTGATGCAGCTGTAGGAGCAGGGCTGCAAGTGTCTGCCCCCAGGGCCCTGCTCATTCTTCTGGACAAAGAGAGAAGCAAGTGATGTCCAAGGACCTCTCTGGGGAGGGAGGGAGGAAGGGCTAGTGGATTCCTTGCCCCCCTCCCCCCTGCAACCAGCCCCATGCTCCTCCCCTACGTGGTGAGTGGGATACTGCCATGGTCAGGCTCTGGGCTGCATGCTGGATGTGAGGCCTAGTTCTGCCACTCACCCACTGTGTGACCTTAGACTAGTCACTTACCCTCTCCATGCCTCACTTTCCTCATCTGTAAAGCAAGAATAACACTGTCTACCTCATAGGGCTGTGGTGAGAAATAAATGGCTTAAATACATGTAAAGGGCTTTGAGCAGAGCCTAGCATTTAACAAACTTCGATAAATGTGCCCTGTGCTAGTAAATACTTTACCCATATTATCACCCTTGACCCAACTGCACCAGGAGGTAGACACCCTATTATCCCCATTTTGCAGATGGAAAAGCTGAGGCTCGGTGAGGGCAAATAATGCACGCTGGCCACATAGCTGGTGAAGGGGTGATGATGTGAATTGGGGTCTTGGGCTCCAGAAACCACCTCTTAGCCCCTCCACTGTTCTGCCCCTGGGTCACCCATCTGCCCCATGCCCAGGACTCCCACCCCCTCCCCCCTCCCCCAGCCTGGCTTCAGGGCAGGACAAGGTAGGGGGACTGGGGGCAGTGATGTGGCAGGAGCATGGTGATCAAGGGGGAAGGAAGGGGAGCATCTTATCACCCCATTCCCCCAAAATATCTTCCCTGGCCTGCCACATGGATTTGGGTCTTGCAGGCATGGTGGTCTTTTGAGACTCCCTGAAAATGCAGGCAACATATATTGCACCCACTTGTGACCAGGCCACAGCCACAGAGAGCTGCTAGGAGTGGCTGACACCCAGCAGAAGCCTGCTTAGCAGGAGGTGCCTTTCATGGGTGTCCTGGAGGAGGCGGAGGGAGATGGGCCCAGGGGACAGTGAATTTCCCTTGTAGCCCAGTAGGTCCTAAGACCACCAGGGTAGCTGGATGACATCTAGATCGTGCCTCCTGGTTCCCTTCATACACCCCCCTGGCTGCCATTTTTTGGCTCTGCCCACGGTTAGCACTCAGTTCTAGTAAAAGGAATTCAGCACCCTGGACAGGGCCCAGTTCCCTGAACTTCTGGGGCCTTTTGAGCACCAACCTCACAAGCTACTCACAGTACTCATTTTATTCCAACCTCTAAGCCTTTGCCTCTGCTGTGCCCCCCGCCACTTGGTTTGCCTTGCAGCGGAGTTGCCAGAGGCCGTTGTACTTCCAGATGTGTTTAGATTTCACATCTTCTGTTCCCACACCCCTCTCTCCCTCTGGGCCTTCACAGCCTCTGTACCTCCCAGATGGCCCCTATGTTACTCTGTCTTGTAATATTGTCCCTGAAGTCCTTCCCTCCTGTGCAGACTCAGCTTATTTTATGACCAGGACCAGATCCATACCCCCAGTGTCCAGAACAAGGCCTGGCACCAAGTAGGCCTCAGAGAATGCTGCAATAAATTGTGATGTCAGAGAACTTAGGAGATGAAAGAGCCCTTTGGGAGCCCCAAATCCAGAGGCAGCAAGTACCTTTCATATCACAGGCCAACTCTAATCAATCATCAGTGGCTTCTGAGAGCACTGTGATGAGGAAGATTCCTAGGGTGAGTCTAGGCTCATGATTGATTAGCCATGTCTGCCTTGGGTGGAGGAGGAGGCAGAGGTGGCTGCATATTTGCTATCCTTTGCCCAAACCCCTAACTTTACGGATGAGGAGACTAAAGCCCAGGGAGGAAAGGGCAGCCTCCCCAGGGTCCCACAGGGGGTTGGTTGGCAGTGCCCGGCCTCTGAGTCTAAGGCTTGTTCTACCACTGCCAGTACTTCTTGAGCCCAGCTGTGTGCCAGGCACTTTGTGTGGTATTCAGGGGAAGGTAGGCTTGTGAGATTCAGCTCCCATCCTGCATAACCTTGCAGGCCTGTTAGAGAGTGAATAAACCACCTAGAAACAACTGAAAACCAACACTGAATAGTCCCTTGTGATCTGAGTGAAGCTGCCTGATTATATTGATATATTGTGGGGAAAGAGGAAAGAGTGGTTGGGAAGACACTGAGCTGAGAAGAAGGGGAGGGTCAAGCCTTGGGTCAGTCCCTGGAAGGAGGGACACCGGTCTCCCCATTCCCCATCCCACTGCTCCAGCCTTGGGCCTTGTGGCACCTCTGACCTGGGGCTGGGGGAACCTCTTTTCAGGTGGCCCAGCTGCCCCTGAGCCTGAAGGACAATGGCTGGCACCACATCTGCCTCTCCTGGACCACAAGGGACGGCCTGTGGTCTGCCTATCAGGATGGAGAGCTGCAGGGCTCTGGTGAGAACCTAGCCGCCTGGCACCCCATCAAGCCTCATGGGATCCTTATCCTGGGCCAAGAGCAGGTAAGGCTCAGGGTGGGATGCAGCTAGATATCCCACCCACTCAGGGCCCCTGAGGAGGAGGGGTAGGTGGAGGGTCCCTGAAAGCACAGCAGTGAGCACTCAGTCTGACCCAGCCATTCTGCAGATGGCCAGACCGAGTGAGACCCAGAGAGAGCAGAGACTTGCCCAAAGGGCTAGAACCTTGGGGCGGGGCTAGAACCTGGAGGGGGTAGGACTTCAGCAGGGACAGGGGGTTGACTCTGAGTGCCTGCCTGTCTCTTCTGCTCCCTCACTCCATGTCTCTCTTCTTTCTCTCTGCTCTTTTGGTCCAGGATACCCTAGGTGGCCGGTTTGATGCCACCCAGGCCTTCGTGGGTGACATTGCCCAGTTTAACCTCTGGGACCACACCCTGACACCTGCCCAGGTCCTGGGCATTGCCAACTGTACGGGGCCGCTGCTAGGCAACATCATCCCCTGGGAAGACAAGCTGGTGGAGACCTTTGGGGGTGCAACGAAGGCCGCCTTTGATGTCTGCAAGGGACGGGCCAAGGCATGAGGGGCCACCTCGTCCAGGCCCCTTGCCTGCCAATTCGGGGGCCTTCCGGGGCAGGGTCACATTGCTTCCTCAGCCTACCCACACACTGGCCTCCTTTCTTGCCCCACTCCTGGCCACGCCTCCCGTTTCTGCCACCTCTACCCACACCTCCAGAATGCCCTGCCCTTGATGGCTTTCCCCTAATCCCACTCGGATGAGGACAAGCAACTCAAGTCAACAGGTCAAGCCTGGGGGGAGTCCAGGGCCTGGCAGTGGGTGCGTGTCACTGCCCACGGCTCTTCTCACACCCCCCCCCCCCCCGCTGGCATTAGAGTGGAGCCATCTCTCACCTCCCACTCCACCCTGTCCATCAACCACAACTGATTCCACTGATCTCACAGCTCCTCCCATGAGGTCGTGTATGGGGGACGGGCCCACTGTCTCAGTGGCAGGGCTGGTTATCTGCCCTCTTGTCCCCCATGCAACAGGCCTGTCCCCTTCCTCTTCAGGGCCATAACAGGCTGTAGAGCTGTCCCCCAGCTGAGAGGGAATGACAGAACCGTGGGAGACTCAGATTCAGCCCTCCTTTACCTTTCTACCAGCTGCCGGTCAAGGGCAGTGGGATCTTGATGGAGCCTCTCCCCCCACCCCACCCCCACCTGCACCCCTCTCTTCCTCCTCTTTCCTTGTTTCTTCGTGTGCAGTGGTTTGAATGTTGGTTCCATGCCTGGCCCAGCCCCACCTCAATTTCCAGGACACTCCCTTCCCAGCTTCAGCCTGGAGGGTTAGGGACCAAGACTCTGGGAAGCCAAAGGGCCATAGTCACCCCTTGCGCCCATCCACAGCTGTGCCCACTGGCATGGTCACCTCTCCCCTTCTACATCCAGGACAGGGCCTGGGCCACTTCAGCCTGGGCTGGGGACAGCATGGAACAGAGGCACATACCCCAGGGGACCCACAATACCTACCCGCTCTGCGTGGCCCTGCAGCCTTTGGGGGATGGAAAGAAGGAGCCGAGAGGGTAGGGAGAAGCATGGAGTAGTGTGCAGGGCACTGGATGGGGAGGGGGAGCCCTTGGTCCTGGTCAGCCCTGCTGCTCACCTGCTGTGTAGCCTTCTGTAAGCCCCCGCCCTCTCCGGGCTGACCTTCCTCATTTATGAACTGAGGCCCTTGCTTCAGTCATTTCTGAGAGCTCTCCAGATCAAAAGTGAGATGGTCTGTGATTTCAGGTGGATAGGGTGGGACAAGCCTGAGAACCTGCCTAAGGACTGAGGGGCACAGCAGGGGTAGGTCCTGGGACTGGGCAGCAGATGGGATCTGGCTAGGCTGGGTCAGGGTCAGGGTCAGAAGCTGGCTCCAGAGAGTCAGGGGCAAGGGCAAGGGTCAAAGCAGACCGACCTCGTACACAGATTGTAAAGATCAGCTCTTCTGGATTCCCCCAGCCTGGCACCCTTGCCTATCTGAGTGTCTCAAAGGGCTGGTGGCTTCCTGGTTCCTACCCTTGAGTCCCCACCAGCCCGCCCAAGAGAGTAGGAGAATATCAGAGCTGAGAAAAGCCACCCAGTCTGACCTCTTGCTTGTACAGATGGAGAAGAGCTCAGAGAGGGCAAGTGACTTGCACAGGATCACGCAGCACGATGGAGCAGAGCCAGGACTAGAAGAACCCAGTGCTCTTTCCCCCACACCCTATTTCCTGCCCATGAGAGCCTGAGTCCAGCCTATACCTGAGAGAATGGATATTTGAGAGGTCAGAAGGCTTTCTAGCATGCCCACTGGCCCACCTTCCTTTATGAAACATACAAACATCTTGGCATTCCCACCCCCCATCCCCAGAAGGTAGGGGAGGAGAGGTGTGATCCCCGGGCACTCTGGCAGGAATGGAGACCTGAGAACACAGGTGTCCCTCCCCTTGCCAGTCACCTACCAGGTGTCTGGGCAGCTGTTGGCTACCTGAGTCAGATGGGTACTGGTGGCTTTTTGCCCCCCTTTTGGGTCCCTGTCTCCGCTCCCCACGTCCACTTAGCCTGAGGCACTAGGCAAGAACTGCAGACTGTGGGTCCCAGGGCCATGGAGGCTTTTCCAAAACTTGTCGCTTCCAACCCCCAAATCCTCGTTTCCTTTTCAAGAGCACAGAAAGACCTTTCAGCCCCTCCAGCCCAACTCCGCCTAGAAGGAGTGATGGTGCACTTCAGCCAGAACCTGCCGAGATCTGGGTTGCCCCGGTAACAGCCAATGACGTCAGCCCCAGTGGGGGTCAAGCGTCTCATAATGACATATGCTGTTGCTGGGGTGACGGCGGAATTCAGAACTTAGATTTCGGGGACACTGGGTTTTATTGGGTTTCTGTTATTGTTTTTAAGGGAACAGCTTTTGTGGAGGCCTTGGGGGAAAGAAAGGGTCTTGAAAAGGAGGTGAAAGAACTTGTTTGATCACTTGAGCCCACCCAGAGGCATCATCCCAAGTCCTTTATGCTTTTTCGTGATCATGAGACATCTGACCTGTGCTGAGTCACCCTGGTCATCCCTCCAGAGGGAACAGGAATAAACTGGAGACACTTGTAGGCTCTGAGTCTGGGCCATTGGTGAGTGGCCTGGATCCCCATTTCCATTCCAGAAAGATGAACGCCCCAAAGTCCCCACCCCTCCTTTCATCTACTGATCATCCTTCTTACCTTTGCTGAACGCCTGCTGTTTGGACTCCAGTTTTGACCTTCAGCTGCTCCCAGGCATAGCCAAAAAGACGGGGAAGAGAAATGGTGCTCAGTTGCATCCTCAAGCTACTCCTGGCTGAAAATGAGGCTGGAGTCTGTTATGCCTTTTTTAAGTGTCAGGCGTCATGCTGAGCACCTCACGGGGATCAACTCATTTATTCTCACAACAGTTCTAAGCTAGGACTGTTCTTAGCCCCATTATACAAGTAGAGAAACTGGGACCCAGTGAGGTTAAGTAACCTGCCCATGTCAATCAGCCAGCAAGTGACAGAGTCCAGAGTTAAACCAAGGCAGGTGACATCCAGGACCCACCCCTCAGCCTGAGGGGACAGGCACTGCCACTGTCTGTGTAGTGGGATTTGGTCATCCATTGCTCCTGACCCCATTCACCCTACCGAGAGGAACAGAGATGCAGGATGGGCTGACCCCAGGGCCAGGGTCCCCTTGGGTGAGGCCGTGGGAGGGTTCTCAGCCCCTTCAGGGAACATGTCCCTGTGCGGGCTGCCCTGCTCTCACCAGCTGGAGTTTCCAGGAGAGCTGAAAGGGGAGAGGAAGCTGGGCGTCTCCTGAGAATCCCAGGCTGCAAAGGGGAGAAAGTTGATATTTCTCAAACCCCTGCTTTGGGTCCAGCCCTGCACCAGGTGCTTCACAGCGCTTATCTGCCAGTTTTCCCACCTTGTGGCACATGGTGCCCCTAATCAACATCCCAAGGGAGCAGATCACCTTGCCACCATTGTGCGTGACCCAGGACCACAGATTTGGGCAGGAAGGGCTCCAAAGCCCTCGTCTTACAGAAGAGGATGCCAGGGCCCGGGGGCACCCAGCCGGGACACTGGGAGACCTGACTCTGCATTCAGTGCTCTCTCCGTGACGCAGTGGCCCCCGTCCCCGTCCCCCCCACCCCCGAAATGGGTCCCTCCTTTTCTACATTTCCCAGCACCCTTGCTCTGAGCAAACTGGGGAAGGGACACCCGTCCCAGAGATGGACTCACTCTCTTCACCCTCTTTGTCCCAGCTGCCTGCCACTCTAAACTCCTCCTCCCGGCACCACCCCCGACCCTGCTGGGTGGGGAAGGGGCTCACATGGGCCCAGGCTGAGCAGTGAGAGAGCATGTCGAGCCGTCGGACACTGTGAAATTAGTGCATCCTACTGGCGACCCGCCTCCCCCTCGCCTTCTCCTGCCTGATTTTGTAAAGTGACATGAGATGCAACATGCGTGTGCGCGTGTGCGTGTGTGTGTGTGTATGATATGTCAAGGTTTTGTTACTTTTTTGTTTCTGTAAATTTGAATGTTCAAAATAAACATGATGTTTACTCTGGGGCTCTTCTTGCAAGGGTGGGGCTACCCTGGGGCTGCCGGAAGGGAATGAAGTGGCTACTACTTGGGGCGGGGCAGTAGGCAAAGCCAGAACAGGTGCCACCTTGGTGCCCCAAAACCTCACCCAAACCCACCTGTGCCCCCCAACCAGGCTCTGCCAGGTCCCAGGTGTAGACACACCGCTTTTCCCAGGGTTTATACAGGAAGGATGTAAAGAACACAGGTCCCACATGGAAAGTGTCCTAGTTCTGATAACTGGGCTTTGGCCTCATTCCTAACACCTCATCCCCACCTCGTGCCCCAGTTATGGGAACCAGGTCCCTGACTTGTTCCCTGAGACCCAATCTGCCTGAGTTACTTGCCTGGACCCCCAGAGTGTTGCCTCCCTTGGGGTCCTGGGGAGATGGGGTAGGGGAGAGGGAGGGCCCTGTTGTATTTCAACCCGTCCCCTCCCCACAGTCTACCTGGACTCCTCTGACTCATGTGGCCTCTAGACTGACTCTCGGCCACAGGGTCTGCTACCCTCACCCACCCCTCCAGCACCCCCACACACAACCCCTGAGAGGTCTTGATCTGGTCCCCAGCCCTCCCTGTGCCCACCGTCTTAGGGGCACAGCCTCCACCCTCCTGCTCCAGCAATATTGCCACTGCTCTTAGTTGGACCTTAGATGGTCCCTGTGAAATGCCAGGGGACCAGTCAGGGGTAACAGGGGCAGGTCACACCAGCAGAACAGCTTTCTCAGACTTTTCCAAAGTTTCCCAAACTTCCAACAAGAGGAATTCACCTCATAAGGAGCAGGGGGTATAGCCGGAAGCAGCACTTCAAATAGGAAAACCATATTTCAAATCTACCGAGTAATATGTAAAACTCCTTTCCACATTCTACTCCAGAATGAATCCAGATTTGCTTTAAAATATTGCTTTTAATTACTTACCACTGAGCAAAATTAAGCTGCAGGCAGATACGCCTTGTTTATCCTCTCTTGCACTGATTTACTTACAATCACCCTCTCTCCCTCTGTCCCACTTAGCTGGCACTGTCCAACCTTGGTTAAATCCCGCTGTCTACCTGCTTCGTGCCAGCACCTGCACAGCTGACCGCTGATGTGGAAAGGCACAGGGCTCCGAGGTGTGTTGACTCTCATTTTAAATTCATGGGCAGAGATCTCCAAGGGGCGTTTCTTCCTTTCCAGCAAGTAAAGTCTCTCTGGAGGAAGATACCATTATCCAAACTCACATATTTTGTTACACAAGGTTTGGCCTTCAATAAGAAATTATCAGACATATCTGGAGACAAAACTGAATGACTGAAAATCAAGAGAAAAAAAATTTTAAGGGCCAATAGACCTACACATATAAAATTGCATGGAAGTAAATAAACACACATATGCACACGCACAGGCACACATGCACACATATACACACAGGTACAAGTAAAACTGGGGAAATTGGAATAATATCCTAACAATGTCAGTATCTTAGTTGTGATATTGCATTATAGTTTTGCAGGATATTACTATTGGGGGTAACTGGATAAAGGCACATAAAATCTCTATTATTTCTTGCAACTTAATGTGAATTTATAATTATCTCAAAATAAGAAGTCTAATATTAAAACGATCTCTATAGGAGATTCATAGAGTGGAGTTATAAGACCCAGGCTTGAAAATAATTATGATGAATATAACTAAGAATGTTGATGACAAATAGAATTTCAACAGAGAACTGTAAACTAAAAAAATAATCAAATGAAAATTCTAGAACTGAAAAATACATTAACTGAACTTATGAACTCAATAAGTCTAACAGCAGCCCAGACACAGATGAAGAAGGAATTGTGAACTCTATGACCTCAAAAGAAATGATCCTTAATAAAGACTGAGGGGAAAGAACAAAAGTACAGGGAAAAAAGCATAAGATTAATATGGATAAACCCATGCACATATGGTCACCTTATCTTTGACAAAAGAGGCAAGAATATACAGTGGAGAAAAGACAGCCTCTTCAATAAGTGGTGCTGGGAAAACTGGACAGCTACATGTAAAAGAATGAAAGTAGAACACTTCCTAACACCATACACAAAAATAAACTCAGAATGGATTAAAGACGTAAATGTAAGGCCAGGGACTTCCCTGGTGGCGCAGTGGATAAGAATATGCCTGCCAGTGCAGGGGACATGGGTTCGATCCCTGGTCTGGGAAGATCCCACATGCCGTGGAGCAACTAAGCCCGTGTGCCACAACTACTGAGCCCACGTGCCTACAACCCGTGCTCTGCAACAGAGAAGCCACTGCAAGGAGAAGCCCGCTCACCGCAACGAAGAGTAGCCCCTGCCCTCCGCAAATACAGAAAGCCCGTGTGCAGCAACAAAGACTCAACGCAGCCCAAAATAAGTAAAATTAAATCTTTTTTAAAAAAGTAAATGTAAGGCTAGACACTATAAAACTCTTAGAGGAAAACATAGGCAGAACACTCTATGACATAAATCACAGCAAGATCCTTTTTGACCCACCTCCTAGAGAAATGGAAATAAAGACAAAAATAAACACATGGGACCTAATGAAACTTAAAAGCTTTTGCACAGCAAAGGAAACCATAAACAAGACAAAAAGACAACCCTCAGAATGGGAGAAAATATTTGCAAATGAAGCAACTGACAAAGGATTAATCTCCAAAATATACAAGCAGCTCATGCAACTCAATATCAAAAAACAAGAAACCCAATTCAAAAATGGGCGGAAGACCTAAATAGACATTTTTCCAAAGAAGACATACAGATTGCCAACAAACACATGAAAAGATGTTAAACATCGCTAATCATTAGAGAAATGCAAATCAAAACCTCAGTGAGGTATCACCTCTCATCATCAGAATGGCCATCATCAAAAAATCTAGAAAAAATAAATGCTAGAGAAGGTGTGAAGAAAAGGGAACCCTCCTGCACTGTTGGTGGGAATGTAAAGTGATACAGCCACTACGGAGAACTGTATGGAGGTTCCTTAAAAAACTAAAAATAGAACTACCATATGACCCAACAATCCCACTACTGGGCTTATACCCTGAGAAAACCATAATTCAAACAGAGTCATGTACCACAATGTTCATTGCAGCTCTATTTACAATAGCCAGGACATGGAAGCAACCTAAGTGTCCATCAACAGATGAATGGATAAAGAAGATGTGGCACATATATACAATGGAATATTACACAGCCATAAAAGGAACCAAATTGAGTTATTTGTGATGAGGTGGATGGACCTAGAGTCTGTCATACAGAGTGAAGTAAGTCAGAAAGAGAAAAACAAATACCGTATGCTAATGCATATATATGAAATCTAAAAAAACGGTACTGATGAACCTAGTGGCAGGGCAGGAATAAAGATGCAGATGTAGAGAATGGACTTGAGGACATGGGGGGGAAGGGGAAGCTGAGACGAAGTGAGAGAGTAGCATTGACATATATACACTACCAAATGTAAAATGGATGGCTAGTGGGAAGCAGCCGCATAGCACAGGGAGATCAGCTCGATGCTTTGTGACAACCTAGAGGGGTGGGAGGGAGGCTCAAGAGGGAGGGGATATGGGGATATATGTATACATATAGCTGAGTCACTTTGTTTTACATCAGAAACTAACACAACATTGTAAAGCAATTATACTCCAATAAAGATATTTTTTTAAAAAGGTTAATATGGGACATAATGAAAAAATCTAACATGTAAGCAGCCCCAGAAATGGAGAGAGCAAATAGGGCAGAAATAATATTTGAATAGACAATGTCTGAGAATTTTCCAAAAACCATTGAAAGACATTAAGCCAGAGATTCAAGAGTCTCAGGGAACTTCAAGAATGAGAAATGCAAAGAAAACCATAACTAGGACTCTGATAGTGAAACAGCTGCAAATCAAAGACAAAGAAAAATTCTTAAATGGTCTCAGAGAGAAAAGATGCATTACCTTCCAAGGATGGATGACCAGAACAACCGCTAACTTCTCAATAGAAGGAATGGAAAAAGGAAGACAATAAAATGACATCTTCAAAGTGCTGAAAGGAAATAACTGCCACCCTAGAACTCTATATTCATTGAAGACCCTTCAAAAATGAGGATGACATAAAGATGTTTTCAGACAAAGGAAAAACAGAATAGTTATTACCAAAGTTTTTTGTTACCAACAGAGCTTCTCTTAAAGGACAGACTAAAGGAAATTCGTTAGGGAGAAGGGGAAAAGGTCCTGAAATAAAGTATGGAGATTCCAATGAAGAACAAAGGAAAGGGTGAATATGTGGCTAAATCTAACTTAATATTGATTGGAAAAAAATTATGTCTGTGAGCTTTGAAATTCATGGCAGCAACAGAATTAAAAAGTGGGAAGAGGTAAAGGCAATTAAAATATTCTAATGTCCTTGCAGGGTCCTGGAAGTAGTAAAAGTATTAATTTTACATTAGAGTTTAACAAGTCTAGGATTGATATTGAATTTTCCTAGGGTAGTCACTAAAAAGACTGTAAAAGAATATGTAACTAACCAGTTAGTACAGGAGAAAGAAATAGAATAATAAAAATCCAAAGAAGGCCAAAAAAGGGGAAAAGAAGGACCCAGAAAGGGAGGGATAAGTAGAAAATAGTGAGGTGATTGATTTAAACCTAAACTTAATATCAGTGGGTAAGTACATTAAATATTAAAAGATAAATATTCCAATGAAAATATTAATATTGTCGAAATGGACTTTAAAGTAAGTCTATAGAAAGGTTGAAATTAAAAGGGTAGAAAAATATATACCATGCAAACACTAATTCAAAGAAGGTTGGTGTAGCTATACTTAGTTCAAAGTAGACTTTAAGACAAGAATCACTGCTAGAGATAAAAGGCACATTTCATGATGATAAAGAGTCAGTCTCTTAGGAAGATATAACAATTATAAATTTGTATGTGTGTATTAACAGCATAATTATTTAAAGTAAAAATTGATAGAAACAAAGGAAACTTTGACAAGTCTGTAATTGTAGTGGGATATTTGAACACACCTATCTCAATAATGTATAGGGCTAGCAGAAGAAAAACAGTTCAGCATGAGTATAGAACATCTGAACAAAATGATAAACAAACTTGACCTAACAGAGCAACTACAGAATAGACATTCTTTTCAATTACATGTGAAAATTTTACCCATACTGACTATAGTAAGTAAAATAATGCCCTCCTCCCCCCACCAAAGATGTCTACTTCCCGATCCCCAGAACTTGTGAATATGTTGTCACAAGGCAAAGGGAAGTAAGGTTGCAGATGGAATTAATGTTGCTAATCAGATGACCATGAGATAAAGAGATTAACTAGGATTATCTGATTTGGGCCCCAGGTAATCACAAGGGTCCTTAGATATGGAAGAGGCTGAAGAGTCAGTGTCAGAGGAAGGCAGGAAGTGTTTAGAAACTGAAAAAGGGAAAGAAATAGGCTTCCTTAGAGCCTCAGGAAGGAACGCAGGCCTGGGGATACCTTGATTTTAGCCTGCTGAGACCCATTTCAGACTTCTGACTCCAGAACTGTAAGATAATAAATTTATGTCATTTTAGGTCACTATCCTTCCAATATCTGTTACTTGCAGCTGATGCAGTTGCTAACTGATTCCAGGGTGTCCACCATTAACCGCTCTAAACAGCATGAACAGTGCATGAAGAGGTGTAGCTAGAATGTAGGCTGAATCTTGGGGATCGATAAGAGCTGAGTCTGAAGAAGTAGGGTAGGATCCTATCCACCCCATTCATTTATTCATATAGTTATTCGTGAAACATTTACAAAGCACCTACTCTGCTGGATCCTGTGTGAAACACCGAGATGCAGACATGAATAAGACAAAGTCCTTCCTCTCAAGGAGCTTGTAGGGGAAGACGGAGAATTAGACTCAAGTACAAAACAGCGGAGAAGAGCAGAGGCAGGAACATGCACCCGATGAGATCGGAGTACAAAGGACTTTTCTGGTCGCAAGTGGTGGAATCCCAACGTGTGCAGGCTAAGACCAAAAGAGTATGAGCTCCTATAGCCAAAAAGGAGGGACGGGCAGAGGAAGAATGTGGGCAGAGAGGATGCGTGAGCAAATGCAGGGAGGTAGGGAGCAGTGTGGAATGTGTGGAGAGCCAGGAGAGCTGGAGTGGCTGGAGCATAAAGCACAGGGGAAGGAGACACAAGGAGATGGAGGTGCCCACGGGCCACGCCACAGGCTTGAATGCCAGGTCGTGGCATCTGGATGTCACTTGGTAGGCGCTGGGGAACTGTGGAGGGAGGGAAGCAGTTGTTAAAGAGAGGAACACAGTGGTGAAATTTGGGTTTTAGAAGTATCACATTGACTGTGGTATAGAGGGTGAATTACAGAAGGGCAAGACTGCAGTCAGGTAGTCCTATTAGGAAGTTATTGCAGTAATACAGGTGGGATCGTGGCGCTGTGCACATGAGGAGTGCCATGAAGATGGCCAGAAGGGGCTGTACTCAGGACATAGGAGTTAGAATCAGCAGGCTTGTGATTGATTTGAGGTGGGTGATGGTAGGGGGAAGGGGGAAGGACAAGATTCCCTGATTTCTGATGGAGGCAACTGCAGGTGGTGGTGGTGCCATTTACTGAGATGGGGATGCAAGAGAGCCAGTTGGAGGAAGATGGGTTCACTTTGGGACACTGAGTTTGAAGGGTTTGTGGGACATTCTGGTGGAGATGGCCAGGGGGCATTTGGATATTTAGGCCTGTAGCTCCAGTGAGAGGCCTAATCTGGAGAGAGAAACACAGGAGCCATCAGAATCTACAAGGACATTGACAATGGAACAGTGGGAGTGGTTGAGATCCCCAAAGGACAGTCCTTAAGGTAGCAATTCTCAACAAGATGTGTGTGGGGTGACATAACTCCCTGGAAGAGTGTTTGGAATCACCAGAGAGGTTTTCCAAAATACACACCCAACCCTCAATTCCAGTAAATACTCTAGGCAGCATGACCAAGGGAAACTCCTGCTGATGAGCAGGTGACCTAGGGTAGGAAGGAATTTGAGACCATTGATAAGAGGAGGGTCAAGGTGGGCACGGAGATCAAAGGAAGAAGGAGCCAGAAAGGAAGAGAGTTTTGAGGAGACCCAGGAGAATGAGGTGCCCCAGGTGTTAGGATAGAGCAGTGATTCTCAATGGCGAGTGTGCACCAGGGGTGCTTGTGAAAAATACAGATTACTGCCCTTCACTATTCTGATGCTGTGGGGCCTTGGAATCTGCATTGTAAAGAGTTCTGCAGACACTATCTTTGGGGTGGAGAATTTCACGTAGATGGGTGTAGTCGACAGATGTATGCCAGCAGGGGGATGGGTCCACTAAGATAAAGACTAAAAGGGTCTATTGGATTCTGCTCTTCAGGAGGTCACTGGTAACCATGGAAGAGGGAATTTTGGTGGTGTCGTGGGAGTGGAAGCCAGATTGCAGTGGGCTGAAGAATGAATGGGAGGTGAGAAAGAGAAGACAGCAAGTGTGGACCCCTTTTGGGAGAAGTTTGGATCAGAGGCGGAAGCAAGAGCTTCATCCCCCTCAAAGTCCACCTTCCATCTCTTGGAGAAACTTGGCAAAGAGGATTGAGGAAATCTGGAGGCTGAGTCAGACGTCCCATGGACCCTCAGAACACACCAGGGAGGCAAGTTGGGAATCGGCAAAGGCCTGGCGCACCTCAAGCTTCCAAGTCTCAAAGCTAAACCTGCTGTGCCTGCCTTCACCTACCCATTCCAAATCCAGTCTACCATCTTCTCCATCCAAGTGATCTTTCCATAACTCAAATCTGCCCATGTTTCTGCCCTACTTAAAACCCTCCAGCAGCTACTTTCCCCCACTCTCACCTCACTTCTCTGAACCTGGCATTCAAAACCCTACTCCCCTCTGCATCTTCACCTCCACTGTCTTCACCATCCCCCTTCCCACTTGCACCACATTCATCATCTACCCAGGCCTCATGAGCCACCAGCAGTTCCCCAGTGAACTTTGTGTACCCTCCTAGCCGCTGGTCATCTTAGACTCAGCCAACTCAAGCACCACCTGTTCCGAGAGTTAGTTCCTCCCTCCTTGGAGAGAACCAGCACCTTGCCCACACCTCTACCAGAGCACAGGTAGAATGAATTACTCTCTACCTATTTGTTGACAAGACTTTCCCCACACTGGACTGTGCCTTCTCTGGGACCAAGGTCCTCATCTTACTCCCCTCTGAATCATCAGCACCTGGCCAGGGCTGAGCTCCCAGTAAATGCCAACGAATGTGAAGTGGGGTTCCACCCAAAGTACCCATCATGATAGGGTAAATGGTTAAAATATGGAGCACCCCACTGACCCTTTGATCCACCAATCAAATAATTGAATCTGCAGGTTCTTCTCCCCTCCCCCCTTTCCCTTCTCCCTAGTTGTACTCATATGTTCAGATTAATTTCTCCTAAGGGAAAGAAAAGGCAGGCTCTGGACAATGGTATCTTTAGGTCAGATGGTACAATGTCTCCCACGACTAGCACTAGGCAACTATGTGAGGGTGTGCTGCTGTGCAAGAGCCCCTGGGTTCCTTCTCCAGGAACTTAACCTTGATTTTTTCCTTTTACAAGCTACTTAACCTCTCTGAACCTTAGTTCAGATGGATGTGGTCACGAATACTATTCGAATAGTATTTCGTAACCACATCTCATTGTGGTGAGAATCAGGTGCGATTACTCATTGTAAAAGCCCTACATAATGCTACTTAATATTAGGCTTTTGAGATCCCAATAAAGTGGCATCTTAGGGTCACGACACCGACAAATTGCATTTGTTATTTCGAATGACTAGAAGAAACTCACCAGGCAATACTGCTTTTCAAAGTTTTTCTGAAAGGAGAACTTCTTAAGGTGCCCGGCTCCTCAGGCCCACTTAAGACAACTATAAGTGAAGCCCCACCTCCCCAACCTCTAAGCCACGCCCCTTTCATCGCAAATCCCTACGTTGTGGGCCCTTCAACATTGATTGACGTCTTTATTCACCAATAAGAAGTAAAATTTCCGTCAACGTCCGGTGAGGGGGCAAGACTTCCTTGCTGTTGCTAAGACACTCTTGTTTCCCTCCTTGACAACGCTGGTGGGGGGGTGCGCTCGCTGAGGCCCTGGCTCCGGCCCCCGCGGGAGCAGGTGAGGCCCGGGGGAGCGGTGGGCAGCCGGGCGGGGAGGGCCGGCCCGAAGTGGGGCCGGGAGGCATTGCGGGGCGGGCGGGGCCTCGCCCACCGCGGAGGCCCCACCTCAGCCTCTTGCCTGTTGGTCCCCAGTTCCAGGTCCTCCCAACCCCCATTTCCCTCCACCACCACTTCGGGGACCTGCGAGCTCTGTCGAGACAGTTTCGCCGTCGCGACCCTGCAGGCCGCTCCTCCCTACCCTCCCGAGGTCCTCTCCAGCTTCACGATCCCTCATCCTCCCTAACCCAACTCCTCCTCGCGCCTTGATCCTCTGTCTTTCGCAGGGTAACCCCCTCCTCCCGCGGGTGGGCCGGTGGTCGCCATCGCCTCCACCCAGACCGCTTCACTTGGGCAGTTGACGACGTGCTGGGACTCGAGGCTGGTCATTTCCCTTTTTGGCCTCAGTTTCCCTATTTGTAAACGGGAAGTTAGGTTGAATGATCTCTAAGGTCTCTTTGACGCTGGCGTTCTAGGATGTGATTCTTTGACCCAACTGTAGGCTTCCCTGACCATGTGGTCCTTTTGGGAAGTTTCGGGTGTAGTGAAAAGGACTTGGCAAACCTAATTTGGATTCCCAATTACAGGACCCTAGCAAGTTACCTAATCTCTCTGGAGTCCAGTCTGAGTATATATAGAATTAGGATACTGCAGCACATCTCCTTTGGGGATTCTGAGGATAATATGAACTTCCTTCCTCTGTCTCTTATTTCCGCACATTTTCCCCGTCTGAGAAGTGTCACCAGCTCCCTTATGGTCAGCTGTCATTTCTCCGTTTCTCCTACAAATCCACATCTCTAGCTCTGATCTTTCTCCTGGGCTTCCATGGTTAGGGAGACTTTGGGAGTGGGGGTTGGAGTAGAGATTGATATATTGATGTGATGCTTGGGCTTGATGGCTTCCCTCCTGCCCCTGATAATCCATGATTCCATGATTCCCTGCTCCTGATGAGACACCTCCATTTGTGTATCTCACCAACAGCTTAAACTCAGGAGTTCAAAAATCAGACCAGCCCGCATCTTTATCTATCCATCTGTTCTACCTGACTTCCCCTGTCTGTCTCAGTGGCATCACCATCCTCCTGGGGCATCCTCCGTCACTCTGCCACGCCCATCCCACTTAGGCAGTGTCGGGTCTTTGATTGTGCCTCTGCAAGGGTCTCACATTCTCTCTATGCCTAAAGCCACCGTCCTGGTTCAAGTTTTTAATGCCTGTCACCCGGGCCATGGCTGTAGCTTCCTAACTGGTGTTCCTACCTCCAGTCTCCCCTCCCGTTAACCCAGCCCACCAGAATAATTGCCCCAAAACATGACCATGTCACCAGCCCCCAAGACACTTCCAAAGGGCTTCTCTTTCTCCACTAAAAATATCCATACTTCTTAAGCCTGGGTCTTAGGGCCCTGCTATATATCCACAACCTGACCCCAGTCTTTTTTCCCAGCCTACTTTCTCTTTTCTCCCTTGCCAAGTTCTGTCCTCAGGCCAAATTGGACTGTTGGACTTTCCCAGAAAACGCTTCGAGCTTTCTGCTTTGACATCACTGTGTTTGTTCATCTCTCTGCCTGGAAGGTCTTGCTCACCTTGCCCACCCATCAGGATTCCCACTCACCTTTTAAGGTCTGACTCAAATGCTGCCCCTACCACCAAGCTTTTCTTGCTGTCCTCTGCCCCCTCCAGAATTCTCCTATTTCCTCTATCTTTGCACCCAGCTTGTGGCACTTACTGCTTTCTGCCATGAACCATAGTTAATTCCTTGTGTATGTGTGTTGGTCTGTCATATTGGATTGTATGCTCCTTGAAAGCAGAGACTGTCTCTTGTTTATAGCAGAGTAGTTGAAAAAGCTTAATCCTGAAGTCATATATAGCTGATTGAATCCTAGCTCCTCCATTTATTAGCTGGGTGGAAAGTCACTTTGCTTTTCTCAGCCTGAGTGTTCATCAGAGAAGTAGGGATAATAGTGCCCATCTGACAGAGTTCTTAGGGGGAGTAAATGAACACCCATCCTGTTGTCTTGCTCAAGGTCAGTGCTTGATAAATGTTATTGAATGGATTTGATAAGTCCTCTCCCTTCCCAGGGGGCAAATGAAATATAATTTAATTACAGTTTAGATATTTGTTGGGCTTCTGCCATGTGTCAGACATTGGACTTGTCAGAGAACAGAGCAAGTCCTTCAGCCCCAGGTGATTGTCTGGACTCACGACGCACTGCTGAGTCGTGACTGGTTGTGAGATGTCACCAATAGTTAGCGATTGTGACTGATTTTTTTAAAAAAGTAAATCAGGGCAAACTCCAACTCATTTCTGTGATAACGTCATTCTTAGTCCCTTACGTTCAAGCAAATCTGTTCTCTTGAGTGGGAAAGGAGGAGGTAGGTGGGAAAGTGGGGGGTGGGAGACTGTGTAATCCGCTGTCTGTAGTAAGCATCTGTTCTCCTGTGGAGCTGATGTCTGTGATAGTTATGGCTTTTTGTTGTACTTTGTATCCTGACAAAAATGTTTGGATTTGGGTATGTCCATGAGGGTGTACCACATGAGTCAGTGTTGTTTATTGCATCATCTTATACATAAAGAAAATGTCTTGGTCTCTACCTCCTCATCTTTCTCTCTCCCTCTCTCCCTCTTTCTTTCCTTCCCTCCCCCTGGTTTAAGACACATCAGAAGTTTTCACTGGACCTCAGTGAAATGAGAAAAAATAAGGGTGATATGAAAAAAAAAAAGCCTTTGTGTGCATGAAAGGTAACTTTTCTTGAGCAGGACTGTTCTTTATCCTGCGATCGTCTCTTTCTTACTCTTAAAACTTTCTTTTATAGTAGATGATGCATTTTTTTTAATAAATTTATTCGTTTATTTATTTATTTATTTATTTTTGGCTACGTTGGATCTTTGTTGCTGCACAGACTTTCTCTAGTTGCGGCGAGCGGGGGCTACTCTTTCTGGCGGTGCACGGGCTTCTCATTGCGGTGGCTTCTCTTGTTGCGGAGCACAGGTTCTAGGCGCACGGACTTCAGTAGTTGTGGCAGGCAGGCTTAGTTGCTCCGCGGCATGTGGGACCTTCCCGGACCAGGGATCGAACCCGTGTTCCCTGCATTGGCAGGCAGATTCTTAACCAGTGCACCACCAGGGGAGTCCCAGATGCATTTTATTTTATTATTTATTTATTTACTTACTTACTTACTTACATCTTTATTGGAGTATAATTGCTTTACAATGGTGTGTTAGTTTCTGCTTTATAACAAAGTGAGTCAGTTATACATATACATATGTTCCCATATCTCTTCCCTCTTGCGTCTCCCTCCCAGATGCATTTTAAACTGATTGTGAAATCCAGATCTTCCGTGTTGTTTCCTGACTTCACCACTGACATCTTAGACGAATGCTCTCAAGTCCTTAGGTTCCTTTCTCCTCACCTTACGAGCTTTGCCCTTTGTTTGCCAGAAGGCAGAGGGCGGACGTGTCAGGGAAAGGCAGGAGGATAACCAAGGTGCCGAGTGTGTAGCCCCGTTACGGCTGGAAGTAGGAGGCCTGCCTGGACAGGGGGCTGGACCAGTGGCTGCCGAGGCTTGACATTATTTGTGTTACTGTCTTGTTTCCTACTTGCTTGTGACAGGAAAGCAAGCACAGAAGGTAGCGTCAGAAGAATAGACATGGGCTCCGATCCTGGCTCTGTCATTGCTGGCTGTGTGCCCACAGGCCAGCCCCCAAACCTCTCTGAGCCCCAGTGTCTTGTCTGAGAACTGGGAGCGGGTGCCGCCCCCACAGGTTGTTATGGGATGAAATGAGGCGGTAAGTGTGAAAGCGCAGTGTCACCACACCACAGCCCCCGGCCCAACTGTGTTTACCAAATTTCCTTGTGACTCCTTCCTGCTTCAGTACTAACAGCACTGGGAGGGGGGGAACTCAGTGAGTGTTGGTTTGTTTGGCCTAGCATTTAGCTGTTTAGTTGGCTGGAATATGAAGAAGGGCATTGCACTTCCCCTTCCTTCCACACCAGTAGCAAGAGCTGACATTTACTGTGAGGCAGAGTCTATTCTTAGGCCCAGTTTCCAGATGAGAAAACCAAGGCCTAGAGATGTAAACGCTTATCCGAGACAGACCGAGGTGTGAAGTCAGACCTGCCTGTGGAGCACGATGCCGTGCTCCAAGCGTGTCTCCCACCTCTCGGATGCCGGAAGGTGGTAAGGGGTGGCGAGCCGTGGTCCACGAGCCAAGCGTGTTCCAGGCGCTGAGTGGCTTGGGGTGGGGGGTCGGGGTGCTGGCTGACACTTTTGGCCTTATTTCCCAGAATTCATTCACTTTTCCTTCCTCCTTCCCACATCCCCTAAGCCTCTTAAGGATTCTTCCCAAACACTTCAAAAGCAAAATAATAAATAGGGACTGAGGTCATTGCCACAGAAGAACAAGGGGCACAGGCTTTGACAAGAGGATGAGATGGAGAGCCCCGCCTCTGCCTCCTGTTTCCTAGGAGAAGCCTCGCATCAGACATGGGCGAGGCTGTGTAAAGCTTCAGAGGGGCCCTTGGGTAAGGAGGAGAATAAAGGGCAGAGAGGGAGCAAGGCTGCCACTGGCTCTGTGTGCCAGGACAGGCCCCAGGACGGTCAAGCTCTGGTACCCAGGAGATTCAAGTGCCCTGGCCAGGGGCACACTTACATTATTAAAGGGCTCTCTTTTAGACCCAACGCAACTTCTTCCTGGCCTGATCCTGCCAGGCACACACTCATTTGCATGGAAGATTTATAAGGTTATTAAAACCTCTAGTTCTGCTATTTTCGGTAGCATTCTATCAGCAGGGTTTTAAAATCGTGGCTGAATGACTGTAGCTGTACTGTAATGATACAGCATCATAAAAAATTCTCCTACCTCTCTGGGTTTGGAAACACATCATCTATAACTGTTCCTTTTCATTCTGTGAGTCTCATTCCTTTTGGATTCCCCAGGAGTACGTGCAGTGGGTAGGAAAAGTATTTGCAATCGTGATACTGAATAAATGTGGTGGAATTATATTGACAAAGTGCTGGCTGATAACATGGTGGCTGTAAGAGCAGTGTGACGCTGAGCGCGGAGAGCTCTGCAATTTCAAAACGCTCACGTGGGGCTTCCCTAGTGGCGCAGTGGCTGAGAGTCCACCTGCCGATGCAGGGGACGCGGGTTCGTGCCCCGGTCCGGGAAGATCCCACATGCCGCAGAGCGGCTGGGCCCGTGAGCCATGGCCGCTGATCCTGCGCGTCCGGAGCCTGTGCTCCGCAACGGGAGAGGCCACAACAGTGAGAGGCCCGCGTACCGCAAAAAAAAAAAAAAAAAAAAAAAAGCTCACGTGCATCTACTTGGTGCTCTTGGCAGCTCTCTGAGAATGAGAAGGTGGGATTATCCCATTTCGCTGAGGAAACCAAGACTCAGGAGGTTAAATTACTTGCCCAAGGCTGCAAAGCAAGGAAGAGGGCAGAATTGATTTCAGTTATAGAGCTAGTATTCCAGCCTTAATATTCCGCCTCGTGATCCTGTCCTTTCTCTTCTCTACAAGGTGATGTCCCCCCTAAAAAAAACTGTCCCCGTGGCTTTTCCACTTTGTTCCTGAAGAATGGGCTTTGGTAATACTTCTGAAGTCTTGTTTCATCAGGATTCCATGTGTTGAAGCAGAGTCCAAGCAGCGGTCACAGACCCTGACCTCCCCGAGGGCACACGTATGCACAGTTGCCTCCCAGCTCCCCTCCACACTAGCGCTTTTTAGCCCAGAGGATAAATTGGATTGAGTTGAAATATTCAGGTGGAAGGGGCCTAAGCAGCTGCTTCAGCACTGTAAGTTGTTCCCACTTGAAAACCTCAGGAGGCAATGGAAGCTTAAAGCCCTTATTCTTTTATCATCAGTGTGGCCCCGCACCTTCTGTCACCCCTTGGTGATGTGGAAGAGGAGGCAATAAAGTGGCCTTTACCGAAGACAGCTAGGGGGACAGGGCGCAATGGGACCCTGACATTAACGAGAAAGGACAAAATGATTCACTGGCTTTTGTGAAATAAGAAACTTCAGCAGAGAGTACAATGAGATTGTACTTGGTAATTTGCAGGCTTATATATAGAGACAAACAGAAACTGCTAATATCTGAGTGGTACAAATGCCCAGAACGATGAGGTAAGAGGGGCTGTCTGTCCGCTGGGAAATCAGAACGTACCTATGCTGTGGGGCGTGGGGTCGGTGCCAGACTTCCAGCCTCGCTCGAGGGGGCCGACCACATGGAGTGGCGCTGAGGACTTCTGCAGCATCAGAGAGTGGGATAAGATCGAGAGCACAGCCCAGAAAAAGTGCACGGAAAGCTCAAGACTTGGCCAAACAAGGGTCAAGTTCGCATTGGAACAGTAGACACCGAAAGGGAAGATCAAACGTTCCTCTCACTGCTGGGCTCACAGGAGCCATGCTAGGGGTCACGCCCTAGAGGTCAGGCGTGCGGGCGCCCACTATGTGTCGTTGCCGTGCGGAGGCCTTGTGAGGAGGGGTTGGGGTGACCGTCC
Source organism: Hyperoodon ampullatus (assembly GCF_949752795.1). Lineage (NCBI taxonomy): Eukaryota > Metazoa > Chordata > Mammalia > Artiodactyla > Ziphiidae > Hyperoodon > Hyperoodon ampullatus. The sequence continues at coordinate 35,711,105 of NC_136924.1, read as the reverse complement.
CAGATCAAACCCCAGCTTTGCCCCTCAGTAGCTGAGTGACCCTCCATTCATGCAGGCCCTAACTCGTGGGGTCGTTGGTGGCATGGGGCTGAGTAAGCACACGTGGAGCACTTAGAACAGTGTCTGGCCCACAGGAAAGCCAAGAGATGTCACCCGTCATTACCTGCCCATTAGTTACTGCGCTAGGCATCTTCAGGGTTCGGTGGCCGTGCACTGAAAGCAGATTTATTTGGAAATGTGAGAAGTGCTGGAATAACATTATTTGGCTGTATTTGGTCCAATAAGGATGGTTACAAAGGACTTAACGACATGGCAGTTTGTATTTGTTTGTATTAGTAGTACTTCTGAGATTAAAAGTTCTTTGAATTATAGGATAAAGAGAAATACCAGAATTTCCAGCACTGCTTCCAGTCCTTTAGGATCCAGGCCCATCTCTTTAGAAAAAGCCCCATCTGTTTTTCCATAACTAGATTTGGAAAGAAAAACAAAAATCTATACATGTGTATTAGGCTTTATAACTTTTCAGTCATATCCTTGTGTGATTCCCCCAGGAGCCAGAGGGAGGGAAGGACAATTTACTGAATGCCTACCATGTGCCTGGCGTACATTGTCTCATTTGATTCTCATAACAGCCCCATGAGATAGATTGGACTACCTTTGTGTTACTGATGAAGAATCTGAGGTCCAAGGCCACGCAGCTAGTGAGCAGTAGGACCAGTACTAATGCCTAAGCCTCCCAGCTCCTGGGCCAGCCAGACAGGTGGCCTGAGGGAGTGGATGAGAAGAGCTGGGCTGCCAGGCATTCTAGGGAGGGCACAGAGCATTGCTGGTCCCCTTCCTCCCACAGAGCAGGGACCTGCGGAAGGAGGCACGTGTTTGCCCATAAACCCAGGACTGTTGAACGTGACCTGACATCTCACTTCCTAACCAAGTCTGCTGGGGAGCAAGGACCGTGTACATAGTGGGCATGCAGAGAAGCTACATTCCTTAATTGCGAGCTCAAGGCTCCACCCTCAGCCTGGCCCGCAGTCAGTATTTGTCTTGATAATGACAGTGTGGGCTTGCAGCATCGTACCAACGTGTTCTTAACTGGGTCCCAGCATCTCGTGTTGACTCATCCTCCCGTCTGCAGACTTGCTGGCCATTTGGAAAAGGATGCAGAGGAGTTGAGATGGGGAGGTGTCAGATTGTTACTGAGACATTTCTAATTTGCGATGTATGGTTTTTAAGCCAACTCATTTCTCCTGGTTTTTCCTGTTTCCTACAGCACCCCTTGGAAAAAGACATTTTCTGCTCCCACCAAGCTGGCTGGGCCTGCTTCCTGAATCTCCTGGGTGTGTCTTAATTACCCGTCCCAGCACCTCCTGAAAGCCCCACTCTCTCCTCCTGGTCACAGAGGAAGGATCATGGGAGAAACAGAAGGGAAGAAAGATGAGGCTGATTATAAACGACTGCAGACCTTTCCTCTGGTCAGGGTAAGCCCTGGAGGAGGGAGGCAGGTAGCCAGCAGGCCCCACAGAGCCTTAGAGAGAGGCAGGGGGAGCTTGTCCCCTGCAGAATAGCAGTGGGAGGAAGTTAAGAAGGGCTCTGTTGGCCAGATCTAGAGACCGAGGGGTCAGCAGTGATTCATCCTTTCATTCATTCATTCACTCGACAATTATTCATTTAGGCCACCTACTATATATCGGGCACTGTTCTAGGCACTGTGGATGTAGGAGTGAACAAGACAAAGGCCTGGCCCACATGAAAGAAAGGTTTAAAGAACATAATTTCAGGTAATGAGTGCTATGAAGAAGAATAAAGCAGGTATAAGGGGCTGGAGAATAGAGGATGGCTTCTAGAAAGGTTCCTCTGATCAGACACCTGAATAAAATTAGGGAGCAAGCCTTGTGAAAGTCGGGGGGAGAACTTTCCCCAAGCAGGGGAGGCAGCAGGCACAGAAAGCCTGAGTAAGCTCAGCCTTTGGGAGGAACAGAAAGAAGGCCAGTGTGGCTGGAACAGGGTGCTAAGGGGGTGGCAGGACATGAGTGTCAGCGTGACAGCAGGGCCAGGCCTCAGAGACCTGGGGGCCATGGTGAGAAATGTGGATTCTATCCTGAGTTCAAAGGGGAACAGTAAAGAGCTTCAAGCAGAGTGGGAGTGCTGGGATCCGTTTTACATTTAGCATTTCTAAAAGATCACTCTAGCTGTTGGAAGGAGAATGGATTTTAGGGAACCAGGGTGGAAGTGGGGAGACCAGTCAGGATGCTATTGCAGAGGCCCAGAGAGATGTGGGTGGCCGGGTCCAGGTCACAGAGTAGAGGTGGCAAGACATGGTAGGATTCTGGACAGATCTTGAAGCTAGAGCAATAGAATTCACTGGCGCATTGCATGCTGGGTACAAGGGAAAGCAGGCCAAGGGTGACTGCTAGGGTTTATTTTGTCCTGAGCCTGGGAGGGAAAACTGTGTCGATTACCAAGAGAGGGAAGACGGAGGAATAGGTTTGTGGGAAAAATCAAGAGTTATCTTTCAGACATCTGAGGTTGTCAAGTAGGCAGTTGGACACAGGAATCCGGAGCCCAAAAAAGAAGTTAAAGCTAAGGATGAACATGTGGGAACCCTCCCTGCATAGAAGATGTGTAAATCCACGGAGCAGGGTGGAGTCCCTAGAGAGCAGATAGCTGGAGAAGAGGCGAGGGTGGAGACAAAGCCCAGAGGAGGAGAGACATCCAGCAAAGTGGCCCGAGAAGGAGCACCCAGAGGGGCAGGAAGAAAAGCAGGAGCCCTCAGAGGGGCCACACCATCTCTTCAGGCTTCTGGGCGAGTCAGCTGTGCTCTGAGGCTACTGGTAAACCGTGCCCGTGGCCGGCAGGCTCCTGCCTGGGCCAGCCTTCATCCCGTGTCTGTCGCTGTAACACGTTGGTTGCACAGGGGCCCGGGGCGTAAGAGCCCGCGAGGCTTAGCTTGATTCCGTCAGGAGATGGGTCATCTCTCTGGGCTCTGCCCGGGGCTGTGCCGGGGCAGCTCCCCGGTGTCCGTGCCTTACGCTTGGGACAGAGGCCAGCCCAGAAGGCAGGTCACAGGCTGAGGCGCTCTCTGTTTGTCCCCTGCCTTGTCTCCAGCACTCGGACATGCCAGAGGAGATGCGAGTGGAGACCATGGAGCTGTGTGTCACGGCCTGTGAGAAATTCAACAACAACAACGAGGTATTGCCATCAGTGCAGGCGGCCCCTCATGTCTTTGGTGACCCCTGTGGCCCCAGACCCCACAGCCAGCTCCAGAGGGTCCTGCTGGGACCAGGCTAGAGCCTTCCTTGGAAGCATTCGTACCATGGGGAAGGCCGGTGAGGGGAGAGACCGGTGCTGTCTCCGGTACCGATCCGATGCTCACGCCCAGCCCTAGAGGGAGAAGAGCCAGAGGGCTTTCCGTGACGCCCCTGCCCATGTTCCCAGTCTCAGGGGGGCTGCTGAATAGGGTACCTTTCCCCTTGGCTCCATCCCAGTGGAGAACAGAGGCCCGCCCAGGCATTCCTTCATGTATCCATTCATCCATGCAAGAAAGATGTTAAACACATCCCTTTGCCAGGCACCGTTCTAGGTGCTGGCGATAACGACAGGTCAGCATCGACGCAGGGATGTCATTCATCAATCTGGTCGTGAGCAAGAAAGAAGTCAGTGTCATGGCAGCTCGGGTGAGGCCGGCCCTGGCTAGTGAGAACCCAGGCTTTGGGCCAGGGAGGCCCAAGTGCACGTCCCTTCTCCAGCCCCTCCTAGCTCTTGAACCTTGCACAGGCCATTTCTTATCACCCAGTGGCCTAGTCTATGGCCAGGGGTGAGGGCGCTGCCAGTGCCCGGCAGGTGCCTGAGCACGGGGCTCACCCCGCAAAGGCTGGGCCTCCGCCCCACCCGCAGACCTCTTCTCGAAAGAGTGAGCACAGGAAGGAGGGAGCTGCTGCCGTAGCCGAGGGAGCCAGGCCAGCTTCTGTCCCAGAGCTCAGCAGACCCATCGGGGAAAAGCCTTTCTGTTCCCTGAGGGTCAGCCTGACACCCTGTGGTGACGATGGTAGTCCATGCGGTCTGCGGCGTGCTCTCCGGGGGCTTGTTCACTGAGTGCTGAGAACAGCCTTGTGGCCCTGGCACTGGACGCGGGCACTAAGGGCAGAGCCAGAGCTCCAGCCCGGGGCCCTGTGTCAGGCCCGAGGCCCGCTCTACCGCCTCGCCAGTGTCTTCTGACTGATGAGGTGGTGTCTGGTTCCCTGTCCCTGTGTAACGACAGCCCCTGGCAGGAGGGTCCCCGCGCGGAAGCCCTGTCCGAAGGTTCCGTAAGCAGAACAGCAATATCAGGCCACAGGCCTTTCCCTTGCCAAGACTTCTGCGTTCCGGAGTGGCACTGACTCACGCCCACCCTCTCCCCGAAACCTCCCTCCCTGATGAGCGTCCTCTTGGTTCCAGAGCGCCGCCAAGATGATCAAAGAGACCATGGACAAGAAGTTCGGCTCCTCCTGGCACGTGGTGATCGGCGAAGGCTTCGGCTTTGAGATCACACATGAGGTGAAGAACCTCCTCTACCTGTACTTCGGGGGGACCCTGGCTGTGTGTGTCTGGAAGTGCTCCTGACGCTGTCCCCCACCCCTGCCCCTGTCCCCCCCAGGCCTTCTCCTGCTGTTCCCCTGGGGTGGGGAGCAGCCCCAGGCAGGTCCTGACTTTCCAGAGGAAAGCCGGGCTCTTTTCTGTTGTCCTGTTTCCTGAGCCACGCCCAGTGTGTGAATTTGCTGACATCTCTGTCCCCAGGCTCGCAGCCATCTCACGCTGAGTCCCAGGGTGTGAGGGGGCGGCACGGGAGGGGTGGGGAGATGTGACAGGGTAGAAGGAGCGGGGGAGGTGGAATTTCTCTCACAGGGACGTGCCAGCCCCACCTCTCCGGGTGGCTGCTCAGCCCTCACAGCCCGGGAGCCCCTCGCTCCCACCCGCAGCACTGCAGGCAGGTGTCCGCTGTCCTCGTCTTTACGGGCCATATGCAGATGGCCTCGAGAGGGAGTCTGTCCTCGGGGGTCACTGGCGCTTCTCTCCTTGTCCTCCGGAGAAGTGGTGACCCCCACCCCACCCCAGAAGCCCCTTTCCCAGCCTGACCCCCGGCTGAACAAGCCACTGCGTCTCGTCCGGCCGACAACTCCACAGCCCCGGGCTTTGACGTGAGGACCAAGCAGCCTGTCCCCCTCCGTCCCCTCCCCGCTCCCCAGCCTCCAGGCTGCGTGAACCTGTTACCTTGCCTCACCCATGCAGTTGGTAACCAGTGGCTGAGGGTGTGGGAACTGTGACCGCGCAGTTTCTCGAAGTGTCACTGACCTCCGGTGAGACGCCTGGGCCAGGAGTGCCCTCGCCGTGAGGCCTGTTTCAGCAGGGAAACCTGGCCTGCCACTTACTTCTCATCAGGGACCGCATGCTGATTTGTACTTCTTATCTCTGCTGGGTTTTCTATATTCTTTTTGAGTGTGGGGAGAAGGGTTTTAGTAGAAGGGTGAATCCTATTTTACACAGCGGTCTTATTTATATGAATGTCTTGGTTTTTACAATTAAAATAACCAAAAACTGACCTTGATCTACAGTCTCTTGAGGTTGGGGGGAAGGCAGGCTCAGTATCCTCAGGCTGTGCTGGGTCCCAGGAACCCGGAGAAGCTTCTGGCCGGACCGCAAGGCTGCCGGAAACCCTGTGCCCAGGCACAACCCCGCGCGCCCGGGCCCTGCCCCCTCCCTGTTCCGTCACGGGTGCGGACTGAGCGCAGTTGGATGGGGCCCCGTGGACACTGACTGAGACACCCTTGGTGGCCAGACTGAGCCACTATAAAGACGTTTTCGGTCTCACATAATGTAGTTCAGTTCAAAGATGTTTATTCAGCAGCATTGAGTGCCAGGCCCCGGGAGTGGGGACACAAAGATGGAGAAGCCACAGACCCTGCCCTCAGTGAGCTCACAGTCTATCTCAGAAGAACACTTGAACCCAGTTGTTTCAACTGGCTGTGAAAAGTGGTGTAATAAAAGAGAGGACAGGACGTGGTGGGGTGGAAGGAGGGCTCCATGCCCAGCCCAGAGAGTGATGGGGAGCCTCCGAGGGGGGTGAGCCCTGAAAGCCAATTCTTGAAGCGAGAGTGGGATTTTCCCCAGGGAGGAGATGCTCCAGGCCGAGGGACGGTGGGGATAAACGCACAGAGGAGGAAGTGGCTTGAGGATGAGGGGCTGCACTGCAGGCCCGAGAAGCCCCTTCAGCTCAGGGGCTGGCTCCGGAATCTGAGTCTTACACCCCAAAATGCAGGGTCTGGGCAGAGCTGGGACGGCCTGTCCTCCTCCCCAGCCCACTGTCCCTGCGCTCACGGGGCCTCCTAGGACATTCAGGCCTGGCAGTCCTGGCCCCTGGCCCAGTCACAGCCTCCTGAGGCTGAGGGTCCAGTTGTAACGGGATCCATCAGCAGCTTTGCTGGACAGCATCCTGTCAGTCAGCTAAGCTCTGCTCAAAGACCCGAGTGGCTGAGCAGGGAGAGGAGTGCCGTCGGTCCACCTGAGAACCTCACACGTGCTCGCTGAGTTGCTGCTGCGCGTGGTGAGGTCCTGAGCTCAGTGCAATGGGGCAGAAAAGAAGGAGAAGTCAGGGTCACTGCCCCAAGGCTGACCATCTGGATCTAACTGTGGAGCGGGTCCTGGCCCTCTGGGATTTGGGGGGTGCAGGGGGCAGCTCCTTGACCTCAGATCTGCGCTGGCCCGAGCCCTGTGCCACGCCGGGTGCTGCCGGGAGATTGGCGAGGCGTGCAGATGGGAGTACAAGGAGAGGGGGTGCAGAGGCCCGGAATAGCTATGGTTTAGTAACTGCCAGCTTTGCGGCTGTTCTCTCCTTTAATCTGCCACACGTGGGTGCCAAAAAGTAAGACAGGCTCAGCCCGCATCCCAGGCGGTGGGGTGGCAGTGGGGAGTGTGGGCTCTGAGGTCCACAGAGCTGGCTCAGGCCCAGCCCTGCTCTTCCTAACCTCTCTGTGCCTCAGTTGCTTTGTCTATAAAATGGGGATAAAAGGAACCAGCTCCTGAGGTTGCTGGGAGTCTCAGGCCTGCACCTGGAGCAGGTGGTACCCCTGCGGGGCACACTCTGCGTGCTTGGGCGTGCTGCTCTCTTCCCAGCTGGAGATGGGGTGCTGACACCCAGCTCCCCCAGGACGGGGTGGAAATTCAGCAAGATTTTACAAGCCGGCACTGTACTGAGTGCTGGTGTGGAGAGGGCGGTGTGCCCACTGTCGAGATTGGGCCAGGTGACCCGGGGCCGTCGCAGCTGTGTTTCCCAGACACTTCTTCTCTTGACCTCAGTGGCTTTCCTTTCCTCTGCTCCCTGAGACCTGTGCCAGCCGTGGTCACCCTGACCTTCCTCACAGGCCCCTCCCTGCTCATGGCCAGTGATTCAACAAGCAGTTGCTGACAGGGGCTGCAACAGGAGAGGGTCATGACAATGCGGAATGCATCGGAACACACTGGGCTTGGCAGTGAGGGGCTGGCAGTCCATTGAGGGAGGCAGACCCAGGAGCAGAAAAGCAGGATGCATTTAAGTAATCTGCTAGTGGGGAGGGAGGGTGGGGTTCAGGGGAATGTGGGGTTCCGGGAAGGGAGCAGCTCTCACTGCCCAGGGAACTGGGGGAGGTGTCACAGAGGAAGTGGCGTTGAACTAGGCCGTGGCATTTCCAGGGGAGGGATGAGACGGGGGAACGCCTGGGGAAGGCACCCTCGGGTGAGGGGGCAGTGGCATGTGCAGAACTACGGGGGCCTGAGGAAGCTGGTGAGGTGGATGTGGAGGGCAGTGGAGGACTTGGGGGTGCAGCTCCCAAGAGGGCGGAGGGAGGAGGAATGGGCTGAAGGTGAGGGGTTTCTTCTTTTTTTTTTTTTTTGCGGTGCGCTGGCCTCTCGCTGTTGTGGCCTCTCCCGTTGCGGAGCACAGGCTCCGGACGCGCAGGCTCAGTGGCCATGGCTCACGGGCCCAGCCACTCTGCGGCATGTGGGATCTTCCCAGACCGGGGCCCGAACCCGTATCCCCTGCATTGGCAGGCGGACTCTCAACCACTGCGCCACCTGGGAAGCCCGGTGAGGGGTTTCTGGGGTTGAGGACGAGGAAGCTTCCAGCTGTTGAGCTTCCCCCACTTGGCAGGCACTGGGCTCCCTCCCTTATGACCGCGATGTCCTGTATCCTCAACAGACCTCCGAGGTGGTGATCACTGTCCCCATTTACAAATGAAAACACTGAGGCTGGGTGGGCGAGGTATCTTGCCCAGGTCCAGTTAGGAAGCGACTTCAGCCGGGACCTAGACCCCGGCCTGCCGGCCTCAGCGGCCCTGCTCGTCAGGGCACAAGCTGCGTTCATAGGCCTGCTGTTTACCTCCCACCCAGTGGAGAGCTGGGGTCCCCATGGCCAGTCCGCGCCTCCGTCCGTCGGGCTCCCAGCAGCTTCCTTCCGCCGGCAGCAGGCCTCCACCTCCCCTCTGCTCGGCCTGCCGCAGCCCCCGGCATTCACTTAATGGTGGCAGCCACCACCAGCCCCAGCCCCTCCGGAGCCGTCTGTGTGTGGGCAGCGGTGACTCGCCCACCGACACCTCAGTCCCCTCTGCTGGGCCCAGACAGAGTCGGCGTAGGGGAGATCGCAGCCTTCTCTGGACACGTCTGGAGGCCGGGTCACAGGCCCCGGCCCTCTGCCTGGGAGAGCAGTGCGCGCCGGCCAGGGAGAATGAAACGCCGGTCACCCCACTGGGGCCCGCACAGACGCCAGAACCGCAGGCCTCACCAGCAGGGGAGGGTGGGGAGTGGGAGGGGGCCAGGGGCACCGAGGCCGTCAGTGGGAGGAGACGAAGAGCAAGGACTTGGTAATGGGGCCCGTGGCATCCAAGGCGGCACGCACGCGGCCAAGGGGGCGGGCCTGTGGAGAAATCTTCTGGTGAATAGTTAATGTTGTCTTGGAAGTGATGCAGAGACGCTCCAGGATCCCGCTTAGCCTACTTCCTGCTCCTCTGGAGAACAGAGCCTATGGGCAGGCAGGGGGTGTCCCCTTGGCTTGTGGGCTCCCCAGCCAGTGTCTCCCCCTCCCCGCGGCACGACTGACAGAGCTGTGAAGCAAGGCTTACCTCCTTGGGAACAGGGAGCAGAAACATCGGAGGGTGTCCTTCAGACCCCTCCCCCAAGTCTGGGGGGGGAATTGTTCAATTTTAGCCATAAGCCACCACCCTGTTCTATTTTCCTTTTGTTCTCCTCATCTCATATTTAAAGCAACCACCTCCCACTGCCAGCTGCTGTCTTCAATCCTTAGAAAGATGGGGCGGGGAGGGGGTGGGGTGGGGTAGAAAGGGAGCAAGCTTAGGAGGCAGAAGACCTGAATTAGTATTCATAATATTGCCAAACTATTGGGTGCCCCAAGTGTTCCAGGCCCTGCACTAAGCATTTTAAACTCTATCTCATTTAAGTCGTACATCCCCCCGTGAGGAGATACTCTCAGTATCCCCCTTTTACAGATGAGGTATCCCAGAGAGGTCAAGCTCCGGGTCACACAGCCAGGATTCACCGTAGGCCTACAGGACACCAGAGCCCAGCTCTTAAACCTCCCCGGGAATCTGCCCGCCAGCTGGGCCAGCCACTCTGCTTCTCAGATCTCAGTTTTCTCACCTGCAAAATAGGGTTCCCAGCTTCTGCCCTGCCTCCTTCCCAGGGTTACTGTAGGGCACCAAGGAGATGGTGGCCATGGAGGTGGAATTGCTTTAAGGTTAGAAGTGCCGATTGGGGATTGGGGTCAGGGCCAGTCTGGGGAGCCATCTGCTGCCCTCGGGCCCCCACTTCCACTGGGAGACTTGGGAGTCTGGAAGGTTGGGCTCAGTAGGGCAGGTAGGTAATTTCCTCCAAGGCCCTGTCGGCACCGGTGCCCTGCAGGGTCAGAGCATGAGAGGCAGGGTGACCACACACACACACATCCAGTGGCCAAGGATCCCAAACAGCCGGGACCAGACCTTCCGTCTTGAGCCGGGAAAGACAGTCCCAATAGCAGGCTGTGTCTGTCCTTCCAGCCTCAAAATGGCCCATTGAAGTGAGCTGGGTAAATTCCCTGAGGATCCCCTGCCCTAACAGTAGGGAAATGGCTTCATAGAGAACTTGGGATGTGCCAGAAATGGGGGCTGGCCTGGGGCAGAGGTTTCTCCTCCACATATCAATAGCCTCAGAGATGTGGTAAGAGTGGTGCCAGCTCCTCTAGGACTCTTCCCCCCTTGTGGTCCCTGGACACTCCATCTAGAGGGTCCCTTTGTGTCCCCACTATGCCTCATCTTCTGTCCTGGTATCTACACTTGCTACGTTTTATTGACTTGATGGTGGAGACTATGGCTTATCTCTCTATCACAGGGCCTGATGTGTATCAAAGATGCATTGTGGGGCTTCCCTGGTGGTGCAGTGGTTGAGAGTCCGCCTGCCGATGCAGGGGACATGGGTTCGTGCCCCGGTCCGGGAAGATCCCACATGCCACGGAGCAGCTGGGCCCGTAAGCCATGGCCGCTGAGCCTGCGCGTCCGGAGCCTGTGTTCCGCAACGGGAGAGGCCACGACAGTGAGAGGCCCGCGTACCGCAAAAAAGAAAAAAAAAAAAAGATGCATTGTGACTAGTGAGCAAGAGAATAAAGATGGTTGGAGGGAGGAATGGATGGATGGATGGATGGATGGGTGATAAATGAGAGGAAAAGTCTTCTCTGGGAAGCTCAGAGCAACAGGGCACACGAGGCAGGCACATCAGTGACAGCTGGGTCAGGGGCGTCCCTTGATTTCTGATGCCCTCGGCCAAATTTCCTGGCCCCTCACAGGAGGCCTCAGGTTTATTTGGGACTCAGAAAGTCACTCCCCTTTGATCTGGTTCGTAAGAAAAGATGAAGACTCAGAAGCAGCACGAGTGGGTTCCCAAGGCTGGAAGAGCTTGCTAAGGAACAGTGAGAAGAGCATCCGGGTTGTGGTCAGACCTGAGATCCAACACCAGCTCCACCACTTGCTGGCTGTGTAGCCTTGAGTGAGTCCCTGTTCCTGAGCCCCATTCTCTTCATGGGTAAAGAGGGATGAAGTCCTTGTCCTCGTATCCCAGAGGTCACTGGGAGGATCAGGCATAGGAGCAGCAGTTGAAAGGGGGTCAGGGATGAGCCACTGCTATTACAGCCTCTGCCAGAGCGTCGTCATTGGCAGGTGAGCCTTCAACGCGGACCCTGCACCCCAGGTTGGCCTGTGACGACCGCCTTTTGCCTGCTCTCCTGGTGCTCTTCCCGGCCATCACTCAGCAATGATTTAATGAGCTCCGGAGGTGCCAGGCCCTGTGCAGAGGAAATAGGCACCCACTGTGGTCCCTTGCCGTTGGGGAGACAGTCTAGGGCAGACGAGCTCTAAAGAGGCTTCCTGGAGAATGCTGTGCAGCCCGAGCAGAGATAAGCTGGTGGGTGTTCAGCAGACGCACATTCCAGGCAGAGTCCCCTGCGGAAGCCCCCGATTGCCCTGGCAGGCGCAGAAACTCTCCCTTGAACACTGTCTAGTCTGGAGCTCTTTCGGGAGCCTGGAGCCGAGGGGCTTTGCATTATATAACCCCCTACAGGGCTTAGCACAGGGCTTTGTACACAGCTGGTGCTCAATAAATGTTAAGTGAATGCCCTTATCATGTGCAAAACCTTTCAGCACATTCTTTATGCTGCTTCTGCTGGGGTCAGGGACACGGGACAGTGGGACAAGCTTGCCGACCTGGAGGAGCTTGCAGTTACGCAGACACGGAGCTAGCAGGACAGCTCCATGTGCAAAGTGCCATCGTGGGGCATGGGTGCACCCAGGAGGGGCGCCGAGACCAGAGGAGGGACATTGAACTGAAATGGACCTGAGTTCAATGTGAGGGGAAGGAATTGAGGCAGAACTCGGGATGTGTACACAAGCCCTGAAGACAGAGAGTGTGACATTTTCAGAAAACAAGGCCATTCGGTGGGGCGGGGGCGGGGGAGATGAGCAGGCTGGGGGGACAGTTGAGAGACGCCTCTGGAGAGTCAAGCAGGGGCCAGGCCTTCGTGGGCCTTATTCGCTGCGGTAAGGATGGAAGTGGGGGCAATGAAGGAGGTGACAGCATCCGCGTGGCAGGGTCTAGCTGCCACACAGCGGGCAGGCTGGAGGTTCAAGGGGAGGCCTGCACTGGGATGGAGAGGGTGCTGAATCAGGGGAAGCAACAGTGTGCAGGGACCCACTGAGTGTTGGGAACGCAGGGTTGGATGGAGGGCCTCGAGGAGGCGTGGGGAGGGGTCGCTCAGTCCTTCCTTGGGCCGGGTGGTCCTTGCATTTCCCCCGCCCCCAGCTTAGAGCCCCTGTGGACCTGGGAGGGGCAGTGCCACCCTGGAGATGGACCAGCATCTTTGGAGGTTTGTCCAGGGCCAGGAGTGGGGCAGGGTAAGCATTCTGTTACTGAGGAGCCCAGAGCCCAGCCCTGCCTTCCCCTTGGCCCTTGACCTGTGGCCCCTTCTCTTAGTGCTCCTAACCCCACCCCAGCCTACCTGGCTAGGGCTCCCTCCCTTGTCCCGCCTCCACTGCATCCCCAGAGCCTTGGGCACTCCCTGGACTCCATCTCTGGGCACCGCTCCAGGAGATGGCCCTCCCTCCGTGGCTGACGCCAGCAGATGCCACCTTACTCTATCCTTGCAGTATCTGCGCCCCCTTTGAGGCTGCCTGGGCGACCCAGCTCCCTGGCCTTCCAGCTATTTGCATAGCGGCCGTGGTACCACCTCCAGATCCTGGGACTCATCTCGGTGGCCCTGCTGCTACACTTGGCTTCCCCCTCCTCTTGGGCCCCTTTAGGTGGCCTTGTCACAGCCAGGGCATCCCATGCCTGACCCCCCCCGCCCCAGTTCGGGAGCCCCTGGAGGCACTTAGCCCGAAGCCATGGGGGCTTCAGGAGCCGTAGGACTTCAAGGGTGGCAAGGGCTCTGTGCAGAAAGGGGCTGCCCAACAGAGCCTGGGGCCACAGTCCTGCAGGAGGGCCAGGGCGAACGGGGTGAGCTCTCTGCCCACCCTGTCTACACAGCTGTGTCACGCTGGGGGAGAAGGACAAGCTCTTCCATGTCACCCAAGGAGAAGTTCGCTGACCAACAACGAGAGTGCCGAAGGGACATTCAGGGACTCTAGGGTGGGGCTCAGCTGGTTTCTCCCTCGCCTCCGGGCCCCTCTGTCCCAGAATCCCTCTGTCCTGTCTCCCTGCATCCCTCTCGCTGGATGTTGTGCATGCCAGTGGGCCAGTCCCTGCATTCAGCAGTGGCTCAAACCCTGGGCCTTGGCTGAGAACCCTGCTAACACGGTGAGCGCTGAGCTCCCACAGGATGCGGGTGCCAGGGAGAGGCCTTGCTGCCCAGACTGGCCAGGAGGGCGTCTCAGAGGAAATAACATTTGAGCTGGGCCTGGAAGGGGTTTCTGCAGGCCCCAGGGAGGTGAGGAGGGGTCAGGGCATTGCAGCTAAAGTCGCTGTGGGTGGGAGTGGACAGAGCTGGAACCGAGGCTGGGTGAGGCACACACCTGTCATCCAGCCGGCAGCAGGGAGCCAAGGAGGGCTTCGTGAAGGATCCTGATGCCAGAGGTCCAGGAGAAAAGGTCTCCTGGCCTCTTCTCCCAGCTCGGAGGGCTGACAGGAGACAGCCAGTGGGCCAGTCACCTGCCCTGCTAGTCAGGATGAGCTGGGCTGTGAGAGGCCACGGCCTCCTAACCTAGTTCCCTTACCCACATCTCACTCACCCATCGTGACTAGAGGCTCCCTGGTTTAACCCCCACCCAATAGATTCCCCACTGCCCCAGGATAAAACCCAGCTCTTCACCCAGCCCGCAAGGCCCAGCAAGGCCTGGCCTCACTGCTTCTCAGCAGGGCCCAGCTGCCTAGGCATCCAGCGCCAGCCCTGCCCCTTGGGTGTGGGGTTCCAGGGTCAGTGAGGGCCAAGCCAAGTTGACAGAGCCGCCCAGCCAGACCCCCTAGGGCACCTACCTCACCTGGTGATGCTCCCACATCAAGGGGGCTGAGTTGTACCCCCAGCATGACCAGCTGGGCCCATCCTGATGGAAGAGGGGCTGCCAAGAGGGTCGTGGCCTTGGGTACAGCCAAGTGCACCCCGTGGCCCCACCCCATGCTCCCCATCCACCAGCCCTGCCCTCCCCGACCCGATCTCCACCTTGCAGTCCAGAAGTCTAGGGAAACCCAGACAAAACAGCCCCAGCAGCAGGCCCTCTTCAGATCCAGAAGATGAGGACCTGGGAGGGGAGCTCTAGGCTCTGCCGTGGGCTACCTGTGTGTCCCCAGGACAAGCCACCCCCCTCTGGGCTCATTTCCTCCTCTGTGCCGCTTTTGCAGTGCCCTTTGGCCAACGCTTCCATGGTACAATTCTCCAACCCTGCTCGGGCAGCATCCTGCTTCCTCCAAGGTGAGTTCCTTCCTCCACCACTAGGGGTCCTCTGGGAGGCTGGTCTCACTGCTGCTGGCGGTGCGGGGCGACCTCTCGTGGACACATGTGGGCATAACATGGCTCGTCCCTGACTGCCCCGGCCGGGACCGCAGGAGGCTCTGGGAGGGCCGGCCCGGCTCTGCCCACACCCTGCTCTCCTCCCAGGCCCAGGGGGCCACAGGCCACCTCCTAGGGTTCATTGGGCCCAAGTGGGAAAAGGCGTGGTGGCTTTGAATCAGTCGGACCTGACTTCCTTCTGCTCTTCACTGGCAAACATTTACTGAGCACCTGCTGTGTGCCTTGCCTGTGTGGGTACTGAGACAGCCACCTAAGAGCTGGCAGGTCCCCACTGTCACTGAAGTTGTGGTCCAGCCAGGCCCCGGTGCCTCCACTTCACACTCCAAGCCCCACGTCCCTCCTGTAACTTTGCCTGCTCGACAGCCCCACCTCGCAGGGCTGCCACGACAACAGAGGTACCGGTGCTCGGGCCCTGGCCCAGGGCAGACACCTGGGACCCGGTGACTCCCTTGGGAGGTCACCAACCCCTCCTCCCCCACACCCCCACCTCCACACTCTGCTGCCCCTTTTCCCAGAGGGTTGTTCCAAGGGTTTCCAGCCGGAACCCCCCAAATCCCAATGCCTGAGCACCTCCCCCCATGCTGAGCCACCTCCTCTGGGAGATCATTTCGGTGCTACCCCCGCCCACCCAAGGAAGGGGTCAAGTTAATGGCATTTGACTGGGAAGCTCTTTATAAAGTAAAGATCCTTTCATAGACTGAGGGAGTGCTCTAAAATTTGCCTTTCAGGCCCCTTTGGATTTTCTGCTCAGTGGGTTTGCTTAAAGCGGGACAGTTCTGAGCCCCTCCCCCCTCCAATGGCCAACCCAGGCCAGAGCATCTGGGTTTAAATACTGTCACCCCAGGCCCCAGAGAAAAACACAGGCTGGCCCAGTCCCTCTCAGCCCCCAGGGAGTCCTCCCAGAAAGCAAGAAGGCAGACCCTTGGTACTTCATTCTGTGGCTGGGAGTGTCCTGTCCAAAGCAGGGGAACCCCAAGCCTACAGTCATCCTGGGGAGGGACTCTTGCCATGCTCCACACTCCTCCCCAAAAAAAGAAAGAAAGAAAGAAAAAAAACCCAGGGACATTCCTCCACAGCCACTCACGCATCTGTGATTTACCTGGTGAGGCAGGGTGAGTACACTGAAGCACAGAGAGGTTTAGTATCCTGCCCAGGGTCACACAGCCATGGGAACTTCTCAGAGAAGGGAATCCAGAGCAGTCTACAAGTGCAGTGTTCTGCAGAGACCCCAGGCCCATTTTCCTGGACCATCTGGCTCACCTTCAGAAAGGTCTGCCTGTGGACCAGTTTGGGAAGGAAGCCAGGGAGCCGGCAGGTAAGTGTGAGGCTCCCTGCTGGTTCTCATTTCATCCTCACCAGGGTCTCTCAAGGTAGATGACACTATTCCACTTTTGACAGATGAGGAAACCAAGACCCAGGGAGGCAAAGCCACACCCACGGTCACACAGCTCTCCCACAGGTGACGGATTCTGTCCCTGACGCTGCGGGCAGGTTGCTGACATGCCCCCTCCACCCGGACAGCAGGTCTCTGGCCTCGAGTGTGGCTTCCGACCGCTGGGCTCTGGGGTGGAGGGCCAGGTAGGGAGTGGGCAGGGGGCCTTTCCATCTAATGTCAGGCTGACCCAGGACCAGGAGACCCCTGCCAGCTTCTACTTCTCTGACTTTGAGCAACACAATTCAGAAATGGCAGCTTTTCTCCTGGCTGGTGCGCCTCCCCCAGCCAGGTTCCTGGCAGCTCTGGGCCTGCGCCTTGGGAGCACAGACAGATGGGCAGACCTCCTCAAGCTCATCCCGGCCCTGGGGTTCCCTGCCCCCACCCCGACTCTCCAGGGACAGATTCTTCCCCTGATGCTGGGCCCCGAGCCTGGGGACCACCTGGGGGTTGGCATCCATGGTGTGTCAGACCCTCTGGCCTCATCATTCACCAGATGCTTTCCTTGGACAAGCCCCTTAATTTCTCCAAGCCCAGCGTCCGGTGAAGGTGATGATCACCTTACATCTCACTTGTCAGAGATTTTAGTGAGCTAATAGGTGGTAGGAAAGTTGCCTAGCACCTGATTAACAGGCACTAAATAAAAGCGGGTTTCTTTCCCTTGCCATTCTTCTGGGGCAGAATCCTGGATTTCTGGAGGTCCCCGTGGCCGTGGGCCAAAGGGTGAATATTATCAAGGAGATGTGAGACGTCACTACAGCAAGAGAGCTCTGCAAAAGCTTCTTCACGTCCCCAGGTGAGTGGGCCCACCTCTCCAGAGTCCCCGGCCTGGGGAGACAGGTGAACTGAGAGCCCTTCTCATGCTGAGCCATCCCCTGAGGCCTTCCCCTGCCCACTCTGTCCCCCACACCAGCCACACCCCAGCGCTTCTCCCTGGGCACCCCGCGTCCAGGGTAGACGCCGACGTGGTCCTCTGGTCTCCGCCTACTCAGTCTGTGAGCTTCTCCTTGCCAGCCCCAGAGATGGAGCCTCAGACCCTGGCCTGTCTCTGGCAGGGGACAGGGGTACTGTGCTAACGACAAAGGCAGCAGAGGTTACAGGGTACTGTGAAGGGACACATAGCCCACCCTGGGGTCCAGAGGGACTTCCTGGAGGAGACGCCATTGTCACTAGGACTTGAAAGATTTAAGGGCGTTGGGGTGTGTGTGTGTTTGTGTGTCTGTGTGTCAGCGTGCGTGTGTGTTAGATGGGAGTTAGCCAAGAGAGCAAAGGTGAGACAGGCTGCCAGGTAGAGGTCACAGCACCAACAGAGGCATGGAGCCTGGGAACAGCATGATGGGTGAGGGAAGCATAGGCAAGTCGCTGAGGCTGTTATTGGAATTTGAGGAGAGAAAGGAACAGACTGGGGACTGAGGTTCGGAGGAGTGGAGTGACTGACCGAGCAACACGGCCAGTGAATCAGCCTGGCTCCCGGGCCTGTGCTCTCTCTACTATCCCAGGCCGGCTACAGAGAGGTTGTCAGGATCTGGGCACAGGTGTTGCTGGGATCTGGGCTAAGTGGCAGAAATCACATCAACCAGAGGTGGGTGCAGAGTCAGAGCCCAAGGGAGTCACCTCTTCCTGGCAGAATGTGGGGCAGGGGTCCTTCTGCCCCCCCACCCCTGACCCCATGCCCAGCATCGGGGCCGGGGCCTTGCATGGGCTAAGCCTGGGGAGCCTGGGGGACCTGCTGAGGGACAGGAGCCAGGCAGGACCTGCCCCAGGACCTGGCCCACTTGGCACCGCCCACGGCCTTCATCCTCCCTCAGCAGAAAACCACGTATGCGCCTCCTACCACGCGACGGAGCCCGCACTGTGCGGCAGCCCCACGTGTCGCAGGGCTCTGGGGTCCCCTTTCTGCCCAAAGCCAGCCTGGCCAAATCCCACAGCTGGGGCAGCCCCTCCAGATGCTCCCACAGCAGGAGCAAGGAGGCCAAGAGAGTCAGGGCAGACCTCTCATCTAGAACAGCTCTGGTCAAGCCACAGGCCTCCTTCTCATTGCCCACCATGGTCCCCCCACTTCTCCTCTAAGGTCTAGGGCAGCCACTGGTCAAAGGGAAAGAGGAACGTGCTTCGGAGTCAGAAGGCCCTGGCTTTGTTAGTATCTGGCTGTATGACCTTAAACAAATCACAGCTCTGAGCCTTAGTTTTCTCATCTGTAAAATGGAGTCAGCAATGCCTACCAGGGATGTTATTCATTCATTCAACAGGTATTTATTGAGCTCTTACTATGTGCCTGGCCCTATATTAGGCACTGAGGGTATGGCAGTGAACAAAACAGGTCAAATCCCTGCCCTCAGAGAGCTTACTTTCAAGAGGAGAAGTACCGACAATAAGTAACAACCACAAATAAGTACAATGTAGGGTGTGTTTGATGGTGATCTATGGAGAAAAGGAAACAGGGAAGGTGGGCTGGAGGGAGGGGTAGGTGGGACTGTTCTTAACAGGGCGGTTTGAGAAGAACTTGGCCTCACTGGGAAGATGGAGAAGGAGCCACGTGGCCATTGCAGGGACGGGCCCCAGGCAGGGAGCAGCAGAGCAAAGGCTGAGGTAGGGCTGGAGATCACGTGGCTGCAGCGCCTGGTGTGGTCCAGGCACTGCCTCTTCTCCCCACCAGAGGTCAGGCCCCTCGAGGACAGGCATCGTGGTCCTGCTCACTGGGAACCCCAGGGCCTGACGCGTGTTAGATGAATTAATCAGTGGCCACATCCTTTACTAGAGAAAACCGAGCCCCAGAGAGGAATAGTGCCCGAGCCGAGCCCCTTCCCCAGGTTAAGGGCACAAGTGGGACTGGGGCCCCGTCTGCCAACAACCCCCAGGCCCTTTTCACGGCAACCTGAGCCTGTCGGCCGTCGCCCTCCTCCCTGGGCCCAGCCTGGCCTGGCCATCTCCCCATCACTGGGGTGGCCGTGGGCTGCCTGGCGCTGCTGAGCCAAGCTGCGCCCCCCTTTTCAGGCCTCCCTCTCAGGTGGAAGGTGAACCTGGGCTGCTGTGCCAGGTCCAAGGGACTCCCACCTGCTCCCGTCGTCAGCGTGACCATCCTGGGCTTCCTCCTGGGTGAGAAGTGGGCGCTGGGAAGCCGGCCAAGCCAGTTGTCCTTTTTGTTTGCTTGTTTTGTTTCTGGCAGCAGAATTCTTTTTGTGAACAACATTGTCCAGGGAACCCCAGTGTGGGGAACAGAGAGTACAGACCAGCTCTAGTTGAGGGGATGGGGGAAGCCCGGCCTCCAGGAGGCCCCTGAGCCCCCTCAGATCTGAGGGTACACTGGGCGAGCAGCTCTCTTGGCCACATGCCCATCCTCTCTGTGGGCCGGTGGGGCTCAGAGGCCTGAGCTCTCTGCAGCTGGTCAGCCTGGCTGGTAACCAGGCCCACTGCTGCCAGGCCTGTCCTCCAGTGCTGGCTGCGACCTGGCTCCTGACTCCCTTCTCAGTGGGTGGGCGCTGCAACCTGCAGTCTCCCCACACCTGAGACCCCGCCGGCCTCCCTGTGGTCCCCTGTGGCTCCCCTCACCCGGCTTTGGGGAGCCTTCCCGACCTGAGCATTTCTAGAGTGACAGTAGCTCTAAGTCTTTGATGGGCAACCCCCTCACTATTACCCCAGTGTCCCCGCAGGCCCTTCCTACCTTTACCTGGGAACGCCCCCAGGGGAGGACCCTCCTCCCTGCCTTATCCCCACCACAGGGAACTTGCGCCACTACTGTTATGAGAGGTGCCAAAAGTGCGGCAAAGACAACTTTCTGCTACACCTGGCCAACAGTTGGAGGTTAGGCCAGGACCAGCAGGGGCCCCTTGGGAGTGTGTGTGCGTGTGTGTGTGTGTGTGTGTATGTCTTGGTACGTCTCTGTGTATCTCAGTGTGTCTCTGATGTATGTGTGTCTCTTGTGTTGTCCCTATGTTTTTTTTTTTAAATAACGGACTTCCTTTTTTTTTAATATTTATTTATTTGGCTGCGCCGAGTCTTAGTTGCAGCATGCAGACTCTTCATTGCAGCATGCGGGACCCAGTTCCCTGGCCAGGGATCGATTCCGGGCCCCCTGCATTGGGAGCACGGAGTCTTACCCGCTGGACCACCAGGGAAGTCCCTCTCTGTGTGTTTTTATGTGTTCGTGTGTGTCTGTCTGTGTGTGTGTGTCGGTGTGTGTTTGGAGGTGACCACAAACTTCCCTCTGTCTCTCCAAGTGCTAGGGGAGCAGGGGAGGGCTGCCCCGGGGGTGTTTTGCCTGCTGTCGCTCTGAAGACATCCATGAACCACCACAGGTGAGGTTCAGATATAGACACTGAGTTTCAGGTCTGGGGAGACCCAGAGGATACACAGCGCCACCCCTTCTTTATCCTAAAATGTGCAGCACAGATTCATTAATTCAGTCATAATATTTCAAATGAGTTTTTTTAAAAATTCATTTGAAATAAAGATCATTTCATGTAACCCTCACAATAACCCCATGAAGCATTATTGTCCCCAGAGAGGCAGCTTCGAGGGCTCCATGGCCCCTGCTACACACGCACTAACAGCTGCTTCCTGGCTTATTGCGAAGTTGCATCAGTGGCCTCACCCATCCCACGCCGACCCTGTTTGAGGCCATGGCTGAGTGGGCTACAGGGACAATCAATCCCCTTCTAGTCCCTCCAGGGCAGGGGGCCACTGGGCCTGAGGCCAGGGTAGCTCCATTCAGAGAGCCTTGTGGCCCTTGGTGATGTGGCCTCCCTCCTGATGGTCAGGACAGCAGTGACCACCCCAGGATGGGCCCCGGAACCCCAAGGACTAAGGAGGGGGACCATTTCTAACAGCCAAAGCCCGGATTGCTTTTCTGTCCTTCTCGAGTTCTTTCCCTGCTGCCCAGCCCGGTGTCTTTGCCAGCTGCTCCAGACCGTGGTAGGAGAGGGCGTCCCCAGCCCCTGTCCAGCCAGGAGTATTGTCACCAAGACATGAATCAAGTCAGATGCCCTGCCAACTGTCACGAACCCAAACCTCAGGCTCACCGCACTTCACAGACAAGAGGGTGCCCCAAAAAGCTACGTTCAAAAATCAGTCTTTCATTTATAACACACACAAGAGGCTTGTTAGTGACAAAGAGCTCGAGAAGAGAAGGGGTCCTCCTTCACCTCCCCTGGTCAAGTGAAGAAGCTTTTGAGAAAGGAATAACCACCTCCTAACTACTTAGGGATCCTCGTATCAGCCAGCATAGGCCCGGGCACACTTGTGCCCACAGCACAGGGTCACAATTGCCACGGCAGAGGGCAGGGGAGGACTCGGAGGAGGCGGCCTGCGTCCTGGTCTTGCAGGTGCAGATTGGCCCGCTAGGCAAGCGGGGAGGTCAGCTCCCGAAACAGGAGGAGCAAACGCATGGTGGCGCGAGCAGCCCTGGAGGTTTGGGTTTTTTAAGTAAATAGCTCTTATGTGTTGTTTTTAGATTAATTAGTTAATTTATTTATTTTTGGCTGTGTTGGGTCTTCATTGCTGCGCGCGGGCTTTCTCTGGTTGCAGCGAGCAAGGGCTACTCTTTGTTGTGGTGCACGGGTTTCTCATTGCGGTGGCTTCTCTTGTTGCAGAGCGCGGGTTCTAGGCGCTTGGGCTTCAGTAGTTGTGGCGAACGGGCTCTAGAGCGCAGGCTCAGTAGTTGTGGTGCAAGGGCTTAGTTGCCCTGCGGCATGTGGGATCTTCCTGGACCAGGGCTCGAACCTGTGTCCCCTGCATTGGCAGGCGGCTTCTTAACCACTGATCCACCAGGGAAGTCCCCTTCACGGAGTATTTGAGGAAGGGTCAGTGTGCTGGGGCGCCCCAGAACACCCCAGGTTCCATGATTCTCTAGGAGGACTCACAGGGCCTGGCCGAGTCGTAGTCATGGCTATTTTCGCAAAAGAATACAGAGATTGATTAGCAAAGGGAAAGGGCATGAGGGCCACGTCTGGAGGAAACCAGGCTCAGGCCTCCGAGGGTCCCTCCCAGTGGAATCACAGGCACTTAACGTCTGCTTAAGGAAGATCCTTCTGGAAACTTTATGGTGTCTGGAGGGGAGGAGGGACAGCTAGGGGAAGCTGCAGAAATCACCCAGAGTCCAGTTCTGGAACTGGGGTTCACTGGAGAGGACAACAGCTTGAGAGGCCTCAGGTGGGCAGAGGGACTATTGGGCGGGAAGGGGGAGGTGGCACTGCGCTGAGGGGTCCTGGGGGGCAGGGTGGCAGAAGGTGGTGCAGGATCCAAGGAGCCTGTCCTGGGAGGGCGGCTGGTGGTTAGGGGTGGGGGTGGGCTGGGGCGTGAGACAGGGGCAGGGACCCAGCTCTGGAGGATCTGGGGTGGGTGCTGGGCGCTAGAGAGAGGCCGGAAGAGGAAGGCGGAGAAATTGCCTGAATTACGAATAGCCTCAGCCTCCTTGGCCCCTAGAGCAAAGCTGCTGAGAATTAAACACAGGAGGATGGAGTAACTGAGAACTAGCGGGTAGGACAGGGAGATGCAGGCGAAAACAGGAGCATTTGAAGCACGTCAGACAATAAGCAAAACAGGCATCAGCTCAGGCCCCACCCCTCCCAACACCCCAACCTTTCACAACACCCCCCACCCCTCCCAACACCCACAACACCTCCCAACACCCCCCACCCCTCCCAACACCCCCAACCCCTCCCAACACGCCCCACCCCTCCAACACCCCCAACACCTCCCAAACCCAACACCTCCCAACACCCCAATCCCTCCCAACAACCCCAACACTCCCAACCCCCCCAACCCTCCCAACACCCCCCACCCCTCCCAACACCCACAACCCCTCCCGACACCCACAACACCCCACAACACCCCCCACCCCTCCCAACACCCCCAACACCTCCCAACACCCTGCACCCCTCCCAACACCCCCAACCCCTCCCAACGCCCCCAACTGCTTCCAACACCCCCAACCCCTCCCAACCGCAACACCTCCCAACACCCCCCACCCTTCCCAACACCCCCAACACCTCCCAACGCCCCCCACCCCTCCCAACGCCCCCCACCCCTCCTGACACCTCCAACACCTCCCAACACCCCCAACACCTCCCAACTCCAACACCTCCCAACACCCCCCACCCCTCACAACACCCCCCACCCTTCACAACACCCCCAACACTCCCAACCCCCAATGCCTCCCAACACCCCTGCACCCCTCCCAACACCCCCAACACCTCCCAGCACCCCGAACACTTCCCACACCCCCAACCCTTCCCAACCCTTCCCAACACCCCCCACCCCTCCCAACATGCCCAACACTCCCAACCCCCACAACGCCTCTCAACAACCCCCACCCATCCCAACCCCCCCAACCCCTCCCAACACTCCCAACTGCTTCCAACACCCACAACCCCTCCCAACCCCAACACCTCCCAACACCCCCACCCTTCCCAACACCCCCAACCCCTTCCAACACCCACCACCTCTGCCAACACCCCCAACACCTCCCAACTCCCACCCCTCCCAACACCCCCCACCTCTCCCAACACCCCCAACCCCTCCCAACACCCCCCACCTCTCCCAACACCCCCAACCCCTCCCAATACACCCCACCCCTCCCAACACCCCCCACCTCACCCCACGACTGTGGTGTCCATGTGCCGCAGGCACTGTGCCAGGCATGGAGTCACGTAACTCACTCCCAGGCACGTCCTGGAGGCTGGAAAGTTTCGAGGAGGGTGATTGGAGCAAAGACGGGGGCAGCTACGGCCAGTGTGGAGGGCTGAGCCTGGGGTGGGCTCTGGAAGGGACCACAGAGGCAGTTCATTCAGCCCCTGGGTGGGCAGGCTGAGGCTTGCCCCAGGTCACGTCATTCCCACATAGCAGCCCCGGTCTACCATCCGTGTTTTCCACACCCTCAGGCATGTGCACGTGTGCACACACACACGCCCCAGCTGCTAAAGGCAAGTCCTGTCTTGGACGAGTGGGGTGAAGGGGCAGCCCCAGGCCATCCCTCCTGGGACCCGTCCTCCCCTCCCACCCTTCGGAGTCAAGGAGTCAACATTCCTGAGCCCGCAGCTCCGGACCACCAGGCCCGACAGCCGGAGCAATGGCCTGGTGGAGTCTCTCAGGGGCACAGACTGGGGGCCCTAGGAGGTGTTAGTGGAGGCCAGCCCATAGGCCTGAGCCAGGCAGGTGACCACATTTAATCTCTGCAGCCCTGCCTCGCTCCACCTGTGTGCCACCAAAGCCAGCCACCCAGATTCCCCTCCACCTGGAGGGCTTTGGCTCTCGGGAGTAGAGACCTCCAGGAAACGGGCGGTGGGGGCCATGCTGGGCACAGAAGGTGGACTGAATGAACTGGGGTCCTCAGACTGAAATGCCCTCAGCCATGACCCAGCGCCCGCCAGCCCTGCACCCTCTCTGGAGACCACACTGAGTGCCTCGTGATGGGACATGCCTCCCCAGGCAGGCTGCAGTGCTGATGGCTGGGTGCTGAGCACCCCTCTGAGGTCTGTCCTGCCTGGGTGAGGCATGCTGGCCACACCAACGATAACACTGTGGCAAAGACTGGCCACCTCGTGAGGACTCATGCAGCCCCTTCTCCCCAGGCCTTGGAGAACAGGGAAGGGCGGCAATGACCCCCACGCCCCACCCCACCCTGTCATGCAGGTGGGAAAGCTAAGACTGGGCCGGGGAGGAGGGAGCTGGGCGAATGATGGAGGTTTCATTGGGATTGGGGAGGGGCTGGGGTTGTGCTGGGGCGTCTCAGGTTAGCCTGGGGGACAAGAGTGAAGGATCCAGTGACAGGGCTGGGATGGGGCAGAGGCTGTCCCCGTGCGGTGGGCCTAATCTATCTGGCAACGTCCCCACGAGCTGAGTGCTCTCCCGGCTGTCCCCTCTGTCCCCAGGCTACTCTTCCCGCCCTTCAGGTCACCATCTCTGGCAGCCTCTGTGACTCCCCAGATCTGGGTGAGGAGTCACAGGCAGACCTTACACGCAGCAGGCATGATGTCAGGGCCCACGGAGATGTTTTAATTATTTTTATCAATCAGAAGGGGGGAAAGTGGATATAATCCAGCCTGGATTATATTCTTCTTTATAGCAGCACAATCACAAAATAGAATTTTTAATCCTTTTTTGGAAGAAGGGGCCCACAGAAGTCATACTGAGGCCCTGGTCACGGGGGACCCTTAGAAGCCTGTGTGCCTCCCAGGGCCTTGCTGTGTGGTGATGATCTGCTCACTTGACGGCCTCCTCCAGAAGGGCCACGTCTTACTGTCAGAGCAGGCACACAGTAGGCAATGGGTGAATAAATACATGCTTGTAAATTAAAAAGTGGTTTACACTGACTGAGCACTTGCCCTGTGCCAGGCACTGTGCTCAGCTCCTGAGAAACAGACATGCCCATTTTACAGATAAGGACATGGAGGCTGAGAAAGGCTAAATGACTGGCACGAGCTGTTCACCAGGAAAGCCCAGGTGTCAAGCCTGCACCACTGGCCAGCAATGTCCCCGCGGGAGGTGGAGCAGCTGGTGGATGTGTCATCTCCAGGAGGGACAACCTCACATAGATATCAGGCAAGTCCCCTGATGTCAGCCCATGAGTTCTGACACATGGGCCAGTGCCCTTGAGGGCCCCAGTGCCGCCCTGACCTTCCTCCAGCCACAGCCCGTGCAGGCTGCTCCTCCACGCGCCCAGGCGCTATGCTGGGGGCATGATGAGTGATCATCGTAGCCCACACTCACTGTGTACCAGGCACCAGCCTGTCTAACCCTCACTGTACCCCTGGGGGCTGCAGGTGACTATTATTCCCGTTCCAGAACACCGCCTGAGAAGTGGGCAGAGAGAGGGATGCGGGAGCCATTCCTTCCACCTTGGGAACTTGGAGGCAGGGAAGCAAGCCTTCATGAGACAAGACCTTTGAGTGCATCCATGAACGATTAGGATTTCATTAGGTAGAGAAACAGGGCAAGGGCATTCCAGGCCCGGCACAGCCTGAGCAAAGGTGTGGGAGTGGGAGGGGCCCCGGGGCGCCACTGCAAGTGAGGCCGCAGGGAGTATGGGACTGCTGGCTTTCCGAGGCTGTACGGGGGAGGGGGATGTTTGAAGATTGGGGAGCTGCAGTCAGGTGGGCACTTGGTGCACGTTTATCGAGCATTTATGAGGAGCCGGGCATTGTAATAGGCGGTGGGGGAACAGAGATGACTAAGGCACAGTCACCCACTAGAACCTGCCTGGGAGAGTCCATCTGGGCGGGGGATCCACATCTGTCCCTGGCGCCCTGGCTGGCCCCGGCGTCTTTCCCTCCTCGACTGGACTTCTTCCATAAAACAGGCCTAACTGCACTTGCCACCTGGTGACGGAGCTCTTTGAGCTCCCTGGATAAAAGATTCTGTAAATACAGAGCCCTGTCGCCAGACTGGGCGGGGTGGAGTAGGGAGGCCGCATCAGATTCCCAGGAGGCAGAGAAACAGCCTCTGGGGGGCCGAGGGGGCACCAAGATCCTCTGAGGTTACCGCCTCTTGCTGGCTGTCAAACGTGTTCCTGCAGCCAGGAAGTTTGACATTAAAGTCCCCCCCACCCCCACCCCCACCCCCACCAAGGCTACTCTGCCTGTGATGGTTAAATGACAGACGCCAACAGACTGTTGGCAGGGAGGAAGAGATGGAGGGGCCTTGGCTGCAGGGAGGTGGCTGGAGGTGTTACCCTCACCCGTGTGTGCATCTGACACAAGTGTATTGAGCACCTACTAGGATCAGTCCTGGTGCAAGTGTTGGGAGTCCTGGGGGAGGCAGACAGGGACACGGCTCATTCTGCCACTACGTGGGGGGCGGGAATAGGGAAGCCCGGTCTCTGGAAGCACGGAGAAGCTACCTGACTTGACTCTGAGTCCAGGACAAACCCGTCTCCCTTCGTCTCTCAAAGACCGCGGCGGCAAAAGCCCTTCATGCTGAAGCAGCGCCGCTTCTCACCTGACCTCACATCCGAGGAAACAGAGGCCAGGGAGCCTCGCTGGCTTGTCCCAGGTCACACAGCCAGTTGTGTAACAGACAGGACAGTTATTATTTGCATTTTACGAACGAGAGGTGTAGTGGCTGACAGAGCAGGCCACAGAGCAAGCAAGCAAGCGGTGCACCCGGCCTAGACCCAGGGCTGCAGATCGCGGGTCCCCCTTGCTTTTCGGCTGATGTGGGACTTGCCACGGCTGCTGCTCCTCTGGGCTGGAGCGGAAGAAGGTTCCAGGGCCCCAGAGCACTCAGGTTGGCCTCTGGCAGGCAGGGGTTGGGGCGGGAGCCAGTCTGGGCTCCTCTCACTGAGCTGTTCCCCGGCATCTCCAGCACAGAGCCAGCCTCTCCATTAAGCAGAGCAGAAAAAAAAAAAAAAAAAAGCAGAGCAGGCTCAGCTCCCAGGACGCAGGATGCTTCAGGGGCCCACGGAAATGTTTTCATTTCATTTCTTTTAACACCGGAAGCAAAATTAAGCATAATAATAATGAATACTTACTCATGAATCAAGCCTAGATTAGTCATCTTTCTACCCACGTGGTTGTAAAATATAATTTTTAAAAAAATTTTTTATGAAGGAAGGGGCCACTGAGGCAAAAGTGCCTGGCAACGGAGAAAGCCATTGTGTGGCCCCACGGCAGTGGCTGCACCGTCAGCCACCCAGAGCCTGTTCCAGCTGGGGCAAAGCTGGCCACCTCTGCCCTGCCACTGTTTATGAAACGATGACAGAAGAAAGGAGGAGCAAGAACAGAGCAGTGAAAAGAGACGAGGGGCGCTGGGAGAAGACTAACAAATGAATGGTGGCCGGACAGAGAGACGAGTCTGAAAGGGCAGAGGGTGGCTGAGGGAGAAGATGGCAGAAAGGCCAGGGGCAGCGGAGATGGGGAGACAGAGCTGTGTGTGGTCGCACAAGTCTGACGGGTCCCATCAGTGAGGATGGTCAGGACAGAGGGAGGGGCCTCACACAGTCCTGGGAGCCTTGAACAACAAGACCAGGAATTTCCCAGGGGCCCTAATTACGTTCTCGTGGCTGCTGTAACAAATTACCACAGATTTGGTGACTTAAAACAACAGAGATTTATTCTCTCATAGTTGAGAAGACCAGAAGTCCAAAACCAAAATCACTGGACGAAAAGTCAAGGTGTCGGCAGGGCCTTGCTCTCTCTGGAGACTCTAGGAGACACTCAGTCCCTGGCTTCTCCCAGCTTCCGGTGGCCGCCAGCACTCCTTGTCTCGTGGCCGCACACTCCAAGTTCTGCCTCTGTGGCCACATTGCCCCCTCCTCTTCTCCTCTGCCTCTCTCTTAAAAGGACACTGGTGATTACATTTAGAGCCCACTCTGATGATCCAGGATAATCTCCCCATCTCAAAATCCTTCCTTTAATCGCATCTGCAAAGACTTTCCATGTATGGTAACATTCACAGGTTCCAAGAATTAGGACCTAATATCTTTGGAGCCCGTTATTTACCTACTACAGGCCCACAGAGGCAACACAGTTTAGTAGAGGGCTGCCTCTAGCCAGCCTGTGGCCATGGCCCTTGCCTGAGACCAGTGGAAGGCACATGGCCTCTTGCTTTACAAACCAGCACATCCTGGGAAGGGGGTCCTTCTGCCGGGATCCTTGGAAAGGAGTGAAGCAGGCTCTGCAATGAAGGTGGCAGGATATGGAGACTCCCCTGGAACTGGCTAGGACAGAACTGAGGCATTAAGCACCTCGGGGTGGAGAAGGTGTCAAGAGAAGCCCCCTCCCCTACCTGGAGGCTGACTCTAAATCTGATTTCAGTTCTCACTTCACTCATCCCACGTTCAGCAGATACTCAGACGTGAGCCAGCCCTTGTCTTCAGGGAGCTCGAAGCCTAACCCCAGAGGCAATCACTGTTGTCTTCAATAGATTGTAACTGCAGGTGAGGCCCCTCTTTTCCGGGTGGGGCAGTGGAGACCCAGGGATGGGGGGGGTCATCTTTGTATGGAGTTGACTTAGCACCAGGGCTTCACATTTCCTCAATCCCCTACCCCCAGCGTCTTCCTGTCCTGATTTCATCATTTCTAGTCTCTTCCTCTTGGCACTTTAAAAGTGAAGTAACAACACTTTCATCTTCCCTTAGAAGAGCTTGCCAGCAAGTGACTCCTCCCAAGCTGGGCACTTTCTGCATCTGTAGAGTTGGCCAGTGGGGAGCCAGGGCACAGGACCCTTGAAGTCAGGCAGCATGTTATTCATTCAATATCTATCAAGTGCTCTTTCCACACTCAGATTTGAGTAAAGCAGGGGAATAGTAGGTAACCAGCCTTGCCTTCTCAGCACCAACTGGGGCAAGCATCCTCCTTAAAATGAAGAAAAGCTTCTGCCATGAAATTTGGGGGCCTCTGAGGGCAGACTGAGAAGCGGCAGAGCTTCCTGCCAAGTCTGGAATCCCAAAATCAATCCCAAAATGGAAAAAAAAAGGGGGGGGCTTGGATATGTAGAGAAGCTTCTAATCTCAGTTTTGCCTCGTTCAAGCTGTGTGACTAAGCAAATCACTTAAAAACTTATGAACCTGTTTCCTGATCTGTAAAAAAAAAAAAAAAAGTGTAGAAATGCCTAAGAGAACAATTACGCAAGAGATTCCAACAATCCTTTGGGGGAGGTCCTCTAAGGGCTAACTACACGCTACCCCTCCAGGTGGGTCTTAGGCCAGGGGTCGTCAATCTCTCCTGCTCCCCACTTCCTCGTGCCATCTTCAATACCTTTAAGGTCCTGGCACCCCGGCCCTGTCGAGTCAGCTTGCCGAGAGCTGGGACCCAGAAGGCCGCGGGTGGGGTGAGGCGCACGAGGCAGTACCAGGACAGGGCTCAAGTGTTTTGAGCAACCAGACCGGGAGTCCAGTGCGAAGTCAGGCCAGGTCGAGCCCCTGCTTGCCGGCTCCATCCGAGTTCTCCAGCGCCCAGGGGGTGCCCACACCCCCGCGCCTCCCACGCGCGGATTCTTGTCTGGCCTTGCCCCGCCCGCTTGGCCCACGCGGCGGGCGGGGCGAGCCGGAGCCTTTGTGTTCAAACCGCCCAATGGGCAGTGGCAGTGGGCGGTGACGCGGGCGGGGTCTGACCAATGGGCTGCGGTCTGTCAGCGTTGACTGACAGGCGCACACATAACACACTCGGCCACGCGCGCCCCGTCCGGCCCCACTTGCGCAGCGCGGTTCTACGCGGGCCGCATTGTCCGCCAGTCCGCCGTCCGCAGTTCCCCGCGCGCCCCGGGTCCCCGCGCCGACCGCACCTCCCCGGATTCCGACGTGGTAAGGGGGTGCGCCCGAGAGGCGCGGCTGGCCTCGAACGTCCCCGGCCCCGCACGGAGCAGCGGCGACAGCAGGTAACAGCCGGCCTTGGGCCTCTGGCGGGCGGACGCGCGGGGCGAGGGTGGTGGGGCGGTCTCGCTCCCCTCCCCGCGGGTCCCGGGCCCGGCCTGACCCCGGGGTCATCGTCGGGCTGCACCGGCCAGAGCCGAGCTGCCCAGGCCTGGCCCTTCCTCTCCGGGCCAAGCTGGGCCAGGCTCCAGCCCCGCCCGGCGCACGCCCCTGGACCGGTCGAGAAGGGCCAGCGCTGTGCCAAGGCCGCCGTGACTCATCTCCGCCGCCCGGCCCCCGCCCCCGGGACTGGCCGCTCCACTGGTCAGTCTGGAGGGCGGATGTCTCCGGGCGGGACTTCCCCGGGCCGAACCTCCCCGGTAGGCGAGGAGCGGAGACCCGGCTGTCCCAAAGCGGCCCAGGCCAGTGCCCGCCTTTTCGTGCCAGTCAGGCAGTTTCCAGGGACAGGTAGTTCTCTGCTTCTGCCGCCGCCTGTCATAACTCTGGTAATAGGAGGGAGGCCCATTTTGTTCAGTTCTAAAAAAAAAAAAAAAGAAAGAAACCAAACAAATAGGAGGCGGGAGTGTGACTTAGAGCAGAGAGGCAAGGAAGGCGCATGGTTGGTAAAAACAAAAACAAAAAACAAAAACAAAAAAACTCCCGCAGGTTTAGCCAGTAGGGAATGAAGGGAGCAGAGTTAGCACCTGGAGCGTTTTGCAGGTCCCAGGAGAGAATGTAGTAGGAAAACGTACCGCGGAGGATGCCCAAGATCTAGGTTAAGTCTGAAGACTGGATGGATACTGCCATATAAGTTTGTGATGGGGGTGGGGAAGGGTGGAGCTGAGAAAGGATGTGGTTCCTCTCAGAAGTGGGAAGGGATGTTTTATTTGAGGGTGTCTTAATGGGTGTGGGGGGGAGGCGGGGGATGTTTATTCTGATATGCAAAAGATTGGAGCTCTGAGAGGCTCACCTCTTGTTTTGTTTTGGAGGACGGGGCCTTGACCTTTTCATCTTGTGAAACCCAGATTCAGTGATAAACTCTTTCGTGATAGCAGAACCCTATGAGAAAGACTAAAAGGCACCCCTGGAAGGGTGCTGACTGCTGATGGTTTTCAGCAAAACCCCCCCCAAACACACACACACACACACACACACACACACACACCTCCATCTAAATATTTATTTATATTCTTGCCAGCAGTAGCTTGAGTTCTGTATAAACACATTGCTTTGTTCCTGCCCCAGGGCGAAGGCTTCATCAGCTTCTGCAGGGCAGGGTTAAGAGGAGGAGCCTGTGTGAGCATCTGTAGCTTTCAGGTGGGGAGGGCAGTAGCGGGGGTGGAATTACCTTATAAGGAATGGAATATAGAAAAGGATCCAGACCAACTTCCTGCTGTGGCTACTACCAATCAGTCCCTTTACCACCATCGGCTAAAACCAGGGTGGACATCCTACCTGTGAAGACACCAATAAGACCCAAGACATGAGGCTGCTTGTTTTTCAGAAGAGGACTTTGTAGAATTCTTCAACTGGACTAACCAGACCTCCTGGTTTCTGTAGTCTGAGTTGGGATGTGTTAGAGCCTATGTCCACCACACAGCCCAGAGAACTAGTAATTTAAGTATCAACCAGGAATATTGGAAGTGATAAGTCACAAGTACTAGGACCAAAGTATAACAGTGACTTTGTGACTGGCCAAGGCACCATGTTCAGAGTGCTCACACTGGTCATCTGAGATTTTGAGTCTGGGTTTCTAGAACTGAAGGGTTTATGAATTCTCCTTGTGTTGTAGAATGCCACCTTTTGCCATGTCTTTTCACCTTGGCCTCCTCTGAGTCTTCCTTATCAATTCCAGAGCCTTGGTTTTCCACCCCACGTAGTGACTGGTCTGGCTGGTAGGGACTGAGGGTAATCCCACACTGCCGCTCCACCTGCCTGTTTTGTTAGTTTATTAACAAATGGAACAGCTCTGCAGCCTGTTCTGAACATACTGGAGGCTGTAAAAGACTCTAGTTGGGGGCACAACAACATATTCCTGAAACAACTTGAAAACTTCCTGGTGGAGTGGAAGGACCCAGGCTCTGCAACCTGTGAGAGCTGAGCTCAAACTCTGCCACTGTCACTTACAGGCTGGGTGGCTGTGGGCAGGTTACTGATCATTTCAGTGTCCCAGGTTCCCCCCTGTACAATGGGGGTAACGATGCCTTCCTGGGTTATAATGGGTGTGTAAGGAGCCGGGTACCTAGGAGGCATTTAGCAAAGTATTTTATTGTATTAAGATGCACTGATGTTGCAGCCCAATCATCATTAATGGGATACGGCATCCGGGCACCATCAGGGTGTAGGCAGGGGTTACCGTGCAAAAGTTTTCTGGAGTCAAAGTTTGATTGCGGCTCTGAATCAGTGAATACAGCTATGAAGAAAGGAAAGCACGTCCCATCTAAGGGAAACAAGCTAGAACAAGAACAGGCACAGCTCTAGGGACAGGGCAGCACGGTAAGATGGCTGGGCTGGAGAGCGGGTGCAGGGCAGCAGTGATGGAAGGCATTCATTTAGCACCTGTGGCCTACCTATCAGGCGCCACAGGCTCTGTCTCATGTCAAAGGTTGCAGAAGGCCCAATTCTAGCTCTCACGGACCTCAGCATCCAGTAAACTGAGAATTAGGAAATCCTGTGGAAGGTGCCATGAAAGAGGCTGCCCAGGGCAGAGGGCAGCAGGGTGGGCGGGGCCGGGATAATTAATAAATTCCCCATGTCACCCACATCTCAGGCTGTTTCAGTTGAATCCCGGCGGGGGGTGGGGATTGGCTGGGAGGCAGTGCCTTGTTTCTCCTCCCCTGGAGAGGGGCTGAGAACAGCCCCACGCTTCACATGGCACCCTTTCTCTCCCAAGACTCTTCAGGGGAAGGGTCCCCCGCCCACCTCATCATGTCTCGAAGAAGCCAGCGCCTAACACGCTACTCCCAGGGTGATGATGACGGCAGCAGCAGCAGTGGAGGGAGCTCGGTGATGGGGAGTCAGAGCGCCCTGTTTAAAGACAGCCCTCTCAGGTAGGGGGTCGCCACTTCCAGCCCCACCCGCCTCCGTGGGATGCACTGACCTGCAGAGCAGATGTCTTGGGCGGTTCACTGCGCAGCCTCTTCGTCTTGTGACTTTTGTGGGCAGAGATCAGATACCCATGTCTGGTCAAAGGGGACATTCACACCTCTGGGGATGCCAGGGCCCAGTGCTGTTTCTTCTCTCCATACTGTAAGCTGGGCTGCCGCCCTCATGTTCAGAGAACAGGAAGTGGGGAGAGGCAGCTTCAAGAATAAGCCGGGCCGGAAACCCCAAAACCGAGAGCTGGGCTCACAGGAACCCATTGTGCTGTGGATGGCTCTGCCAGTCTGGCCATCCTCCCCAGACCCACACCCACATGTGCCACTGTCTGTAGGGCCTCCTCAGGGCCAGCGAAGCAGAACAAGTCCGAGGGGCACCAGGATGTGCGCTAAGGCAGGCGCCTGCCTCACCCTGCCCCCTTGCAGATGTGAGGCCCAGATGACAGCCCCTGAGGCTTTGACTAGCTCTAGAAGGCCAGGTTGGGTTTGTCTGGGTTTTCAGTGGGTTGTAGAAATTACTAATCCATGAGGAAGCATGAAAAAACACTTTGGCTTTGAAGTTAGAGACCTGGATTTGAATCCTAACTCCATCACTTACTGATGACCTCGCCTAACTGCTTGTGAGATTTAGAGATAATGGGAGCACAGAAAGTACCTGCTTTGCGGGTAGACAGTCAGCAGTTGGGAGTTGTTAGTTGCCTAGCAACAAGGCCACGCCCCCCATCTTAGGAGGGCAGAGCGCTGCCTAGGGCGCCGCTTTCACTTTCCTGGCTGGGCTCACCTGCCAGCTCCCTCCTCTCTCCTCCTGCTGACCTCCCACAGGACCCTGAAGAGGAAATCCAGCAACATGAAGCGCCTCTCCCCAGCACCGCAGCTGGGCCCCTCCTCCGACAGTCACACCTCCTACTACAGCGAGTCTGTGGTCAGGGAGTCCTACTTTGGCAGCCCCCGGGCCGCCTCCATCGCTGCCTCTCTCACCAGGAACTCCATCCTCGACGACCAGCCGCTTGGTGACCCCTTCTGGAGTGAGTGTCCACAGCCTTTCTCCTGGGTCTCTGCTGCCTCTGGAGATTTACGGTCCAAAATCCTCCCCGGGGGTTTCCTAGCCGCTGCTGGGCCAGAAGAGGGGCTCCCCACCTTCGGAAACCCTTGGGAGAGCAGCTGAGTGTCTGAATTTCCAGGCCCTTTTAGACGATGGAGGAGCCACGTAGCTGCTCCAGGCCTAGGCGACGGAGGGGCCGGTCCTAGTTCACCCTCCCTTGACCCAAGGGAGCTCGGGAGGGGCTAAGAGTAGCTTCCATCTGCCCATCAGAGATGCTCCTCGGGCTGTCCCCGCGAGTCCCTCTGGAACACCCTCCTCGGAGCATCTCTGCCCCAGGAGAACCCCGCGTTCTTCCCTCCTCAGGTGAGGACCTGCGGGTGAGGAGGAGGAGAGGCACAGGTGGCCCTGAGAGCAGCAGAGTCAACGGGCTCCCAGAGGACAAGCTCTCCGAGGACTTCCTCGGGTCGTCCTCGGGCTACTCTTCTGAGGATGACTACGTAGGTAGGCGACGTCCTCCCTCCCCAGCCTCGGGGAGATGCTCCACCAGGTTCCTGGGCTGCTGGGGAGGTGACGGGAAGTAGGGGAAGGCGCCCTTACAGCTCGAGAGAGCATGGTGTCCAGCTGAGTGTCGCTGCTGTGCCACCATGGTGCCCTGAACCCAGGCCTGGGGTGGCCCTCGACAGCGCTGGGATGCGATCGCCCGGCCCCACGAGGCCTTGAGCAGCCTGTGGCCAATTCCCTTATTTGACTCATTTCCAGCAAGTGTTTAACGTGGAGCTTCACACGCAGGAGGTGCTTGATCCCTTAGTCTAGTTCTGAGTGGTTTGAGGGGTTGCTGGTGAGGGGAAGGAAGCAGACAAGGCGTCCAGGGGAAAGAAAATGTCAGAAATCTAGCACTTCGCTTCGTCAGCGTTTACTGGCCTGCTAGCTGCCAGCCTCTGTCACTTGGGTCTCAGCTCAAAGTCTAGAGGAGCAGACAACCGACAGTCTCCATGTCCCAAGGCTCTTAAGAGTGAGGACAGCGGCGGTCCAGTGGTTAGGACTCCGCGTTTCCCCTGCAGGGGGCACGGGTTCGATCTCTGGTCAGGGAACTAAGATTCCGCAGGCCCTGCGGTGCACAGCACCTCCACACCAGAAAAAAAGAGTGAGGACAACTGGGCATCTCCTCTCCTCCCTGCAGGCTACTCAGAGACAGACCAGCAGGGTTCAGGGTCACAGCTACGGAACGCTGTTTCTCAGGCAGGCTCCCTTTTCTGGATGGTGGTCACTTCTCCAGGTGGGTGCCGGCTGCTCTGTACGTGATTGTTTCCATTCTCTCTGGCAGTCACTTTCATCCATCTTTCTGCGGTTGGGTATCCAACCCGTTAGAAAGAGACTGTAGGGCCACCAGGGGTAGCTCGTTCCAGAATAATTACTGGGAGCCTGGAGCCACGGGAGCACCCTTGCTTGAAAGCTGGACAGAGGGCGTTGGCAGCGCAGGCGGGTGGGATCACAGGACCTGGGTAGCGTGGAACAGGATGGAGGTGCACTGGCAATCAGGGTTGGGGTCGGGGCAGGGAGGACCGCTGGTGGAGACACACAGGCCAGTGGTTCGGGGTGGCACTTAGGCTTGATGGGCCCTCTTCCAGGCCGGCTCTTCGGACTCCTCTACTGGTGGATTGGCACCACCTGGTACCGCCTGACGACAGCTGCCTCCCTCCTCGACGTCTTCGTTTTAACCAGGTGAGCAAGACTGACAAGGAATCAGAAGGCCCTAGGCAGAAGGGGCCAATAAAGCATCTAAACCTGTACGTGATGGTTTCTCTGAAGGTTTTTTTTTTCCCAGTTTACTTTCAGCTTTTATTAGTGAGCGTGGAGTGGACACCCAGAGCCCCCTTTTCTGCCTGACAGTGGACAGGACTTAGAGTCAGGTGCAGGGAGTGTTCTGGAACGCAGGTTCTTGTTTCTTCTTGGGCGCTCCCTTCCAAACACCAGCCTAGCCACTTCTGAGTCTCAGACAAGCCCAGCCTTACTCCTGCTGGCCAGGCCTTAGGCTCTAGCCAGCAAATGGTGTTTCCCAGAACATTCAGCATCCCTCTTGGCCCCCTGGTGATCTGGACCCCCAGTGTTTTCCAAAAGAAAATACTGTCTGACTAAGGAGTTACTTTTTTTTTCTTCTATATTTGCTTGCCTAGAGGACATCTGTCTGTGAAAGTTTTAGGTTATTCAGAGACCCCAGTATTTACTTATTTATTTTATAAATTTATTTTTATTTATTATTTTTGGCTGTATAGGGTCTTCGTTGCTGCTCATGGGTTTTCTCTAGTTGCGGCGAGCGGGGGCTACTCTTTGTTGCAGTGCGTGGGTTTCTCATTGCAGTGGCTTCTCTTGTTGCGGAGCATGGGCTCTAGAGCACAGGCTCAGTAGTTGTGGCGCACAGGCTTAGTTGCTCAGCGGCATGTGGGATCTTCCCGGACCAGGGTTGAAACCCGTGTCCCCTGCATTGGCAGGCGGATTCTTAACCACTGCGCCACCAGGGAAGCCCGCTCCTCCCCCCCGCAGTATTTATTTTTGATAACATCAATACAGTTCAGAGTCAGAATTGTCCCCGTCACTCCAAGCTTTGCAGGTAAAGCATCCAATCTGGCCCTGGCAAGATGAGAGGCTTGAGGGTGTCCTCTCTAACTCTAGCTCAGCACTCAGGAAAAATCTCTAGGAACTCCCTGGGGGCATATAGAGGCCCTGGAGCCCTCCTGACACCTCCGCCTGCCCTCTCTCCCCTCCTGTGGTCCAGGCGCTTCTCATCACTGAAGCCGTTCCTGTGGTTCCTCTTGCTGCTGCTGCTTCTGACCGGCCTGACCTACGGTGAGCTCATCCACTGTCACAGGGAGGGGTAGAACGAGAGCTTGTGGAGATGGGGCTGGCGAGCCAGAGGGGCAGGCAGAGTGTGGGCCGAGGCTGGTGCTGAGCAGACATGTGAAAACTAGAGGGACAGTGATCAACGACAAAGAAGGGAAGGAGGCAGGACGAGCGGGGTCGGGTGGAGCCTGGGCAGCATCCTGCCTGGCTCTCCTGGGTCCTCAGGTGACCAGTGGGTGAAAGGGGAAATGTTCCGATCCACTGGTCTTGTCCTTGGTTTGGGCTGCTACGCTAGACTGCCTAGCATGTCTAGAGCATCCTTGCAGCCCCAGGGGCTGGAACATGCCTTAGTACAGGAGTACTGGGGTAAAAAGCAGGGACTCTGACACTGTTATTAGCAGTCGTTTTCCCTCCATTCCAAATCAGAGGGTTGTCTGGGTGAGTGAATTATCGTTACAGCAAGCTCAGTCTTCAGCTGTCTTTAGGATCAAAACAATGAAGTAGTAAAGAGAAGTAAGAGCACCTTTTTGCACCGAGATACTGAAACACCTGTCACCTAGAAGATGCCCCACGTTGTTCCAGTCTCTCTCGTTGAACTTTCACATTTTTTACATAGTTGTAATCATTATGTTTATATATTTTGTGTTCAACTTTTGATTTGACAATTTCACATGCGTTTCACAATTTCCTGTGAGTTGCCCCTGTGGCCCCCAGGCTCAGTTTTACCAATTTGTAATTAAAGACCATGCTTTATTATTATTATATTTTTAGAGGTGGTTTTATAGGTTTAGCATCTACTCAAGTTGTATTTCTTTAATTTCTGCCAAGGTAGAACATCTTTCCAAGTGTTGATTCCTTTGTTTCCTGTTACAAGAACAGCTTGTTCCTATCCAGTGGAAACTGGGCATTGCCCTTAAAATAATAATGACCTTTTATAATCTTACAGTGTTTTGTTCAGGCAGCACATTCGCTTGTGTTATCTCAGTTTGTTTCACCACCCCCATGTGGGGTTGGTGGAGCTGAGGTTCTCGTGGTGTCATGAGATGCATACGGAGAGTCTGCAAGGCAGAGGGATGGAGTGACCGGCTCCGGGAGGGCAGTAAGTGAAGGCCTGTCCGGAGGGTCTGACTTAAAGTCTGGTGGTCACGTGCTTCCCGTTGCACCTGCTCGAGGCCAACAATTGAGTGGCAAGTGTGGCATCTTACCAGGGTGGAGACCCCACAGCCAACATGGCTTTTTCAGGCACTGTCAGCCCCACGCATACATGTACACACACACACATGGCACGTGCATAGCTCAGGAGTAAACACATCACAAACAGGTAGCCCCTAAAGCAAGATGCAAATGTCTCTGTGGTGGCAGCCTTGTGCTCTGTTCTGGGGCAGCAGGCAGCCTCTCTTAGCAGGTGGATTCTGTTTCAGTGATTCTCAACTATGGCAGCCCATTAGAGTCACCCGGGGAGCTTTATTTATTTATTTATTTATTCATTCATTCATTCATTCATTCATTCATTTTTGGGGGCCATGCTGCACGGTTTGTGGGATTTTACTTCCCCAACCAGGGACTAAACCCACACCCTCGGCATTGAGAGCTCGGAGTCCTAACCACGGGACTGCCAGGGAATTCCCACCTGGGGAGCTTTTAAAACTCCTTATGGAGGGATCCCCCAGGCCCACGAACTCACTCTGGAGGGCGGGGCCAGACACTGACTGTTTCAGAAGCTCCGTGGGTGATTCTGATGTACGGTCTGGACTGAGGACCACCGTCAGGGCCTCTGTGTTCTACCATTGGATCACCATTGGATCATCCCCAACTTGTGATAGCCGTTTCCTCCAAGCTTTGCCACCTATGGAAAGATGAGAAGTCCTGAGGGGACGTGAGGATGAATACACGCTGGGATTGTCGGGTGGAGGCTGCTGCCTCAGAGAGTGGCGGGAACCTCCACCCCTCGTACCGCTTTTGGCCGGGGCAAGGCTCCCGCGAGCGAGACAGGCTGCTGGTGAGCGCTGCTCATGAGGCTGCCGTCCGCGCTGTGGCCCCGGCCCAGGTTAACTGCCCTCTCCTCTGTGTGCAGGCGCATGGTATTGCTACCCCTTCGGGCTGCAGACGTTCCACCCCGCTGTGGCTTCCTGGTGGGCCTCGAAGGGCAGCGGCGGGCAGCGTGCCGTGTGGGGTTCCAGAGACTCATCCCCACATTTCCAGGTGAGCATCTTAGGGTCGCAGGCTCCCGCCTCGGCCTGAATTTGCCATTGAAGTCCCTGCCCTTCTTCCTCACACACACAGCTGAAGAGATGCTGCCAGGATACCTGTCTCTACTGTTTGTGGTGCAGGTGTTGGGGGGATGTTTTGCCTGTGCTTAAATATGAATCAAAACTGCCCAAAAGTTAGTTGCCATCCTAAGAAGCACGGAAAACAGAAGGAAAAGGAATAAGACAAATTGTCTTGCCTACTTTGTTCCTTTTCAGTATAATTTCACGAATCTTTACTGAGTACCTTCTGTGAGTCAGGTAATATCCTGTTCTGTTACCTATTACAATAGATAAACCACCCCCAAAATCAGTGCCTTAAAAGTACCAGCACTGGGGAATTCCCTGGTGGTCCAGTGGTTAGGACTCGGCACTCTCACTGCCATGGCCCGGGGTCAGTCCCTGGTCAGGGAACTAAGGTCCCGCAAGCTGTGCGGTGTAGCCAAAAAAAAAAAAAAAAAAAACCAAAAGTACAGCATTGGATTAGCTAATGAGCCTGCAGGTCCTCTGGGTGGCTTTTCTGGTCTGAGCAAGGACAGCTGATCTTGGCTGGGCTCCCTCGCGTGTCTGCAGTTGACTGGTGGATCAGCAGGGGCGGGCTGGTCTAGGCCTGGGCTGGGCAGGTTGTACCTTTGCTGTCCAGCAGGTAGCCTGGGCTTGTTCTCATAGTGGCCGGGCAGGGTTCCAGCAGAGTGGAATCATGCCAGACCTTGAGGACTAGATTCAGAACTAGCATACTGTCACTTCGGCCACATTCTATTGGCTGAAGCAAATCTCAGAGCCAGGCCAGATTCAAGGAGGGGGAAATAGACCCCACCTCTCCATGGAAGCACCTGCGAAGCCACATTGCAGAGGGCACAGATGCTGGGAGGAGGGCAGGACAGTGGCCATTTTTGCAACCTGCCAGAGGCTAAAGATGGATCCGGCCCAGGCCCTGCCCTCAAGAGGCCTGCAGTCCAGTGGGGGGCGATGAGTGCACAAACAACCGGAGTGTGTATGTGCAGGTCCTGGGGTCTACGATGAAAATGTAAAACTCTTTGTCCTCTAATTATAGTTATTTGAACTTTGCTTGCATCCTGCTGAATTTAATTTGCTATCACATTTTTAACCGTTTATTTTGGTAGATACTACTTTCCTGACCCTGATTTTATTATTTCACAAAATAATGATGTGTTCTGGCATCTTTAACTTTTTTTTTTAATCACTAGTAAAGACAATTCAATTTCAGGACCACCTTTTCTGTAAAATGGGGGAAGTAAAGAATGACATATGTTTGTATTTACTTTCATCTGCATAAAGACACTAATAAAAATAGTTGTCTGGTTTGGGAAGGGTTGGTGGTGAGGGCTCTGAGTGGATGGGGCAGAGGTTAGGAGCATGAGTTTTTGCTGTTTGTTTGCTTGCTTTTTGAGTCATGCAAATACTGCCTAGTTTAAAAATGGAATTTTTGAAAGTCAGAAGCCCAACCTCTGTACTCAGTAGGCTCGTGCCTTTTAACTGACAGTCAACAGGCTGTGTTTCATAATTTCATTTGGGTGTTTCTGGGATTCTCTTCCCTTCCTCTGTAGCAAGCACTGTTGTCGTAAGTCCCTAACCTCTGTGGCTCTTCCCTCCCCGTCCTGCCAGGCGGAGCAGCGCATCCTGTCCCGGGTACACTCTCTGGAGCGGCGCCTGGAAGCTCTTGCTGCTGAATTTTCCTCCAGCTGGCAGAAGGAGGCCATGCGCCTGGAACGCTTGGAACTGCGGCAGGGGGCTGGAGGGCAGGGGGGCAGCGGCAGCCTGAGCCACGAGGACACCCTGGCGCTCCTGGAGGGGCTGGTGAGCCGCCGCGAGGCTGCCCTGAAGGAGGACTTCCGCAGGGACACCACTGCTCAGATCCAGGTCGGGGAGGGGAGCTGAGGGGCCCGTGGGGCTGACACCCTGGGTGTGTGGGGTGGAGGGGGCGAGGCCCTGCACCCTGACATGAGGGAAACAGCAGTGTGTCATTCAGGGTCAGACGGCTCTACCACTTGGCAATTACCTTCTCTAAGACTTAGTGTCCTCCTCTTTAAAATGGAGACTCTCCTGTCTGCCCCGCCCCTGGTTGTGAGAACATGAGATTGTAGCGCGCCTGGCACAATGCCCATGTAGGTGTGGCACACCATGCCGGTGTGCAGTAAAGACCGAGAGGAGTCTTGCATGTTTCCAAGAAGCACTGTAGCAAAAAGGCCAGGAGCTGAAGTTTGCAATCAAACAGGCCTGGTTCGAATTTGGTTACACCACTTACTGGTTGTAAGCGGCCTCTGAGCACGACTCAGTAAAATCCTTAGCCTCTCTCCTATGCCTGATAGGAAGAACTGGTCACCCTGAGAGCAGAGCATCAACAGGACTCAGAAGACCTCTTCAAGAAGATTGTCCAGGCCTCGCAGGTTGGTGGGCTTGGGGGCACTTGGAGCCTACGGTGGGGCGCTGATCGAATTCATCATCTGTTCTTGGGCTCAGAGAGACACCTTGGCCCCTAAGGGTCTGCTTAGATGCAGAATGGGGAGAAGGGTGTGTAGTCTCCTGACTTCTGCTTGAACTGAATCCACCTGGGCTGGAACACTCTGCAGAGACGCCCTGGGATCATGCCTGAGGACAGGAAGGGCTACTTTCAAGTGGCCTGTTGTGCTGGGTATACATGCTGAATGAACGAGTGAACGGGTGAACGCCTAAGCACAATAGATATGGGGCGAGACTCCCATAAGGACCTCAACCAGGAGGCCAGTTTGACGTGTGCTAGATCAGTCAGGAGGCCCTGGGGTGGGGATGTGGTTAAGCAAAGACCCCAAAGGGAACAGATCCTGCTCTGGGAGACTGCTGTGAGCCTGACATTTCTTGTATTGGTCCTTTCTTTCTGCTTATAGGAGTCTGAGGCTCGACTCCAGGAGCTGAAGTCTGAGTGGCAAAGGTAACTCGCACTGCCATCTGTCCGAGGCCTGCTCAGCCCCAGCATCCCCATTCCCACCCCCAGCTAGGCCTGGGCAGCAGAGCCCCGGAGCAGAATTCTGATTGTGTCCCAAGCAGAGAGGGAGATGGCTGAAACCTAGCTCAGGATCACCTACTCAGAGCCTGTCCTTGAGGTGCAGTGGAGGTCTGGCAGGGGTTGCAGGCATTGCAAGAGAATTGGGATTCATGGGTTCATTTACAGACATACCGTCTTTTCTGTACAGCCTCATGCCGGCTGCCTTCCCATGCCCCAGATATCTGTACTCGTGGAGGATGTGAGAGCTGAGGCAGAGTGAATTATGGATCTGGGCTTAGAAGGGAAATGGGATACTGTAATAATTAGCTCCTTGGGATATGCAAGCCAAGTCATAGGCACCGGAGCTGTGTTCTACAGCCAGAACCTCCAAGAGTGAGCCTTGCACTCACCAGTGAGTGGTGGGCACACACTTGTATCAGGTGCCAACTAGGGGATCCTCTTGTTCTCCTCAGCATAGCCTTACCCCTCATCAGAGATCCAAGGCTTACTCTTCTCTCTCTGGGAGTAGGATGACCCAGGAGTCCTTTCGGGAGAGTTCCATGAAGGAGCTGGGGCGGCTGGGGGTCCAGCTGGAAGGCCTGCGGCAGGAACTGGCAGCCCTGACCCTGAAGCAGAGCTCGGTGGAGGACCAAGTGGGCCTGCTGCCCCAGCAGCTCCAAGCGGTGCGGGACGACGTGAGTTGGAACCATCCACATCCCTTGCTGAACACCCCTCCTCTGAGACGGTCCTAGCAGTCTG
The DNA here is from genome assembly GCF_949752795.1 of Hyperoodon ampullatus. Lineage (NCBI taxonomy): Eukaryota > Metazoa > Chordata > Mammalia > Artiodactyla > Ziphiidae > Hyperoodon > Hyperoodon ampullatus. The sequence goes on along the minus strand of NC_136924.1, from coordinate 35,667,881 downwards.
CAAGGCAGAGAGCCTCTCAGCCCCTGCTCTGGACTCGGCACAGATGCTGGCTTTCTTTGACAGAAGTTCTTCCTGTTTTCTCATTGATAACATGGAGGGTTGTTCATAACTCTTTCCTCGTTGTGGCCTGAGCAGGCACATGCTGGCCCTCCCCTCGCAGGCCTGTCCTCGCTCCCTGTCCCCTCTACCCAAGCCAGGCGCCACCCCACCCTGGCCAGGGCTCTGCTGTGGCAGCTTCCACTGTGAGCCTCCCAGAGTGAGACCTTTTTTTGGTCCCTAGGTGGAGTCTCAGTTCCCTGCCTGGGTCAGCCAGTTCCTACTTCGAGGTGGGGGAAGCCGCACTGGGCTCCTTCAGCGAGAGGAGATCCAAGCTCAGCTGCAGGAGCTGGAGAGCAAGATCCTTGCCCACGTGGCCGAGACGCAGGGCAAGTCAGCGAGGGAGGCCGTGGCCAGCCTGGGGCTGACGCTGCAGAAGGAGGGCGTGATTGGGGTGACAGAGGAGGTGAGGACTGGATGCCCCTGGACACCCCCGCCCCCCGCAATGGCTAATCCACCCAACACACACGCACTGCTTTCCTCCCTGGGGGCCGTAGAGCTGCACAGTCCCACACTGCCAGCTCCCTGGCCTGTTCTATGACCTAAGTGACATCCAGGAGGCTCCGATGTTTGTTTTGGGGCTGGTGTGGAAGGGTGGAGGTGTATGCCTGAGCAAGCGGCATGTGTCTGGACTGCAGCATGGTGCAGGCACAGGAGGGCTGAGTCCAGGGGTTCCTGGCCTCTAACAGTGGGGCCACGGAGGTGGACCAGTCTGCTTCCCATCACAGCTGCTCGGGGCGCCTGTGTTTTAGCAGGTGCACCGTATTGTAAACCAGGCTCTGAAGCGCTACAGTGAGGACCGCATCGGGATGGTGGACTATGCTCTGGAATCGGGAGGTGTGTACACATCTCCTCCCTTTGCTGGGCCCCTTTCCCTACACTGGCGGGCCCCCTGGCATCTGCTAGGGTAGCTGTGGTGTTAGGCAAGCAGGGCTTGAGGTCAGCAGAACTCACCCAACCCAGAACTCACAACAAAGGCGAGTGACTGCATGGGAGAAGCCGGGATGTGCTGAGCACCCTCCTCGGCCAGGAAGAGGCGGGCGATGCTTACAGCTGCTCTGGGGTCTGGGTTAGGTGTGAAGACTGGTCCTCAGAGAGGGGACGGGCAATAGTAGTCCCTGCTGGGGTTCCCTTGGCTGGCGAGCTAAGCTGGTTGTGTGGGTCTCCCTCCTCTGCTGGAGTCCAGCCCTAGGCGCCCACGCTGCCTTTCTTTCCTGTCTCAGGGGCCAGCGTTATCAGTACCCGATGTTCCGAGACCTACGAGACCAAGACAGCCCTCCTCAGCCTCTTCGGCATCCCCCTGTGGTACCAATCCCAGTCTCCCCGAGTCATTCTCCAGGTGGGGGCCCTGAGCACACCGAGTCGCCTGCGTAGCTGGGTGACTGTCCCCTCCTGGGCCATTGAGAGCTGCGCTCAGGGTGGCTTGTCTTTGTCACCTGCCATGCGCTGACCTGACGTTCTTCCCCTCCAGCCAGACGTGCACCCAGGCAACTGCTGGGCCTTCCAGGGGCCCCAGGGCTTTGCTGTGGTTCGCCTTTCTGCCCGCATCCGCCCCACTGCTGTCACCTTAGAGCATGTGCCCAAATCCTTGTCACCCAACAGCACCATCTCCAGTGCCCCCAAGGACTTTGCCATCTTTGTGAGTATCCCACCTGGGGGCTAGAGGGGCTGTAAGAGGGCCCTGTGGGTCTCTATTGAGGATAGAGTTGGGATCGTTCTTTGGTTGAGGGGAAGGGAATAGATATGGAAGAGACGGCGCCAAGGTGGGAAACGGCACTTTGGTCTCAGTTACCTCGGGCTGCGGAGGAAGAAACGGAGGCCTGATGAGTTAAGTGACTTGTCACAGATCAAACAACAGCCCTGTGTACAGAGCTCAGGCCCCCTGCAGTCCCCGAGGAGGCTGGTGCCTGCCCTACTGGGTGGGAGGGGACCAGTGGGGAAACGGGAGGGAAGGCCTTCCTCCCTGGGGGCCCATGTCTAAGAGCAGGATCTTCCCTCCATCCTTTGCTCTCTTCAGGGTTTCGATGAAGACCTGCAGCAGGAGGGGACGCTCCTTGGCCAGTTCACCTACGACCAGGATGGGGAGCCCATTCAGACGTTTTATTTTCAGGTACGGGATTCTGTTCTGCTGGCGGAGGAGGCATATATATGTACTTTCCCATCCATTCAGCAGAGGTTTTCTGAGTACTTGTCCTGGGCTAGGCACTGGGGGTTCCAAGTGAGAAGTCACAGCCCAGCCCACCCACAGCTCGAGGTACGGAACAGAGACCACTGTCCCTGTGGCGTGGGAGAGGCGCCAAGTGCACATCAGCGCAGGGGAGGGGCCCTCCCAGATGGGCAGTGCTGGGGAGCTGCCTGCAGAGGGCAGGTATCCGAGTGAAAGTGGCCCAGCTGGGCCTTACACAGCGCAGTGTGGCTGGGCCACTGCTGGGGGGCTCCTGCCTCAACTTGAGTGGGCATCGGTCTCCTAGGCCCTTGTTAGAAGTAGATCCCCAGTCTCCAGCCCAGGTGAATCTCTGGTAGGTGGCCTGAGAGCCGAACCAGGGGAGTCCTAGTGTGAGGGAGTGGGTGAGGTGGAGAAGGGACCGGGGCGGGGGGGCGGGGAGAGGCAGGCCTGGCTACCAGGCAGAGAGTTTCAGCCCTCAGCTGAAAATGAACGTACGACACAGAGGACTGATGGGAACTTGAGAAAGAAAAGAAATTCTGCTTAATTCACAGTGAAGGAATTCTTTTTCAGCATCGACATACATCAGACTCTCCGTAAAGGTAGTTCTGTTCATGGTCAAAGAGAGGTCCTGTGAGGTTTTCCCAGTTTGAGATGAATCATGCTGGGGCTCGGTTACAAGGCCATTTTTATATGGCCGTGGGCTGGGCCTGGCGCAGCCTTACATGCGTTGGCAGCCCCTGTGGGACCTCTAAAGCCTGTGGGGCTCCTTGGCCCACCAGCTGGAAACTCTGTGTTCCAGCGTCTGAAGACAGGAGCTTTGAGGTCCGGTTCTCTACAGAGGCCCGGGGGAGGGGGCATCTGGCCCTAGGTGTGGCCGTCTCCCCTCCGGTCTGAGGACTCTCACCCCTGCCTTCTCTCCCCAGGGCCCTAAAATGGCCACGTACCAGGTGGTGGAGCTGCGGATCTTGACTAACTGGGGCCACCCCGAGTACACCTGCATCTACCGCTTCAGGGTGCATGGGGAACCCGCCCACTAGGCCTTCTCTGTGCCGCTGCCGCCGCCAGCGGGGAGGCCAGCTCCTCTCGGCACGTGCTCCCTGCTCTGGGGGTGGCTGCGCAGCACCCCCGCCTCTGCCCCCACACGCTTGAAGCGCACTGACTTCCGGGAGCAGGCAAGAAGAGCCCCTGGCCCAGTGGAGATTAGAAGGAACGCGCAGGCTCTTCCTGAGCACCGGGTGGCTCTAGCGGTCAGCAGGCTCCGGCGTCTCTTTTCCTTCTTTGTTCTCTGCGCGCTGGGCACTGGGTGTCGTCTTCTCCCTCCTGCGAGGGTGTATATATGTAGCATGTTGTGGGAAGTCGAGGCAGGGAGAGACGGGATGAGTGCCCATGTTCCGGCAAAGGTGGACGAGACCTGCCTACCCCTTGCCCATGTGCGGGGGCTGGCACCCAGGGAGCTGCATAAATGAAGCAGGTGCCAAAGCCGTGGGTGAAACAGGCTAGGGCCTGGGGCAGCTGAGCTGTGCCCCCTCCCTAGGCAGAGAAGTGAGGTCCTCTGGGAGGAGGGTGCAGGCTGGGACTGGTCCCCAGGCAGGAAGCTCCTGGGAGAAGGCAGCTGGGCTCCTCCAGAAAGCTAGTGCCATCAGCCTAGGCCCACAGCATTCCTGAAGGGCTTCTATACACTGTATTTGTCCTGGATCAGGGTGGGTCAGGGTGGGTCAGGGTGGGCCGTGGCGCTTCTTCTACCCTGGAGGGTCTGGCTCCTGAGAGCCTGAGGGTTACTGCTTCTGTGGCCCTGTAGGAGTCCCCTCTGCTGGGGACAGTAGTTGCTTTCTCCTGATGCTGGGACTGGGGCCCACTCTGCTCCCCACTCCTTGCTAGGGCCCACCTGTGCCCCAGCACAAGCTTGCTGCATTCCCCAGGGTGCCCAGACCTGTCCTTCGAGGCCATAAACATCTGGGGTCAGCTAGAAGTGTTCAGGGGACTCCCTGGACTCTTGTGGTGGCCCAGCGATACAATGACTGACAGTGACACTCAGGGTGCCACGGTGGGAGGAGGTCGGCACTGTTGGCCCTACCCTACCCCTATCAGGCCGCTGATGTAAGGGGCCCCCTAACCCTAAGCCGCCCCCGGGGGCTCTCTCAGCTCTTGCTCAATTCTGTTTCTATTCTCTTCTGACTCATTTTCTATGGGGGACAGACAGGGGTGGGGGGCTGGGTTAGGAGGGGGGGGCTGAGGTGGGAGCTTTTGGACCCAGCAGGCCCTGCTCTATTATGTATTTTTCAAGGTCTGTTTTTTAACTGAAAAGCTAAGGGCTTGATTCCTAGCCCCGTTCTGTGGGGTCTCGGGTGAGTTCAGGTCCTTGTAACCTGGCTGCCAAGAGGGGCTTGGGGCACTGGTTCCAACTCTGTGGTTCGTTCCGGCCCGTGGGGAGGGGGCAGGAAAGGCTGCTGTGCAGGTGGGCGCCCTGAATGGAGGACGGAGCTGGAACGAAGGCGAGGCCCCGGCCATCCTGTAATAGGTCCTCTGGCACTGGCCCTGCCTCCAGACAACCAGGTTTTGTTTTGCGCTCTCCTGTCACAAATGCTGCACTATTGGTTATTAATTTTGTATCTCCAGATTCTAATTTATGCCTATGCAAAAAATAAATTATGCCCAGGATTAGTGGAGTGTGTGGTTTTTATCTGGCCATTGCACGGGACCCTGCTCTTGGGAAAAAGAGAATGAATTCTTAGCCAAAACAGTGCCCCAAAGGCTTCCTCCTAAGCTTTAGAAACGCAGGCTTCTTGGCTAAAACTCAGCTGTGATGGGAGGTGGGACCTGAGGCAGGCCCGGTGCCTGTGACTCTGGGCTCAAGGGCTGGCAGGAGAAAGTGAGTGGCTTTATTAGCTATCGCTGATGTCCCAGTCCCACTGGGAAGCAGGAGGCCTGTCCTGCGTCTCTCAGCGCCACTGGAGCAGAGGGTAGAAATTACCCACTTTACTGCCAAGCTCGTCCGCCATCAGTGCCGCAGCCCCCTCCGTGGGAATTAAACCCTTGTCCCTTGTACCTGTGTTGGGATGGCACGAGGTGGGTCCCCTGAAGAGCCAGAATCTTGCCAGTTCCAGGGAGCAGGTCCTGGCCCTTCCCTGCAAATATCTCCCCAGATTCAGTGCCTCCAATGAGCAGCTCCAAGGGCCAGGGGTGGTTGCCCAGGTGGACTCTCAACACACGCCTCTCATCCTGACCATGGCACCTGGCCCAGGGAGGGGCCCCATCACAGCTGAGAAAATAAAGGCAGGAACAGGTCAGTAGGCAGGAGTTGGGGGATAAACTGCTGCAGGAGATGGTGCTGGGTGGAATGCAAAGCCAGGCCCAAGGCTTCGGGCCAGTTACTCAAGCCCTCAGCTCTCTCTCTGCATGAGGAAAAAGCTAGTACTATGGCTCACCCCTCAGCAACTGCTCGCTTCATCACCTATTTCATTCACACTTGCACTGCGTTTAGCACCATTTTTCAACAAAGGTGACATCCCTGAGCGGCATTAGTAAACGCATCCCTGGAACCTACCACACACAGGGCTCAGGGCCTCTGTTCGTGCCCTCTGGGGCCTGTCTGCACACGTCCAAATCGTAAGAGGCCCTCATGGCACAACCCTCACACCGTCTTTTCTATGGTCCGTTCCGTGACCCCAATCAAACCTGCGCTTCCCCTGCAGCATGGCACATTCCTGTGACCTTATTCTGTGCTGGGGAGGCCGATAAGCCAGAACAGTGGGCCTGGCTGAATTAAAGATGCCACACGTTAGCTGCGTTACAAAAGGGTCAGGATTTGCCATTTGAGGTGACTGGATTAACAACTTTATTCTTCATCAACAACAAAAGGGCTGGTGTTTTGTTCCAAATAGTCGGTAGGGCTGAGACCCATATGGGACCTTTGTAGTCCCAGCTAACGACAATAAAATGCTGTAGCCAGCCCCCGGCTAGCAGGTGTGGGCCTGGTGACCACAGAGATCAGAATGACCTGAGTGTTTGAAGGCAGAGGCCAGGGTGGAGGCCACAGTTTCAAAATGTAAAGGAAGTGGTTATGCTCACAGCAGCAGGAGAGTTCCAACAAAATGTGGTTCTGCCTGTTCCAAGGTCCCCCCATGGCCAAGTCCTGTGGAAACACAAATTCCACAGCACCCGCCATGGGGACAGAGAGCACAGGGTGCTGCTCAACGCTGGAACTCCTATTACAAAGGCACCACTGGGCAACGGCCCCTGTAAGCAGAACCAGAGTCAAAATGCAAGAGGGGAACAGCCAGTAGACGATGGAAATAGGACAGGCTGAAGGACACACTGGAGTGGGTGACTGGCATGACTGGGGGCTGGGGGCACTGCTCCCCTGAGCTCCAGTGTCCTTAACCAGAAAAACACAACTACCACCACCTCCCTCATAGATGGGAGCTGCGAACATCAAAGAACATGAAGCGAGGGAAATGCCTGGCACTGTCCCAGCTACACAGCGGAGACGTGTCCATGCCACATTTCTCCTTTTGAGTCTGTTGCCCAGCTTGCGGCCTCTGCTATGGACGTGGGAGCCGGCATGGGTGGTGAGCAGTGTGCTGACCATTGTTCACCGGGCACCGCCCACACGCTGGCACATCAGGGCCTCACACACACTCTCTCGCTGAATCCTCGCAACCACCCGACGTAGGCATTTACCTCTTGCTGTGGATGAGGAAACTGAGGTTCAGAGGATGGCAACGTGTCCTGTGTCACAGCTGGCGGAGGAGTCTGGGTTTTGAAGCCATGCCTGCCTGACAGGAGAAGCTGGGCCCCTCCCGGCCCGGCCCGCAGCCGGGGGCTCTAGGGCAGGCAGAGCAACGGAGTTCCCCGTGGCCGCACCTCCACCTGGAGGGGCTGGGCAGGGAACAGGACACCGTCAACTTGGAACAAACTTTTATTTTGTGTGCTGGTTTGGTCGGTCCACGGCCACAGGTCAGTGGTAGCTAGAAACAGTTAGGAGGGGAGGAGAGGGGAGCAGCAGTCCGGAAGCAGGAGTGGCGGCGAAGGGTTGGGGATGGAAGGGAGGCGAGGCTGAGGAAGCACCCAGCCAGTTGGGTGTCCCAGGCTAGAGAAAGAACATATCTCTGCCCATCAGTCCACCCTAAAGAGAGGGCTTCAGTCCACAGCTCTGAGCAGGCTGGTTCGGGGCCCATGCTGCCATCTCTGGCCTGGGCAACACCACCCCCACTCCTGGCAATGATTCTTCCAAAGGGCTTAATGCTCTGAGCTGGGTCTGGAAGAATCTTTTTTACTACCTCCTACCTGCTCTCCCCGTACCCCAGCTGGAGCTTCCAAATCTGGGGCTCAGGCCCTTCACTGCTGGGCTCCTGTAGCAGCCATGCTGGGGCGATGTGGCGGGGAAGGAGGGGTTCCAGTCCCGGCCTGGCTCAGAGGAACACCTGGCACCCCCACCAACAGGAGGTGCTGTTGACCGTGACCCTGAGCAGGCGGACCCCAGGCCCGATCATCAGTGCCCTGAGGCCCAACAAGAATCAGAGTCAAAGTCCAAGCAGGAGGCGGCCCCAGGGCGAGGTGAGAGCCCCCAGCTCCGCAGACTCTGCAGAAGAGGAGTCACCCCAGCCAGCCAGGCAAACAAAGGATTGTCTCCAAGGGGAAAGAAGAGCCACAGCTGTCTTCAGGTCAGTGGCAAGGTCAGAGGGGCAAGGAGGGGCCTACAACTCAGTCACCAACACCCTCCACACGTCTACAGTTACAGCCTAAGAGCTTTTGGCATTACCTGTTTGGGGGTTTAAGGGAAACGAGGGAGAAAGAGAAAAGGGGAACCACCGCTCTCCACTCTGCTGAGATCCCCAAGTCGCAGGAGGACGGCCCCCTGCTCTGGCAGCAGCAGATACTTCCCTGGACGCCCCTCAGCCTGGAGGCGGCTCCGTGGCGGGGCTCCAGGCGCACTGGCGAGTGAGCACAGGGAAGGAGGGCGCGCTTCGGCTCCTGACGGCCCTGAAAGGTTCTCACAGAGACACACGAACGCACGGACAGACAGGCAGCCAGCTAGCTCCTGGAGGCTGGTGGCCAGCCACGGAGGAGAAAGGGGAAAGACTGCCAGGCCCTGACCGGCCGTACTCCTGCACCTCACACGCCCTCACACACGCACACGCACACGCACACTAGATAGATAGATAAGATAGATAGATAATAAAAAGAATAAAAACTAAGGGCCCAGATGTACAAAAAAGGTGTGAGTGAGGAAGAAGGAGGGGAAGAGGGTCGGAGATGGTCAGTCCTCCACAAGTCTGGCCACCTTCCTCAGCTTATAAATTACAACCCCCCTGGAAAATGGGGGTGGGGGGAATGACGAGGCTCCGGGTGTGGCCTGGGGGAGGGCGAGCGGTGGTCAGAGTTGCTCTGGCCCATCTGGTGGAGTCGTGGCCAGAGAACGAGGATCCCTTGGGTGGTGGAGGTGGGCTGGGGGAGATTCAGCAGCCGCTGGCGGGAGTCATGCAGGCCCCCTGGGACTTCACTTTGTGACGCTGGCCCCCCCGTCGCCGGCCCCCGCTGCCGGGCTTGGGCTGAAAGAGAGAAGAAGGAGCTTGAGAAGCAGTGGCCCATCGGGGGCAGGGCAGGACAGGACAGCAGAGGGGCAGGGGAAGTGGGGGCAGGAGGTGAGCGAGCAGCCATCTGCTACGCCCTCCGCCAGATGGAGCTGGCGCCCACCCTGCCTTCCTCGCAGCTGGTGGGTCACAGGTGATCACGGCGTGAGAAGCACAGAGAGAGCAGGAACTAACGTGTGCCACTGCTGACAGGTGGGAAGAAAAAAGAAATGAAGGGGTCAGAGGAAAGACTCGATGGGGAGGGAGAGCAGAAAGGACAGGTCCAGGCAGAAGCTTCCTTCTCCAAAGAGGAGTCGGACGAAGAGACGCTGGAAAGGGGTGATGTGAGGGCCACCAGGAGAGGACTCCAGGGGACAACACTGGCAGGAGGTGCTGAGTGAGAGCCACACTGACAGGGCCCAAGACCACCTACCCCTCAGGAAGTGTCACGTCGGGGAAGGGGCCAGGAGGACCCTCTAAGGCAGCGTCTTTCAGATGTTTGGGCTGCAGTATGCACATACATCACTTGCACCCTCACACACACAATGCTCACTCTTACTATGACAGGGCAACGCTGACATTTTTCTATTCTCTTTCATTAAAACTAAATGCTGGTCAGGACCTATTAAGTTCATTTCATGTACGCCACATCTCAGTTTGAAAAACACTGCCTTGAGAGACAAGAAGTTCACACTTAGATAGCACTTAGGGACCTGGAGTTGTGGGAAACACCCATCTAGGAACTCAAAGACATGGCAGACTGGTGAAGGCTGCCGGCGCTCTCCTATGGGTCACCTCCACGGCCACGCCCCCGCCCCCGCCCCGCCTGAGGCCGTCAGGGGCCCAGGACCAGCCTGGGAAGCACACTCACCTGTGGCTGGAGACTGCCGGATGCAGCTGGCTGCGCAGCCGCTAGAGAGCAAGCTTCATCTCCAGTTGGGGGTGCCCCTACTGCTGGCCCTCCAGAGGGACCTCCCTCTTCTCGTTTGGGCAGGGGACCCTTTTTCGTCGATTGCATTTTAATCTGCTGGGGCTTGGAGTTCATTGGGGAATTGTTGGTGGTCTGGAGGAGCTGCAGGAGCCAAGGGGGTGGGGGATGAGACAGAGCTGCAGGCAGTGACCTGGGCTCAGCTGCCCCCGCCCCGCCCCTGAGGTCTCAGGGACCTCTCACTCCGTGGCCTGGCTGGGCCTGGGCGAGGTGGGTGGCAGGAGGGCGATGACAGGGCAGTGGGGTGGAGAGATGTCCTCTCCACTCAGCGTACCAGGGCTGCCCCAGCCAGGGCCGATGTCTCACCTGCCTCAGCCCAGCCCAGAAGGGTTCCATCCTGTTCCCTGCCCCAGCTGCTCTTCCCACAGACAATCTGTGAACCTCAGCCATCTCCTACTCAGCCCAGCTCCCAGGTTGGGGTCCAGTCTGCCCAGAGCATCAACTCTATCTCTTGCTGCCCCTGTAACAATAGCCTGGGGTAACTTTTAATTTTGGGCCTCCCAGAGAGATCAAATGAGTGTCTCAGGAGCTGAAAACGTTTGGAGTGTGGCCATCAAAAATCTTAAGAGCTACCACCCAGGAAGGACTGACTCAGAGCCTTCCTTTATGGTCCAAGTTCAATCTCAAACAAAGCAGCGAATAGGCCCAGCTGCATCCCCAAGGGCATTACAGCATATGCGGGCAGCTTCTGTCAAACCCTCTGCCAGTCCGAAGCAAGGGGGCCTTCGAGGATGATCCTCCCCACTCCTCAACACACTCTGCAGTCTTAGTGACGTGGATGGGCCTAAGGAAGGCCATTCTGGAGGAAAAGCAAGCCTGAGGCTGATTCCAAGATCTCAGACAGGATGTATGGAGCAGGGGTCAAACCATTCTATCAAGCGCCGCTACTCAAGGCCATAGATGAAGTCTGCAGAGAGCATAAGGTGGGCTCCAGGACACAAAGAGCTCAAGCCCATGCCCCACTGCTATCCAGCCCTCACTCCAACTGGACCCACTGCTCTAAGGGCACAGCCCCAGCCAGACCATCGGAGCCTGTGCCCAACATCTCAGAGGCCAACACTGGCTGGGCCCAGACACTCTCCCACCACGGACTGCCATACCTCAACTCCACCTTCTCTTCTCCATGGTCACTACCAAAGCTCAGAAAGACAGGAGGTCTAGGGAAACCTCTGAGGAGAGCAGAGAAGACGGCACTAAGGCTATACCTCGGCGCTGTTCCAGTTCTCCCAAGGTAGGGACTGGTGCCTCTGCCCCTGGCGGTCAGTAAGATTTCACAGGGCTTCTTGAGAAGAGCGTGCTGTGCTCACAGTCTAGAACTGGAGCAGCCCCTGGTACTTCTTGTAGGCAGGCAAGGTGGTCTGCCCGGCCGTACCTTAGTGATGGTGCCTACAGCCTTGGTGCGACCTTCCCGGAACACCAGCCGCTGGTCTATGTGCAGGTACTCGGGGGTCTTGATAAAGCGGAAATGCACAGTGGCCTTGTCCCCGGTGCGCAGACAGTCCTTGTCCATGCTCAGGATGGTGGCTGTCTGCCTGATGCTCCCACAGTGCACTGCCAAGGGAGCCAGGAAGTCAGGAGAGGCCTGAGCCACTCAGTGGCCTCAGGGCAGGGGAGGCAGTGGGTGAAAGCATGAGACAAGCTCGAGCTGTGGCAGGATGAGGACCTGAGGGCAGAGCGAGGCTAAGCGGCTGGAGGCCCGTCCTGGGCTGACCCCTGCCTCACGTCCTCCCACTTTTCCCTCCAGTTAGACCTCGCTTGTCCCCGGACCCACTTGTCCTTAGTTCCTGAACACAGGGCACTCTGTTTGCATGCGTGCCTTCTCTGGACTGTGGGCTTCTTGATGGCAGGGCCCTTGCCCATCTTGTCTTTGTCCCCAGCACCTTGGCAACACCGCAGGGCACACTGCAGCACTTGGTAGATGTCTGCTGAAGGACTGAGTGTGAGGTCCTTGAGGGCAGGTCTGGGTCTCCAGAGCCCAGCACTGAGCTGGTACTTGGTTAGTGTTTGCAAGAATGAATAAACCACAAGCCACAGCTCATGTGTGGAACAGAGGGGATGGCATCACTGAACAGGGCAGCGACCTGACTCTTGGCTGCAGCTGAAACTTTGGGGTTTGGGCTGCTGGAGCACACTTTATGGGGAGCTAGAGCAGGGGGCTTCAGGCTGGCAGTGCCTTTAGACACCTACCCATGGCCTGGTACCGCGGGCTGATTGTGGTGGGGTGGTGAAGGACAAGGATCTCGGCCTCGAACTCCCAGGATGCTTGGGGATTCAAGCGTGGAGAAACCATCACCATGCCCTTCCGGATGGACGAGCGCTTGATCTGAATGAGAGAGAATCCCAGACCTCAGGGACAATAATGCCTTCTGGCTTCACCCCCTGGTCACAGAGGACCAGGACTCCTTCTGGGAACTGCTACCACCCCAACTTGGCCGTGACCCCTCACTGCACTGGACCACAGGCCTTCTTTAGTGCTACATGGGAAGCCTCAACACTGCTATTGGGGGGGTCAGGAAAGACTTCATACAGAAAGTGGCATTTTAGGCAGGACTTGCAAGACGGGTCGGAATTAAGTGGGTGGCGAGAGGGCAAAGGCAGGCAAGCACTCAAGTAGGAGAAATACGGCAAGCATGATCTGGCTGTTGGGAAGTATATAGAAAACCCGGCTTTGCTGGTTAATTTGGCTGGTGCAAATGACCCAGGAGCTAGCACTGACCCCAATCCCCAGGGGACTGAAAGCTGAATGGCAAGAGGATCTGGCATGGACTCAACAGCCCCGTGTAGAAGGACCCCAGCAAGAAGGAAGAGCAGGAAGGCTCCCAGCTGACCTCACCGAGCTCAGGGTACCAGGTGGAGGAACAGAGCTCAGGAGGCCGGCAGGCCTAGGTTCAAGTCCCGGTGTTCTCACCGAATGCTGGGCAAGTCACTCGGGCTCTCCTGAGCCTCAGTTTCCTCACCTGTAAAAGTAAGGTCAGTAATCCCTGCCTTGCAGAGCGGCTGTGAGGACTGGAGATGACCCGGGGCCTAGCATAACACGGAGCTCGAGGGGAGTTCTTGGTTTTATCAACACTCACCTTCTTCAGCGCGAAGGAGGCCGTCTGGCCCCCCCGCACCTCCTTGACAGGCATGCGCTTGCGATGGATCGATTTGACCGCAATGGACAGGAAGTTACCCAAAGGATCTGGGCCCAGCAGCAGCGTGTCATTCAGCTTGATCAGGCCCCTCAGTGTTGTCCCCGACACCACTGTTCCCACACCCTGCAGACAAGACCCCGGTCCAGTAAGTCCACCGGCACTACAGACTCGCCCCGGCACCCCTGGAGGAAGCGCCACTCAGCCTCCCACCTTATTCAGTCCACCAGAACCCACTCACCGGGACAGAGTAGGTGTCGTCAATCTGAAACTCAGCAGGCTCTTCCTCCCGGTAACTGGTGCGAGGGGACAGCAGGTTGAGGAACATCTTCAGCAGATCTAGGTTCTCGCCTGTAACGTTGGAGATTTGGAATATCGGGCACATCCTAAGGTGGGGAGTGTGTGGAGAGAGAGGAAGAAAGGTGCTCAGGTGGCGAACTCCTGCCTGATAGGGGATGAGCGGCACGAGGGCTCCTGGAACGGCTGCCGCTGCTAAGGGTCCCACCACCCCTTCACTGGCCTCCCAGGCCCTCTGCCCAGCCCACCTACTTCTGTCCAGACCTGCTCTGAGGCCTCCTCCTCCTAGTTAGTTTTGTCTCTGAAACCTGTCTCCTCCTCTCTGTCTCGGTACCACTACCCCATTTCGAGCGATCATGACTGCCTCTTCTTCCTAAAGCACACACATCCTTAAAACCGTAGCCAACTCTCCACTGCAGAAAAGACAGCTGGAATCCCTCCTCCCAACATCTTTGCCAGTTTATTTCTCTCAAATTCCTATATTCCAGCCAGACCAGAGAACACTCCCTCCCTTCTCCTAAGACCTTCGGACTTTTTTGTTCCCATGTACTTGTTCACTCTGAATTGTTCACCTCCTGCCTGAATTCCTTCCCTCTTATCCAACTACCAAATCCTCTCATCCTTCAGAACCCAGTTCCAACGCCGCCTCTTCTAGGGAATCCTTCCCAGATGGGCACTCTTCATTCCCTCTGAGTTTTCAAAGAATTTTTTTTTTGTGTAAATTTTATTGAAGTATAGTTGATTTACAATGTTAATTTCTGCTATACAGCAAAGTGACTCAGTTATACACATATATATATTCTTTTTCATATTCTTTTCCATTATGGTTTGTCACAGGATATATATATATATGTATTTTTAATTTATTTATTTTTGGCTGCATTGGGTCTTCGCTGCTGTGCGTGGCCTTTCTCTAGTTGCGGAGAGCGGGGCTACTCTTCGTTGCGGTGCGCGGGCTTCTCATTGCGGTGGCTTCTCACTGCGGAGCATGCTCTAGAGCGCAGGCTCAGTAGTTGTGGCACATGGTCTCAGTAGTTGTGGCTCACGAGTTCTACAGTGCAGGCTCAGTAGTTGCGGCGCACAGGCTTAGTTACTTCGCGACATGTGGGATCTTCCAGGAGCGGGGCTCGAACCCGTGTCCCCTGCATTGGCAGGTGGATTCTTTTTTTTTTTTTTTATAAATTTATTTATTTATTTTTGGCTGTGTTGGGTCTTCGTTTCTGTGCGAGGGCTTTCTCCAGTTGCGGCGAGCGGGGGCCACTCTTCATCGCGGTGCACAGCCCTCTCACTGTCGTGGCCTCTCCCGTTGCGGAGCACAGGCTCCAGATGCGCAGGCTCAGTAGTTGTGGCTCACGGGCCTAGCCGCTCCGCAGCATGTGGGATCTTCCCGGACTGGGGCACGAACCCATGTCCTCTGCACTGGCAGGCGGATTCTTAACCACTGTGCCACCAGGGAAGCCCTGTCACAGGATATTGAATATAGTGCCCTATGCTATACAATAGGACCTTGTTGTTTATCCATCCCGTATATAGTAATTTGCCTCTGCTTATCCCAAACTCCCACTCCTTCCCTCCCCTACTCTCCCTCAGCAACCACAGTCTGTTCTCTATGTCCGTGAGTCTTTTTATGCTTCATAGATATGTTGATTTGTACTGCATTTTAAATTTCACATATAAGTGATATCATATGGTATTTGTCTTTCTGACTTACTTCGCTTAGTATGATAATCCCTAGGTCCATTCATGTTCCTGCAAATGGCATTATTTCGTTCTTTTTTATGGCTGGGTAACATTCCATTGTATATATATACCATATCTTATTTACCCATTCATCTGTTGACGGACATTTAGGTTGTTTCCATGTGTTGGCTACTGTAAATAGTGCTAGAATATAGGGGTGCATGTATCTTTTCGAATTATAGTTTTGTCTGGGTATATGCCCGGGAATGGGATTACTGGATCATATGGCAACTCTATTTTTAGTTTGTTTGTTTTTTTAAATTAATATTTTGGCTGCACTGGGTCTTTGTTGCTGTGCACAGGCTTTCTCTAGTTGCGGTGAGCAGGGGCTACTCTTTGTTGCGGTGCGCGGGCTTCTCATTGAGATGGCTTCTCCTTGTTGCGGAGCACAGGCTCTAGGCGTGCAGCCTTCCATAGTTGTGGCATGCGGGCTCAGTAGTTGTGGCTTGCAGGCTCTAGAGCGCAGGCTCAGTAGTTGTAGTGCACGGGCGTAGCTGCTCCACAGCCTGTGGGATCTTCCAGGACGAGGGCTCGAACCCATGTCCCTTTCATTGGCAGGCAGATTCTTAACCGCTGCGCCACCAGAGAAGTCCCTACTTTTAGTTTTTTGAGGAACTGTTTTCCATAGTGGCTGCACCAATTTACATTCCCACAAACAGTGTAAGAGGGTTCCTTTTTCTCCACACCCTCTCCAACATTTATTCGTAGACTTTTTAATGATGGCCATTCTGACTGGTGTGAGGTGGTAGCTCATTGTACTTTTGATTTGCATTTCTCTAATAACTAACAATGCTGAGCAACACTGCATGTGCCTATTGGCTATCTGTATGTCTTGGGAGAACTTTTTGTGTCTCTGTTACACGTGACTACATCTGATTTTCTGTCTGTTATCTGAATGGCCTCTATATCTCCTATTCACGATTAATCAAACTCCTCAAGATCAGGAATTATATATTTCCCACAGCTCCTAGAGTAGGGACAGCACAGAATAGGCACTCAACAAAATGAATGAATTGAAATGGGGTCGACTGAAATGTACCCCCTCTGCTGGCCAACTGCTGGTACTGAAGACAGCGTCAGGGCAGAGACACAGGCCAAAATGTCAGGCTGCTCCGGGTCCTGTACTTAAGCAGCCCCAAGACTCTGGGAGAAGGAGCAGTGTTAACAAAATTTACTATTATCAAGAGATTATCTCTGACCAAGGGGCCGACCACCTTGAGGACAAGGACTATGCCCAAGTCAACTCTGACTCCTCAATGCCTAGATGAAAAGCCCAGTACAGAACACCCAATAAATATTTATGGAATCAGGGAATTTCCTCGCAGTCCGGTGGTTAGGACTTGGTGCTTTCACCGCTGAGGGCCCAGGTTCGATCCCTGGTCAGGGAACTAGCATCCTACAAGCCGTGCGGCACGGCCAAAAAAAAAAAAAATTTATGGAATCAAAGGACATGCTAATGAATAAATGCCAAAACTGATCTGTGATTAGAGAGCTTTTGAGAAACAACCGTGTAAAAAAATTAATAACCATTCTAAAAATGGCTGCGTATCTATCACACAGCAGCCAGGCACAGTGCTAAGTGCTTTACATACATCATTTCCAACACTTACAAGAGCCCTATGAAGAAGGTAATATTATTTCCATTTCACAGATAAGGACACTGAAATATCAGCTGGGATTCCAACCTCAGTGAGACCAGCACCTCAGAATCTGGGTCACCTGATACAGCCCCCGAGCAACATTGCTGAGAGCAGAATCTTCTATTTCAACCAATCTCTGTGCCTGTACAGAACTGAATGCTCCCAGGACTTCCCTGGTGGTCCAGTGGCTAAGACTTCATGCATCCAATGCACGGGGCCCGGGTTCGATCCCTGGTCAGGGAACTAGATCCCACATGCTGCAACTGAGAGTTCGCATGCCACCACTAAAAGATCCCGCATGCCACAATGAAGATCCCACGTGCCACAACTAAGACCTGGCGCAGCCAAACAAATAAATATTTTAAAATACATAAATAAATAAAAGGAAGAAGTGAATGCTCCCTATCCATTACCTCTCAGAGCTGAAGTTGGAGGCTGTAACAATTACATCATCCTTGCTCTGCACCAACACAGGGATCTTGCGGCAGCCGGGTGACTTCAGCAGGCGCTGTAACAGCTTCAGGGTTTCTTAAAGGGTAAAATGGAACAAAATTAGGGGAACGTAGCCTTCTCTTTGGCCAGGCTTCTAGGGCAAGACAGGTCCACTCATTACTGATGCAAGCAGGAGACAAACAGATGGACAGTGTTAAATGTCATAATGCCTGGAGAAGCAAAAGGAGGATCAAAACTTTGGGTGGGTAAGTGCTTGCTAGAGTAGAAGGAGAGTACAGACGGGGACTGTCTGCTAAGGTTATAAGTCTGAAACCTGTCAGGTTTCTCCAGAGTCTCTAGAAGACCCGCATCCTATAAGCAAGTAATTTGGGGGTCCACCAGAAGGACAATGTTGTTCCTAGAATGCCCTGCTTCCTGGAAAAAAAAGTTCATCTGACAAAAGGATCTCTAGGACATTTAGACGCCTGAAGAAGCCCTTATGAGGCCCTCCAAAAGGATACGTTTTCACTTCTCTTCCACCATCTTTAGCAACGGGGGAGAAATGCATGAAAGCCTAGTCTTGCAACACTGTTTTGAAACCTTTGGTGGTAAAAGGTAATCAGACTCTCTGCCCAAATGTCTCCACGTATGTCCAGCTTAGATGGTAAAACCCAACCCCTTTTGCGTGGAACCATCTGAAAAGAGATGCCAGATTAGGGATTTCAAGGACGCTGAATTTGTAACCAGAAGGAACAATGAGTAGGAGATAACTCTAAGCTCTGCTCAGACCAAGAGGCAAACAGGGAGAAAGCAAAAGATTCTGGGTTGATGGACATTCAGGCCAAGGTCTAAGCACAATACAAGGAAACAGAAAATTCCGGGTAGCAGATCACAAAGGAGCCACAGTGCGTGACTGTCCCAAACAGAGAGACTGCTACTGGCTGTTGGCTTCACTTACCTTGCAGGATGTTGGCAGGACACATGTCAATCTTGGTGACCACCACAAAGACAGGCACATTGAGTGCCAATGCCAAGCCCAGGTGCTCCTTTGTCATCCCCACGATGCCAGCATTGCTGCCCACCTGCCCCGACAGAGAAAGAACTGTCAGGACAAGGGAGACAGAGATTGCTGCTGGGTGGGCACAGGGGCTCAAAGAAGGCTGAGGTAAGAGAGAACTCCCATCTCTGAGGCCACCATCAGAACAGAACACAGGGGGCACAAGTCTTAGGCCAGAAACAAAATGGCTGTAGATGAAAGCTGGGCTGGGCACAGATTGCTTTAACCTCCAATTTAACAGTGTGGGCTATCAAAATCTGAGGAGACTTCGAAACAATAAAAAAGACAAACTCAGTCTGGGAAAACAGTCATCAAAGTGTATTCAGTTTAACATCCCTGGCCCCCAGTTACCCCATCTATAAAATGGGGGATAATAATATTCACTTTAGAGGGTCACTTAGGTTTAAATGACCAAACATATGTCAAAGGTCCAGCACACAACTAGCACGAATTAGGTATTCAAGCAATGGCTGGGACTTCCCTGGTGGCGCAGTGGTTGGGAATCAGCCTGACAATGCCGGGGACATGGGTTCGAGCCCTGGTCCAGAAAGATCCCACATGCCGCGGAGCGGCTAGGCCTCGGTGCCACAACTACTGAGCCTGTGCTCTGGAGCCCGCGAGCCACAACTACTGAGGCCTGTGCACCTAGAGCTCGTGCTCCGCAACGAGAGGCCACCACAGTGAGAAGCCCATGCACCGTGACAAAGAGTACTGCCCATGTGCAGCAGTAAAGACACAGTGCAGCCAAATAAATAAATATAAATAAATTTATTTTAAAAAAAGCAATGGCAGCTGTTACTACTGTTACCATTCCTTCCTGTAACAATAAATGTTTTAAAATATCATCATAAAGGCTGGTTAAATAAATTAGAGCACATGCACAAGTGTGCGATACAAAAGAAAGAGGAAACTCTTAACTGATGTGGGGCAATCTCTAAGATATGTTTTAATGGGAAAAAGCAAGGTGGTATACAGCATGCTACCACAGAGAGTGGTGACTGGATCACCGTTTGAAAAAAGCAGCTGGAAGACAATTGGGGGAACGTCTGAGATAACATAAATACTTTTAGACTAGATACTGTATGATATTAGGGAACTCTTGTTCGTCTTCTTGGTTGCAATAACAGTAGGAGGCTGTGTGCTAAAGTATTTTAGGGGCTGTGTGCTGAAGTATTTGGGGGTGAAGAGTCACAATGTCTATAATATAATCTACTTTCAAATGATTCAGCCAAAAAACCAACCAACCAAAAAAACAAAAACAAAAACAAACAAAATAAAACAAAAACCATACACACACACAGAAAAACTCCACATATGCATCTATCACATGTACAGATAAATATGGCAAAATGTTAATGATTGTTGACTCCGAGTGGTGGGTTTATGGCATTCGTTGTACTATTCTTTCAACTTTTCTAAATGTCTGAAATTGGAGGGAGAGAATATACGCATATATGCTGGTGTGATTACAAAATATCTCTAGAGGATACATAAGAAACTGGAAGTACTGGTTGCCTGTGGAGGAAACAACACAGGCGGAAGAGAGGCTTTAAGTCCTTTGGTACCTTTTAATTTCTGTACCATATGAATGTATTACTTACTAAAACAAAATAAAATTAAAATTAAAATCGCCAAGACATATTTATACAGGGCTTTATACATTCCAGAGGGACTTCCCTGGTGGTCCGGTGGTAAAGTCCCCTTCCAAGGCAGGGGACGCAGGTTCGATCCCTGGTTGGGAAACTAAGATCCCACATGCCGCGGGGCAACTAAGCCCGCGTGCCACAACTACTGAGCCCGTGCGCCTCAACTAGACAGCCCACGTGCTGCAAACTACAGAGCCCATGCACTCTGGAACCCGCGCACCACAACTAGAGAGAGAAAACGCGCATGCTACAGCTAGAGAGAAGCCTGCGTGCTGCAACGAAGCGTCAGCGCTCCGCAGCAAAAGATCCCGCGTGCTGCAACTAAGACCCACCACAGCCAAAAATAATAAATAAATAAAATAAATATACATTCCAGTGTTCTCAAGCGATGCTCTCATTTGACCATTACGATTCCCAGGTGACCTACCACCCCACCAGCATAGATGTCCCACGCATGTTCCCTTTGCCTACACCGAGACACCCCCACCATTTCCCTCCTAATTCTTCCCATTCCCTCCAACCACCTTTCCTAACCAACCCAGACCTGCTTTTGTTCTTCCCAAGCGGGATACGAGAATGCTCTCTCTCTGTTGTCTTTATATTTTTAAGGTTTTTTTGTTTTTGTTTTTCTGGAAATTGATTGCCATGGAACATAATGAAATATTTCATTGTTTTCCACAGAAATTTTTAGTATTTAGCTCATGGCCTAAAAGTCAGATAATACATAACATTTCATCTGGGGTGAAGATATGTTCGTTAATTGACCTTGATCACTGTAGCTCAGTTAGAAAAACGCTCACGTTAAACTGATTTCTACACCCTTCTTAATCTCAACCCAACAACTGCTCCAAATACACCCTATGGCTCTTCCTTCGAAACCCTTCTGTAGAGCGGCTTTCCTTAGCCAGTCAAGGTCGGTAAGATATGGGAGATAAAACCACAATGAGATTGCAAGAACCTCGGGCAGAGAGCTGACCAGAGTGTTCACACATATGCTCTGCCTCTCTTTACTCTCCGGTCTGGGGAGAATTTGCCTGAAAACCTGCGTTTGTGGGGCAACTTGATCAAGTTTGCTCTGAACAGATGTTGGCATTCACTACACTTACGAATACAGACAGCTGGAGGAACTGGGAAATGGGGAAGGGTTTTGAGAAGGATTTTTGCCAAAGGAAAACTCGCTCACTTGCACCCTGTGTGAAAGCTGTGAAGTTGTGACCAAGGCTGGGGGCCTCACACACTCCTACTCTCTGGCCAGGAAGATCAAAGGGGCCCAAGCGCGAGCTTCGAAACATGATCCAGCCCAGAAGCCTCTGCTCCCTTCCCTCTTCAGTTCACCTACATGATGAACTGCTTAAAAATCTATTTCCCACTAGACTGTAAGCTCGATGGGAGCTCAGGACACCCTGTTCACTGCTCTGTCTTCAGGCCTGGCACCGTGATAGGCATGCAGAAGCTTCTCAGCAAATAGCTGTGGGACTGGTTGACACTGGTTCCAGGCTTCAGAAGAGGCCACCTCTCAGGCCCCTCAGTGGCTGTCTGTGCTCTCTTCCATTTCCTTCCCAGGCCGCCCCATCTCTGAGGGTGCTGCCTGGTGTCATCTCAAAGCAGCCCAACTCCAGGAGGAAATAATTCTGAAGGTAATAAGAAATGCCCCAGGAGAAACCCTCCCTTACCCCTCTCTGAAAAATAAGAGAGGTCTGCAAATGGCACCTTGGTTTCTGCTTAGAGGATCTCCTCCTGGCCTAACCTAGGAGAAAGATCAAGGTATAGTCCTTGAGAAGGCTGGGCACCCCTGCAAAACTTGTCGTTCTTATCCAATTTCAAAGCCCTAAACCAAAAGGCCCTGTCTCAGAACTATTTCAAACACTTGCATACCACCACACCCCAGGAGCCCAGCTGAAGCCTCCCCTCCCCAGCAGCACCTCACTTACCATGAGCATGCAGAAGTCAGGCAAATGGCCAGTCATGCCAAAGACAGTGGTCTTCAGGTACTTCTCATGGCCGGCCAAGTCGATGAAAGTAATCACCTTAGTGGATTTCTCACAGATCTTTGTCCACTCCAGGCTGCCACCATGGCTGTCTGGCTTGTTTACCACATTGCCTTCACTGTCAAAGCCCAGAATGTCGTTGCCCACACTGCTGGTGCGACCAGATTCAATCTCATGTTTGTGGCGGAAGAGTTTCTGGCGGGCGAAGCCTCGGCCATTGTCCAGCTCTCCGTGGGTCAGGACCCCCAGAAGCGTGCTTTTGCCGGCATCCACGTTGCCCACTACCGCTACCCTGTGTGAACACAAACCCATCCATTTGTGTGAGAGCTGGTGAGTGAGTGAAGTGAGCCTCAGCAACCGGATCCACAAGGACAGGCTCACCCCTGAGCCTCTCCACCTCTCTGCTCCTTCTATTCATGGACGAGCACATTAGGAGTGCTCTGGGAGCTGTATCCAGGGAGCAGAAAGTTATTCAGGAGGAACCGAGTTCCCACCACAATGACTTTCTCCCTTAATGTCCACTAGCTTTCCCAAAGCTGCCAGACAGATGCCCTAAAGCCAAGAGAGGTACAAAATGCTCTCCTCCATTACCCTGGTTTCAAGCCTCCCAGCCTGATGGGAAAGCAAATGCAGCCCACAAAATGGCCACAGAACATATGGTTGGCCTCTCTCCCACTCTTTCCAGATGGAAATATTTAGGGATGAGGAAGTGCAGAAACAGAGAATGGAGCTATCGGTGTCTCTGGACACTCTTTCCATGCCTCAGGAAGCGGAAGGGTGTAGCCGACATGCCAGGTGTCAAAGGCTCAATCACCATTCTCTGTGAAGCCCTAGACCCCAGGGTCATGCTTCAGGGGACCTGGAACTGTTCTGAAGCCTCCTCACCTGACTTCCAGGAAGTCATTGTCTCCTACTCGTTTCCGGACCAGGTAATCGCGCACACGGCCCCCAGCTTCTTGACGTTCCCGGAGGAGGATGACATCGGCCTCTATCTGTTCTGCCATGCTCTTCACTGTGGCATAGGAGGCCTCCATGTCAGCTTCACTCAGCCCGTACTCAGTCCCATCTGGTGACAAGAGCCCAGACGTCAGTCTGCCATCAAGTCTGCCAGCCAGCCACCCCTCACGAGGTCCCACCCCGGGCACTGAAGAACATGGCTCTCTCTACCAGACACTTCAAAGATTTGGGCACAAGTAAAGTTAATAAATAATAGGCTTCCCCATTAAGCAGGGCATTCATTAATTCATTCAACAGTAATCACTGAGACTCTCCTAGGTTTTATGCCAAGTCTCAGGCTGGGTACTGGGAATACAGGTGCCCTTAGCGAGCTCACAGCCCAGCGGGAGAGACAGGAAATTAATTAACTGCAATACAGCTTGAGTGCTTTACTACAGAACTGTGCAAAGAGAATGTAAAGCATGAGCAACTAGCATTGCCTGGGGAAGCTGAGGACAGCTTTGCAGGGCGCTGACTCCAAGCTGCGGCTCCAAACATGAAAAATGGGCCTGCGGAGAAAGGAGGAAAGACATCCAAGGCAGCAGAGCAAAGCATGGAGCACGGCAGATCATGGCACGTTCAGGGAGCAGTAAGCAGCTGGGCGCGTTGGGGAGCAGGGTGTCAGGTGGCGGGGGACCACATGAGAGGCAGAAACAGTTAGGCAGACGAACACCACACAGCAGCAAAACACATATGTACCAGGGTGGGAAGCCTTGGGGTTACACAGGGGAGTAACAAGATCAGATCGCTGTGGGACAGAAAGATCTCTTGAGCAGCAGTGTACAGTGAGCGCTGGCAAGCGAGAGACCAGAAACGGGGAGTCCAGTTAGGAAGTAATTCTAATAATCCAGGCAAGAGATAATGACAGGAGACAAAGGAAAATGGAGAGAGAACTTAAGAATGAGTTTAGGGACAGATTTTTAACAGAGGTGGCTCAGGTGAAATGTCCAGCAAGTAGCTGGAAAAACTGAGTCTCAGCTTAGGATGAGGAAGGACGGACCAATCAACCACTAATTTATTGAGTGCCTACTGTATGACAGTCCTGGTCGGGTACTGTCCACATGGTGTCATATTTCATCCCCGCAGTAGAATGGCAGCCCCTCCAGCTGTCTCCTGGGAGCACCCCTCTCCTTCCCTGGGCTCATGTGCCCAACCTCTTTTCTTTTCTGCCTCCAAAGACCTTGCAGCACCTTCTCTCACCCCCTTCCACTTCTCTCCCTACAAACAAGCTCAAGGCTTTCCTAAACTAAAGGAGACCCAACCCCTCTTCCCTTGCCCCAGCTTATCTACTGAGCTACCATCTCCTCCAAGCACCTCCAGAGTAATGGACACTTGTTAACTTTATTTCCTCACCACCTTCTCACTGATCTGATGACTCTGGAAAAAACTGGTTTTCAAGTCATCAGTGGCGTTCTGCCCACTCACCCAATGCCCTTTCCTTGACCCCTTCACAGTCAACACTGCTGGCAACTGTCCCTTTGTTTACTGAGGCACTTCATTCCCACCCTGCTTGCCTATAACCCGAACTCTTCTGATTCACCTCCTGGCCCTCTGGGCCTTCCTTCTGTCTCCTCTGCTGGCTGTTCCTGCTGCGGTCCCCAAATGCCAGTGTTTTTCAGTAGTCAGTCAGTGGCCTTCTTCTCTATCCTTGAAACATTCCCCTTGGCCTTCTCATTCTATGGGTTCAACTGTCATTTTGAAAACTATGAAAACATTCATATCTACTCATTCTTCCCGGAGCTCCATCCACACCCTTTTTAAACAACAGCACAAAAACTAACACCATTAATAAAGCATTTTAGTCCTCCCTGCAACCCCATGAGTGAGGCATTACTGTTCCCATTTAATAGTGGGGAAACAGAACCTCGAGGCCTCTGAGCTGGGAGGGCACAGAGGGGCCGCGGGAGCCTGGGTCTTCTGATGCCAAACCTACAGCCTTTTTCTCTTGGTGCCAGACCAGTTCCTCCTCATGCCTTACCTATTTCTAATGACACCACTGTCCTTCCAGTCACCCCAGCTGAACACTCATCACTCCAGTCCTGCCCCTTTCCTTGTCCCTGCTCTCCTCTTTTTGCCAATCCAATGCCACCAGCCTGATTTAGGCCATTATTCTAACTGAATCGCCACAAGAGATCCTTAACTGGTCTTAGCAAATCCAGTCTCTGTTTCCGCCAACCCACCCTGCATAGACATACAAGCTCAAGGTCCTAAAGAATGCACAGCTCTGACGTTTGTCACTTCCGAGTCAAAGTCTTGGAAGGGCTCCCCAGGCCCAGCAGCGCTCAGTTCCAATTCCTTAGAGGCTTCCATCCCCCTCCCCCGCCCTCCCCTTCTAAGCTTTGTTCCAGTGCAGGTGGCCCAGTCACCATCCCTCCATGTCTCTGCACTTTTCTAGCTCTATACCGTTGCTCGTGTATTTCCTGCCCTAGAAAGCCAATCAGCGTATCTCTACTTGCCAAAATCCTACCCATTCTGCTCCCTTATGAAGTTTACCATGGAACAGTGTTTTGGATGCGTGTCTTCCCCTGCTATACACAAGCATCTCGAGGACAAGGGCCATATCTCAAACATTCCTGGACACTCCATGAGGGGTGCCTTTCCTATACCAACTCCTCAAACGTTTGTAAAATGCAAAACAAATGAACAAAGAGGATGCAGTTGAGCCAAGGAGTTTCTTTTTCTTTTTCTTTTTTTGGCTGCGCCACATGGCACGCAGGATCTGAATTCCCCAACCAGAGATCGAACCCATGCCCCCTGCAGTGGAAGCACGGAGTCTTAACCACTGGACTGCCAGGGAAGTCCTGCAAGCAGTTTCTGAATGCACGGCGAACTGCGCTCTGGAAATATTCTGGGTTACAGAAGGACTCGGAACCATCCCTAAGAGAAGGCCAGCTAGCCCTGCCATTCTTGCTAGACCCCCAAATTCTATCCAACCTTTCCTGCTTCTGGTACAATGAGAAGCTTTCAGATCCTACCCCACACCAGCAGGCAATCACCAGTGTCACCTCATCCATCCAGGGCTCCCAGAAATGCACCCAGTCACATTGCCCTTCTCCAGCACGCTCTATACTCCTCACTCTGTAGGAGCGGAAACAAAGGCCAAGGAGAAAAGCCGCAGAGGTCCAATTACTAAAGGCCACATATTCAGCCATGCAGGAACCTAATCAGATCTCGGTCCCACCACTGACTTACCTTTCCTATATGTACTCTCCTGCTCAACATGCTGCATAGGCTCCCCAAACTTTTAGGATAAAAGTCTAAACGCTTTGGTATGGCATTCAAAGACCCTCAGACCTGGGCCCTAACTACCTGTCCAGTCTCCCCTCCTGACACTCCCAACCTCACATTCTACATTTCCTACTTTACTGAATCACTCCTGGTCCACCAAATACTCCACACTCACCAATGCCTCCATGCC
Organism: Hyperoodon ampullatus; assembly: GCF_949752795.1. NCBI lineage: Eukaryota > Metazoa > Chordata > Mammalia > Artiodactyla > Ziphiidae > Hyperoodon > Hyperoodon ampullatus. The sequence continues at coordinate 35,641,713 of NC_136924.1, read as the reverse complement.
TCTGTGCTTGTGGCTTTCTCTGCTCACTCACTACTGCCTCCACTCACCTAGAAAACTCCTACTCATCCTTTAGAATTCACTGAAGGGGCACCTCCTCCTTTGGAAAGACTTTTAAGTCTTTTCTGACCCTCCCACAAAGATGTAACACTCCTCCCATGCTCCCTGAACTTCTAATGCAGTACCTGGGTCTTAGAAAGTCATGATTTAATATTTGAAGAATCAACAAGGTTCTTTTTGAAAGAAATCTCATGGTAAATCATCTATAACCTGGAAACCTTAAAAAATTACTACTGCAACTATTAACACTAGCTAACATTTATCTAGTGCTTACTATATGCCAAGTGTTAATCTTCACCATGCCACCATGGACTAGATTCTATTATTATCCCCATTTTAAGACAAGGAAAAGAACCAGTAGGCAAACTTAGATCCACCAGGTTCCAGACCCTGAACTAACTACTAGGTCACATTGCCTCCTTTTAAAATATCAACCTTAACTTAAGAATGTATACTTAGGGACTTCCCTGGTGGTCCAGTGGTTAAGACTCTGTGCTTCCAACGCAAGGGGTGCGGGTTCAATCTCTGGTTGGGGAACTAAGATCCCACATGCTGCACGGCGTGGCCAAAAAAAAAAGGAAAAAAAGAATGTATACTTAAAGAGCACATTCCTCCACACTGCTTCGAATTTTTTTAAAGTCTAATTTATTCCTAAAAAACTTGCCTCAGGTTGTGGGGGCAGTGGTGGTACCATCCGCCCGATTTTATAGATGAAGGAAGCGTCAAACAGAGGGCAAGCACCAAGCACACACAGGAAGTCAGGGATGAAGCTGACCCTGGGGGCCTCACATCTCTTGTAGTCTTCTGCTTGATCTTCAACTTGTTTAACTAATTACAATCTCTTTCTGCCCCTGAAGAATTCCAGCAGGAAGGAGTCACTATGAATCTAATAGCATCCAATTGGTAGATGCAAAGATAATGCTTGGATGTGTAAAATACGTGTTAATGAACGTTTGCCATCTTCCTATGCTGTGCCACGGGAGGGTTAATTAACTGTGAGCCACCAAGGTATGGCAAAGTTCAGTAAGAGCCCACATTAAAGAATAAGCAAAGAGTGGGGGCTTTAAGAATCTGGGTCTTCAAAGAACAGTCCCAACACTTGTCAGAACTGATCTAGATGTGGTTTCTTCAATTCTATAAGCTGGAAGTGACCTTTGAGTGGTTCATCCTATTACAGGAGGCCAGGTGTGCACCTGACACAAAAGCTTTCAAAAGCCTACCAATGATCCCCCTAGTCACCAAATGGAATGGCTTTTTCTGAACCTGACTCTCCCTGCTGTCTCTGTAACACTTGACAATGCTGGCCAACTCCCTCTCTTTATTTTTTTTTTGCGGTGCGCGGGCCTCTCACTGTTGTGGCCTCTCCTGTTGCGGAGCACAGGCTCCGGACGACGCACAGGCTCAGCGGCCATGGTGCACGGGCCCAGCCAATCCGCGGCATGTGGGATCTTCCCGGACCGGGGCATGAACCCGTGTCTCCTGCATCGGCAGGCGGACCCTCAACCACTGCGCCACCAGGGAAGCCCCTCCCTCTCTTTCTTGACAGAACCTCTTGGTTTGCCTATCTCTCTGACCATGCCTCCTTTAAGGTGGTAACACCTAAAACTGGGGAGGTGGCAGTAAATACAGAAAGGAAAGGATAGATATGAGAAACAGTTCAAAGGAAGGCAGAGCAGTATTTGGAGATCAAACCCTTCTTCCTTGTGTCATTCTTGCAGCATTTCCAAATATTGTTTTCTACTGAGGTTAACTGTGTATATGCCATCTCTCCTTCTCGAGACAGAGACCAGATTTTAAGTATCTAAAAGTGCTTTGCAACAGTATCAAGACCTTCTAAGATACTTAATAGATATCTGTCAAATAGTTCAAGACTGATTTTGAGATTTCCTCCATCTTAGACTCAAACTACAAAAGAATTATTACCTGCCTTTACAAAACCTACATTCAGCACAAAGAGAACTAGTCCCTTAATGATGCATTGAGGCCTACTTAGGCTTCTTGTAAAGACGACAGAGACAAGATCTGGTACAGGCTAAATTCATAATTATTAAACAAGTCCAGCTGCCATTTCAGCAAAGATAATGTCTTAATGAAGATGAGAGTAAGCAGGCTTTGTATTGAGGATATAAACTAGGAATGACCAGGGGGAAAAAAGCCCAGGATATAATCTGGGATTCTGTCTTGGGGGCTGCCTTCCTCTAAAACAATGGGCCCCATTACAATGGAATAAGGGGCTTGGAGGACAATAACAAGTCCCTTCCAGAATGGCAACAAGCCTACATGTCTGATGGGATCTCACAGGGAGAAAAGAGGACCTCTGTTATCACAGCTATCCCCACCGAATGGTCAGTATGGTCCAGGGCAAGGCAGCCTTGCTGAAGACAGGAATTCTGGATGTCCTTTCCTTGCTGACATCAAGAAGTATCACAGGGGTTCTCTGCTAAGCAGGCAATAAGTAGCAATGGGATCTGTAAATCAGGCTTGGAGGGGAAGACTTAGAGCTGCCTAGGGAAGGCTTAATTCTAGACCTAACTGTGACTTACTCTATTACCTCGGACAAGAAGTTTCCTTGCTTTGTGCTTCATCTCCTCTTATGCAAATGTAGAGTACTGGCAGTAGAAAAGCAGCATCTGTAAAACCGCTTGGAAAGTGAATTTTTAAAAAAGTAAAGTGAAAGGAAAACTATGCTCACCTGATCCCTGCCCAATGACATATATGGTCTCTCCGCATCCCTCGTCCATCCTCTCCCACATTTGCCGAAGTAGGCTGTCATACTGCTCTGATGTAGGGCTCACTAGAACCAGCTAGAAGAGAAACCAACAACCTTAGGACCACACTTACTAGAAGAACACCACAGCCAAAGCAGATCAAGAGCCTGACCAAAGACCCTGACTGAACCCCACAGCACCCTGATCTAAAATAGCTGTGCAGCCCTCTCATGCCCTCTCTGCCTCTCCTTAAATAGCCTTTGAGCCCAAGGCCTTATGAGAGTTGAGTTATATGAAGTACTGAAATGAGTATGTCTGAACCACAACCCACAGAAAAGAGGGTGTGAGCAGCCTGCCTCCTGCTGCTTAACAGGAGGGGCAGGATCCACAATGACTGAGAATCTGGCATTGTAGGTAGGAATTAATGAGTAGTGCTTTACACCTACATGCCAAAGTCTTCTACCTGCAGCTTGCAACTCACAGGACAGAGAGCTCATATACTGCCATGCCCTCCATCCAAGGCCAATGGTTTCCATAATAACATAAGAAGTCTGTTCCAACTTGCCTTGGCTATCTCGATTATTTAGGAATCGGCAGTAAAAACTGCTGCAAGACTCATCTTTATCAACAAAACACATTACCCCTAAGATGGGTATTAGCACCGTCATTTTGCAAATTTCTGCCAATAACACTAAAATATCAACCACTTATCTGAGGAGGCCATTTACCAACAGACATGTCAGATCCCATTCTCTAACCACTCACGTGTGACCTTGGACAAAGAACTTAACCTCTGAGTCTCAGTTTTTTAATCTACAAAATGGAGATACTACTACCTACATCCTAAGGCCACTGTAAAGACCAAATAAGATAACATGTAAAGCATCCAGTGCACAGCTCAATAGTGGTAATTACAATTTTCTTCACCCAGTCATCCTAGAAAAATCTTCCCGGATGAAACTAGCCACCACAGTTCACTAATTGTTTCTCCTTTTGGAAGCTCTCAGAGCCTTATATCCATCCCCACATTTAATTGTAGCAAGTATATAAACTTATAGCTTCTAATCTTTTCCTCAGGAATCAATCTGTTCAACCCATCTATTCTCTCCCTTCACATCAGTTTTTCTTTTCAATATCATCAGTATTAATCTACATATAGCTTCTCAACTTTAAAATACTGAGAAGGACTCCCCCAGCTACGTGATGAAGCAACACTTCCCTATCCTGGAACATTAAATTAAGTTGGTCAGGAAATAGAGGTACTACTCTCTGCAACTCTGCCCTGCAATTTCCCACTGTTTTCAGGTTTCTTCAGCACCTTGGCCATGAATTGACATCTAGCTCATCTGCTTGAGTCAAGTGTATCTCTTACAATTTCCTGAGTTGACTCATCAGAGCTTATACTTTGAACCTGGGTGCTGGGTCTTGTGCATCGTGTCCCATTACCTCACACATTTCCCCTGACCATCCTCTCTCAACTTGGCCAGCCTCGTTATGGCATTAGAGGCACCAGACAGGACAACTGTGACAAGGTGCAGTACCGGCTTCTAAGTGCTCAGCAGAGACTAGAGGGAGAGATCATTTAGCTGCAAGGTAAAGTTCTCTCCTGTCTGGACCAAGTTTCATGCAACTTTGCCACCACAGACTAGAAAGTCACAAATGTTTTCAAAAGTCGTTAAACTTCTCTACCGTAAGTACACAACAACAGGTAAGGAGGTGGTATCGGTGTTCTATCTTGCATTACCTGCTATTTAATCTGCACAGGGAATTATCAGTTTATTCAGTTCACCTCAAACATTTACTGAGTAGTATGTAACCGGCAGTGTAGTAGGTTTCTTACATACAGTTCTCATTTTTACAATGCATCTGTACTAAAAAGATGATGGAGCTGGAGAACTGAGAGGTTAAGAAACTTTCCCAAGGTCACAGAGCCTTTTTAACTGGCAGGGCAGGAAAGGGAACCCAGCCCTGTCTGACTCCCAAGTTGGCATTCTTTCCTTTAGCAATGTTAGGCACCTTCGAAACACCAGTCCCAAATTATACTTAATTTTTTATTCCTCCCACTCCCAACGCCAAGCAGATGAGCCCTTAAATCCTGCCCACCTTCTCAAGAGCTCAGAAGACACGATTTAAATCGTCCTTCATTATTCCAGTCAAACAACATAAGGTTCCACTCCCAGAATGGCGAAATGATGGGTCACTGCCCATCTTTCACTTCTGTTTTGGGTGGGTTTGTAAAGTAGACATTCTTCAGACGTCCTTCTCCCGGACTGAGCGACTACTTAATGTTTCCTCTCCCGACACCAGGAAGAGCCGCGGCTGACTCCCTGCTCCCCCCTCGGACTACATGATCCTCCCGCGCGCCCTGCCCAAGCCACCTCCGACCCTAGGCTGCCGTGGACAGTCCACGGGGTGAGCCACTCTCGATCTCAGGGGAGGCGGCACCGCGTGGGGACGACCACTGTGCGAGTAGCTGCCGGCGTCCGGCGCCCGCGTTCCACGTGGCGGAGGCGAGGGGTTGTGATCTCGGCGGGAGCCGGACGGCGGGAGGCCGGTTGGGCGCCGCCGGGGAAGGACAGCGGTGCGGCGGGCCGCCGGAGCCGCCCCTCGCCGGGGAGCCCGCCGCGCGTCCCGCACTTACAGGTGGGTGGGTTCGGCCCCTCCTGCCCCAGCCGTCGCCCCGGAGACTGCGCGGCCCCACCGCCCGGTACCCCTCGGCGCCCGGTCCCCTCGGCGCCCCGTCCCCTCAGCGCCGGCGCCCGGGCCTACCTTGCTGGTGAGGTCCAGCTCCGGTTCGCCGTTGAGCGCCTCGCCGTCCTCGCTGCAGTCCGAGTCGAAGCCGCCGTGTAGCCGGGCGGCAGCCGCCGCGGCCCTGGCCGCCCCCGGAGAGCTGGGCTCGGGGGCGAACATAGAGGCAGGGACCGGCGAGTCCATCGGGAAGCGACTCCGCTCCGCCGCCATCTTTAATAACTTAGGCTAATTCGTAGCCGGCCTCCCCTCCCTCCCCAGCTCATTTGCCTAATCTATGCGCAACCCCGCCCCGAACCTCATCAGAATAATTTATGCGAAATTTCTCCAGCCGCGTAGAGGATGACACTTATCTCTCGCTAAGAAACAAACGACCAGGCCTCTCAGCCACCAATCGCTGCAGCTCTTTTAAGTACCTAATGAATAATTAATGAGACCCAGAGCCCAACAACAAATGTCTGAGACGTCACGCGCCTTGATCGTAAGTTGGGAGGGACAACACCATGTCCACGCTACCTGCCAGGAGCATTCCCGCCAATGGGAGCAGAGCAGAGCACGACTGACACAGCAGCCATACAATGAGAGAAATACACACAACGCTTACCTTCACCGCCCATCACTCTCCTTGTTTTCAGAGGCAGTGCTCAGCTTCCAAATCCTGCTGCTAGGCAGTCGGGGGCGGAGAGCCTTCCGATGATAGACAGGTGAAAGGCCCAATCCAGTCTTCGGACAAGTCCCGCGCCTCGGGCCACCGCCCACGGAGATAGTAAACTGCGCAAGGCGCCTCCCACTCAACTCAGTGACTCCAGGCAGTCACTGAAGACTGATTTTCGACCTGCTGGCAGTCTCCAGGCAATTTTAACACTAGGATCGATGCCTGGAATACTACGGCAGCCAGAGCGCGGCAATTAACTGAACGCTGACCTTAGGGAAAATTCTCCATTCATTGCCTCTGCGGAGAGAGCAATTACACGACCAAAATGAGGCACCTAGCTCAATAGAAGCCAAACGTACCTCAACACATTTGTGAACTGTAAGGCCGAGATCTAGAGTCTGTTAAGGTAGTTTCCTATGGATGATTCTTCCTGTGTCATCAGCTGTGTAAAACCCAACCCAAAACACTATCAACAGAAGTTTTACTGTCTTGAATTCCTCTTCCAAAAGACTGAAGAGCTTGATGAAATTAGGGATTAGTCAAACTCTAATAATGCTGGCCATGGCCACTCGTCCCAGGCAGCAAGCAAGAAAGAGCAGCCATTTCAGAAGATAACATACCCAGATTTAGGGGTTTGGAACACAAGATTTTGTGAGCAAGAGGCAGGGTTCCAAAGAGCCTTCAGTTTCAGGGATCTACTTGAGAGTTAAGAGGCAACTTCTTGTTCTTGTTTGCAACTACGATCAAATCTTTTTTTTTTTTTTTTTTAATATTTGTATGCACCGGGTCTTAGTTGCGTGGCACGCGGGATCTTAGTTGCCGCATGCGGGATCTAGTTCCCCGACCAGGGATTGAACCCAGGCCCCCTGCATTGGGAGCGTAGAGTCTTAACCACTGGGCCACCAGGGAAGTCCCCAATCAAATTTTATCTGTACAAACACAGGTGGGAATCTGGGATGAGAAGCCATCCAACTCCAAAGGTCTTGATAATAGTTCTTCAATTTTTTTTTTTCTGGTGAAATTGCTCACCACTATCCTACATATGCCTCTATGAGGTAGATAAAAATATTAAAATCTCAATTTGGCAGAAGAGCCAAATATTGTGGCATTATACTCCAGAATAATATTGATATTTAGAATCTTACCAACTGGCTCTTCCAGAAAAAGTTCAAGTTCAGAATGCGCTGACACCTGATGGTAAGCTAAAAAACATGCCCTTCTCATTACAGGGCTTTACCCAGAAAAAAATATATTCTCAGAGAAGGTGCTTGTTGAATTGAATAGAGAAATCTGAAAACACATTTTAGAGAGGGAATTCCTTACCATATTTACATCCTCTTTCGGAAGACAGGTTAGAACCTAGGTTCAAATCCTAGGTCCACTATTTACTATCTATGTGACCTCAAGCAAGTTAATTAACCTCTCTGTGCTTCAGTTGTCATCTCAAAAAGAAAAAGTACCTACCTAACAGGTTAGCAGTAAATGAGTTAATATAAGTAAAGCACTTAGAAGAACAATGTTTGCAAGCCTCAATTACGAATCATACACAAATATAACTGTAATCCTTAGGTGACTTACAGATAATAAAAATTTAAGATAATTCAAAAGTTGTCTGAACGAGGGCAGAGGACTCCCAACCACATGGTACGCACACAAGCAAGTGTGTTAAGTGATAATTCTGTGTTTAGTGTAATGGTGTTGTTAAAAAGAAACAAGCCCCAAATGGAGTCACTTGTGTTGAGCCCCACCAAGATTTAACACATAACCTAACTGCAGTTTCAACCTCTATCAGGAGTAGAATCTTAAACCAATCACTCTGGAATTTCCTGAACAACACTAGTGAGGTAATCTGCCTGATAAGACCCTTTGCTTCCTATAAGGAAATGTGACCTTCCCTAATACAATCCACTCTTTCTTCTGCCTATTGAAAACTTTCCATTTTGCACAACTCCTAGGAGCGCCTTTCTATTTACTAGGCGGGATGCTGTCCGATTCATGAGTTGTTTAGTAGGCCAAGTAGATTTTCAGATTTACTCAGTTGATGTTTGTGTTTTAAGTGTTGAGCTGTGTTGAAGCAGGATTAAAGAAATGACTGAATTAAGTGTGATCTTTTGTTTTTCCAACTTTCTGAACAAAAATCCAAAAGGATAGCAACACTAAAGTGGATGATGAATATTTGCTGAAGCCTTCCACATGTCTTTGAGTAAAAAAAAAAAAAAGGGAAAACAATCCATGTGGGACTGAGTTCATCTTCCTGACACACACAATGCACTTACGCCTTGAGAATACTCAGAGGAAAGCTCTACGGCCGCCACTGTGAGACCAGACGGGAACCCGAAGGCAAAAGGGCAGTGATCTGTGAGTAGCAAGCCGAAATACGACACCAAGGAACTGAAATAGGATTATTCCACTTGAAACGTGACTCCCGGCGAGGCACTTACCCTCAGAGCTCCCGGAAAGTGAGGGCGGTCGGGCCCACTAAACAAGAGAATTTGCGCCCGACCGCGTCAGTAAGGTGCTTTGAAATCACCTGGCGAACGGCATGCTAGGTAAACATAAAACGGCCAGCGCAGGTGAAACTAGTCCGGGTTCGCGAAAGCACTCTGCCCAAAAGGCCTGATCAGAAAGACGGGAGGGCTGGGGAGAGTCGCGAAGTGTAGCCCCAAGCTGGGTCGCCGCCCCGGAACTGAGCCGACGCCCGGGGGAGGAGAGGGGCGGGACAGGCATCGGGGCGGGACTCCCGCCGGCCGCCCGGCCTGCCCAGCCCCGGAGGGAGAGCAGAGGATCCGGGCACCAGCCGAGGAGCCGGGCACTATCTGTACCTTCGGCGAGTCGCCGCTACAGCCGCCGCCGGGCTACCCACCCCACACCGCCAGGGGGCCCAACGCTGCCTGCACCCGCGCAACAGACGCACGGCGGCCGCGGCCCCAAAGCCGGCGCCGCTGACGTCAGGGTGACGTCAGAGCGGACGCCGCGTTGGGGCGGGAGCTGGGACGGCGAAGGAGGGCGTTTTCGGAGCACGCGCTGGGCTGGGGCCGCTGACGTCGGGCTCAGGTGCGCGCGCTCGCTCGCCCGCCCGAGCGCGGCCCAGGTGGCGGCCCGCAGCTCCAGGTGGCGGCCTGCAGCGGTGAGGGGGCGACCGGCGGCGCGTCCGTAAGCTGTCCCGGCGGCGCGGGGGACCGGGCGGGGTCGGGGTTAGGGGAGCGGTGGGAGGGCGCCTCGGCTTGCACTCACGTGACGGGCGGGGAGGTTGGGGTGGGGGCGGCGAGCTGGGTGGGCCCGGGCCCCCGAGGGCGAGACGAATTGTCCGGCCCCACCCCTCGCGGGCCTGCCAGTCGCAGTGCAGGACCTTCCTTGGGGCTGGGGCCGGTCCCGCCGCGCAGCTTCCCTGGGCAGCCTGGTCCTGTGCGGCGGCCCGCCCGACCGCCGGAGCTGACAGGAGTTGTCTCCCCCGTAGGGCCGCGGCGAGAGGGTGAGAGTCCGCGCTATCCGAGGGAGCTGCGCCGGCCTCGGCCCCGCGGGGTCCCACCGCACCCGAGAGGATGGAGAGCCTCCCCCGACGCCCCAGCAGGGCCCGCGATCCCACGCTGGCCGGCCCTCGCTAGCTGCTCGAAATTTGCGTTTTATCCACCACCTAGGCCTTGTCTCCTGAGTCAGTGGCGTTGTGGTTCCAAAGAAATGGAAGAAAAGGAGCGATGTGACCGACTCCGTTCGGTCCTCCTGCCTTGAGGCCTGGTTGTCATTTGCAGAAAGGAAAATACAGCAAGAAAATAGTGTTTTTTTTTTGGAAGGGGTAGAAGAGGAGGGTGGAAGAAGGAAAACAAGGTCGTAGATTTTATATGATTTTTTAAAACTTCTGCACTTCGACAGTGGTGGCAAAATACACTAAATCCAAAAGTTATCTTTGTTTTGAGAAGAGGGGAATTATTTTTCCTTTTGATTACAACCTTTTCTCCCCGTGACAAAGCATAAATCATGGACACCAGAAAATAAGGTAGACCTCAGGAATCCTGCAAAGACTGAGAAGCTTACATTCCTCCTCAGGAGGGAAGAGTGGGGTGTTTTTAGCCCTCTCTGGAACCTAAAACGAAAAACATGAGTTGCGTGCCATGGAAAGGAGACAAGGCCAAATCCGAATCATTGGAGCTGCCCCAGGCTGCACCCCTACAAATCTACCATGAGAAACAGCGCAGGGAGCTTTGTGCTCTGCACGCCCTCAATAACGTCTTCCAGGACAGCAATGCCTTCACCCGGGAAACGCTGCAAGAGATTTTCCAGAGGTAGGGAACTCCTTCTTGGTGTCTCTATACTTTTGTGCTCTTTTTGAATTTCTGTGCGTGGGGCAGCGTCTCTGCTGCAAAAACCTTCAAACCAACAGGGATTGTTAGCTAAATGCTGTTAGCAGGTATAAGGGACACAGGAATGGGAAAGTGAATAATCAGGACCATTTACTGAGCACTTACAGTGGGCTGGGCACAGTGCTAAGAGCCTCAGTGGTGTTATCTCAAGTGATCCCTTCTACAATCCATTGGAATCTGTGTTGTCATTTCCATTTTATGGATAAAGACAGGGCTGAGAGAAGTTCAGTAATTTGCCCAAGGTAACATAACAAGAGATGAAGCCAGGCTTGAATCCAGGTTTGTTGTTGCTGTGCTATTGACCACTATGCTGTTAATGCCTCTCAAGTCCTGCCCCCAAGGAGTTTAGAGTCTAGAAGGGGGACAAGATATGTACACACTCAGTCACCTGTCATCAGAGTTGGAATGTAGTGGGTTCCATAAGAAGGGTATATACACAGTGCTTTTTGCCTCAGCTTTTCTACGAGGCCATGTGCTGGCGTTGGTACTTTTCATATGGTGTTTTGTGTAGCTCTCCTAACAGTAGATTTACTGTCTCTATTTTACTGATAAAGAAACAGAAAGAAAGGTCAGGTAATTTGTCCAAATAGCTTCTAAGTAGCAAAGCTGTGATTTGAAGCTGACTCTAGGTCCCCTCCCCTTTCTACTTCATTCTAGAGGGTCTTTCTTATCCACTTTCCAAACGCTACCAGACAGGTTGATAGAAGTTCAGCTTTCTTCTGTCAGCTTTGATGTTCTAAAATTCTCTCAAAGGGTATGAGAAATGGTTCTGCAGTGGCTGGTTCAGCACGTGTGCTGTCCATAGCAACTTTGTGAGCCTGTCTCACTACTCCAGCTTATAAAGAGTTATCCTGCTCAATTTTCAGTGCAGAGAAAGCCCAAGAATTCTTCAAGCAATGTATATTGGCAGTTCCAGAAGACCCTTCTCTGACTCCATTCAGAGATGAAATGATTGCCCCAGAGGGCCTGAATTACAGCTGGGAACAACCTATTTGGGGTGGTTTATGAAGCATAGGTATGGACCACTTACCCTGAAAGAACCATAGGCCCTCTCTTAAAAGAATGTTAATCCCAGTGTGCTGACAAAATTGTAATGAGAGTAATTACTTTCCAGTGCCAGTGATAACCATAGTAATGCCTTAGCAGGGCAGATGTGTCCTTTGCATCATGGCCATCATCTGGCAAGTAGAATTAACTCTTCTCAGGAAATAGGGCCCTGGGAGGTGAGATAATTTGTCTCAGATTGCTAGGTCATGTAACTGAAAGTAGAAAGGAGGCCAGTCCATTAGACTGCTTCCTTTTGGCCAGCCATTAATATATCTTCTACTGCTAATTGGATATTTGCAGATTATTTCCTAATCGAAGTCTAGGGAGAAGAAAAAGACTGACAGTGAGTCCTTGAATGTGCTTGGTACTTGGTACTCTGTGACAGCCCTGCAACAACCTTATCAGTAGTGATCCTAGGAAACTAGGGTTCCATTTAAGCAATTTGCCCAGTTTCACTCACTAGTAAATGTCAATTCCAGGATTCGGTGTGTCCATTCAGAAGTTTTCCACTTCTCTAAATTTGGCCTGGATCTGACATGATGATGATCACTAACACAGATGAACACTCACTCTGTGCAAAGCACTGTTCTGAGTGCTTTCCTTGTGTTAACTCACGCCTGACACCAATCTTAAGGGTAGATCCTGGGACTTCCTTGGCGGTCCAGTGGTTAAGACTCTGCACTTCCACTGCAGGGGGCACTGGTTGGATCCCTGGGTCAGGGAGATAACATCCCACATGCTGTGCGGCCAAAAAAAAAAAAAAGGTAGATCCTGTTATTTTTCATCTTTCCAGATGAGGGAACAGAGTTCACAGAGCTATTAGTTGTAGGATTTGGTCCCAAGCTTTGTGAATGGAGGGCCTGCTTTCCTATCTGCTCTGCTACTTCCTGAGTATTGGGAAGGCGTCTCAGAGCAATTAGCTCATCAGTAGCTGTTCACCCTGCTAGGAAGTTGGGCCTGGGTTTGAAGATGTGGACTATAAACTGTTTGTGGATAATAGCAGGACTTTTTCAGCTATGTTTTCCCTGAATCAAAGAATGCTGAATATTTGCTAAACACTCACATGGAACCAAAGTTCTATTCCTGGCTTTTGAAGCTTTAGCAAGTTGTACTACATTCCCCCAGGTACCTATCAGCACAATGTAGAGATCCACCTCAGAGTAACAGCAGACCAGTACATATGAGAATATGTGTACCCTACCACTCCAGAGGTGGAACTCTGTATGGAGTATTTAATATGGGAAGATTCGGTGTGGATAAATAGAAACCAAGAAGTGTGAAAGGGATGAGAGGAAAAAACAAAGGGAGGAGAGGTGAGGGAGAGGAGATAGAAATTCTAAACAAACATTTACTAGCTGCCTTCAGTATGCCAGGCACCACTACACACTGTAAAGAAAACAACCTGAACAAGACTCAGCTGCTGAGAAGTATGTCTTAGAACTATCCATTGACCCGGCCTTGAGAAAAGACTTAAGTGAATTTAGAACCATGGAATTCAGAGCAATCTAAAGGGAAAAAGATAATCTATTTGGATTTTTAACAGAAAAGAAGGGTAATGTTGGCAGTAATGTTAACTAGATAATTTTTAATTCCCAGATCTTAAGTTCTATGCTTTTTTGAAGATGTGGCTGATGAATGGTAAAAATGGGTCAAAATTTTTGATTAATGCCATTTGTTGAGAGGAAGTTCATTCTAGCAGTTGAATTTTAGCCAGACAGAAGAAATACAAAAGCAGGGTGGAGTTTCAATGCAGTTGTGGGTATGAGATGACTCATGGTTGGAATAGAAATGAATAGGAATTTAGACAGGACTAAGCTAGTGACTCGGCAGCAACACAGAAACAGGGAAGAGAGGAGTCAGGTGTGACAGGCTCAATCCAGGATTTGAAGATAGTGGTCATGATCGCAGTGATAGCAAAGAGATCATTGGTTTGAAAAGGAGGAACAACTGCAATTGGAGAAAAGGTCAGACTATAAGAGATTATAGATACTGGGGAACATCCTTTACCACAGAGAAGCCCTCCTACCTCCCCATTAAAAAGTCCCTGAGCACACATTTAAAGGAAGGGGCCGCATTTCAAGGTATGGTGGTTATAAATTGAGAAAAGGTGTTGTTGAGTGTTAACCTCTAGAGATTTAAATTTTCTCATCCAAGGGCCAGGCAGACTCCTCCTCGTCATCATCATCGCCAGCACCTACAGAGTACTTTTGTGTGCCTGGCGCTGTGATCTGTGCTTTATGTATTTAATCTGTGCTTTATGTATTTAATAATTTAAAAACACATTAGGAAGTTCTGAGCCATATTTTCTAAGGTCACACGTCAGAACTTATAAAAAGGAAAAAATTAAGGGAAAAAAGGAATCTTGATGACATGTTTCCACATCTCCTTTTCATTCAAACCTGAAACATCACCTTAGCCAGACACAGTGGTAACTACAAGAGAGGACCAGAGACTTAACTGAGGGCACAGACATCAGTGGAGAGACCTGGACTAGAACCCATCTTCTCAGTTGTAGATCACTTCAAATATTATGGCTCTAAGCTCTGCCTATGGTGACAAAAATGAGAGGCTAGCGTATAGTCCAGAATTTCCGTGGAAATAATTAAGACAGTCCTGAATAGGAGTTTGCCGAGGAGTCTCAAGAAAACATTCCACTGGGACAGAGTAGAATTCCCATGGAATTCAGTGGGATCAGTGTGTTGAAATATCCAGGAGACTTCATTGTAGCTTTAGGTTTGGAGGTGGAATCCTAGCTCTGCCACTCACGAGCTGTATATGACTGTACAAGTCCATAACCTCTTTGTACCTCAGCTTCCTTACTTACACTATGGGGTTAATTTCTATCTCAAGATTGTTGGAAGGATTAAGTGATAAATCTCATAAAAATAGCTAACACAGTGGGCACTTGATTATTGTCAAAGTAAAAACAAGCACTGGTATAATGGGCGCACTGGATGGATCCCACTTATTCAAATGGCCACTCTTCTAGGAGTGAGATGGAAACCATTCTTAGCATTTCCTGTATTGATTGGTTTGACAGACCCATGGTTATGCAGTTGCCAGTGCCCAGCTGTGAGAGATACAGAGGAGATGAGTCATCCCCTTTGCTTCAGGAATTTACTATTTTGTTGGACATGTATAAAATAAATGAATTCTTCATTCCTATAAGATAGGAATCATTTCCATTTTTACAGAGAAGCTAACAGGCATGGAGACTAAATCTCAGAATTGATATTGATTCTGCTTGGATGTGAACTCAGATGTGTGTGGTCCTCCTGATCTCCCTCCTTTTTCTACTGCACTGGAGCCAGGAAGGATTCCATGGAAGAGGTAGGAGGTTAGGTTGAGCTTGAAGAAGCTTTAGGATTTAGCTTGAAACAGGAACTAGGATAAAAGAAGAGAGGCCACATGGTCATGGTGGCTGAAGTACACTAATTCCAATGAAAGGGAAACAGCAGGTCAAGTGGGGCTGGGAGGGTTGGAGTTGGCCAACCAGTCAACTGGCTCCACTGACAGTTCTTATGTAAGTGAGTGAAATGATACCTTGGTGAAGGTGGCAGGAACGTAAAGGCTGAATAGGTGGAAGGAGCATTTGGAAGCAAGGAGGTCAATTTAGGAACCTGTTTCAAAAACTCCAGGTGTGGGACTTCTCTGGCGGTCCAGTGGTTAAGACGCTTCCAATACAGGGGACGAGGGTTCGATGCCTGGTCGGGGAACTAAGATCCCACGTGTTGCATGGTGCAGTCAAAAGATTTAAAAAAATTTTTTTTAAATCCAGGTGTGAGGTGAGGGGCCTCCAGTTAGGGGAGAGATAGTAGGAATAGACAGGCAAGGATTTGAATATGTAGGACAAGGAGAAGAGACACTTGGAACACTAGTCCTAGAAGGTGCACCTGAAAAAAAATGTGTGGTCAAACCTGTTTGGGAGCTGCAACCTTTTGCATACCCTCTCCCCGAGACTCAAGGTAAATATTAGCATATTAGGGGCTTCAAGGAAACCTGTAGGAAAAAAACCTGTTTACTTGATTCATTCAGCTATTGTATTAAATGCCTCTGTGATCCTCTGAGGAGCGCATTGGGGGGAAACGCAGCACTAAGGTTTGAGCCTGGTAGGGAGTTAGATGGTGAAAGAGGTGGAAGACTCAGCAGTTTCTTTGCTGGAACCTTCCTGTGTCTACTGGCTGGAGACTTCTCTGAAGGTATTGAGAAGCTACTGAAAAGTTGGTGAAGGGAGAGGAACTTGATATATCTTGAGATAGACTTTCATATGCTTTCTCATTTAATCCAAGTGCCCAAGAACCCACTGAGAGCCTTTGTCCTGTTAAGCTACATTTTAGGCCCAGGCCAAGGGACTCAGCTGGCCTTTCCTCTTATCAGCCCACCGCCACCAGCCACTCTGATTCATGAGTCCTCACCGTAAGACAGCAAGCAGAACTTTGGATTCAAACAAACCTGAGTTTGAATCCTAGTTCTGTCATTTATAAGGGAAGTGATCACGGGCTAGTCATTTTAAATCACCAAACTTCAGTTTCTAAACCCATAAAATGGTAATAATTCATAGCTTCTTATGGGTTTATTGTGAGGATTAAATGAGATACATAGATGAAAGCATCTGTCATCAGGTATGGCAGAGAAGTTTTCACTAAACGGTATTTATTGTCACAGGTAAAACAAAGTTTGGTTGCAGAGTGGAATTTAGTGTCCTCAGATCCCCTTCTTTGCTAACTCTGGAGGCTAGCATATAAGCCCTTATTATTTTAAGGGTCCGCTAATATTTACAGGGCAAGAGAGAGGGAAAACAAAATAAACATGGAAAACGTTTCAACAGATGTCCCTCGAGCACCTGTCACGTGCCAGGTATTCTTTGAGGTCTGGTGATGGGTAGAGAAGGCCTCTGCTGTCATTCTAGTGTGGAAAAACACGCAAGTCAGAAAACATGTCCAGTAGTAACACGAGCTATAATTAAATGAAAGCAGATGGATGTAAGAGGAAATGACTGGGAGAAATGTAAGGTTGGGTGGTCAGAAAAGGCCTCTAGGGCAATAACACTTGAGACCCAAAAAATGAGGAGCAGAGCAAGTGGAGATCTAGGGGAAGAGGATTCCAGACGGCGGGAACAGTGAGTGCAAAGGCCCTCCAGTGAGAAAGGGCTTTGTGTGTTCAGGTTGCAGAGAGAAGGTGTTTGTGCTAAGAGGTAGGGATGAGGTCAGCAGAATCCTAAGGGCCTCGCAGGCCAGAGGAAGTAGTTTAGGTCGTATTTAAGTGCTTTGGGAGCCTTGGAGGGTTTAAGTAGTGGCAAGAGTATGTTTTATGTTGGAAAAATATCAGTATGGTTGCTGTATATAGAGTATAAGATTTCTCAAGTTTTTAGAGTTGACCTAAAGATCTGATTCTCTTCTGGAGATGGCATTTAGCAACCTCCTAGACATCCGCTGTCCTCTTTTATTCCTGAGGAACTCACGTCATTTCCCTTCCTCCCCTTCACACAGAGGTGAAAGGCATGCTGCCCCTTCCTTCAAGATGGCCTTTCCGGGCTTCCCTGGTGGCGCAGTGGTTGAGAGTCCGCCTGCCGATGCAGGGGACACAGGTTCGTGCCCCGGTCCGGGAAGATCCCACATGCCGCGGAGTGGCTGGGCCCGTGAGCCATGGCCGCTGAGCCTGCGCGTCCGGAGCCTGTGCTCCGCAACGGGAGAGGCCACAACAGTGAGAGGCCCACGTACCGCAAAAAAAAAAAAGATGACCTTTCCTCAGGTCCTGGCCTGTGCAGCCTATGAAAGCAAATTAATAGGATTGGGAATGCCTTCAGAACTGACCTTGTCATGAGATGGAGGAGTGGCTAAAGAGGCCTGGGCAAAGATGGCTTAAAGCCAGCGAGCAAACCAGACTTCAGTTGAGTTTTGTTTATCTGGTACAAATTTTTTTTCCAATTTGTGTTTGTTTTATTTTTTTTAATTCAGGTATTTTACACACGTGTATATTCAGAATACCTTTAGGTGGTTCATGAATTTCAGTTTAATATGGGCCTTACTACTTTTTATTGCCTTATGTGGCCCAGTTCATACATTTATGTTACCTGTCTGAGCCCCTGTAGGCCTTTGAGTATTTAAAGATTGATGATTACCAAGTTTGCAAGCCTTAAACAGAAAGCATTTAAAGTGTAAGAAATAAGAGTAAGAAATACTACCCATGCAATCAAACTATCAAATACTATTTGTAATGTTAAAAAAAAGGCTGTATCAAGGCAGGAAGATCAGCAAGGAAGAAGACTGCAGAAATGGGAAGACGGGATTTCATAGATGAGACTCCTTCGTGGAACATTCTCTGTATCCATTGAATTCACTGGAGACACACTTTCTAAATGGCAGGCAGATAGGCCCCACTGCTATTGAATTATTGTTTTTCATAAAAGGAAAGGTAATCTCTAGGGCAGCAGGAGCCCAGACTCCAAAATACTTTGGTAAAAACTCGTTACATTTACTTGAATGGGAGGAAACAAGCTTCCAGGGGCAGTGGTGTAAAGTGCTCTTTTGTCCCTGCCAGTGCAGGGCCAGGAGGGGTTAGGTTGACCAGCAAGTCTCAGCTTTCCTCTTTCACATTTGCAGGTTGTCTCCAAACACCATGGTGACCCCCCACAAGAAGAGCATGCTGGGAAACGGGAACTACGATGTGAACGTCATTATGGCAGCACTTCAAACCAAAGGCTATGAAGCTGTTTGGTGGGACAAGCGCAGGTAGTTGAACCAGGCTTGACTTGATGAGAACTGGCACTCAGCTGGGGAGGTGGCCAGTGGTGTTGGTACAGCTGGGGAATCCGGGGGAGGTGGCTGCTGCAGAGCCCGACACCGTTTCTGTTCTGCAGGGATGTCGGCGCCATTGCTCTCACTAACGTTATGGGCTTCATCATGAATCTGCCCTCCAGCCTGTGTTGGGGTCCGCTGAAGTTGCCACTCAAAAGGCAGCATTGGATCTGTGTTCGAGAGGTGGGAGGTGCCTACTACAACCTCGACTCCAAACTGAAGATGCCCGAATGGATTGGAGGCGAGGGCGAGCTCAGGTACCTGTGTGGCTGATGTAGTGGCAAGTTGAGCTTATCTTTGGACAAAGGAAATGAAATTCCTAGCTCCTTGGGTCCTCTCCTTATTGTCACTTAGAATCATAGGGTTTCAGACTTAAAAAAGACCTGAATCTTTGATGACCCATGAAGACATTAAATCCCATTGGTAGAGAAGTCCCATTACCTGAGATGCTGGCTTTCTAGTCTGGCAGGACTGGCATTGTAACATTCTCCAACTTGACAGTATAGCTGCCAGTTCAGTGAAAGGAAGGCAAACATTTGGGCCAGAGGGGGCTAAATTTCCCTGTAACCAAAGAAGAAACTCTTCTTCTTCTTCTTCTTTTTTTTTTTTTTTTTTTTTAACAATTATAAGTCCTTTAGAGTACTTTGGGCTCTGTTCCTCACAGAACTGGCTACTGTTGGCAGTAACATATGAGGATGAGCAAAAATTCAGATTGGAAATTGAACTAGACAGATTGAGGGGTAACCAAATGTGGACTCCTCCAAGAACAGATCACTACTAGAGCGTGTTTAGGGCAGCCAAGGGTATAAATAACAAGGGTCCTGTCTGGCGAATGTGTAGCCCCAAGACTGGAGTTTGCAATTTTACTAGTATTTTCATTTTCTCTTTCATCTACCCTTTTTTCCTGTAGGAAATTTCTAAAACATCATTTGCGAGGAAAGAACTGTGAACTCCTGCTGGTGGTACCAGAAGAGGTGGAGGCCCATCAGAGTTGGAGGGCTGATGTGTAACACAGTTCTGCCCAGCCTTCCCTCACCTCAACCCCCAAAATCCTCTGTGATGTGCTGTGGCCTCTACAGTGGGTCTGCCCTTGCCACGTCCCCAAACATCTCATCGGGTTTTTCCCCTCAGATTTGACAGTGCAATAGGACAGACGTGTAGACTGTTACAGAACCAACCAGCGTTACTTGTTCTGGGAAAGGAAAGTAGGAGCTCTGTGTGCTTAGGGCAAGCTATGGAAGACTTCTGTTTTATTTAAGAGAGGAGAAAGAAAGGTGGGTCTTAGCTTATTTCCCTGCTTCTCTGAGGACTTGCCAGAGGCTCTGCTGGAGTTCACTGCTGCTCTGACTCACCTGGAGATGCTGCCTTCACTTCCCCTTTCCTGGCAACCAGTGGGTCTGAAGACACAGTACAGGCAAAGCCCATGTGACAGGTTTGAAGGACTTAGAGCAAAAAGGCCTCTCAGGAAACCATCTCCAAAACTGCAGCAGCAGTACAGCATGCTGTCTCCAACCCTCAATGCCGCCCTTACCCCGTTTTTAAGAGTGGTTTATGGCCATCCTTGGAGTTTTATAATGAAAAGTTCTTTAATATTCCATGCCGGGTGGTTGAATCCTGCGATATTCTAGGGTAACAGGGTGAGCTAGATACCTAAGAGGATGTGGCCAGAACCAGGCTGGGGCAGGCGTGGGCAGCCTGTCCGCCTCACTCCAGCATCATCCCTCGCACTTCACTGCATTGCATTGGTTTAGGAGGCTTTGAGGCACAAGATAGGCAAAAGGGCAGTTTTCCCAGCTGACCCACTCTGGCAAAAATCAGGAAAAAAATAAGACTGCCTTTGACATCAAATTCTTCTGGTTTGAGACAGAGTTGGGCAAGGAAAGTATTGGGAAGATAAGCCTTCAGAGACTTGGAGCAGCTAGAATGGGTAGAAGTCCTAGGCTTGGAGTCACTATAGTGACGAAGCAGAGCCCTCACGTTGGGTGGATATGTGCGTGGATATGTGCGTTAAGCTTTGTCATCTCTCTGTAGCTTCCTTTACAGATCAACTGAGAATGGACCCGTCCCCTACCTCTTTAAATAGTTGTAGGCCACTTTTCTCCCCGTAACTTGAGAAAACAAAAGGAGAAGTAAGGGTAATACTACACCGCCTGTCACCACAGTGACTGTGGTTGTCTCAGGACAGGTGGGCAGGCAAGGATGGCCTGTCCAGCCCTCACAGGTCAGTGGTTTCGGCAGGTCTGAGAGCCGCCCCACTGGCCAGACCTCTCCAATAGCAGAGCCAGCCTGGGGCTTGCATGTCCAGCCTGAGCAAGCTTAACGGGATGAAGCTGAGGCTTTCTCCCCACTGTGACTGGAGTGCATGTTTACACCAGCACTTTTTCTGCACATGTATCTTCAATCCAACAAGGCCGTTTTTTATGCTGAGTAACAGAGGCCACCAAGAGGCAACTGCATTATACCCTCCCAGCCCGTGGCCGCATTCTCTCCTGCACCATTTTCTACACCAGACCTGCTTGGCACCACAGGGAGCTCTTCGCCCCTGCACGATGACATTCCAACCACCACCAGCCAGAAGTTACAGCCAACCTTGCTCATTGTCACAAGCAGGACCTTGGGTCCATTGGCACTGTCAGTGATGTAAGCCATTTCCTGGGAGGAGAAGGAAACTCCTCACCACCAATCTGCTTGGGCCTGTGCAAATGGCACTTCAAAGGAGTCCCCATGCACTTGGAGTCCATGAGCCAGTGGGATATATGCAAAGACGCTTAAAACATTTCAGGGCTGGTTTCTCTGTTCATATCCAATTCTGGTGCTTAGGAACAGGGACCTATGCTGATGCCCAAGGGCAAAAAGCCCCACTTCCTTTAAGAAAGGGGGCAGGCCTGACCCTGATGCCCAGTAAGGGGCAACCCTAGGCTTTTTGTTTTTCTTGCTTTTATTCCTTTTTGTTGGCCTTGTGCTGGGTTTGTTTACAAAAGATGTATTTTGTTTAACCAAATATTAAAAATGGAAAACTCCATACATAAATTTCATCTGTCTGAATTCTATAATTATGTACATTAAAAAAAGTGTAGTTTAGTATAATGCTGCTTTGGAAGGAATTCACTACCACCATAAGTCATCTTTTAGAGACATTGTGCTTTGGCCAGACCTCTCACTTCAAAAATCCAGACAAAATGCTCACCAAGTAGGACTTGATTCAAAAAAAGCCTGAGACACTTTTCGATTTAATTTGTAAAAACTAGGCTCCACAGTATGAAGAACCCTAACCCTAATCTTAAGTACAAGTTTTCTTCACTGACAAGTGACTATTCTTCCCTGGTTAACAGGTAGAAGAGTATGCATTTACACAGAGGACCTGGGAGGCCCCAGCACCAAGTACATAGCAGGACTCCGAGCCAGACTGCCTAGATTTGAATTCAGATCAGGCATTTTCTATTCAGCCTGGAACAGATCACTTAACCTTTCTGGGACTGTTTTCCTCTTCTGTAAAATGAGACTACTACCTCCTCCTAAATTGTATAGTATAGTTCCAGCAACCCACATAAAGGACTTAGTATTGTTACTAGCACAATGCCAATAAAAATGTGTGTGAAGTGGAAAAATGTAAACAAACTTCAAAGATAGGGCTACAGTTGGATTCACTGTCAATAGCTCATCTGCAATTACAGCTGATCCTCAAACAGCACAGGTTTGAACTCTGTGGGTCCACTTACACGTGAACTTTTTTCAAGAAATAATACAGTGCCACATGAACTGTGATTCGTTGGACAGCAGACACATAGAGGGCCAATGATTTTTAAAAGAAATGCACAGGCTTTTGACTGCAAGGAGGGTTCCCCTAACCCCGTGTTGTTCAAGGGTCAACTGTATTTTCAAAAAGAACAAACCCAAAATGTTCTATTTGAAACCTCCCTATCCCCAGACTAGATAGCAATACTATGTCATTCCTTACAAGTTCTTTATAATTATTGTTTTTTCTTTTTTTTTCCTTTGGCCGAGCTTCACAGCATGTGGGATCTTAGTTCCCCAAACAGGGATCGAACCCGTGTTCCCTGCAGTGGAAGCACAGAGTCCTAACTACTGGATTCCCCCTTTATAACTGTATAATGTCATTGTAGACTGCAAGTACATGGACCCAATCCTTTGCTGGTGGATCTGAAACTGACTGCCTGAACTCAGAGAGGTTCTTGGTCAAAAACGAATTTTTTTTTACCTCTGGGAATTTAACTAACTTGGGCCTAGGGATCAGTCAGTATTAAACAGTGGTGCTGGCTCAGGTGAGAGAAAATGTGAGGGGCAGTTTTCTTTGCCCTTCTAAAATGGTCTAAATAATTTCAAGGTATGTATGACGAGCACTTGCAAGACATTTTTGGTTGGAATCATTTTTTAATATTTAAATAGAAAAAGTGAGCACTGACTTTTTTTTCTCTTTTAGACACACACACGTCTAACAGCCAAAATATGCAGAGGAAATGAGCTCCTGCTCTGTCCTCCACAGTCCCCATCTTGTGGTTGAAGCTGTTGCCAGCCCTCCCTCCATCCTTTCCAACATACACAGAAATTCACAGCACAGCTGTTGCATTTTATCTCGTGTGCACGTCCCTCCCCAACATCCCCATTCTTAAAAACCAAACAGTCGTTAATGGTCAGGGGCACATCCTTCCCGATGGCATCAGTTCCTACCCCACAATGGGATAGTGAGGAGATCTCCCGTCAGAAGTAATTTAGTGAAAGGGGTGGGATGGCCGGAGCTGGAGTAACCGTCTGCATTGCTGCACTCTGGTATCAGAGTGAGGACAGAAGAAATAAGTCAGGAGAGCATGGAGGGCACAGTTGCAAGTGAGGAGTCTCTCCATGAGACAATGTGGGGAGAATTCTCCCCCCCAGGTTTAGATAGATCAATGTGCCAAAGTTTAAAAAAAAAAAAAATCCAATAATCAGCAGTTCAAACACTATTGAATTTTCAAACTTCTCCCACCAAGACAGGCCAAACATAGCAGTAACAATCTAGATCTTTCCAGGAAGTGAAGGTAGGGCCCCGGGCATTCCTCCTGACAGCCCTGTATTAGGCCCTAGAAGTATCTGGAAAAGAAAAGGAGGGGTGTAAGGCATTGTACAGACCTAGGGCTCTCATTTTCATCATACCTGTCCAGGCAGACAAGGTCTATGAAAACAATGCTGAGAGCACAGGCACCTAAAAGAGTGTGGGCCGGATCCCAATCCCTACCGGCACATTAACCGCCCTACCTAGGTGCTGGAGCAATAAACAACTTATGTATCCACTACTGGCAAAAAGCCCAGGGTCTGGGTTCACCTGCCGTTGCTGCAGCTGCTGCTGTTGCTCCATCTGCAACTTCTCAGTCTCAAAGACGACCGGAAGAACCAGGATCATGAAGGAAGTGGTTCCAATCCACAAGGCTGCCCTGGAAAACCTGCAGAGGGAGCATGAGCATGATGGCAAGACAAAAATACACAGCTTCACCGAGAACTCACTAGTAACCAAATCTCTCACCCTGCACACTCCAGTGTTGTTGGTAAGCGTGTTCTACCCAACTCTTGCCTGTACTCCCACCGGAAACGGGAGGAGCAGTTCCAGGGACTGTACATCTAGTGAGAGTAGTCTGAACACTCTCCTGAGTTCTCACAGTGCTACTTATACATTAATTATATCACATAATCTGAGATGATCCTCACAACGACCCTGCCCAATAAGAATCCTCACTTTACAGACGAGGAAATAGAGACCAAGAAAGGTTAAAGTAGCACCAGTCCAAGGTCACTCAGTGATCTAGCTGGCGGGCTGGCCTCCAACCCAGGTCTGCTGCTCCCAAAGCCCGTGTTCATTCAGGGCACCTCAGTCAACCCAGCACACCCCAATGTCTTTGCCCTCGTCCCTTACCTGTACATTTTTTGAGCCACGAAGAGGGAGAGATCAAAAGTGGCTCCAGCCGCGGACCGGACTCTCTCGGGGAACATCTCCGTCAGACCCCACAGTCTCTCCGACAGAGTCTCATCTAACTGTGGTGGAGGAGGCGCGGATATGGGCCGAAACAGCGGTAACCACCCCCCGACGCCGGGACATGCCGGTCCCCTGGAGCTAGGGCACCCCGGCCCCAGCGGGGCCTCACCCCGCCTCCCGGAGACGCCTCTGCTCGGACTCTCCAGGCTCCGCGACGCGCTTTCATCCCGCTCCTGCAGCACGCGGAGCCCTTACCCCCGCTCCCCGCCCGCACCCTCCCAGCCCCGCTCCGCCCCGCGGCGCCCAGTACCTCCTCGTCGTCTTCCTCCTCCAGCTCCTCCTCAGGCTTCTCAGCATCACCTTTCGGAAGCAATTCGTCCGGGGACAGCGGCACCCCAGGGCCGGCGGCGGCGGCGGCGGCGGCGGCGGCCGCGGCGGCAGCGGCCGCGGCGGCAGCAGCCATGGCTGTGGGGAACACCGGAAGCGGAAGAGAAGAGGCGAGTGCGGCGCCGACGGCGGACAGAGCCGCCCTTCCGGGAGCCGGAGGCTGGAGGTCTGGGGAAGAGCGCCGCCCTCTGGTAGGCGGGCTTCACCGGCCTTCAGCAAAGGGCGGCCGGGAGGTCGGAGAACGTGAGACACGTGGGAAACTTATTAAAGCCCGGAATCGGGGTGCATCAGCGGTAATTCTGTTCTGTGGGCTTAGGGTGAGCCTGAAAATCTGCATTTTAACAAGCCTCCCAGAGATCACACGTAGACAAACACGAATCCAGTTTCATTTCCCTGAGGGCTGTGTTTGGGAGGAGTAAATTAGAGATTTGGAGATTTATTGGTCTTCTGGGAAAACGTCAAGTAAACAGTCCCAATGTACAAAACAAAGGCGAGTGTGTACCAGGCACTGTTTGTGCGTACGAAGGGCGGGGGTGGGAGGGGCGCTCATTTAATCTTTGCATCAACCCACTGAGGTGCTACTATCCCCATTTTTTTTTTTTGGCCGGGCCATGCCGCATGCAGGAACTTAGTTCCCCAACCAGGGATGGAACCAGCGCCCCCTGCATTGGGAGCCGCGAGTCTTAACCACTGGACTACCAGGGAAATCCCTATTGTCCCCATTTTAGAAATGAGGAGATTGAGGTACAGTACAGGGTTGCTGCAAGTATTTCTGGAGGATGGATTTCAAGATGTGGGTTTGCTGGCCAAAAAGTATGAACGTTTAAAATTTTGGTAGGTATTAGCTAATTGCCCTCGGAATTATTATATCACGTACTTTCACAATAGTAAATGGAAGTGTCCTTTTCTCCACACCCTCCCCAGCATTAGGTATTATCCATATTTTCATATGATGGATGAAAATGCTCCTTTTTATAATGTGTCCCACAGTTATTAATACAAGGGTGATTTGATATACCTCTTTAGACAACTGACCATGGAACCGAAGAATCTCAGGATTGGACAGTCCCGATCCTTATCTGATACTTGAGAGACGTCCTCTGCTTACATATTCCGGGGAGGGGGGGCGGGGTTTGCACTTTCTCCAGATAGAGTCCTCAGTCCTCTTTATCTTTGGACAGGGCAGCTCTAACTACAAAAAGTCTTCATGTCACAAAAGGGTGCCTACTGTCTGATTCCATTAGGTAAAGTTAAAAGACAGGCAAAACCAATCTATGGTGAGAAACGTAGTGATTCCCTTTGAGGAGGAAGAGGAGGTAATATTTGGGAAGGCAGGAGAGCTTCTGGGGCACTGGTAAAGTTCTATTTCTTGACGTGTGTGGTATTTACATGGGTATGCCCATTTTGGATAATTCATCAGGCTGTACATTTATGAATTATACTTTTTGCATGTATTTAAATTTTTTTAAAAAGTAGGCTTGAAACCAAGCAGGACCCTGTGTGTCCCTCCCGGGTACAAATCCTTTCCCTGTCCCTGTTTCTTGTTTGTAGGAAATAGGCTTCTTTCAGCTTCCCTGACCTTCCCTGAGTTCCAAAGGGCAGGTTCAAACAGTTGCTAATCAGGGAAGGGAGGGAATGCAGAAACAGAGGAGCAGTCAAGAAAGAGTGCAGCGATCCTGGTTCCTCCTCAAGAGATATACATAACATTTGGGTTCTTCTGCAGGAACTAAGGTCCCCACGCAGGTGGAGGATGGTAAACTCAGGCTGAGAGCAAGATTCCTGCAGCACCGCCCTGTTACCTCACCACCAACCAATCAGAAGAAAGTCTGCACACAGTGGAAGATAAGGAAGACTCTGACCCTCTCCCCAAATGATTCTCCCAGAATCTTTGGAGTTGGTTTTTGGATATGAGTCTGACTTCTCCCCAGGTTGCTGACCTCCTGAATAAAGCAAGCTTTCTTTTCCAACCAACACTTGTCTGAGTATTGGCTTTCGAGCAGTGAGCAGCTGAACCTGAGTTAGTAACAGGTTAGCTCTACATAAATGCAAGGGCAATCAAATGCCAATGGCTTTTGATTCTCTTATGGGCTCTTTTAAGAAATGCTGGAAGACCAACACTCTTGAAGGGTAGAGAAGGCAGTCTTATGTGGAAACTACAGACATCATTGATTCTGATGAAATAAAATTCATATTTTATGGCAAGACAAGAAAAATTTAAACATAAAATCTTTCTTTGCCTGTTTGGGCCTCCTCCCTCCCCTTTAGTGTGTATTGTGCACCTGCATTAACCAGACATCCTTAGGAGACAACCTTCCTTCTTGTAAAAGGCCATGATGACCCATGACCCACTACTCCCTGTGTACACATAGGTCTGGATTGTGTAAATTGTCAATAATACGTCATTTAACATATAGCACTCTGTCTCAAAAACTTATATAACTGTGCTTTGACCTCTAACAGATGGAAAAATTCTCAGAGCTTTCTGAGAGGCTTTCTCCAGGTTATAATCCTCAATTTGGCTCAAATAAAAGCCTCCATTTCTTTCTTAGATCGACTGATTAATCTTTTTTTTTTTCCATCGACATCTCCAAGTGGAAAGTCACAATGCTAATATGAAGAAGTTTTTGGAAAACTTTGACCAATTAATTTTGTTTATATTCACAAATAGTACATGATTTTTTTTTAAAAATCCATGTTTAAGGCTGAAAGAGCTCTTTCAATGTTTATAAAATTGTCAAAGGATAGGAAAAAATATTGGGAATCATGCCATGCAGAGTATTCAAACCTTAGGAATAGATGCGATGATCCAGAAAAGGCAAAGTGAGAAAGACAGAGCCCTGTGGAATCAGACAGGTCAGGGGGTACTTAGTCAAAATCATAGACAGAAAGTAGAATGGTGGTTGCCAGCGGCTGGCAGGGAGGAGGAGATGGGGAGTTAGTTGTTGATGGGTATACAACAGCTTCAGTTTTACAAGATGAACAGTTATGGAGATGGGTGGTGGTGATGTCTGTACAACAGAATGAATGTACTAATATTACTTAACTGTATGCTTTAAAATAGTTAAGATGGTAAATTTTATGTTATGAGTTTTGCCACATAAAACAATTTAATTAAAAGCAAAAAAAAATCAGAGTAATAACAACAACAAGAAAAACAGAACAACTATCCCCCAGAAAATCCCCCAAAAAAGGTCAGGGGCAGGGCGGGGCACCTTCTTCTCCCAAATCCAAGAGATTCGAGGAGGAGCTGCTGGAGATGAAGAAGGGAAACCTTCACTGAAGGTTTCAAGGGGAAATGCTCAGTGGCAGCAAAGAAGACATATGGTAAGATTGATGCCAGCCCAGGGGCCTCAATCGAGGCACAAGTAAGGGTGCCATCACGTAAGTGATAAGGTCCCATGCTGGGCACAAAGCTGACTCTGCCATCTGGATGATGATGATGTGCTCTAGAAACCCACCCCCCAGCTCCTCTCATTCCCTATCCCTCAAGTCCATGGTTTCCACCTTTCTTGTTCCTGTCTTGTCACAATGTGAAACTGGTAATGTAGTAGCTCCTAACTCAGTTCGGTTCGGTGTGGGGCGTAGATCCCTTTGAGAATTTTACAAAAGCTGTAAGTACTCCCCCCGCAATAAAACATACACGTTAGCCCATATCTGTACAATTGTGCATATGGATCCCCTTGTTAAGCCTCAAACTGTTAAGATTTCCTCTGATTGTTTTGCACTCCCTCCCTCACACCCGCAGGACTTTCAATCTCAGCTCTTCAGTAACAGTTCTTCCCTTATCTGACACTCAGTTCAGAAATTTACAAAACCGCTGTAGTGATTACAAATGATAAGTTCAAGTAGAGAGCACTATTTACTTGGGTGCCCCCAGAAGTAGTAGATTTGGTCAATAAAGGCTTTGAGGAGGAAGTATTTTAGGCAGAACCTAATAGATGTATCGGACAAAAAGGTAAATCTTTAAAGTATGTAGCTTTTTTTTTTTCTTTTTTTTGGCCACACTGCCCAGCTTTCAGGATCTTAGCTCCCTGACCAGGGATTGAACCTGGGTCCTCAGCAGTGAAAGTGCAGAGTCCTAACCACTGGACCGCCAGGGAATTCCTGAAAGTACATAGCATTTCATTGGGGGGGAAAAAAAACAACAAGGGTTAGGGTGGTGACATATAGCTGATTCTTTTTCCTATTTCTTACATATTTTCATTAATAGGATTATCCTTGACTCAGCTCACACACCACATCCATCAGCAAACTTACAATTTGATGGTGGGCTCTACCTTCAATTCCTGCCTAGAATTTGACCACTTCACCTCCTCTACTGCCACTTCCCTGTTCCCAGCCTTGAGCTCTTCAGTCTGTTCTGACCACACAGAAGCCAGAGGGATCTTTTTTTTTTTTTTTAAGTCAATCATAGCATTCCTCTGCTGAAACTCACCAATGGCTTTCTTCCCTCATCACCCCAAATACAAGTCCTTCTTCACTGCAGAGCTGTCCCACACAGCTGCAGCCCCCTCAGGTGCCAGTGGTGGTACGGAGGGGACCAGGACCCACATCACTATGACAACCAAACGTGCCCCTCCTGACTCCAAAGGTTTCAGTCCTAGCTCCTTCCCTCCCAGCTGTATCACCTTGCTGGGCTTGTTTCTTCATCTAAAAGCAGGGGATGACGATAACAAACTTGAAAAATTCTCATGAGAATTAGAAATATAGCCCTTCTTTGGTTTATGTCCCAATAAACCCATCATAAGTTGAAAATATAAGTCGAAAGTGCATGTAATACCCCTAATCTACCAGACATCGTAGCTTAGCCAACTTACATGTGCTCAGAACACTTACATTAGCCTACAGATGGGCAAAATCATCTAACACAAAGCCTATTTTACAAAAAGTGTTGAATATCTCATGTAATTTTTCAGATACTGTACTGAAATGAAAATGAAAGACAGAGTGGTTGTCTGGGTCCAGACTGGTTTTAAGTGTGTTGATTGTTTATCCTCGTGACTGCATGCTGATGGGGAGCTGAAGCTCACTGTCACTGCCTCGCATCACGAGCATCGTATCGCATTTTGCTGGCCCAGAAAACTATCATAATTCAAAATTCGAAGTACAGTTTATACTAAATGTGTATCACTTTTGTACCACCATAAAGTCTAAAAATTTTAAGTTGAACCATCATAAGTCAGGGGGACCATCTACAGCTGTCTGGTATCCAGGGTGCAGGGTAAATGGTTGCTAATGATACTGGTCTAGGAATAAGCAAACTCTCAATTGCGCCTATTATCTGCACCTGAAGATTTACACCCTCATATAACATCCTTTTCCAATGTCTTCTGAATTAGTCTCTCCTATTATCAGGAAGGAAGGTTATGGGCTGGGGCTACAGATCATGCTTCTCTATCCATCCCCCATGGAGCTGGCCCTGAGGATGGCCTACGCACAGCAGCCTCCATTTGAGGCAGCCCCCAACCCAGCTCCCCTCTTTCAATGTGGGCTGGGAATCAGCAGGCTCCCACACTTCCGCTGTCTGATCCTAGACCAGTTTCTGAACCTCCTGGGGTTTGCTTCCTTGTCTGCCAATAGGCAAGCTGACTGAGAGGCCCTGCTCCACAGGGCTGAGTGGAGGAAATGAGAGTGTGAGCAACACCCTGAGCCCCATCCAGGTGGGTAACAGGTGTTCTGGCCTTAGTAGCCATCCCTGGTCTAAAGCCTGGGGCTCTGTGTCCCCACCCTCAGTGCCTTCCCCCTTGACTTTGGAAGCTCGACTCCCTCTTACTGCCTTTGGCTGGCTCCCTCCCCCAGCCAGAGAAGCCCAGCTCACTCGAAGACACAGATTCCCACTCCAGAAAACCAGGCCCCCATCCCAACCACTCGGTCCCTGCCCGGTCCAGGCTAGTTCCAACACCCCGAAAGAGGAAGGCAGGGGAATCTGAGCAGAGAGACTGCTCTGTTCCAGATCACCCTCTGCCAACACCCAGGAAGCTGGAATGCTTCTTCTGCAACGGTGACCTTCCCCCACAACCTAAAAGTTCTGTCTTTGGATGGAGCATCGGAAGCTTAGAACCCAGCCTCCATTATTTACTTCTTCAAGAACTGATGTTTCTTTTTTCAGTCACTTTGGCCAGAGAGAGATTATAGAACATCATTTAATTTACAAAAGAAGGATAAACAGGAAAGTAGCACAAAAAAATAGTGTTGCCGTGGGAGGTCAGCGCTTGCTGCTGAGAAGCTGAAGCCAGAGGAGGCTGTGGATTTGGGGAACGAGTATTCTTTAAAGGAGGGAGAGAGTGGCCTGAAGGGCAGAGAACCAGGATAGCTTCTTATCTGAGACCCCTAACAACAAGGCTCTGTACACCTGATGCCACACCACACCCAACAGTGTGAGGGGATGATACGATGAACTCCGTCCGATGAGGGTGAGCCTGGGCCACAGGCATTTGTGTGTTAAGTAACTGGAGAACACCCAAAGGCCTCCATCACTCCAGGCCTCCCTGAGGGGGCCTCCCTGTGCTGTGAAGCACAGGACTGGCCTGGAATCCACTACGTTGTCACCTTCCTACTGCCAACCTAAGGGGGCCAGTGCCTTTTGGCCCCATTATATGATACTCTCTCCCAGGACCTAATCCACTAGTTTGGTTAAAAATTCCCTCAGCCACATCCTCCTCTTCTGATGAATGGGTTTCCCCCTGTGCTCCTAACGGGTGGCTTTGGGGTCTTCATTTTCTCCGCCGGCTGACACTCTTCAGTTCATCCAGCTCCTTCTCCATTAAGTGGGATTCGGCAGTGGTCTCAGAGAGCTGGAAGTAGAGCAGCAAACCGTTATAAAGAAGGACTTTTCTGGGCTACGTTTCAGGTTGGCAAGGCCAGCCCTGCGCGCTGGGAGAAGCCCCACGGCATTTCCCTTAACGCAGCCGGCAGCCTCCACGACGGGAACCCCTTGGTAACTGGGCAGAAAGTAACGTCCTGATGACCCAGGGCCTCAAGCACTTGAAGAACATTCACCAACCATTCTATCAACAGTTTTGATCACCTAGGATTGCGTGGCACTCACTGCGCGAAGGACACCAGGTTTCAGGGGATGAAAAAGGCAAATATTGGTGATTTTAAGGTTAAAGGACTAAGGTCTAAATTGCTTCTGAGTCGTGGCTCACATAAAAATGTTTAAAAAAGCATGCCACTTCCCGCATCAGAATCCTTCAGTGGTCTTTAGAGGGGAGGGTGGAAGACACTCCAGGCAGGGACGGAGAGATACAAACTCCAGAGGTCAGCTTACTGTGAAACAGAAGAGCTGCACTTCCTGAGCAAGACACTATTCCAAGAGCTTTGCTTATATTATTACCTCACTAATGAGGTAGATCCTACTATCGTGATCATTTTATTGCTGAAGATACTACGTTTCTTACAGATACAGAGCAGTTAAGTAACTTGCCTGAGGTCACACAGCCAGTGGTGGAGCTGGGCCAGGGACCTGGGCAGTTTAGCTCTAGACACATGCTCTCAACCACTGCAGTGTGTGCTCTGCTGCCTCTCAACCAACCGTCACACACAGCCCTAGGCTCAACAGGTTGTTGGGTTTCTAAAAGCCACAGGAAACCGATGCCAATGCAGAGAGTGCCCCTCGGCAGGCCTGCACGGGGCACTGACTAATGGCTGCGTGGTGCAGGACCTCGCCCAGCCAAGAGCAGGCTGTCCTTCTTCCTGAATGCCTTCATCCCAGCCTCCATTCCCACCTTTATCTTTCCACATTCAGCTCAAATATCCCTTCCCCTGCAACATCCTCCTGACTGGACAGAATGAATCTCTCTCTCGCATGCGTGGATGCCAGGCCCCGGACAGACTTTAATCACTGCCCTTACCATGAGGCACTGTCACTATGTTTACTGTCTATTTCCCCACTAGACTGGGAGCCCTGGAGGGTGGGGACTGTGTCTGGTTTGGTTTTGCATCTTTGGATTCACAGCAATGTACCTGAGCAAACTGGCACTCGAGAGGTGTGGACTGGCTGAAAGGATTTGCAGTGGACCTGCCCAAGGAAAGCCAAGGCTTCCCTCCCCACCACCCTCCTCACCATGTCCAGCAGGATGTCCACCTTCAGCCGCAAGAGATTATTCTCTTCCTCCAGCTGCTGGTTCCGCCTCTGGAGGCGCTGGGCCTCCCTCCGGTCCACACCTCCACTAACCCCTGTATCTGGTGGAAGGACACAAGCAGCAGTCACTAGGAGGGGGTTCCTTCCACCATCTTGCTGGGCAAAATGGTAGGAAATGCAGCCCACCTGCTATCCACTGGCCGTTTTCAAACTTCAGGCTCTGCCCGGCCAGGTTCATGGTGGGCGTTCCATAGTCAAGGCCCAGCTCCACCTCCCGGGTCGACCGATCCAACTGTGGGGGAGACGCGCATGCTGGCTTTGGGAGGCCGGAGCACAGGGGCTCGAGGCCCAGCACCTCTTCTGCTAACGGCATGGTCCCAACAACTCATTTCTTCTCTATAATCATTACCCAGCACATTTAGTAATTGTTTTTAAGTCAGAAAATTAAATAAGGTACCCCCAAAACTTTTAAACTGTAAGAGAAGAAATGTACAGCTTTATACCACAGATATTTTCTGGAAAAGCTATATATGCTGAAATTTGCAAACTGAATTATTTCATATCTACAGGGCACTTAGCAGTTTAAGAAACCCTACTGTAAATTTTGAATAAAGTGAAAAATTCTTTTTAGATGTAATAAGCCCAAGCTATCATTTGTTTCTTATGGAGCTACGTATGTCCTGGAAAAGGCATAAAATGCTAAGGCCCAATGAGTAGTAGTAGCTGTTCTTTAATGTGTTTTTCAGTGTTTCTACAGCTCACTGAGCACCCACCCTGCACCAGGACTGGTACTGGATATACAGAAATGAATGCAACCCCTCTGCCCTCAAGGAGCTCAGAAACTGTCTTTGGAGCTGTGATATATCCTTCTGAACGCTCTTAATGATAGCAAAACATCATCCTTTAAGAATAAATTTGATTCTTAGACATGACTAAAACTGATTCCTGGACAAGTCTTGGAAGTAAAGTGAAGTCAAATTGGATAACATCACTTGGTCCCCCAAATCATAAAGAGGATGACTATCTTTTAAGGTTCTTCAACAACCTCTGACAATAGTTCCCAAAAAGGAGTTAAAAAATGTTTTCAGCAATAGCAATAATATGAATTAAAAGGATGCCCTCCCACGAGGACACCTCTGGAGGACCACACTTTCCATAAGAAACCAGGCTCGATGCTCCAGTCACGCTGCACACCAGGTCGAGCCCCGTGCTGACACTCACATTGTGCAGGTTGGAGAGAGACGCAGACTTCCGAGGGGGCGTCTTCTTCGGACTGAATATACTCCCAAAGAGAGGCATCTTTGGCCTGATGAAGGAAAGGTCAATGCTCCCTTCTCCTAGGGTCAGAAAAAGTCAGGGATACAAAGGGTTGGGTCAGTGACCTTGCGCCCCTTACCGGAAATCATGAAAACACACATCTTATCATGTGGCCATTAACAATCTTGGGTAACAATCCTCAGTTCCCATGTGCTGAGTGCTCACTATGTGCTAGGCATAGTGCCAAAACCTTGGCAATATCTCAGGCCTCACAACCACTCTTTGTTTAGTTCCTCTTCCTATACCTATTTGACAGATGAGGTTTAGAAAGACTAAGGTCCTAAGTGTGAGTGAGGATTAGAATGCAGGTCTGTGTGGCTCTACAGTTCACGTTAACCACAGGCAAGTGCCTAACTGGCCTCTCTTAAGTTTTGTCACAAATTGGCATCACCAGATTTACACTCTAGGGCAAGGCATGTGACCCTACTTATTCCTGAACACTGGTAAGACTCACAGCTAGGGCAACAGCTTATAAATATACTCCATTTTCAAGAAATGAAGTCTTTTCTGGGACTTGCCTTTTTCCTTTTTTATTGGTTTCTTTTTAAGTTTTTTTCATTTTTCTTAAAATTTTATTTATTTATTTTGGCTGCATTGGGTCTTCGTTGCTGCGCACAGGCTTTCTCTAGTTGCAATGATCATGGACTACTCTTTGTTGTAGTGCACGGGCTTCTCATTGCAGTGGCTTCTCTTGTTGCGGAGCACAGGCTCTAGGCGTGTGGGCTTCAGTAGCTGTGGCACAAGGGCTCAGCAGCTGTGGCTCACGGGCTCTAGAAAGCAGGCTCTGTAGCTGTGGTGCGTGGGCTTAGTTGCTCTGCAGCATGTAGGATCTTCCTGGACCAGGGCTCAAACCTGTGTCCCCTGCATTAGAAGGCGGATTCTTAACCACTGCACCACGAGGGAAGTCCTATTGGTTCCTTTTTGATTAAAGAAGTTCTTAATTTTAATGTGATCTAACTTATCAAAAAAATTTTTTTAATAATTAGTGTTTTTGTGTCCTATTTAAGAAATTTTTGCCTAAGGTCACAATATTTTCATATATTAACTTTTGGAAATTTTCTTCTTTCAGCTTTCACATTTAGGACTATGACTCATCGGCAATTAACTTTTGTATGTGGTGTGGGGCAGGGTCATGGTTCATTTCTTCCCATGTATTATGCAATTTTAATGTGTAATACACAAATAGCTTAAAAAAGATTCCCTCTAAGAAACTGTAGACTGATGATAACAATAATGAAAGCACAGGTGAACAACAAGAAAGAACCAGAGCTCTCACTTTTCCTACTCTTAGGTATAAAAATCTTCCTTCACCACATTATGAGACAGAAATAGTAATGAGTTTATCACATCTAACAGGAAGTTGGCAAAAAAAAGAGGGAATTTATCAAGACTATCTGAAACAAGGTTTTATGTCAACTATCTTTTTTTTTTTTTTTTTTTTTTTTTGCGGTACGCGGGCCTCTCACTGTTGTGGCCTC
Source organism: Hyperoodon ampullatus (assembly GCF_949752795.1). Classification (NCBI taxonomy): domain Eukaryota; kingdom Metazoa; phylum Chordata; class Mammalia; order Artiodactyla; family Ziphiidae; genus Hyperoodon; species Hyperoodon ampullatus. The sequence goes on along the minus strand of NC_136924.1, from coordinate 35,606,113 downwards.
TCCCGTTGCGGAGCACAGGCTCCGGACGCGCAGGCTCAGTGGCCATGGCTCGCGGGCCCAGCTGCTCCGCGGCACGTGGGATCTTCCCAGACCGGGGCACGAACCCGTGTCCCCTGCATCGGCAGGTGGACTCTCAACCACCGCGCCACCAGGGAAGCCCATATGTCAACTATCATTAAATGATAACTCAAAGTAGGAATTCATCACAATTAGCAAGACATATATTCAATGAGAAAATGAAGAAGAAATTCTGGGCTGTTTTCAGTGATGCAGAAATTAACATCACTAAAATTAATGATAAAAGTTTAGAAGCTTCTTTAGAAGCTTTACAATACATATATACACTGCATAGAAATATATGCATAAATGACTTGTAAATAAATAAATAAGACATTTAGATGTGTGTGCTCATGAGAGTTTTACTGGTGTGTGTCTGTGATTAAAAACAGTGGTAGAGAGACCTGAACCAAGATGGCGGAGTAGAAAGATGTGCTCTCACTCCCTCTTGCCAGAACACCAGAATCACAACTAGCTGCTGAACAATCATCGACAGGAAGACACTGGAACTCACTAAAAAAGATACCCCACATCCAAAGACAAAGGAGAAGCCACAGTGAGACGGTAGGAGGGACGCAATCACAGTAAAATCAAATCCCATAACTGGTGGGAGGGTGACTCACAGACTGGAGAACACTTATACCACAGAAGTCCACCCACTGGACTGAAGGTTCTGAGCCCCACGTCAGGCTTCCCAACCTGGGGGTCCAGCAACAGGAGGAGGAATTCCTAGAGAATCCGACATTGAAGGCTAGTGGGATTTGATTGCAGGACTTCGACAGGACTGTGGGAAACAGAGACTCCACCCTTGGAGGGCACACACAAAGTAGTGTGTGCATCGGGACCCAGGGGAAGGAGCAGTGACCCCAGGGGAGACTGAACCAGACCTACCTGCTAGTGTTGGAGGGTCTCCTGCAGAGGCGGGGGTGGCTGTGGCTGTGGGGACAAGGTCACTGGCAGCAGAAGTTTTGGGTAGTACTCCTTGGCGTGAGCCCTCCCAGAGTCCACCATTAGCCCCACCAAAGAGCCCAGGTAGGCTCCAATGTTGGGTTGCCTCGGACCAAACAACCAACAGGGAGGGAACCCAGCCCCACCCATCAGCAGTCAATCGGATTAAAGTTTTGCTGAGCTCTGCCCACCAGAGCAACAGTCAGCTCTACCCACCACCAGTCCCTCCCATCAGGAAACTTGCACAAGCCTCTTAGATAGCTTCATCCACCAGAGGGCAGACAGAAGAAGCAAGAAGAACTACAATCTTGCAGCCTGTGGAACAAAAACCACATTCACAGAGAGAGACAAAATGAAAAGGCAGAGGGCTATGTACCAGATGAAGGAACAAGATAAAACCCCAGAAAAACAACTAAATGAAGTGGAGATAGGCAACCTTCCAGAAAAAGAATTCAGAATAATGAGAGTGAAGATGATCCAGGACCTCGGAAAAAGAATGGAGGCAAAGATTGAGAAGATGCAAGAAATGTTTCACAAAGACCTAGAAGAATTAAAGAACAAACAAACAGAGATGAACAATACAATAACTGAAATGAAAACTACACTAGAAGGAATCAATAGCAGAATAACTGAAGCAGAAGAACGGATAAGTGACCTGGAAGACAGAATGGTGGAATTCACTGCTGAGGAGGAGAATATAGAAAAAAGAATGAAAGGAAATGAAGACAGCCTAAGAGACCTCTGGGACAACATTAAACACAACAACTCTCGCGTTATAGGGGTCCCAGAAGGAGAAGAGAGAGAGAAAGGACCAGAGAAAATATTTGAAGAGATTATAGTCGAAAAATTCCCTAACATGGGAAAGGAAGTAGCCACCCAAGTCCAGGAAGCGCAGAGAGTCCCATACAGGATAAACCCAAGGAGAAACACCCTGAGACACATAGTAATCAAATTGGCAAAAATTAAAGACAAAGAAAAACTTATTGAAGGCAGCAAGGGAAAAACGACAAATATCATACAAGGAAACTCCCATAAGGTTAACAGCTGATTTCTCAGCAGAAACTCTACAAGCCAGAAGAGAGTGGCATGATATACTTAAAGTGATGAAAGGGAAGAACCTACAACGAAGATTACTCTACCCGGCAAGGATCTCATTCAGATTCGATGGAGAAAACACAAGCTTTACAGACAAGCAAAAGCTAAGAGAATTCAGCACCACCAAACCAGCTCTACAACAAATGCTAAAGGAACTTCTCTAAGTGGGAAACACAAGAGAAGAAAAGGACCTACAAAAACAAACCCAAAACAATTAAGAAAATGGTCATAGGAAGATACATATCGATAATTACCTTAAACGTGAATGGATTAAATGCTCCAACCAAAAGACACAGGCTTGCTGAATGGATACAAAAACAAGACCCATCTATATGCTGTCTACAAGAGACCCACTTCAGACCTAAGAACACATACACACTGAAAGTGAGGGGATGGAAAAAGATATTCCATGGAAATGGAAATCAAAAGAAAGCTGGAGTCACAATACTCATATCAGATAAATTAGACTTTAAAATAAAGAATGTTACAAGAGATAAGGAAGGACACTACATAATGATAAAGGCATTAATCCAAGAAGAAGATAAAATAATTATAAATATATATGCACCTTACATAGGAGCACCTCAATACATAAGGCAATTGCTAACAGCTATAAAAGAGGAAATTGACAGTAACACAATAATAGTGGGGGACTTCAACGCCTCACTTACTCCAATGGACACATCATCCAAAATGAAAATAAATAAGGAAACAGAAGCTTTAAATGACACAATAGACCAGATAGATTTAATTGATATTTATAGGACATTCCATACAAAAACAGCAGATTACACTTTTTTCTGAACTGCACATGGAACATTCTTCAGGATAGATCACATCTTGGGTCACAAATCAAGCCTCAGTAAGTTTAAGAAAATTGAAATCATATCAAGCATCTTTTCTGACCACAACGCTATGAGATTAGAAATGAATTACAGGGAAAAAAATGTAAAAACACAAACACATGGAGGCTAAACAATACGTTACTAAATAACCAAGAGATCACTGAAGAAATCAAAGAGGAAATCAAAAAATACCTAGACACAAATGACAATGAAAACACGACGATCCAAAACCTATGGGGGGCAGCAAAAGCAGTCCTAAGAGGGAAGTTTATAGCTATACAAGCCTACTTCAAGAAACAAGAAAAATCTCAAATAAACAATCTAACCTTACACCTAAAGAAACTAAAGAAGACCAAACAAAACCCAAAGTTAGCACAAGGAAAGAAATGATAAAGATCAGAGCAGAAATAAATGAAATAGAAACAAAGAAAACAATAGCAAAGATCAATAAAACAAAAAGCTGGTTCTTTGAGAAGATAAGCAAAATTGATAAACCATTAGCCAGACTCATCAAGAAAAAGAGGGAGAGGATTCAAATCAATAAATTTAGAAATGAAAAAGGAGAAGTTTCAACAGACAACACAGAAATAAAAAGCATCCTAAGAGACTACTACAAGCAACTCTATGCCAATAAAGTGGACCATCTGGAAGAAATGGACAAATTCTTAGAAAGGTATGACCTTCCAAGACTGAACCAGGAAGAAACAGAAAATATGAACAGACCAATCACAAGTAATGAAATTGAAAATGTGATTAAAAATCTTTCAACGAACAAAAGTCCAGGACCAGATGGCTTCACAGGTGAATTCTATCGAACATTTAGAGTAGAGCTAACACCCATCCTTCTCAAACTCTTTCAGAAAATTGCAGAGGAAGGAACGCTCCCAAACTCATTCTATGAGGCCACCATCACCCTGATACCAAAACCAGACAAAGATGTCACAAAAAAAGAAAACTACAGGCCAATATCACTGATGAATATAGATGCAAAAATCCTCAACAAAATACTAGCAAACAGAATCCAACAACACATTAAAAGGATCATACACCATGATCAAGTGGGGTTTATCCCAGGGATGCAAGGATTCTTCAATAGATGCAAATCAATCAATGTGATACACTATATTAACAAATTGAAGAATAAAAACCGTATGATCATCTCAATAGATGCAGAAAAAGCTTTTGACAAAATTCAACACCCATTTATGATAAAAACTCTCCAGAACGTGGGCATAGAGGGAACCTACCTCAACATAATAAAGGCCATATACGACAAACCCACAGCAAACATCATTCTCAATGGTGAAAAACGGAAAGCATTTCCTCTAAGATCAGGAACGAGACAAGGATGTCCACTGTCACCACCATTATTCAACATAGTTTTGGAAGTCCTAGCCACGGCAATCAGAGATGAAAAAGAAATAAAAGGAATACAAATTGGAAAAGGAGAAGTAAAACTGTCACTGTTTGCAGATGACGTGATACTATACATAGAGAATCCTAAAGATGCCACCAGAAAACTACTAGAGCTAGTCAATGAATTTGGTAAAGTTGCAGTTTACAAAATTAATACACAGAAATCTCTTGCATTCCTATATACACTAATGATGAAAAATCTGAAAGAGAAATTAAGGAAACACTCCCATTTACCATTGCAACAAAAAGAATAAAATACCTAGGAATAAACCTACCTAGGGAGACAAAAGACCTGTATGCAGAAAACTACAAGACACTGATGAAAGAAATTAAAGATGATACCGACAGATGGAGAGATATACCACGTTCTTGGATTGGAAGAATCAATATTGTGAAAATGACTATACTACCCAAAGCAACCTACAGATTCAATGCAATCCCTATCAAATTACCAATGGCATTTTTTACAGAACTAGAACAAAAAATCTTAAAATTTGTATGGAGACACAAAAGACCCCGAATAGCCAAAGCAGTCTTGAGGGAAAAAAAAATGGAGCTGGAGAAATCAGACTCCCTGCCTTCATACTATACTACAAAGCTACACTAATCAAGACAATATGGTACTGGCACAAAAACAGAAACATAGATCAATGGAACAAGATAGAAAGCCCAGAGGTAAATCCACACACCTATGGTCAACTAATCTATGACAAAGGAGGCAAGGATATACAATGGAGAAAAGACAGTGTCTTCAATAAGTGGTGCTAGGAAAATTGGACAGCTACCTGTAAAAGAATGAAATTAGAACACTCCCTAACACCATACACAAAAATAAACTCAAAATGGATTAGAGACCTAAATGTTTAGACAGGACACTATAACACTCTTAGAGGAAAACGTAGGAAACTCTTTGACATAAATCATAGCAAGATCTTTTTTGATCCACATCCTAGAGTAATGGAAATAAAAACAAAAATAAACAAATGGGACCTAATGAAACTTCAAAGCTTTTGCACAGCAAAGGAGACCATAAACAAGACGAAAAGACAACCCTCAGAATGGGAGAAAATATTTGCAAATGAATCAACGGACACAGGATTAATCTCCAAAATATATAAACAGCTCATGCAGCTCAATATTAAAAAAAAACAAACAACCCAATCCAGAAATGGGCAGAAGACCTAAATAGACATTTCTCCAAAGAAGACATACAGATGGCCAAGAAGCACATGAAAAGCTGCTCAACATCACTAATTATTAGGGAAGTGCAAATCAAAACTACAATGAGGTATCACCTCACAGCAGTTAGAATAGGCATCATCAGAAAACCTACAAACAACAAATGCTGGAGAGGGTGCGGAGGAAAGGGAACCCTCTTGCACTGTTGGTGGGAATGTAAATTGATACAGCCACTATGGAGAACAGTATGGAGGTTCCTTAAAAAACTAAAAATAGAATTACCATATGATCCAGCGATCCCACTACTGGGCATATACCCAGAGAAAACCATAATTCAAAAAGACACATGCACCCCAATGTTCATTGCAGCACTATTTACAATAGCTAGGTCATGAAAGCAACCTAAATGCCCATCAAGAGATGAATGGATAAAGAAGATGTGGTGTATATATATACAATGGCATATTACTCAGCCATAAAAAGGAACGAAATTGGTTCATTTGCTGAGACGTGGATGGATCTAGAGACTGTCATACAGAGTGAAGGAAGTCAGAGAGAGAAAAACAAATATCATATATTAACGCATATATGTGGAACCTAGAAAAATGGTACAAATGAACCGGTTTGCAGGGCAGAAATTGAGACACAGATATAGAGAACAAACGTATGGACACCCAGGGGGGAAAGCGGCGGGGTGGTGGTGGTGGTGGTGTGATGAATTGGGCAATTGGGATTGACATGTATACACTGATGTGTACAAAACTGATGACTAATAAGAACCTGCTGTATAAAAAAATAAATTAAATAAAATTCAAAAAAAAAACCCCAACAAACAGCGGTAGACCCACAACCTGGAAGATGGCATTTGGGGTGGGGCACAACACTTTAGGACTTGGACAAACCAGAATGATTCCAGCTTGGTGGTGGATAGGACGGTACTGAGGACAAAGATGATGAGGGAATTTGAAGCTGTGCTAGCATGTCATCCAAAACACAGTGGAAGCCCTGGCATTGTTTCTGCTGGAGAAAAGAAAAAGGGTGGAAGAGGGAAGACAGTTAATCTTATGTCTACAGAGGGTGGAACAGGAATGAAATGGGAATATCCAGGAAGAAAGATTTTTAACTCAAAAAAGAAAAGGTCACAACAAAAACTAACTAATATCACTTCCTGCGTATCCACTAGGGTTTGGACACAATGCTAGGCACACTTCATAAATTTCTTTTATTCCTGTAGTAACCCCATAAGGTAATTTTCCTGTCCATATCAGAGATGAGAAAACTAGGGCTCAGAGAAGTTATCCAATTCTCCCAAGGTCCACAGCCATGGTCAGCTGGCTAAAGATGTATACCAAATTATCCTTATATTAATAACTTGTGGGGGAGACTTCCCTGGTGGCACACTGGTTAAGAATCCTCCTGCCAGTGCAGGGCACATGGGTTCGATCCCTGGTCCAGGAAGATCCCACATGCCGCGAAGCAACTAAGCCCGTGCACCACAACTACTGAGCCTGCACTCTAGAGCCCACGAGCCACAACTACTGAGCCCGCGTGCTGCAACTACTGAAGCCCGTGTGCCTAGAGCCCATGCTCCGCAACAAGAGAGGCCACGACAATGAGAAGCCCGCACACCGGAACAAAGAGCAGCCCCCACTTGCCGCAACTAGAGAAAGCCCACGCACAGCAACGAAGACCCAACGAAGCGATAAATAAATAAATAAATGTATTAAATAAATAAATAAAATTTAAAAATTAAAAAAATAAGTTTTAAAAATTAAAAAAATTTTTAAATTAAAAATTTTTTAATTAAAAAATCAAAAGATAAATTAAAAATTAAAAAAACTTGTGGGGTACATCATAAAAGGAAGCATTTTCATCCATCACATTGGCAAAATTTAAGAGCTCAATAATATCTAATGCTGGTGAGGGTATGGAGAAAAAGATACTTTCATTTACTCTTCGTGGAAACATAAGATGCTATCATTTTTTCAATTAGGCAAAAGCTAGCAAAGTTTTTCATGTGCATACTTTTTGGGCAGCAAATCTGCTTCTAAAAACTCTCCTCCAGAAAGAATTGGACGTGTTCACACAAATGTTCTCTATTGTTGATAACAGCGAAAAATAAGAAACAATTCAAAATGCCTACCAATGGTTGGTGTAGCCAAATACATCGTGGCACATTCTTATAAGGGAGTCCTAGACGGCAAGTAAAGACAGAGAGACAGCTGTACATGGACCACTCTAACATTAAGAAAGCAAGTGAGGGACTTCCCTGGTGGCGCAGTGGTTAATAATCTGCTCGCTAATGCGGGGGATATGGGTTCGAGCCCTGTACCGGGAAGATCCCACATGCCACAGAGCAACTAAGCCCGTGCACCACAACTGCTGAGGCTGCGCTCCAGAGCCCAAGAGCAACAACTACTGAGCCCACGTGCCTAGAGTCTGTGCTCCGCAACAAGAGAAGCCACGAGAAGTGGCTTGAGAAGTCCGCGCACCGCAGCGAAGAGTAGCCTCCGCTCGCTGCAACCAGAGAAAGCCCACCCACAGCAACGAAGACCAAACGCAGCCAAAAATAAATAAATTAATTAATTTTTAAAAAAAGCAAGCAACAGAACAATGTGTATACTATAATCTTACATGAGAAGACAAAAAGAAAATAAAAAGCGAGAATATAGGTCGCTAAATAAAAGGGATTTGGAGGGATAAACTGCACACAGTGGTAAAATCTGGGAAAGGAAGTAGGATGGCTGACTGAACTGAATTTGCCATTTTTAAAAACTTTTAATTTTAATTCTAATTTGTTTTGGCCAAGTCGCGCAGCTTGCAGGATCTTAACTCCCCAACTAGGGATGGAACCTGGGCCCCTGGCAGTGAGAGCACCAAGTCCTAACCACTGGACCACCAGGGAATTCCCTGAATTTGCCATTTTAAAGGTTAAAAAAAAAAAAAAGCCAAATAGTGGCAATTTCATGTTACAATATAAAGTTATAGTAAAGAAATATATTTCTGGATTCACTGAATTATTACAATGATAATATATCCATATATTACTTATGAAAAAACAAACCAAACAAATGAACAAAAAACCAGATAAAAAGCAGTCCCCGCCCCTCCAAGATTTGGAGACCAATTGAAGAAGGAAAAATAAGCCAAGCTGTTGTTGCAAAGCCCACAGTGGTGCTAAGAGCACTAAGCCTGAGCATATCACCTGGACACAACAGACCAAGTTCTAGGCCTGGCTCTGCACCTCAGTTGCCTGCTAAACCCTGGCCAAGTTACTTTATTCCTCCAGGTTTTAACGAGGGCACTTCACGCGTGACCTCACTAGTTCTCACAACACTTAAGCCAAGCACCGTCACCAATATTTTACAGATGAGGAAAAGGAAGGGTCTGGACTCGCTTTTAAGTCAGATCCACTCATCCACAAACAACTCTGGCTGAGATCCTGGGATCCTAGAACATTAGTGTGGACCAAGAGGTCCCAGCTGTACCCTTGGCCCAAGGAAGCCTTCTTTCCAGTGAAACTCCCTGGAGAGAAAGGGCTCAGCACAAAGGAAAGCTTCTACGTTCCAACCATTGCTCTGCTTCTCAACCCCAGTGGGACCCTGCAACGTACCTTCCCTGGGCCCCAAGGATAACAATAGTACCCACTCACAGACTGTTTTGTGCTTTAGTGTTTTTAAAAAACGGTGGCATTTGATGCTCACAACAACCCTGGCAGAAGTAGATCAAGTAGTTTGTTCCTGTCTACAGATCAGAAAACTGAGGCTTAGAGAAGTTAAGTAACTTGTTCCCAGTCACGCCGTGGGAAGGCGGTGGAATTGGGCTTCAAATAAGGTCTACTCCTCTGCGCTGATGACAATAATCACTTCAACACTGTGCAACGCTTTACAGTTTGCAATGGGCCATAAAATACATTATCTTATTTTAATCTAACAAGAAGGTGAGGAAGCAGTCTCTGGCTTTCATCGGATTCTCAGAGTTCAGAGCCAACCAAGTATAAGCCACGCAGGTTCACGCCCACCCAGGGCTGTAAACTAACAGTAGCGAACAAACGTTCGTTCGCACGCTCTCGTTAGTCACCTTCACAGCTGACTTATGAGAGGAATTACCACCCCAATTTACAAACGAGGAAACACACTTGGATAAAGGAGGTGACGGGCCTGCGGTAAACCCGGCCCCCGCCCCCTGCTCCGCGCCCTCCGGCTGCCCCAGCTGCGGAGAGGCCCTGGGTCCCCTGGGGAACGCCCGGGGGTCCCAACCCTCCTCGGGCCCTGGGGCGACGCCGGGCTCGGAGACGTACCTGATGTGCCCCAGAAGCCGAGGTTCGAAGAGAAACCCCCGACTTCCCGCTAGGTACCCAGCAGAAACCGCCTCGCCCGCCGCGACCTCGACCGCGGGGGCCTCCAGTCTGCGGGCCGCGCGCACGCGCACACGCAGCCCCGCCGGGCTCTACCACCGAGGGAGGTAGGGGTGCCCGGCACGCCACGGTCCCCAGCGCGAGCCTACGCAAAGCACCAGAAACTCTTGAGGACTACCCCCGATATATTTAATAGAATCCACAAAGGCAGTGTCTTCTGGAGTGACTTCCATGCCCCGTGCTATAGGCTAGGACGAGGAACCACACTCATCCTCCCCACAAACCCCTGGGTCTGGTCTCCCCCGCCTACAGGGGCCTTCGCCGTGGTAACAGCGTCTCGCGGATGAGGTGGAGGCTCGCCACGCCTCCGTTGTAGTGGGAAAGGTGCGAGTGGTGGCTGCGGCCCGCGTTGCCTGGAGACCGTCAGGACTTAACAAACGCAAAATGGGCCTCTCCCCGACGTCCCTCCTCCTCTTCCTCCTCCCAGACCACAGAACAAAGTGCACCCCTTCCTGGTGGATGTGGGGACAACGGGTGTCGGGTGTCCCATCCAGAACTTTACAGGGTCCCCTGAGGGAGCCATGGCGGAATCGGCCCCGAGTTCGTCGGATTCCGCCTATGTCTTCAGGTAAGATGAACAGACAGACAGTGACCCTGCCTGCCAGCCTCCCCACGCCGGGCCTCTTATCGGCTTTGACGGGCAGGGGTACCTGAGGTCAGGGGCCGCTTCAGGGTCGCACAGTGAGCAAGGGGCAGACAACTACTCGAGAATCAACTCCAGATCTCCTAAAATCCTAACTGTGTGTATTACTGGTTCCATTTGACAAATGAAGAGACTCCGGGTCATTCAAGGGATATTTACTGGCTGCTTAGTGAGTGCACCAGGTCATCCATCCAGTGAGGGGCAGGACCCATAGGTCTCTGGCTCCAAGTGCAGTTTTCTTCCAACTACACGTTACTTCACTGAAAAGGGGAGAGCTCCGTGTCCTAGAACCAAACCACATGGTCTAACCCAGCACAGTCCAATGGAAACATAATGTGGGCCACATATATAATTTAGAATTTTCTAGTAGCCATATTTTTTAAAAAGTAAAAAAAAATCAGGTGATGTTAATATGAATAATGTTTTAACTCATAAGTCCCAAATATGATCATTTCAACATACAATCAATATTTTAAAGTTTATTCTGCTTCAGTTTTTAAATTTTAATTAACTAAAATTAAGATTTTAGTGTTTCGCTCACACCAGATTCCAAGGGCTCAATTGTCACATGTGGCTAGTGGCTACTGTGATGCACCGGTCCAATCTTTTCCTATCTTTCTACTGTGTGTCCCTCTGCTTGGGTGGTATTTCCCCTCCCCACTTATCTAATTAACTCCTGCTCTTCCTTCAAGTCTTAACTCCCTTGACTAGGTCATTATCCACTATTATGTTGTCTCTCACAGCACTGTGTCCCTCCCTTTGAAGCAGTGGTCAGTTATAATTCATGGTTATGTATATAATTAATTATCACTTGTCACCCCTAGTAGACATAAGCTCCATTAAGGCAGGGATAAAGTCTGGTTTAGCTCACCATCCTGTCCCCAAGTAGGGACACATTGCTGGCTGTGTTGCGCAGTCAGTAAGTAGTCATTTAATGACTGAAGTTTAAACTGAACAAAAGTCTGTCTGACTCCAAAGTCAGCATTGTTTTAACTTGTTTAACATGTTTAAGTTAAAATGTGTTAACTTTAAACAAGGGGCTTCCAAATCTCAGCTGCCAGAATATGTGCTCCATGAGGGCAGAACGTTTTTTATTCTTCCACTCACCTGCCCCTAATATACAGCACAGTGCTGGGCACAGGGTGGATACTCAATAAAGTTAGTTTGCTCCCCCACCCATTTTTTCTTCCCAAATAGTGACAGTAAAAACTTATCATGCTTCAGAGAATACTTATCCTAAAATGATATGATGAAAATTTCAGAAGGGAACAGAGTATTTTAAATGTTTTTTTAACATATGCTTTTAACAAGCATAATATTCAATTCTCCCATTAGGCATGGGTAATAATGTTAAGCTAAAGCAAGAGACTTCTTAACAGGGTCCCCCTAAGCCTGGCTTTTCAGAGAGCATGGAGTTTTCCAGTCATGCTGGCGGGGGTGGGTGGGTGGAAGAAAAGTGAGAAGCCCTAAAATGCACCTGCCTCCTCTTTACCCTCACCCGCTTGCCTGTATGGCTAAAGACTAGGGGCAGGAGGCAGGAAATAATAGTGTTGACCTGAGCCTGGGCCAACCTTTCCTACAATCCAACTGACTTAGGACAGCCCAAAATGGATAGCCTCTTTGGACCAGAAAGAAGTGTGGTGAGTGAGTTAAAAATGGAATCAAATATTGAGTGAACCTAATTCCTAGAGAGTAATTTGACTAATGGAGAAAGACGTAGAAGCAAATAATTCTGGTTCTGTATTGTAAGTGCTGTAATAGAGAGTTGAAAGCAGAATCCTGGACTTAACAGAAAAGGGGTGGTACTAATGGCCTGGAGTAATTCAAGAAGGTTTTCCAAAAAGACATATCACCTGGACTGATTGAATGGAGGGAATTGCATGTACAAAGGCATAGAGGCACAAAGCGCACAGCATGGCAGGGACCAGGAAGAAGTTCGGTGGGGCAGGCATGTAGGATGGATGGCTGGGGAGAAGACAGCAGAGCAGAAGGCATGAACCAAAGGAGAAGAAAGGAGGCTGTGGTGAAAGGACACCTCGGTTAAGTTTTCCATCAAACTATACCTTTTCTCTCTCTTTCCATTATGTATGAGCTTCTTGAGGGCAGGTCTGAGTCTTTTACTTCATTATAACCAGGCCTAGACCACCAGGCTCTGGACAGGGAGGACCCACAGAGGGTAGTGATGAACTCCTCCTGGCCAATAAGCAAGGACCCAGGAGAGCACTGTGGCCAGAATATTCCAAATCCAGGAGGAAAAGTAGTGTGGGCCAGTTTCCTGAAAGGGAACAGAAAGCCTCAGCTAGATTAGGAGCCTCATGCTGAGGAGATGGACCCAGTATCATAGAAGCCCAGCATCTGAGTGCTGAAAAGGGGCTTAGGGACCTAATCCAAATCTCTGACTTTACAGGTGAGGCTCAAAGAGCCAAAGAGATTTGACTGCATTTCTAACTTGGAAATTGGCTTGCTAGATGGTCTGGAGCCCCATTTTTTCAGCAGTCTAGTCTTCTTATTTTTATTTATTTATTTATTTGGCCACACTGTGTGGCTTATGGGATCTTAGTTCCCCAACCGGGATGGAACCCGGGCCCCTGGCAGTGAGAGCGCCGAGTCCTAACCACTGGACCACCAGGAATTCCCTAGTCGCCTTATTTTTAAAACCAGAATAATTCTCATCAGGGGGTGGTGGGGATCAGCAGGTAGAAAGCAAAAGTATATATGCCTTGAAGTTCTCTGTTAAGAATGTAGTACCTATATACAATGAACACATGTGGGCTTCTCATGTGGTACATATATACAATGGAATATTACCCAGCCATAAAAAAGAAGGAAATAACGCCATCTGCAGCAACATGGGAGGACCTAGAGATTGTCATACTGAGTGAAGTAAGTCAGACAAGAGAAAAACAAATACCATATGATATCACTTATATGTGGAATCTAAAAATATGGTACAAATGAACTTATTTACAAAACAGAAATAGAGTCACAGATGTAGAAAACAAACTTATGGTTACCAAGGGGGAAAGGGGCAGGGGAGGGATAAATTGGGAGATTGGGAATGACATATACACACTACTATATATAAAATAAATAACTAATAAGGACCTACTCTATAGCACAGGGAACTCTACTCAATACTCTATAATGACCTATATGGGAAAAGAATCTAAGAAGAATGGATATACATATATGTATAACAGATTCACTTTGCTGTACAGCAGAAACTAGCACAACATTGTAAATCAGCTATACTCCAATAAAAATTTTTTTTAAAAAATGGCTTCTCAGACAAAAGCCTTTATTCCCCCATTAACATGCAGCATGTGCCTCGCTATCAGCCCTGCTTACAAGATGAGCATGGTTGTGCCTTCTAAGATGGTTCTATGCTATTTGTGATTCCCAGGAGGCTGGTGGAACAGAAAACAAGATTGTAGTGAGGAATGAGAGGCTCTTAAAAGTGGAAAGTTACTGTTTGTCAGTTTACAAGAAACTGGACAATGGCTGATTTCAGGAAGATGGATGTCATCAATTTCACTGCCTTGCCAATGGTGCCAGTAGATGAGCACCTGACTGTCTCATTCACTGCACAGAAAGTAATGAAGGATGCCATGAGGAAGAATCTGGAGGACAATCCACCCTGTATCCTTCTGTGGTGCTGTCTGCAATTGAGACCAAACACACCCGTGCAGAGGTGTAACCTGGGCTCAAGTCTATAACATACACCACTTACTAGATCGTTTCTTATATGTTTGTTAAGTTTTTTCAATTACTTAAGCCCTACCTGTCCTTTAAAAGGATATGAGGCTGTGAAGGATTGTTTGTCTTGAGTTTGTTTTACTAAGATAATCAGAAAGAGCCCTAAAGGAAGACATACTGGAAATATTCGTTGAAAGAATGGGGAAGAAAAGAAAAAAATGTTCTTTTTCCCCCATTGTCTCTTTCTTTCCCTTCTGCCTTCCAAAGAATTAAACTTATAGATAGAAACTAAGTTGTAGTCCAAACCTCTGCCCTCAGACTAGTTAGGTGAGTACCCAACTTTAAAAAAATTTTTTTCTTTTTTTTTTTTTGTGGCCACACCGCATCGCAGCTTGCAGGATTTTAGTTCCTTGATCAGGGATTGAACCCAAGCCCTCGGCAGTGCAAGTGCAGAGTCCTAACCACTGGACCACCAAGGAATTCCCTTTTTTTCTTTCTTTTTCTTTCTTTTTTTTTTTTTTACTCCCTTTGACCTTTCCTCTTCTCACCTGCCACTGCCAGCACCTCTACCTGGGTCCAGACTTTGCCCCTTCTGACATCATCCAGGCTCTACCAGCATCTTTCTTCTCTGACTCTGCCTTTATTGATCCAGATCTCACTTCTGACCCTGAACCTTGTATCTCAGGGACCCACAGAATCCCGTCTCTGGGGGACCATAGAACTCATCCAGCAAATAAAGACCCTCTCAGGTTATAAATAACCCTGTCTTTCCATCTTATATAGAGCTCATTTACCTTCAAGTCATCCTCCTGCCAACCAAACTGCATGTATCCCTCTGCATCACCTCACTTTCCATGCCTCTCAGAAACCCTTCTCAAGATGAGCACAAATGATCCCATCAGGATCTATTTCAGGGTCTCACTTTCCTGGGCCTTTTTCTAATGTACCCTCTTTCTTCCTAATCCTACACTTACCTCAACCTAAGTAATCCATTTCACTTCCTATGATTTGTCATGTCCCTCCTTGACATCTTCATTTGTCAAGTATCCTCCAATTTGTGAGGACACTTGAGGGTAATGGAAGTAACAGTGAACCCTGCTATATGTGAAGGCAGTGAGGAGTGGTAGGATAACGGGGCTTTTACAAAGGATATATCCTAAACCAATTGAGGCTAAGACAGAAAGAAATGCAAACGTAGAGAGGGTAATAAGAGGGTGCATTGAACTGAGCAGCGACTTCAACAGTGATAAACAAGGTTGAGATGCCCTTGGACCCAGGCATCCTTCACCTGAAGGAAACAGCTCTCTGTGTGACTGTGTGCATCACAGCATTATCTGTAGTTGTAAAAAAAAAATTTAAACAACTTAAATATTCAATAGCCAAGGTACAGTTAAGTCTATTAAGATGCATTCTCTAAATGGATTTGTATTCTACCATTTAAAATATTATGAAGAGGGCTTCCCTGGTGGCGCAAGTGGTTGAGAGTCCACCTGCCGATGCAGGGGACACGGGTTCGTGCCCCAGTCTGGGAGGATCCCACATGCCGCGGAGCGGCTGCGCCCGTGAGCCATGGCCGCTGAGCCTGCGCGTCCGGAGCCTGTGCGCCGCAACGGGAGAGGCCACAACAGTGAGAAGCTCGCGTACCGCAAAAAAAAAAAAAAAAAAAAATATTATGAAGATTATTTAGCTTTATGGAAAATAATCATAATAATGAGTAGGAGAGAAGTCAGAGTAGTAAAATAGGCATCCACTGATATTATAATTATGTAAAAAAGTGTGTATATCATAATGCTAGAAGGAAGTCTCCCAAAAACCTAACAAGTTGTTAGGGTGGTAGCGTAATGGGTGATTCTTTTTATATTTTCCAAAGTGTCTAGAATATGGTTAATTTTTGTTTATAATTTGTAAAGCAACTCATTTAACACAAGATAAAAGAAGTGTGAATGTTCGCAGAGAAAATAATTAAATGAAAAGACAGCACAGAGGGCCCTGAACCAAGATGGCAGAATAGAAGGATGTGCTCTCACTGCCTCTTGCGAGAACACCAAGCTCACAACGAGCTGCTGGACAGTCATTGACAGGAAGACACTGGAACTCACCAAAAAAGATACCCCACATCCAAAGACAAAGGAGAAGCCACAGTGAGACGGTAGGAGGGGCGCAATCACAGTAAAATCAAATCCCATAACTGCTGGGTGGGTGACTCACAGACTGGAGAACACTTATACCACAGAAGTCCACCCACTGGACTGAAGGTTCTGAGCCCCACGTCAGGCTCCCCAACCTGGGGGTCCAGCAACGGGAGGAGGAATTCCTAGAGAATCAGACGTTCAAGGCTAGTGGGATTTGATTGCAGGACTTCGACAGGACTGTGGGAAACAGAGACTCCACCCTTGGAGGGCACACACAAAGTAGTGTGTGCATCGGGACCCAGGGGAAGGAGCAGTGACCCCAGGGGAGACTGAACCAGACCTACCTGCTAGTGTTGGAGGGTCTCCTGCAGAGGTGGGGGTGGCTGTGGCTCACTGTGGGGACAAGGACACTGGCAGCAGAAGTTCTGGGAAGTACTCCTTGGCGTGAGCCCTCCCAGAGTCCACCATTAGCCCCACCAAAGAGCCCAGGTAGGCTCCAATGTTGGGTTGCCTCGGACCAAACAACCAACAGGGAGGGAACCCAGCTCCACCCAACAGCAGTCAATCGGATTAAAGTTTTGCTGAGCTCTGCCCACGAGAGCAACAGTCAGCTCTACCCACCACCAGTCCCTCCCATCAGGAAACTTGCACAAGCCTCTCAGATAGCTTCATCCACCAGAGGGCAGACAGAAGAGGCAAAAAGAACTACAGTCCTGCAGCCTGTGGAAAAAAAACCAAATTCACAGAAAGATAGACAAGATGAAAAGGCAGAGGGCTATGTACCAGATGAAGGAACAAGATAAAACCCCAGAAAAACAACTAAATGAAGTGGAGATAGGCAACCTTCCAGAAAAAGAATTCAGAATAATGAGAGTGAAGATGATTCAGGGCCTCGGAAAAAGAATGGAGGCAAAGATTGAGAAGATGCAAGAAATGTTTAACAGAGACCTAGAAGAATAAAAGAACAAACAAACAGAGATGAACAATACAACAACTGAAATGAAAACTGCACTACAAGGAATCAATAGCAGAATAACTGAAGCAGAAGAACAGATAAGTGACCTGGAAGACAGAATGGTGGAATTCACTGCTGAGGAGGAGAATATAGAAAAAAGAATGAAAGGAAATTAAGACAGCCCAAGAGACCTCTGGGACAACATTAAATGCAACAACTCTCACGTTATAGGGGTCCCAGAAGGAGAAGAGAGAGAGAAAGGACCAGAGAAAATATTTGAAGAGATTATAGTTGAAAAATTCCCTGACATGGGAAAGGAAATAGCCACCCAAGACCAGGAAGCACAGAGAGTCCCATACAGAATAAACCCAAGGAGAAACAGGCCAAGACACATAGTAATCAAACTGGCAAAAATTAAAGACAAAGAAAAACTTATTGAAAGCAGCAAGGGAAAAACGACTAATAACATAGAAGGGAACTCCCATAAGGTTAACAGCTGATTTCTCAGCAGAAACTCTACAAGCCAGAAGAGAGTGGCATGATATACTTAAAGTGATGGAAGGGAAGAACCTACAACGAAGATTACTCTACCCGGCAAGGATCTCATTCAGATTCGATGGAGAAAACACAAGCTTTACAGACAAGCAAAAGCTAAGAGAATTCAGCACCACCAAACCAGCTCTACAACAAATGCTAAAGGAACTTCTCTAAGTGGGAAACACAAGAGAAGAAAAGGACCTACAAAAACAAACCCAAAACAATTAAGACAATGGTCATAGGAAGATACATATCGATAATTACCTTAAACGTGAATGGATTAAATGCTCCAACCAAAAGACACAGGCTTGCTGAATGGATACAAAAACAAGACCCATCTATATGCTGTCTACAAGAGACCCACTTCAGACCTAAGAACACATACACACTGAAAGTGAGGGGATGGAAAAAGATATTCCATGGAAATGGAAATCAAAAGAAAGCTGGAGTCACAATACTCATATCAGATAAATTAGACTTTAAAATAAAGAATGTTACAAGAGATAAGGAAGGACACTACATAATGATAAAGGCATTAATCCAAGAAGAAGATAAAATAATTATAAATATATATGCACCTTACATAGGAGCACCTCAATACATAAGGCAATTGCTAACAGCTATAAAAGAGGAAATTGACAGTAACACAATAATAGTGGGGGACTTCAACGCCTCACTTACTCCAATGGACACATCATCCAAAATGAAAATAAATAAGGAAACAGAAGCTTTAAATGACACAATAGACCAGATAGATTTAATTGATATTTATAGGACATTCCATCCAAAGACAGCAGATTACACTTACTTCTCAAGTGCGCATGGAACATTCTCCAGGATAGATCACATCTTGGGTCACAAATCAAGCCTCAGTAAATTTAAGAAAATTGAAATCATATCAAGCATCTTTTCTGACCACAACACTATGAGATTAGAAATGAATTACAGGGAAAAAATGTAAAAAACACAAACACATGGAGGCTAAACAATACGTTACTAAATAATCAAGAGATCACTGAGGAAATCAAAAAATACCTAGACACAAATGACAATGAAAACACGACGATCCAAAACCTATGGGATGCAGCAAAAGCAGTTCTAAGAGGTAAGTTTATAGCTATACAAGCCTACCTCAAGAAACAAGAAAAATCTCAAATAAACAATCTAACCTTACACCTTAAGGAACTAAAGAAGACCAAACAAAACCCAAAGTTAGCACAAGGAAAGAAATCATAAAGATCAGAGCAGAAATAAATGAAATAGAAACAAAGAAAACAATAGCAAAGATCAATAAAACAAAAAGCTGGTTCTTTGAGAAGATAAGCAAAATTGATAAACCATTAGCCAGACTCATCAAGAAAAAGAGGGAGAGGACTCAAATCAATAAACTTAGAAATGAAAAAGGAGAAGTTACAACAGATACCACAGAAATAAAAAGCATCCTAAGAGACTACTACAAGCAACTCTATGCCAATAAAGTGGACCATCTGGAAGAAATGGACAAATTCTTAGAAAGGTATGACCTTCCAAGACTGAACCAGGAAGAAACAGAAAATATGAACAGACCAATCACAAGTAATGAAATTGAAAATGTGATTAAAAATCTTTCAACGAACGAAAGTCCAGGACCAGATGGCTTCACAGGTGAATTCTATCGAACATTTAGAGTAGAGCTAACACCCATCCTTCTCAAACTCTTTCAAAAATTTGCAGAGGAAGGAACGCTCCCAAACTCATTCTATGAGGCCACCATCACCCTGATACCAAAACCAGACAAAGATGTCACAAAAAAAGAAAACTACAGGCCAATATCACTGATGAATATAGATGCAAAAATCCTCAACAAAATACTAGCAAACAGAATCCAACAACACATTAAAAGGATCATACACCATGATCAAGTGGGATTTATCCCAGGGATGCAAGGATTCTTCAATAGATGCAAATCAATCAATGTGATACACTATATTAACAAATTGAAGAATAAAAACCGTATGATCATCTCAATAGATGCAGAAAAAGCTTTTGACAAAATTCAACACCCATTTATGATAAAAACTCTCCAGAACGTGGGCATAGAGGGAACCTACCTCAACATAATAAAGGCCATATACGACAAACCCACAGCAAACATCATTCTCAATGGTGAAAAACGGAAAGCATTTCCTCTAAGATCAGGAACGAGACAAGGATGTCCACTGTCACCACTATTATTCAACATAGTTTTGGAAGTCCTAGCCACGGCAATCAGAGAAGAAAAAGAAATAAAAGGAATACAAATTGGAAAAGGAGAAGTAAAACTGTCACTGTTTGCAGATGACGTGATACTATACATAGAGAATCCTAAAGATGCCACCAGAAAACTACTAGAGCTAGTCAATGTACAAAATTAATACACAGAAATCTCTTGCATTCCTATATACACTAATGATGAAAAATCTGAAAGAGAAATTAAGGAAACACTCCCATTTACCATTGCAACAAAAAGAATAAAATACCTAGGAATAAACCTACCTAGGGGAGACAAAAGACCTGTATGCAGAAAGCTACGAGACACTGATGAAAGAAATTAAAGATGATACCAACAGATGGAGAGATATACCATGTTCTTGGATTGGACGAATCAATATTGTGAAAATGACTATACCACCCAAAGCAATCTACAGATTCAATGCAATCCCTATCAAGTCACCAATGGCCTTTTTTGCACAACTAGAACAAAAAATCTTAAAATTTGTATGGAGACACAAAAGACCCCAAATAGCCAAAGCAGTCTTGTGGCAAAAAAAATGAGTTGGACGAATCAGACTCCCTGACTTCAGACTATACTACAAAGCTACACTAATCAAGACAATATGGTACTGGCACAAAAACAGAAACATAGATCAATGGAACAAGATAGAAAGCCCAGAGATAACCCCACACACATATGGTCAACTATCTATGACAAAGGAGGCAAGGATATACAATGGAGAAAAGACACTGTCTTCAATAAGTGGTGCTGGGAAAACTGGACAGCTACATGTAAAAGAATGAAATCAGAACACTCTCAAACACCATACACAAAAATAAACTCCAAATGAATTAGAGTCCTAAATGTAAGGCCGGACACTATAAAACTCTTAGAGGAAAACGTAGGAAGAACACTCTTTGACATAAATCACAGCAAGATCTTTTTTGATCCACATCCTAGAGTAATGGAAATAAAAACAAAAATAAACAAATGGGACCTAATGAAACTTCAAAGCTTTTGCACAGCAAAGGAGACCATAAACAAGACGAAAAGACAACCTTCAGAATGGGAGAAAATATTTGCAAACGAATCAACGGACACAGGATTAATCTCCAAAATATATAAACAACTCATGCAGCTCAATATTAAAAAAAACAACCCAATCCAAAAATGGACAGATGACCTAAATAGACATTTCTCCAAAGAAGACATACAGATGGCCAAGAAGCACATGAAAAGGTGCTAAACATCACTAATGATTAGAGAAATGCAAATCAAAACTGCAGTGAGGTACCACCTCACACCAGTTACAATGGGAGTCATCAGAAAATCTACAAACAACAAATGGTGGAGAGGGTGCGGAGGAAAGGGAACCCTCTTGCACTGTTGGTGGGAATGTAAATTGATACAGCCACTATGGAGAACAGTATGGAGGCCCCTTAAAAAACTAAAGATAAAATTACCATATGATCCAGCGATCCCACTACTGGGCATATACCCAGTGAAAACCATAATTCAAAAAGGCACATGCACCACAATATTCATTGCAGCACTATTTACAATAGCCAGGTCATGGAAGCAACCTAAATGCCCATCGAGAGATGAATGGATAAAGAAGATGTGGTACATATATACAATGGAATATTACTCAGCCATAAAAAGGAATGAAATTGGGTCATTTTTTGAGATGTGGATGGATCTAGAGACTGTCATACAGAGTGAAGTAAGTCAGAGAGAGAAAAACAAATATCGTATATTAACACATATATGTGGAACCTAGAAAAATGGTACAGATGAACCAGTTTGCAGGGCAGAAATTGAGACACATGTAGAGAACAAACGTATGGACACCAAGGGGGTAAAGCAGCAGCGGGGTTTGGGGTGGTGGTGTGATGAATTGGGCAACTGGGATTGACATGTATACACTGATGTTTATAAAACTGATGACTAATAAGAACCTGCTGTATAAAAAAATAAATAAAATTCAAAAATTAAAAAAATAAATAAATAAATGAACTGTGGGAAAAGAAAAAAAAAGACAGCACAGAAAGGCAGTGAGCTGCTGTTCTTTCCAGGCTCCCCCATCCTGTTCTATTTGTGTGTAATCATCAGCCAGAAAGTTTCCTTAACAGACTCACCTCCCAGCCTGCTGCACTGGCTCCATACAGCAGGTGAACCAAGAGATTGCTGAGACAGATCTGAGTCCCAACCCATTGGTGCACAGCCTGGTAAGTTATGTGTGCTGAGGCAAGGCCTCCAGGAAGGAAGGGCCCTAGGGGCCCCTCTACTTATTTGAAAGCACATTTGCACAATAGAAGTCTCAAAGGTATATTTTTTAAATTAATAAACTTTATTCTTAGAGACATTCTTGGTTCATAGCAAAATTGAGCTGAAAGTACGGAGTTCCCACATACCCCTCCCCGTCCCCACACATGCACAACCTCCCCATCACCAGAGTGGAACATTTATTATAATTGATGAACCTAAATTGACACATCACATTCACCCAAAGCCCATGTTTACATTAGGTTTCTCTCCTTGTGCTGTACATTCTATGAGTTTGGACACATGTATAATGATGTGTGTCCACCCTTATAGTATTATACGGAATAGTTTCACTGCCTTAAAAATCCTCTGTGCTGCTATTCATCCCTCTCTCCCCCCAGTCCTTGGCAACCACTGATCTTTTGCTATCTCCTTAGTTTTACCTTTTCCAGAATGTCACAGAGTTGGAATCATAAAGTATGTAACCTTTTCAGATTGGTTTCTTTTACTTAGTAATATGTCTTTAAGGTTTCTCCATGTCTTTTCATGGCTTGATAGCTCATTACTTTTTTGCACTGAATAGTATTCTGTTGTTTGGATGTCCACAGTTTATTTATCTGTTAACCTACTGAGGGGCATGTTGGTTGCTTCTGAGTTTTGGCAACTTTTTTTTTTTTTTTGTGGTACGCGGGCCTCTCACTGCTGTGGCCTCTCCCGTTGCGGAGCACAGGCTCCGGATGCACAGGCTCAGCAGCCATGGCTCACGGGCCCAGCCGCTCCGCGGCACATGGGATCCTCCCAGACCGGGGCACGAACCCGCACCCCCTGCATCGGCAGGCGGACTCCCAACCACTGCGCCACCAGGGAGGCCCTGAGTTTTGGCAACTTTGAATAAAGCTTCTATAAACATTCATATGCAGGGTTTTGTGTGGACATATATTTTCAGTTCATTTGGGTAAATACCAAGGAACATGAATCCTGGACCATATGGTAAGAGTATGTTTAGTATAGTAAGAAACTGCCAAATTGTCTCCCAAAGTGGCTGTGCCCTTTTGCATTCCCACCAGCAGTGAATGAGAGTTCCTGTTGCTCCACAGCCTCATCAGCATTTGGTGTTGTCAGTGTTTGGGATTTTGGCCATCCTAACCAGTATACTGTGATATCTCGTTGTTTTAATTTGCAGTTCTCTAATAACGTGATATTAAACATCTTTTTATATGCTTACTTGCCATCTGTATATCTTGTTTGGTGAGGTGTCTGTTGAGGTGTTTGCCCCATTTTTTTATTGAGTTGTTTGTTTTCTTATTGTTGGGTTTTAAGATTTCTTTGTATATTTTGGATAACAGTCCTTTATCAAATGTATCTTTTGCAAATATTCTCTCCAGTCTGTGGCTGGTCTTCTTTTGCTCTTGACATTGTCCTTTGCAGAGCAGAAGTTTTAAGTTTTAATGAAGTCCAGCTTATCAGTTATTTCTTTCATGGATCATGCCTCTGATGTTGTATCTAAAAAGTCATTGCAAAACCCAGGGTCATCTAGGTTTTCTCATCTAGGTTATCTTCTAGGAGTTTTATATTTAGGTCTATTATCCATTTTGACTTAATTTTTGTGAAAGATGTAAGGTCTGTGTCTAGGTTCGTTATTTTGCGTTTGGATGTTCAGTTGTTCGAGCACCATTTGTTGAAAAGTCTATCTTTGCTCCATTGTATTGCCTTTGCCTCTTTGTCAAAGGTCAATTGACTTTGTTTATGTGGGTCTATTTCTGGACTCTCTATTCTGTTCCATTGATCTATTAGTCTGTTTTTTTGGCCAATGCCATGCTGTCTTGATTACTGTAGTTTTATAGTAAGTAAGTCTTGAAGTCAAGTAGTGTCAGTTCTCCTTCAATACTGGGTTTGCTATTCTGGGTCTTTTACTTCTCCATGTAAAGTTTAGAATTAGTTTGTCAATATCGACAAATAAGTTTCTGGGATTTTGATTGGGACTGCATCGATCAAGTTGGGAAGAACTGACGTCTTGACAATATTGAGGCTTTCCATCTGTGAACATGGAATATCTCCATTTATTTAGTTGTTTAATTTCTTTCATCAGTTTTGTAGTTTTTCTTATTTTGATCTTGTACATATTTTATTAGATTTATACCTAAATATTTCACTTTTTTGTTAATGTAAATGGTATTGTGTTTTTAATTTCAAATTCCACATGTTCATTGTTGGTTATAGGAAAGGTCACATATCCAGTTGATTGATGATGCTGTTGAGTTCAGCTATTTTCTTACTAATTTTCTGTCTGCAGGATCTGTCCCTTTCTAACAGAGGGGTATTAAAGTCTCTAACTATTATAGTAGATTCATCAATGGATTCATTGTCCATGCAATTCTTTTTTTGCCTCATGTATTTTGATGCTCTGTTGTTAGGCACATACACATTAAGATTGTTAAGTCTTCTTGGTGTATTGACCATTTTATAATGCCCCTCTTTATCCCTGATAACTTTCCTGGATCTGAAGTCTGCTCTAAGTGAAATATACTTTTTTTTTATTAGTGTTAGTATGGTATATCTTTCTTCATACCTTTACTTCTAATCTATATATTTATTTATATTTAAAATGGGTTTCTTATAGACAAAGTATTTTGGATCTACTCTGACAATCTCTGTCTTTTAATTGGCATATTTAGACCTTTCATGTTTAAAGTGATTATTGATATAGTTGGATTAATATCTACTGTATTTGTTCTGTTTTCTATTTGTTGGCCTGTTCTTTGTTCCTATGTTTTAAAATATTTATTTATTTTTAATTTATTTTTATTTTTTGGCTGTGTAGGGTCTTAGTTGCAGCATGCGGGCTCTTTGTTGTGGCGCGTGGGCTTCTCTCTAGTTGTGGTGCATGGGCTCAGTGGTTGCGGCACGTGGGCTTAGTTTCCCCGTGATGTGTGGGATCCTAGTTCCCTGACCAGGGATCGAACCCACGTCCCCTGCACCGGAAGGCGGATTCTTAACCACTGGACCACCAGGGAAGTCCCCTTTTTCCTACTTTTGTCTTCCAAACTTTTTCTGCCTTTTGTGGTTTTAATTGAGCGCTTTATGTGATTTTATTCTCTCTCCTTTCTTAGCATATCAATGATACTTCTTTTTGTACTTTTTTTAGTGGTTGCCCTAGAGTTTAAAATACACATTTACAACTAACCTAAGTCTACTTTCAAATATTACTATACCACTTCACAGGTAATGCAAATACTTTACAATAATAAAATATTCCTAATTCCATCCTCCTGTCTTTTGTATCATTGCCATCATTCATTTCATTTCACTTGTGTATGTGTGTATATGTATATAGACACACATTGCTACTATTATTTTGAAGAAATTGCTATCTGTTAGATCAATTAAGAATAAAAAAACAAAATTTTTTATTTTACTTTCACTGATTCATTCTTTGATGCTCTTCCTTTCTTTATGTAGATCCAAGTTTCTGACCTGTATCATTTTCCTTCCCTCTAAAGAATTTCTTTTAGCATTTCTTCACGGCAGATGTACTGGCAACAAATTCTCTCAGTTTTCGTTTGTCTGAGAAAACCTTCATTTCTCCTTCACTTTTGAGGGATAATTTTGCAGAGTACAGGATTCCAGGTTGGCAGGGTTTTTTCCTTTACACTTTAAATATTTCACTTCATTTTCCTCTTGCTTGCATGGTTTCTGAGAAGTTGGATGTAATTCTTATCTTTGCTCTTTTATAGGTAAGGTATTCCCCCCACCCCCCGGCTTCTTTCAAGATTTTTGTTCCTTTTTTTTTTTTGTCGCTGTTTAAATATTTATTTATTTATTTATTTAGGCTGTGCCAGCTCTTAGTTGCAGCAGTGGGATCTTCGTTGCTGCATGTGGGATCTTTAATTGTGGTATGCGGGATCTTTTAGTTTCAGCACGCAGATTTCTTAGTTGTAGCATGTGTGTGGGATCTAGTTCCCCGACCAGGGATTGAACCCAGGCCCCCTTCGTTGGGAGCACAGAGTCTTACCCACTGGACCACCAGGAAAGTCCCTAAAGATTTTTATCTTTGATTTTCTAAAGTTTGTATATGAAATGCCTAGGTGTAGTTTTTTGGGTTTTGTTTTTTGCATATATCCTACTTGGTGTTATCTGAGTTTCCTGGATCTGTGTTTTGGTGTCTGACATTAATTTGGGAAATTTTCCAGTCATTTTTTGCTTCAAATATTCCTTCTGTTCTTTTCTCTCTTCTACTTCTGGTATTCCTATTATGCATATGTTACACTTTTTAAGAGTTGTCCCATAGTTCTTGAATATTCTGTTCTGTTTTGGGGGGTTTTTTTTCAGTCTTTTTTTTTTCTCTTTGCTTTTCTGTTTTGGATGTTTCGATTGTCATTTCCTCAAACTCAGAGATTCTTTCCTCAGCCGTGTCTAGTCAACTAATGAGCCCGTCAAAGGCATCCTTCTGTTTTGTTACAGTGTTTTTGATCTCTAGCATTTTTTTCCAAAGATTTTTTTGATGTGGACCATTTTAAAAGTCTTTATTGAATTTGCTACAATATTGCTTCTGTTTTATGTTCTTGTTTTTTTGGCCACGAGGCATGTGGGATCTTAACTCCCCAACCAGGAATCGAACCACAGCCCCTGCATTGAAAGGCGAAGTCTTAACCACTGGACCACCAGGGAAATCCCCTCTAGCAACCACTGGACCGCCAGGGAAATCCCCTCTAGCATTTGTTTTGGACCCTTTCTTAGAATGTTCATCTTTCTGTTTACATTATCCTTCTGTTCTTGTATGTTTTCTGCTTTTTCTGTGAAAGCCCTTAGAATATAAATCATAATTTAAAAAAATTCCTGGTCTGATAAGTCCAACATTTCTGCCGTGTCTGACTCTGGTTCTGATGTTTGTTTATGCTCTTCAAACTGTGCCTTTTGCCTTTTAATACGCCTTGTAATTTTTCGTTGAAAGGTAGATATGACGTACTGGGTAAAAGGAACTGCAGTAAATAGGCCTTCAGTAATGTGGTGGTAGGTGTGAGGGTTGGGGGGGGGAGTGTTCTGTAGTCCTATGGTTGGGTCTCAGTCTTTTTTTTTTTTTTTTTTTTAGCTTTTTTTTTTTTAATTTTTATTTATTTATTTATGGCTGTGTTGGGTCTTCGTTTCTGTGCGAGGGCTTTCTCTAGTTGCGGCAAGTGGGGTCCACTCCTCATCACGGTGCGCGGGCCTCTCACTATCGCGGCCTCTCTTGTTGCTGAGCACAGGCTCCAGACGCGCAGGCTCAGTAATTGTGGCTCATGGGGCTAGTTGCTCCGTGGCATGTGGGATCTTCCCAGACCAGGGCTCGAACCCGTGTCCCCTGCATTGGCAGGCAGATTCTCAACCACTGCACCACCAGGGAAGCCCCGGGTCTCAGTCTTTTGATGAACCTTCGGTACCTCTGGACTGGACTTCACCATTGCTTCTCAGTTTTTTCCCCCCTCTTGGGTGGGACAAGATAGCTAAATGGTGCTAGAATTGGGTATTTCCCCTCCCCCAGGTGGGTTAGGCTCTGGTAAATTATTGTCTCCTGAGGGAAGACAAAATGCTATATGGGATATTTAAGAATGGTTACATTTCCTCTGCACTTCCACGTGGGGTCATCAGCTGGAGCAGAACAGCAGTGGCTCTCTTTATCAGAGCGTGAGGTCTCCAGGTCGCCACAGTCCCCACCACTCCCTGATGCTCCTGATATGGAGGCAAAGTGTTGGTTGCCACATGGTCTTACGCTCGGCCGGCTTCACTCATTTATGTTACTATGTCTCCAAACACAATGAGAGAGACACAGACTAGAAGAGAACCCAAGTCATTTGTTGGCAGTGCAGTTCTGTAGATTGGGAGGACCTTCTCTGTGGGTTCTCACTTGGCCTGATCTTCAGTCCACCATGCTCCCTGGCCCTCCTTCTCTCCCATCCCTTCTCTCTGCTTCTTCGATCTGTCTTAACCCTGCTCCTTTACCTCCTGCCAGTTCACTCCACCTAAACCTCCTCACCCCTTCCTACCTGGCGTCTTGCTCTCCACCAAGTTCCTCTGGCCCAGGGTCCTGAACCTGGTGGTCTGCCTCCACAGTTTTTAGCTTTACCCTCACCTCGGCTTTTCCAGTACTGACTTTTGGGCCAGTTTAGCTCTTGAATCAACAATCTTTTTCTTTTATTAAAAAAAATTTAAATAGCAAGGTAATGCATGCTTATTCTAAAGTATTCAGGTATCTACAAGTATGTAAGTAAACAGTGAAAGTCACTTTCCCTCCCAGCCCTAGATCCCTCCCTAGAAGTAACCATTGCTAGTTATGTGGTATATATCCTTCCAGAACTTTAAAAAAATACATTAGAAATATACAATATAGACATTTAGGGTTATTGTTTTCTTTTAGGGTTATTGTATCCTTCCAGAACTTTAAAAAAATACATTAGAAATATACAATAGGGCTTCCCTGGTGGCGCAGTGGTTGAGAGTCCGCCTGCCGATGCAGGGGACACGGGTTCGTGCCCCGGTCCGGGAAGATCCCACATGCCACGGAGTGGCTGGGCCCATGAGCCATGGCCGCTGAACCTGCGTGTCCAGAGCCTGTGCTCCGCAACAGGAGAGGCCACAACAGTGAGATGCCCGCGTACCGCAAAGAAAAAAAAAAAAAAAAAGGGTGTGTGTACATATACGTATTCTAAAATGATTGAAGTAACATACATATTTGTATACATGTGCTCAAAGCCAGAAAGGGAAAGTGGAAATAATGTATATAGGTGTTTGGTAAGGGGTGCTGGGATCATGAACGCACTCTATAAAACACTCTGTCTATAAGGTTGTTATATTGTCTCCGTGATAAAAAGGAGCAGATACTGTATTGTTTTAAACTGTCAAAATGATGGACCCCATTTTCGTATTCTGCTTTTTTCTTCAGAAAACAGCAGACAAAAATTTGCTGGCAGAGCTGTACCAGTATCCACAGTTTGACGACTCTAAGCCAAACAACCTTCCAAATGGGGTGGACTTCTGTGACATGGTGGGCAATGTGATCCAGGCTGAGAGAAACCCCCTTAGGGGCAAGGTGAGGAAAGAGAGCGGCAGCCCCTCTGTGATATCCAGCCAGCCTCACACCAACCTGCACGGCAGACACAGCGGTCCCAGTTTTACACACCAGGAAACCAAGAGTGGTGGCAATTAAGTTGCTGAGGGCCACACAGTTTGCAAGTGACTGAGCTGAGATTAGACGCCAGGCCCACGCTTCCTCCAAAACCTTCATCCTTTCTCCCAGACCTCTGGTCTCCCAACTACCTGTTCTGATCATGTATCCTATTAGCACAACATTTTGAGTTCACAGCCTCAAGATATATGTTTCTTTATAAATGATATATGTGTTCTGTTGTCAGTCATGATGTTGTATATTGGTAAATTTCATTTCTTTTTTTTCTTAATTAGACATTAGTTAGAATATTTACTTCCCATACCCTGTGGTACCCCTTGGGGTGAGTCACGCACTTGGAGAGCAGTTCACACTGGGTTCCTTAGGAAGGAAGGAAGGAAGGGAGAATTCGAAGGCCCTGAAGCACCTGTGTGCATGTGAAACAACGCTGGCCACTCAGGAGCTGGGGGATAGTTGTGAGGAGGGGTGGAGAGGGGAGGAGGCCCAGAAAATCGTCTCAGCAGCCTTACAGCTGTGCCTCATCGCCCTTCACGATGGCACAACTCCAGGGTCCCCAAAGAAGCTATGACATTGTATCCTCAGCTCCTAACTAGTCACCCCTACCCCCATTCTTGGGACCCAGCTTTTCAGTCTCTTCTGTCTGTACTTCTCACTGCTGCTTCAAATCACACCCCCATCTCTCCCTCTTTCTTCCTCTCCCTGCCCACCCCCATCTCCTCCTCCCTCTCTCCCTCTCCCTTCTCTGCCTTGTTCTCCCCCTCTTCATGATTTTTCCCTGCTACCCTCTCTCTGGCTGTGTCTCTACCTCTGTTCCATCTTGCATTCAGACTTCCTAAGAGCAATGATCTGTTTAGTCCAGTCACTGCCCAGTATGACAATGGTGTCTGCTGGATTTCCAGTGCCGGGCTCTGGCATGGACTGCAGTCAGTAAGCTGCCTTTCACCAGGTGCTGGTCCCCAGGGCAGGCAGTGGTCACCCTGGGATCAGGTACCTGATCCCCTGCTTTCTTTATCAGAGAGGTGGAGGAGCAGCAGGCCCTCAGAGCATCACATTCTCTCCAGGACAATGTAAAAAGATGTTCCCCACATGGTTTCTGTGATAGCAAGGAACTGGAGGGCAGTACATCTATGGTGGTTAAGTAGCTCTCTGGGCTCCAGTTT
Source organism: Hyperoodon ampullatus (assembly GCF_949752795.1). NCBI lineage: Eukaryota > Metazoa > Chordata > Mammalia > Artiodactyla > Ziphiidae > Hyperoodon > Hyperoodon ampullatus. Next base: position 35,575,376 of record NC_136924.1, on the reverse strand, counting down.
CTTCTCCTATAAAATAGGGATAACAGGGCTTCCCTGGTGGTGCAATGGTTGAGAGTCTGCCTGCCGATGCAGGGGACACGGGTTCGTGCCCCAGTCTGGGAAGATCCCACATGCCGCGGAGTGGCTGGGCCCATGAGCCATGGCCGCTGAGCCTGCGCATCCGGAGCCTGTGCTCTGCAACGGGAGAGGCCACAACAGTGAGAGGCCCACATACCGCAAAAAAAAAAAAAAAAAAAAAATGGGATAACAATAGTCTCTACCTTGAAGTATTATTGTAAAATTAAATAAGATAATATACATAAGCACACTTAGCACAGTGCTTAGTAAGTCCTAATTGCTCAAAAAATGGTAGTTTTTATTATCAATGTTATTAGAAAAGTTTAATGGTCAATAATAGAAGGACAGTACAGTCATTTTTGGTTTATACATGATGGACTACTTAGCCACTACAATGAATATGTATGAAGAGTGTATTTTAACATGCTATGCTATGTTGTTAAATGAAAAACATCGGTATATAAAACGCAGTACAATGTTACATAAGCACACACAGGAAAATCTGGGGTGAAACCATACATAGCTATCACTAGCATTCTCTGAGCAATAAGATTGTAGTTTTTAAAAAAAATTTTATTGAAATATAGTTTATTTACAATGTTGTGTTAGTTTCAGGTGTACACGATTATAGTTTTTTCTTCTTTTTCTATAATTTAAAAATGGAAGAAAGACCTTTGGAAATGGATGGTGTGTTTCACAGATCCACCATTCCTGTGAGACCTTCCAGCCATCTTTGCTGCCCCTGATAGGCCCACTGGCCCAGCCACATGTGCTCTTGCTCCATTTGCTGTGTGGGTGGCCCCCAGGACAGTGACTACTATGCTACTTAATGTCCCATTTTTCAGGTCCCCTGGGGAACATTTTCCTTAGACCTTAATCCCAAGAAAAACTGTGCATCTACTGGAATGTTTTTAGTCTTATAACTGATGCTGGTTCCTGCTTTTCTTTGGCTCCCAGGAAACCCAAGGCAGATTTGTGCCCTGCCTTTAAAAGGACCCTCTTCCATCCTGCTCAGGGGCCATCCCAAACTTTTACTTACCTCCTCCTGGGATTCCTTCTCTCAAATATCTGTTTACCTGTGAACACCTTCAGAGCAGGGACTCTCCATCAACATCCCGAGCACCTAGGTGCTCGATAAATATCTGTTGAAGAGCTGAAATGAAATCTTTTTGAAAGGAAGCAGGAGTGTGAATAAATAAACAATAAAGAACTAGCACACTCTTAACAAGTGTTGCCTAAGTGCCTGACACTGTTCTAAGTGAGTATGTATGCTTTGTGTGTGTCACTCATTCATTTAACCCTCATAGCAGTCCTGGAGGTAGGGACTGTCGTCATCATGATCTCCATTTCCCAGATGAGGAAATTGAGCACAGACAGTTTCAGTAACATTGCTCAGGGTCACGCGGCTAATAAGTTTAAGAGCTGGATTAGAATCCAGGCAGTGCGGTTATCAGAGTCTGTGCTCTCCACCTCTCTGACGATACTGCCTCTCTAAGGAAACGTGAGGAATGGCAGAAAAGACAAAGCCAAGAGCAGGGCTCAGAGAGCTCCTTGCTAACTAGGGTGGCTTGTGTATCAATGCACCATGACCTCAGCTTCTGTAGGCTTGAAGGGAGTGCCAAGGAGTCTTTCCCTTTGCATCCAGGATGGGAGCAAGAGAGAGATCTCTGCTCCTCCTAATGGTAAGAGGAGAGGCAGCCTTACCATGTCTCTGGGGCCAGACTGCCTGCTTTTGAGCGTCCCAGGCTGTGTAAGCTTAGGCAAGAATCCTAACCTTTCGATCCTCATTTGTCTCTTCTATAAATTGGGGATAACAGTTCCATCATCCAGCACCAACCGCAGAGATAGATGATGAAAAATAAAGTGAGATAAAGAATGAATGGCATAGCTCAGTGCCTGATACATGGCAAGCATTCAACAAATGTTACATATTATTGTGGTAGCAGCTTTGGAGTCAGGGAAGGTTCAAGACCCAGTTTAGGACAATGAAGCCTGAATTTTCTGCCTCTCTGAGTTCACTGATAATTCTGTTCTAATTTTAGAACACCATATGCTTACTGCTAACTCAGCAGGATTTCATGGTCCAGTGATTTGCATCTGTATAATATCTATGTTTGTTGATACTGATTATTATTGAATGAACACAGATGACAGCATGGAGCAACTGCCTAGAGTTATGGGTTCCGATCCTGGCTCTGCCACTTGCTGGCTGTGTTGCTTTGGGCAAGAGACTTCAGCAATATGTTTATTTATTTTGGCCGTGCCATGTGGCTTGCAGGATCTTAGTTCCCCCACCAGGGATCAAACCCGTGCCCTCAACAGTGAAAACGCAGAGTCCTAACCTCTGGACCTCCAGGGAATTCCTGTGACTTCATCAGTTTAGTCCTCAGTTTCCTCATCTGTGAAATGGAGATAATAACACATGCCTTGTATGATTATTATAGGGGTTAAATGAGAACATGTAAAAACACCTGGCAAGGTAAATAGTTGGCACTCACTGCAAGGTTAGGTGTTTTGTTTTTTTTTTAAGTTGACCCCAAAGTGTGTTGACTCCAAAGATGTCTGGCGGGGAGGTGGCGTGATTAATGACAATAACAAGCCATGGAACATAGGCGGAAAAGCAGGTTTTGAGTGGAGATGATTATGAATCTGGCTGTGGCTCCAGGTAAATTTCAAAGAATAAATAAGTAAATAAACAATAACAATAGCAACAGTCATGTGAATTTTGTTTCTTTTCAAGTCTTTCTGTTCAGATAGAGAATTAGAGCAGTTTCTCTCTTCTCCTTCTGTAAGAGCCATGTGGCTGGATAGCTTCTGGTGGATCTTTCATGAAAGGTACCAGGTAAATGAAAATCCGATGGCTTCTCTCCCTCACTTAAGTTATTTTTCTGCGGCACAAACCCCAGCCTCTTTAACATGGGCTGTAAGCCCTTCTGATTCCACGGACCACCCCGGCAGCCTCATCTGTCACACCCTATCCCTTCCCCACCCATGCCTCGTCCATACACTCTGGGCTGTAAACATTGCACCACGTCCTGCAGCTCCCCAGAGCATTAAGAACTGGTCCGTGTCACATGGCTGGTCAATGGCAGGGCAGAGAGTAAAGTCAGGACCTCCTGGCCCCGAGTTTGGGTGCTTTCCTCAACATTCTACCTTTCTGTATGTGTTTTATAGATCCTATAAAGCAAATCAGTATAGTATTTCATAAATAATATGAGATTAAATACCTTGAGAATAAGATTCCTAAAAATGAGAGAAATACTTAGTTAAGATTCCCAGTCCTTGGCAGCTTCAACAAGGGGCTCTAGTAATTCCTTCTCCGTTTTTATTCCTGGTAGCCAAAGAAGGAAGTCCAGAGCAAGCTGTTCGACCGGATAGCCCAGCACTATGCCTTTCTTTTGTCTCGTGAATCCAGGTCCCACTATGAAGAGGCTCTCTTAAAAGTGAGCATTGGGCTTCCCTGGTGGCGCAGTGGTTGAGAGTCCGCCTGCCGATGCAGGGGACGCGGGTTCGTGCCCCGGTCGGGGAAGATCCCGCATGCCTCAGAGCGGCTGGGCCCGTGAGCCATGGCCGCTGAGCCTGCGCGTCCGCAGCCTGTGCTCCGCAACGGGAGAGGCCACAACAGTGAGAGGCCCGCGTACCGCAAAAAAAAAAAAAAAAAAAAAAAAAAGTGAGCATCAATCGCTGTTTAGGAAAAAAATCACATTGGATAGCTATAGTGCCAAGTTAATGCCCTTAATGTGCTTTCCATAAGGGAGTAATTAGTAAGTTGTGATGTATTCATATACTGGCTTGTAATGCAGCAGTTACCAAAAATAAGGTATATATACTGATAGGGAAGATGTAATGATGTATTTCAAGTGAAAAAACTCCATGTTAGAAAAGTTATATGTATATGTATGTGTGCCTATGAGTAGAAAAAAAAGTCTGGAAAAATATTTACCAAACTCATAGCAATGCTTATTATCTCCAGGGAATAAGGTTGTAAGAAGCTTCCTTTTATATTTTACTTATTTCTATAGTATTTAAATAAGCATGAGATTTTAAAATTATGAATATACATATGTACTTTTTGTATATGTGTGTATGTACATGTATACTAAAAGGGTTGCTAGAAGAAAATATAAGTGAATATTTACATGATTTGGGGGTGGGGAAGGACTTTCTAAATATGACCCCAAGGGATTAACCATAAGAAGACTGATTTAACTATATAAATTATTTAAATTACTACAGTCAAGGTTAAAAGGCAAATGAGAAACTACGCAAAAAATACTGGTAACATATATGCCACACAACATAAAGAAGTCTTACAAATCAATAAGAAAAATGGACCAATGGACAAAGTACATAAACCAGAAATTCACCAGGGAAGAAACAAAAATGGGAGAAAAAGTTCACCTTTGACAATAATCAAGGGAATTCCCTGGTGGTCCAGTGGTTAGGACTCTGCGCTTCCACTGCAGGGGGTGCAGGTTCTATCCCTGGTCGGGGAGCTAAGATCCTGCATGCAGGTGCGGCCCCCCCAAAAAATAATAATAATTGAAAATACAAATTAAAACAATCCTTTGGTACATCTTTTTACCTGCTAGATTGCATAGATTAAAAAATGTAATTCCCAGTGTTATGAAGGACATAGAGAAATGGCACTCAGACAGCCTGAGTGGGAAGTGAATTGGTACAGACGGGCTGAAAGGCACTTACACTAGTTAAGTGTCTGCTTAACAAGTTGCTTAGGCTTTCTGTGTCTCAGTTTCATCACCCATAAAATGAGGATAATAATGCCTCTCTCGTTGAGTTGTCCTGAGTATTAAATGAGATGATGTTTGTAAGGCATCTGACATATCACCCAGCACACGATAAGCCCCCAATATATAATAGCTGCTATTATTACTCTTATTATACCATCTTCTGGAAGTCATATTTGAATATATAGTAAAAGCTGCTTTCATTTATGCATTCAACAAATTTTTTTATGCATTCAACAAATTTTTGATTGCTTAATATGTGCCAGACACTGAGCTAGCTTAATAAATAAATACAATTATTCTGCATAATTTGTAACGCAAAGTCCTAGAAACAAGACAATATGCACAGATGCTGAATGTTTAAGTAAATTTTGATATGGTCACTCAGCACAATATTATGAAGGTCACTACTGGAAAAAAAAAAAATCCCAAAGAGTTTATAGTAACCCGGGGAAGTATTTATGTTATGATGTTAAATTAATAAAGCCAGATATAAATGTATAATTTGACCTTAACCATAGTTTAAAAGCAACAACAGTACCACTTATGCACAGAAAAGGAAAAACAAAACAAAACAGGAAGTAGGACTTAATATTATCTCTGGGAGACAGCAAGATGGGTATGTCAAATGTACTTTGTCATCTTCTGCGCTAATCTTTGGCCAGGTTGTAGAAGGGGCTGAGGCACAGACTGCATGCAGAGGAGCTGGGGGAGGGGTGTTTGCTGGCCAACGTAGCATGGTGTTTGAGGAGTGGTCCCCAAGTAGGGTAAGGGGTCCACCGAGATGTGGGGCAGTTGCAGATAGAAATTGCTTCCCTCGTGAACAGGAAGGCAGCACGGTGTCAGGTAGAGTGTTTTATCACAGGTCCTTTCTGAAGTCAGGGGCTCTTTTCTGGGTGTGGAAATGTCCAGAATATTGCCTGAGCTCTGCTTGTCCCCCAGAGGTTGCCATCACTTCTGAGTAAAGCCCTGTACACCAGCTTCTGCTGCTGCTTCCCTCAGTCCTGGTTCAGCACTCACGAATTCAAGTCTGACATCTGTAACACGATGAGCCTGTGGATTTCAGGTGAGAGGTAGCTACTTTCTCCTGGGGAAAGCAATTCCAGAAACACGTCTTCCACCCGAGCCCAGGTAGGTTCCTGTTTGCCATCACACCTCTTCATCGAGGCAGTTGTTCTTTTCTCTCCTTGACAATAAAGAAAGTAAAGTGTGTGGTTACAGCCCGAGGATTCTGCTCCCTCAAACAGTTCTGAGACGTTCCTAGTCCCCTTTCATCCCCAGCTGCATCGGCAGGGAGCAGGTTTGGGCACAGCCCTGTTAGTTAACAACGTGCTGTAGGCCGATGGACCCAGGAGCCCAAAAGCAGTGTGCTGGCTCGTTAATCCCACCTTCCAGCCCCACTGTGACCCCACTTGACCCAACTGTCGTCCCCCTCTCCCTGCAGCACACACAGTGCCAGCTTGATGTTTGCTTGTCAATTACTTTTCAGTCTCCTTCCTCACATCCCCCATCTCAACCCAGACATCCTCTAAGGTCGTTGAAAGCTGAGAGGTTCCCTGTGTACTAGGTACTGTGCTAAGTAAGCACCTTTCACATTTCCTACTGTGTTGAGGGTCTCCGAGATCAATTCCACATTAGGAGATTTGGTAGAACTCACAGGTCTCAGCATACAGTTGTATTTATGGCTAAGATTTATTATTGCGATGTAGTAAGGGTACACAGCCAGATCATAAGGGGAAAGACAGTGTTTGGAGGAATTCACTTGCAGCCCTCCTCCTCCCGTGAGGAGTTATACAGAGCCCCTCATCCCACTGCAGTGAACACGTAGCAACATATGTGTGATGTTTCTGCCCAGAAGCCCATTAGAGAAACAGCGCCCAAGGGTTTTACTGCGGGCTGGTCATGGAGGCACCTCTGTCTATCATGTACCAAAGTTCTAGGGAAGCAGATGTTTAGCATCAGCTACATTGTTATATAAACAGTCTAGGCGCAGTGAGTCACTCATCAGCTAGGGAATAAAATTTCCCCCAGGTTTATTGAGATATAATTGACATAGGACACTATGGAAGTTCAAGGTGTACAGTATGATAATTTGATACACGTATATATTGTGAAGTTTTTACCACAAGCAGGGGAGTTAACACATCCTTCACCTCACATAATCCCCATCATGTTGTTGTTGTTTTATGATGAACATTTAAGATTTACTCTCAGGACTTCCCTGGTGGCACAGTGGTTAAGAATCCGCCTGCCAATGCAGGGCACAAGGGTTCGAGCCCTGGTCCAGGAAGATCCCACATGCCGCAGAGCAGCTAAGCCCATGCACCACAACTACTGAGCCCGCATGCCACAACTACTGAAGCCCATGCACCTAGAGCCTGTGCTCCACAACAAGAGAAGCCCCTGCTCACCACAACTAGAGAAAGCCCGCACGCAGCAACAAAGGCTCAACACAGGCAAAAATAAATAACTAAAATAGATACACGAAAAATAAATAAATAAATAAAAAGATTTACTCTCAGAGCAACTTTCAAGTGTACAATACAGTGTTATTAACTGTAGTCACCGTGCTGTCCATTACATCCCTGGAACTTGTTCCTTCTGTAACTGCAAGTTTGTACCCTTTGCCCCACATTTCCTGATTTTCCCCACCCCCAGCCCCTGGCAACCACTGTTCGACTCTCTGCTTGTCTGAGTTTGGCTGTTTTAGATTACACACACATAAGTGAGATCATACAGTACTTGTCTTTCTCTCTGAGACTTATTTCACTTAGCAAAATGTCCTCAGGGCCCATCCATATTGTCACAAACGGCAGGATTTCCTTCCTTTTTATTGCTGAATAATGTTCTATTGTGTATATATGCCATAGTTTCTTTACCCATTCATTTGTGAGTGGACGGTTAGGTTGTTTCCAGGTCTTGGCTATTGTGAATAATGCTACAGTGAACATGAGAGTGCAGATATCGCTTTGAGATAGTGATTTCATTTCCTTTGGCTGTATATCCAGAAGTGAGATTCCTGGATCATATGGTACTTCTATTTTTAATTTTCTGAGGAACTTCTATACTGCTTCCATAGTGGCTGTTCCAACTTACATTCCTATCAACAGTACACAAGAGTTTCCTTTTTTCTCACAACTCGCCAGCATTTGTCATCTCTTGTCTTTTTGACAATAGCCGTTTTAATAGATGAGAGGTGATAATCTTATTCTGGTTTTGATTTGCATTTCCCTGATGATTAGTGATGTTGAGCACCTTTTCATGTACTTGTTGGTCATTTGTATGTCTTCTTTGGAAAAATGTCTCTTCAGATCCTTTCTCTTTTTCTAATTGGACTGTTTGGGTTTTTTTGCTACTGAGTTGTATAAGTTCCTTACAGACTTTGAATATTATCCCCTTATTAGACATATGGTTTGCAAATATTTTCTCCCATTCTGTAGGTTGCCTTTCCATTTTGTTGTTTCTTTTGCTGTGCAGAAGCTTTTTAGTTAAATGTAGTCCCACTTGTTTATTTTTGCTTTTGTTTCTCGTGCTTTTGGTATCATACCCTCCCAAATCACTGCCGAGACCAATGTCAGGGAGCTTTTTGCCTGGGTTTTATTCTATGAGTTTTATGATTTCAGGTCCATTTAAGTCCTTAATCCATTTTGAGTTGTGAATGGTGTAAGGGGTGTCCAGTTTCATTCTTTTGCATGAGTATCCAGTTTTCCCAACACCATTTATTAAAGAGAGTATCCTTTGCCCATTGAGTATTCTTGGCTCCTTTGTTAAATATTCGTTGATCATATATGCATGGGTTTATTTCTGGGCTCTCAATTCTGTTTCATTGATCTGTTTTTCTGCTAGTACTATATTGTTTTGCTTTTCATAGCTTTGAAATATATTTATTTATCTTTGTAAATTTATTTATTTATTTTTGGCTGCATTGGGTCTTCGTTGCTGCGTGCAGGCTTTCTCTAGGTGCAGCGAGCGGGAGCTACTCTTCGTTGCGGTCCACGGGCTTCTCATTGCTGTGGTTTCTCTGGTTGCGGAGCATGGGCTTTAGGTGCACGGGCTTCAGTAGCTGTGGCATGCGGGCTCAATAGTTGTGGCTCACGGGTTTAGCTGCTCTGCAGCATGTGGGATCTTCCCGGACCAGAGCTCAAACCCATGTCCCCTGCATTGGCAGGCGGGTTCTTAACCACTGTGCCACCAGGGAAGTCCCTGTAATATAGTTTAAAAACAGGGAGTGTGTTGCCTCCAGCTTTGTCCTTTTTCAAGATTGCTTTGGGTATTTAGAGTCTTTTGTGGATCCATACAGATTTTAGAATTGTTTTCTATTTCTGTGAAAAATATCATTGGAACTTTGATAGAGATTACATTGAATCTGTAGATGATTTGGGTAGAATGGGCATTTTAACAATATTAGTTCTTCTGATCCATGAACATGAGATATTTTTCCATTTATTTGTGTCTTCAGTTTCTTTCATCAGTGTCTTAGAATTTTCAGTGTATAGATCTTTTAATTCCTTGGTTCTAAGTTTACTCCTAAGTATTTTATTGTTTTTGATGTTATTGTAAATGGGGCTGTTTTCTTTATTTCTTTTTCAGATAATTCACCGTTAGTGTATAAAAACACAACTGATTTTGGTATGTTGATTTTATATCCTGGAATTTTACTGAATTCATTTATTAGTTCTGCCAGTTTTTGGTGGAATCTTTAGGGTTTTCTATATATAATTTCATGTCATCAGCAAACAGAGACAGTTTTACTTCTTCCTTTCCAATCTGGATACCTTTTATTTCTTTTTCTTGCCTAATTGCTCCAGCAAGGACTTATAGTACTATGTTGAGTATGAGTGGTGAGAGTGGGCACCCTTGTCTTGTTCTTTTTCTTTAAATAAATTTATTTATTTTATTTATTTATTTTTGGCTGCATTGGGTCTTTGTTGTGGTGCGCAGGCTTCTCATTGCGGTGGCTTCTCTTGTTGCAGAGCACGGGCTCTAGGTGCACGGGCTCAGTAGTTGTGGCACGTGGGCTCAGTAGTTGTGGCTTGCGGGCTCTAGAGCACAGGCTCAGTAGTTGTGGCGCATGGGCTTAGTTGTTCTGTGGCATGTGGGATCTTCCCGGGCCAGGGCTTGAACCCATGTCCCCTGCATTGACAGGCAGATTCTTAACCACTGAGCCACCAGGGAAGCCCAGCAAAGTGTAATAGTATGTTGAACAAACATTTACTAAGTGCCTATTTATTGTGTGCCAGGTCCAGTACTAAGCCCTGGAGGTACAAAGATGAATCAGACCCAGCCCCTGCCTTCCAGGCAGAGGAGATAGACAGGAAAACAGATAATTACTATGCCTTCACATCTGTGTAGCGTGTCACAGGTTCACATGTCTGTGGTGTGCTTTCATCCTCACACTTACACTGTCAGGAGGGCAGGGTGGGTATCACATCTCCATTTTCCAGATGAAGAAACCAAAGTCTCATAGAGAGGAAGTGGCTCACTCAAGGCTACAAGGCCAGTACTGGGGGGAGGGAGGAGGGATAATGCTGGAAGCCCAGCCTCCCCGGGACCAGCAGGGGCATCTCAGAGACCTCTGTCTTCCATCTTCTGCCTCCCTTTCTCTTTTGCAGAAGTTTTCACGATCACTCTTGACTCCCTCTTAGGTATATATCCTTGCCCACACAGCTATAATAGCTGGGACTACTCAGAACTGGATCCAGAGAGATTCCGGAGAGAAGAATTAATGTTGCAGAGAAAAAGACTGCTGAAGGGTAAGGTGCCAGCTAGGGACTTCCGTCCCCTCTGTCCCCTGCCACACCCAGCTACCATCTAGTCTGGGCTGGGAGGGGCCCTAATACTGAAATCCTCTGGCCTGGTTCTCTCTCACATACCCCAGACTAGCCTCCAAAATGACTGAAATGTTAATGCTTAGCAACTGTAGAGTCAACACACCAGAAGTGCTGGGATGTGTGGGAATTTTTAAATAGTAGATGTCAGTTATTCGGTATCTACCATGTGCCAGGCACCAGGTATCCTTTTTATATATATATAAATTTATTTATTTTATTTTTTTATTTTTGGCTGCATTGGGTCTTTGTTGCTGCGTGTGGGCTTTCTCTAGTTGCAGCGAACGGGACCACTCTTCGTTGCAGTGCGCGGGCTTCTCATTGCGGTGGCTTCTCTTGTTGCGGAGCACGGGCTCTAGGTGCACGGGCTTCAGTAGTTGTGGCACATGGGCTCAGTAGTTGTGGCTGGTGGGCTCTAGAGCGCAGGCTCAGTAGTTGTGGCGCACGGGCTTAGTTGCTCTGCGGCATGTGGGATCTTCCCGGACCAGGGCTCGAACCCATGTCCCCTGCACTGGCAGGCGGATTCCTAACCACTGCACCACCAGGGAAGTCCCTCCCATCTTCTTGAAATGCCTTTTTCTCTTCGCTTCTACGTTGCCAGACTTTTTCAAGGATCTTCCTTCCCGACTGGCTCCCTGTCTCATCAGTCAGCTCTAGCCTGGCTCCTTCCCCTTCTATCTATATATTCTTCCCGGGTGGTCTCATCTGGTCTGGTGGCTTTAAATACCACACATATGCCAGTAACACCCAAATCTCCCTCCACACCCTGGCCTCGCTCAGGACTTAGGCAGGTCTGTCCAGCTGCCCTGTTGGCCTCCCTGGGAGTCTCTCAACTTAGCAAGGGGAGGGAAGAGCACTGATTCCCAGCCCCGGCATCACTCCTCTCCGGCTCGTGGCAGTAGCCTCTTCCTGGGCTCCTTTCCTTCACTCTTAGCCCCAGCCCAGTCGCCACACAGCGACCAGAGTGACCTTTGACAGACAGACACCAGATGAGGTTGTTCCCTGCTCAAACCTCAGCAGCTTCTCCCGTGCCCTTCAAATGAACTCCAGACTGCTTAGCCTGACCTGAACTGCCCTGCAGAATCCAGCCACCATCTCTCTCTCTCCAGCCGCCTCACTTCCATTCCCTCACTTCACTTCCTTCTGCCTCTGGGACGCTCCAGGCCTGTGCCCAGTTGCGTCACTCGTTGTCACCTTTGCCTGGAACGTGCTTTCCTCAGGGTCCCTGAGGGAAGGACTGGCTCCTTCTTGTCCTTCAGATTCCAATTTTCTGTCATTGCCTTAGTGGCGTCCCTGGCTCCCCGGCCACTCTCTGTCATCACATTGACTATTATGATTCCCCGTACAGTGCTTTTCACGCTCTGCTATTCTTCCTGCAGGATTTATATGTTGTTTAGTATCTGCCTCCCCTTATTTGAATGTAAACTCCATGAGAACAAGACCTCGTTTCCTTTATCCCTGTTCTATCTCAAGCTCCTAGAATAGACCATGTACAAAGAAGACACTCAACAAGTATCTCTTGACTTCACAAAGGAAGTCATCTATGAAAACTCTCCACCCTGTGCTTAGTGTATAATGGTTCTCTGTAAATGTCAGCCTCCAAAAGTATAGACAAAACAGGCACTGTGGAGGGACAACTGTCACTCCCAGACCGAGATCAAAATATTATTCAGTGTTTTTGCACTGCCTGTCACAACCGTGTCAAACACATGTATTTTCTTGTACTGGAATATGTAAAATCTTCTGACAGTTATTTCAGAAACCCAGCTAAGAGAGTCAGTTTTCTTCCCCAGAAATAGAAATAATCAAAAGCTTTCCAGCCTTAAAAGCAGCTGAAGTTTTACTGGGCAAACCAGGATGGAGGGAGTCATCAAATTCCTCGTGCGGGCAGATCCTCTCTCTTCTTTTTAGCAAACATGCTTTCCCATCTGCTCAAGGAAATAGTTGGCTGTGTTCAAAATGTGCTTTTCAATGGTAGCAATCTGTCTGGGAGTCCACAGCTCGGGGGAATGAATGGCAGTCATTTTAAGTCTCTGACCTGTGGTTTGCCCTTCTCCCACTTCGTGTTGGAAATTTGCACAGTGGGAATGAAAAAGCATCTAACTGTATATCTGACTTCTGCCATGAGGCTCAGCTATAAATAAGGGCTCCTACCTATTAGAGACCGGGTCATTCGTTCATCTAATAAAATGAGAGAATTGTCAAATAAGACCTTTGTGAGGAGGAATCCTCCTCAGAGTTCCTATTTGCAAACAAGGGAATCTACTCCAGCTACTTTAAACAGGAAGAATGTATTAAAGGGTATTAGTGGTGCATGGCTCCCCAGGATGGGCCAGTGCTTTGGTTTCAAATGCCATGCCGCCAAGAACGATGCCCAAACCATACACCCCTGCAAAGGTACACTGATGTGCGCCGACCAATGGTAGTGGGGACTGATGCTCAAAACTGCACTCTGCTTTCCTTGAAAAGCCAGTTGCCCCTGTCAACAGTCTCTCCAAAAGCTAAAGTCTCATTGGTTCCCCACTTCCTCACATTGCTCCTTTCCATCTTGAGGTCTCAGGCAGGTGAGTTGCCTCTGAGGGCTAGAGCCTAGGTAAAATGTCTGCACCCAGCCACAGAAGAAGCTGGGAGAGCAGCTTAAGTCTTTCACTATGGGGCCTGGGTCTCATGAACATGGAGAACATGTGACAAATAACACCCCCAGAAAGTGCCATTTGAGCTGAGAACCAAAGGATGAGAGGGAGTCAGCCATTAGAAGAGTGAATGAAAGAATCTTCCAGGAAAAGGGAACAGCATGTGCAAAGGCCCTGAGGCAAAAAAAAAAAAAAAAGGGAATTGAGATATTCAGGGAACAGAGAGAAGGCCAGTGACGCTGTAGCCCAGTGTGTGTGTGTGGAAGAGGGGCAGGAGTCGAGGCTGGAGAAGTAGCAGGGGCTGGATCCTGCAGAGTTGGGTGGGTCATAGTAAGAAGTATGGATGTAATTTCAGTGCTGTGGGAATCCATTGAAATAAGGGGATGACATGATCTGATTTCTATTTTTTAAAAGATCAGTGTCTTCTGAATATGGAGAATATAATTGAGAGGGGGACAGGAGACCAGTTAGGAGGCTTTTGCAGTTGTCTAAGGAAGAGGCAGTGACAGCAGGAGGCAAGAAGCAGAGAGATCTGGAAGGTGTTTTGGAGATGGATATTTCAGCACTTGCTAATGGATTGGCTTTGGGAGTGGGGAGGAGGGGGGAAAATGGGAGGAGTCAAGGATGCATCCCAGTGTATGGCTTAAGCAGCTGAAGGTGTGTGGGGTTTGTGAAATGGAAAGTGAAGGGTCAGGGGTGGGGGAAAGCTATCAAGTTCAGTTTTGAACTTGTTAACTTTAAGGTGCCTGTGCAAATGGAGATGTCAAGTACGTAGTTAAACATGCAAGGCTAGACCAGAGGAGAGGCCAGGGTTAGAGAAAAAACAATTTCTACCCAAGTTTCATGTATTTGTGACAAAATATGGGGACTACGAGTGAGTGACCACCGTGGAGCCATAGGCAAAGGCAGAAAGACATACTAGGCTTGGTTCCAGAAGAGCTGAATTTTCCCACCTATCAGTTATATAGCTTTGAGCAAATCTGAACCTCTCTGTTCTTATTTGCAAAATGGGCATCATGACTGGTATTAATTATTATAGATTCAATCTAGGTTTAGGAGATGTCCCATAAATTGTTGTCTAGCCATGTCCTGTCAGAATGTGTGCTCATTTTAACCAGAATTTTCCCAAGTTCCAGAGCATGGGTACATAAGGGTCATTTAACAGTCATGATCCAAATTCCTGCAGCTCATTCCCATACCTGCTAATACCAGATCTGCAAAGCCCACTTCCCTTGCAGACATTCCAGGGCATCCCCAGATTGAATCTCACATCAGCTCAAAAGAAGGTTTCCCTGCTGCTCTGACCCATCACAGCTAAGCCCTCAGTGTGCAGAATCTGAGCGGCAGGGTGGCACGGGGTGGAATGGTTCCATCTCCTCTGTGCCATGGTAGGAAGGGGGTCCCAGAAGAGTCTTAGTTTACCCCCCAGCCCAGCAATAGTCACCTTGCCTCATATACTCAGAGGGCGGTTGCTGGTCACAACACGAGAGTGGGTGGGAAAGGACTTTGGAGAAAGTCCACCACGTGCAGACTTTCTTTGTGTATATCCTCCTAGTACATACAACACCCCTGCACGGTAGGTAATTGTTATCTTTACTTGACAAAGGGAGAAATAGACTCACACTGGTGAAAACTTGCCCCAGGCCACACAGCTGACTTCAGATGACGTCAGGATGCTGCCATTCTGAGCTCTTTCTGCATCATCATGCTGCCTCTCCAACAAATACGAGGGTCTAATAACTTTAGCCAAGCCCATCTCCTTGCATCTATTCTCTGCTCCACGACAGATCGCTCCGAGGCCTGTTAAGAATGAGCATGATGCTTCACTGTGCCCCGGGAGTGTCTTTTCTCTAACAAATCTGAGTAACCACTTCAACACTATACAAATCAGTAGCTGTTGGACAACCAGCTGCATGGCGGATGGGAAGTCCTTTCAGCTTTCTTCTTCCCATTCAAATATCATATTTATAGAAAAGCAAAGTGAGGATCGTTGAGGCTGGTGGACTGCTTGTCTGCCACTTGGTGGGCCATCTGTTTAACATTGCCAAACTCCTACTCATCCTTAAAGACAGAACAAAAGTGTCTTCTCTCCTTGGAAGCCCTCCAGCTCTGCCCCAAACAGAATCAAGCATTCGCCACTCTGGCTTCCTAGAATAATCTACTGGTACTGCTGACTATTAACTGTTCCCCAATATTTGTTGTTTCCTCCCTCTATAAAAAAAAGAGAACCTATAAAATAAAGATTACATTTCCTCACCTCCCTTACATCTATGTGTAGCCATGTGACTAAGATCCAGTTAATGAGATTTAAGCAGATGTGCCTTGTGGCCGTTTCTGGGAGCCCTCCTTCAAAAAACAGCTCATGTGACTCCTTCGTCTCTTTGTCCTTTTCTCCATTCTGCTGCCTGGAATGCGAATGTGATGACTGGAGCTCTAGTTGCCATCTTGGACCCTAAGAACAAGGGTCCTATCTTAGGAAAGTTGGAACTGAGCTAGAAGAGGTCAGAGTCCCTAAGGACTTATCACAGCAGAAATAACATATAGACTCTGAATTGCCTACCTTCAGACTATTATGTGGGAGAGAAATTTCTACCTAGTTTGAGCCACTATTAATTTTGTGTCTTTGTCACTCACATACAAACCTAATCCTAAGTTACGTTACCTCTCTAATATGTGGTACTTTCCACACCTTAGCATAATTGTCTGTTTACTATTATCTCCCCTGCTAGACTGGGAGCTCCTCTAAGCAGAGATTAGGTTTCAGGTTCTGCCCAGTGCCAGACACACTAGAAGTCACTCAATGAAATGTTTCCTGAAGGAAGTGTGGTGAGTGATTGCATAAACAACCGTGCAATGTCAGCGGAGCACTTGCCATGAGCAGCAGCTCATGCACTTTGCATGCATTAGCTGACTTAATCCCCATAAGAACCCCACGAGGAAACCACGGCAATCGAGAGGTTCAGTGACTTGCCCGAGATCACCAGCTATTGAGTGACAGGGCTGGGACTAGAACTCCAGTCTGCCTCAGTCCCCAGCTCACGTATTTTCTACATCAGCCACTGCTCTCCCCTGTGCTCCCAGGATGGAGGGCTGAGCTGTTGAGCTGTGCCTGAAAGGTCTCCCTCTTCGTGTTACTTTGTTGAGAACAATGACAAATATCTAGGAAATTGCACGTATACTTTTTGTATTCTTCTCACTACCAGTTTTACTAAATTTGTTCTTCTGTGTTTTTGTTTTTTGTTTTTCCCTCTCTTGTCATCTTCTGATATGAATTCAACCAATGAGAGAACCTCTTTTGCCCAGAAGAATTCAATGGATGACTCACGAATACAGAATACCTCAAAAGGTACATTAACCACCTAAAGGGGAAATGTAGGCTTTTGATTTAGTTATCATCTCCAAAACCATAGTTTCTTGGGTTTTTTGGAACCTAATCTGCCACCCTCATTTGCACCTGTGCTTCTAGCCTTGGGCCTTGACATCAAGCAATATCTTACCAGAAGACACGATTGTCTTTTCAGTTCAGTTATCACTAGTTAAGTTCCACTTTTGTGATAATGAGTTCAACACAGTGCTTATATCTGTGGGGAAGAGAGATTGTTGGCAATGGAAGAAAATAAATCTAAGATATGATCACTGCTTCTCTCCCCCATCAGAAACCAGCATTTACTGAGTTAGAAACTGATTTGTACCTGGGTGTTAATTTACAAAGGTGACTGAGCGACTACACAGGTCAATGCCATTGAAAGAAAACTTTGTTACTCTCAGTTCTAGAAACGGGAGGCACAGCTCACCACGCAGGACCCTGGGAGGGAGCTCCAGTGTTGGTTAGGGGGCAGAAGTTGCTACTGAAAGCTCGGCCTCTCTGGACACTGGTGCCAAATCCAATGCCGGGGACAGAGTTTTGGGGGAAGTAGGAAAGGATAGCTTTATTGCTTTGCCAGGCAAAGTGGGACACACTGGGCTTGTGCCTCATAAAAGCTATGTGTCCCAACCCCAGAGGATTTGATGAGGGGTTTTATAACAGTGGTTCAAAGGTGGGGTCCTGAAAAGATTAGTGTGTGTGCAGGGCTCGCCCCCCCCACCTTAATCTTGTCTCAGGTGGTTTCTTGGCTGGTCCTCCCTTGATTAGCAACTGTTTGAATCCACCCTTTGGAACTCAGGGAAGGTCATGGAGGCTGGGGTCTTGCCTACAAGAAATGGTGGACAAAATGAGGCCTCCGTGCCCGGGCTCCACTTGGTTTCAGGGCCTGGGAGCCCCACAGGGCCCCGCTAGGTTTCAAATGGAGCAAGCGGAAAGCACAGGCCACAGCCCTTACTGGGATTTCCTTGGGTAAGGCAAGACACGACAGGGTAAACAATTTAGGATTGGCTCTATTGAATAATTCCGGTGGGCTTTGGAGTATAAGGGCTGTCCCTAGTTGTCTGGCACCTGGGCCTGGGCTGATTTAAGTCAGGGGAAATATTGGCTTGGTGTGAGAGTTAGATAAAGAAGGTAGTTCAGAGTATGGGCTCTGGATCATGGAGGAGTTGTAAACAACTTTGGCCATTAGTTTGGCCCTGTAATTAATGGGTGCCAAATAGACAAGTATAGAACCTAAGAAACCTGAGTTAGAATATAAACACTTAAGTATCATTCTAGACCATTTCACACATGTCATCAGTATTTGAAAAAAGTTAAGCAATCCTTTTTCTTGATGGAGAAATGGAGAAGTACGTGAATTACATCTCAATAAAGCTGTTAAAAAAACCCAAAGCTTGGGGGCCACTCATCGAGAGGTATGGAGGGGATTCCAAATAGAGGTAAATATTTGTGGGAGACTTTGCAAGTCCCCAAAACATACATATATAGACCTACGAGTCAAAGAGGAAGTATCAAGAGAAATTAGAAAATATTTTGAACTGAGTAAAAAGGAGACCTTTTTTCCTAATATGACCATTTAATGCTATAGAGTTCCCTCTGAATGCTAGGCATCCCACAAATGTTTTAGATATAGTGTTTTATCTTTATTCAGTTTGTGTTGTTTCTACTTTGGAACTATCATAAATAATGCTGCTGTGAACATTCATGTACAAGTTTTTTTGTTTTGTTTTGTTTTTTTGTGGTACGCGGGCCTCTCACTGTTGTGGCCTCTCCCGTTGCGGAGATGCACCGGTCCAGCGGCCATGTCTCACGGGCCTAGCCGCTCCGCAGCATGTGGTATCTTCCCGGACTGGGGCACGAACCCGTGTCCCCTGCATTGGCAGGTGGACTCTCAACCACTGCGCCACCAGGGAAGCCCCATGTACAAGTTTTTGTGTAGACATATGTTTTCATTTCTCCTGGTTGTATGTATACCTAGGGTGGAATTGCTGGGTCATATGTTTAACATTTTGAGGAACTGCCAAACAGTATTCCGAAGTGATTATCGTACATATTTTAAAGAATGTAAGAGGAGGAAAATACAGTATTATATTTACTCTATATAACCAGATAGATTTATAATATATATAATATATTTACTGTTTATATTCTATATTGTACTTACTATATATAACCAGATATTTACAGTTTCTGTTGCTTTTCCTTCATTCCTGAAGTTCCAAGTTTCCCTCTGGTATTATTTTCCTTCTTACACACCCCCCTCCCAAAAGAAAACCCTTCATTTAAAATAAGCCTGCTGGCAATGAATTCGCTTAGTTTTCTTTCTTCTGAGAATGTCTTTATTTCACCTTCATTCTTTTTTTTTTTAATGGCCTACTCACAAGACTACCTTTATTTTTTTTAACATATTTATTGGAGTATAATTGCTTTACAATGGTGTGTTAGTTTCTGCTTTATAACAAAGTGGATCAGCTATACATATACATATATCCCCATATCTCCTCCCTCTTGTGTCTCCCTCCCACCCTCCCTATCCTACCCCTCTAGGTGGACACAAAACACCAAGCTGATCTCCCTGTGCTGTGTGGCTGCTTCCCACTAGCTATCTATTTTACATTTTCACCTTCATTCTTTTTTTTTTTTTTTTTTTTTTTTTTGTGGTATGTGGGCCTCTCACTGTTGTGGCCTCTCCCATTGCAGAGCACAGGCTCCGGACGCACAGGCTCAGTGGCCATGGCTCACGGGCCCAGCCGCTCTGCGGCATGTGGGATCTTCCCAGACCGGGGCACGAACCCGTGTCCCCTGCATCGGCAGGCGGACTCTCAGCCACCGCACCACCAGGGAAGCCCCTCACCTTCATTCTTGAAGGATATTTTTTTCTGGTTATAGAATTCTGTGTCAAAAGTTCTTTTCTTTCCACACTTTCAAATGTCGTTCCACAGCTTCTGGCCTCAAGGGTCTGATGAGAAATCCACAGTCATTTAATTTCTTGTTCCGCTTTTGTGTCAAGCATTTCTCTTAGACTGCCCTCAAGTTGTCTTGCCTTTCAACTGGTTGTTTAGGATGTATAGGGGCATGGGTTTCTTTGACTTCGACTTGATTGGGGTTTGCAGAGCTTCTTGAAACTGTAAGTTTATGTCTTTTGCCAAATTTGGGAGGTTTTTCAATTTTTTTTTGGTACCACACTCTCCTTTCATTTTAGGACTTTGATGACACAATTTTCGACCTGTTGATATTGTCCCATAGGTCCCTGAGGCTCTGTTCATTTTTTCTGGTCTTTTGTCTCTACACTGTTCAGATTGTATATATAATAAAAATACAGATTTGATCTTTGTCCCCAGTTCCTGGCACAGAGCTCCTAAAACCCTTGGGATTTCCTGAGTGATGGGAATGTCTTTTGTTATTCATTATTAGCGTCTTCCAACCACACCTGAATATATCCTAATATAGTGACCCAGGTTGGGGCCTTAGATAGCTTCAGGATAGGACCCAGAAAGACCAAAACATGAGGGACTTCCCTGGTGGTCCAGTGGTTAAAAATCCACCTTCCAATGCAGGGGACACGGGTTTGATCCCTGGTCACGGAACTAAGATCCCACATGCCGCGGGGCAACTAAACCCGCGCACCACAACAACTGAGCATGTGGGCCACAACTATAGAGCCTGCGTGCTCTGCAGCCCACATGCCACAACTAGAGAGGAGCCCATGCCCTGCAATGAGGAGCCCGTGTACCACAGCGGATGATCCCACGTGCTGCAACGAAGATGCAAGGCAGCCAAAAATAAAAATAAAAATATAAAAAAAAAAGACCAAACATGATTAGAGGGTGGGAACTTTCAGCCTCACCCCTCCCAGCCTCCAGGGATGAGAGAGAGACTGGAGACTGAGTTATAGAAATTCCTGAACAATGTGATTTGGTGAACTTCCAGGTCGCTGAACACACTGATGTGCTGGGAAGGTGATGTGCCTGAAGAGGGCATGGAAGGTCCGTGCTCCAGCCCGCACACCGTGCCCTATGTCTCTCTTCCATTTAGTTGTTCCTGAGTTGTGTCTTTTATAGTAAACCTGTAATAGTAAGCATAGCACTTTCCTGAGTTCTGTGGGCCATTCTACTGAATTATTGAACCCAAGGGGGTCATGGGAACCCCCAAATTTGTAGTTAGCTAGATAGAAGCATGGGTGGCATTTGACACTGGTGCTTGAAGTGGGGACAGTCTTGTTGGATTGAGTCTTTTAACTAGTGGGATCTGACACTAATTCCAGGTAGATTTGGAATTGAATTAAATAGACACCCAGTTTATTTCAGAGAATTGGAGAACTGGTGTGGAAAACCACACATATGATATTATAAAACACACAAATTGGACAATTTTTGTTGATCTGTCTTCAAGTTCATTGTCTCCTTCCTCCATCACCTCCATTCTGGTATTGATCCCATCCAGTGAATTTTTTATTTCAATAATTGTATTTTTCAGTTGTAAAATTTCTATTCAGTTCTCTGTCATAGCTTCTATTTCTCTGCTGAGACTTTCTATTTTTTCATTTATTTCAAAAGTATTCACCCTTACTTCTTAAAGCACTGTTATAATAGCTGCCTTAAAACCTTTGTCTGATGATTTCAACATCTGAGTCATTTCAGGATTGGTGATGCTGATTGTCTTTCTTCCTTGAGAATTTATCAGATTATTCTGGTTCTTTGTAGGCTGAGTAATTTTGGATTCTATTCTGGATATTTTGAATATTTTGAGTCTTGTTTAAATGTATGAAGAATGTTGGAGTGTTTTGTTTCCTTTGTTTTAGCAGGCAATTCACCCAATTACGCTCAGGTCATAAATTTTGTAGATTGTGGTTTCAATGTTAGTTCAGTTTTCAAAACTTTTGCAGTGCTATTTTGATCTGTCCTAAATGTGTGCTACCCAGGGACCACATTTGAGACTTGAGAAGTGATCACCCTGTAGTTCAGTTCTCAAAGCCATCTGTTTAGGGTCAGATACACATTTATATGTGCAGTTCAGGGGTGGGCATATGCATCCATACACAATTATTTAGGATTCCTTTCTTGATCTCTCTCCTCTCTGTAATTTCCCCCATATATATATACAGAGAGAGAGAGAATTTTTAGCAGTTCCTTACTGCAGTTCTCTTGGTAAGTTCCCTTGGTTTTTGTTTTTCTATTAATGTCTTTATTTCATCTTTCTTCTTAAAGGATAGTTTTGCTGGGTGTACACGTTTACCTTAATGCTTTGGTGATTTCATTCCACTGTCATCTTCTAGCTTCCGTTGTTATTGTTGAGAACTCTGCAGTCATTCTAATTGTTATCTGTTTATAGATAATCTGTTGTTTCTCTCTTCCTGTCTTTAAGATATTCTCTATTAACCTTCTACAGAAGAACCATAACTTTGTGCAAGAGTTGGATATTTTTTCTTTTTTAATCACAACACCTTTCCTGAGTCTGCTTAGCATTTTTAAATCCTTTAGGCTCCTTCTTCCTTATTCTGGGACCATACTGTATTGTACAGAGAATTCTATCATGGCACATGAGTTAGTGTTACACTTATCATTTACCTGTCTTTTTTTTCTTACTAAGCTGTGAGTTCCTTGAAGATAGTCTACTTCCAGCACCTAGCATGGGCCCAGCACATAGTAAAGGCTAAACAAAATGTTGGATGGGGCTTCCCTGGTGGCGCAGTGGTTGGGAGTCCGCCTGCCGATGCAGGGGACACGGGTTCGTGCGCTGGTCCGGGAGGATCCCACATGCCGTGGAGCGGCTGGGCCCGTGAGCCATGGCCGCTGGGCCTGCGCGTCCGGAGCCTGTGCTCCGCAACGGGAGAGCCACAACGGTGAGAGGCCCGCGTACTGCAAAAAAAAAAAAAAATGTTGGATGGATGGATAGAAGGATGGGCAGATAGATTAGTAAATGGACAAGTGTATGGCCACAAGTGTACATCTGGCTAAAATGCAAGTGAAATTCTATGAATTTACCTGAGTGACTTCCTCTAGCATCTCCCAATGATCTGAATATACCCAGGCATTTTCACATTAATAGAAAGCTGAGGTCTACCATATGCTCTTTCTCATGATAGCTGAGAAGGCCTATTGATCATTTTTTGTGCATATTGCATTGACAGAGCATAATTATCAGACTCTGGTCTTGAGGAAAGCAACACAACAAGTCAAAAGGATATCAGCAGCAAGAGAACTTGAGAATATGCTTCCTAAGCCGGTGATTGCAAACTTAATAGCAGAGATGATTTAAAGGGGGCTAGGAGATCTGGCTAGAAAAGCTAGCTCTGTGAAGATGTCAGGATAAGAACTGGGGTATTTCTGATTGTAGACTTGGGTGAAACAGTAAGGAAATCTCCAAGAGTAATTACTGACTGAGGTAGGCACAAGTTGAGTGAGAATTTTGCCTGGATTTCTCCAGGATGTAAATTACTTGCTTGAAACTCAAGAGCCTGGGTGTAACGGAAAGAGAACAGAGTCTCAGTTTTCTACTCTATAAAATGGGGGCAATAATTCCTAGGTCCTGGTGTTATTATGAGGTTTACCTGAGGTAGTGATGATAATTAACATGTAATGAACACTTACTCACTACATGTCAGGTGCTATACTAAACCTGTGCATACAGTGTATTTTATTTTACTGTTACAGTCGTTTGAGATAATTACTCCTGCTATTCTTTAGTTTATTAGTGAGGAAAGTGATGCTCAGAGCAGGTAACTAATTTGTCCAAATTCACAAAGCAAATAAGTGATAAAGCCAAGACTTGTATGCAGATCTGCCTGACTCTGAGCCTGAGCTCTTAACCTCTGAGCTTTGCCACCAGCACAGCCCCCAGAACACAAGAGGTGAAGGATTACGGTGTGTTCTCTCCTCCTCCCCTCCCGCAAATCTTCCCTACAAACCTCAGTGCATGGTAGTTTATATCAATGGCACATTCAGTCTTATGTAGTGGGAAGAGGCCCTTAGGACCCTGAACAGGGCAAGAGGCTTTGGGGCTTCCCCAAGCCACCAACTAGCAAGGGAGTCAGGCCATAGAACTTGGATCAAGTATAGCAAGTATTGTAGAAGATTTCTTTCTTTCCTTCTTTCTTCCTTTTTTGTTCCTTTTTTTTTGTCCATGCCGTGCAGCTTGTAGAATCTTAGTTCCCTGACCAGAGATTGAACCCAAGTCCTAGCCACTGGACCACCAGGGAATTCCCTGTGGAAGATTTCTTGAACGTTCTTTGTTTCTCCATAATTATTCCACTGCCTATTTCCCCTCAGCATTTAGCAGTGAAACTTTTGAGAAGTAGCAGGGCCTGGTGGAAAGACACACAGACATGAGTTCAGATCTTGGTGCTGCATCTACCTCCTCAGCTGTGTTACTTGAGCGAGTTGTTTAACTCTTCTGACCTTCTTCTGTAAAATGGCGGAAATAAAGCCCAGCAGTGTTACGGTCCTTACTGCCAACAGGGATCGTGGGGCTGCTCTAGAGATAGAGACGAGGAGATGAGTAGTCATGTCCTACTCTGGGATCTGTCCTGGTGGGGTGGTGAAGCCCAGCAGTTAGAGTGTATAGTGGCAGAGTTTAACAGGAGTGGAAAGCAGCTGAATGGCCTGTGAATGGCCTGGCAGACACGTGGAAGGGAAATGCGTCCGTGAGCTATTCACCGGGGGTGGGGTGTGGGGGGCCTTCTGGATGTTCCTGACAGAAGAGCCAACACGTGACTCTACCACTTTAAGAAGCACAGCACTGATACAATCTGCTGCCCATTCTTTTTTTTTTTTTTAATACCGTAGTTTTTATTGAAAAAATCTTTGCCTGTGGTAAAACCAAACAGTATTAAAGGATATATAACAAAAAGTTAATCTCTCTTCCACGCCAGACCCTATGCCCCCTCCCCAGAGGCAAACCAAGTTTTTCCTTATATCCTTCTAGACATGTTTGATGCATGTCAAGGAATATAAACCATTTTTTAAATCAAAAATTGGTATAATATATACACCATTTTTCACTTTGCTTTTTCAACCTAGCATATAATAGCTAACAATTATTGAATGGTTATATAGCAAACATTGTTCTAAACACATCATACATGTTAATTCATTTAATCCTCACACAACCCTAAGAGAAGTAGGTTTTATTTATTATCTCCATTTTATGGATCAGAAAACTAAGGCTCAGAAATATTCAGTATCTTGCCCAAAGTCAAATAGCTAGTAAGTGGTAGAGCTAAGATTTTTTTTTTAAGCTATAATTCACATACCATAAAAATCAGCATTTTAATGTAAAACTCAGTGGTTTTTAGTATAGTCGCAAGGTCCTATAATCATCACCACTATCTACTTCCAGAACATTTTTATCACCCAAAAAAGAAACCCCATATACTCATTAGCAGTCACTCCCCAGCCCCCTCTCCCCACTGCCTCTGGAAACCACTAATATAGTTTTAGTTTGTATGAATTTGCCTATCCTGGACACTTCGTATAAATGGGAATCATATAATATGTGGCCTTTTGTGACTGATTTCCTTCACTTAGCATAGTGTTTTCAAGATTTATCCATGTTGTAGCATGTGTCAGTATTTCACCTTTTTATGGCTGAATAATATTCCATTATATGACTATACCAAACTTTGTTTATCCATTTACTAGTTAATGGACATTTGGACTGTTTCCGCCTTTTGGCTATTATGAATGACATGGCTTCTATGAACATTTATGTACAAATTTTTGTGTGTACATATGTTTTCTATTCTCTTGGATATATACTACTTAGGAGTGGCATTGTTGGGTCATATGGTAAGCCTACGTCTAACTTTTTGAGGAACTGACAAACGTTTCCACAGAGCCTGTACCATTTTACATTCCCACCAGCAACATACAAGGGTTGCAATTTCTCCACATCCTTGCCAACACTTATTTTCCATTCTTTTTGGTATAGTTATCCTAGTTGGTATGAAGTAGTATCTCATTGTGGTTTTGACTTCCGTTTCCCTAATGACTAATGATACTGAGCATCTTTTAATGTGCTTATTGGCCAGTTGTATATCTTCTTTAGAGCAATGTCTGTTCAAATCCTTTGTCCATTTTTAGATTAAGTTTTTGTCTTTTTGTTGTTGAGTTGTAAGAGTAGAGCCAGGATTTTAACCCAAGCAGTGTGACTCCAGACCCCATGTTCTAAATCAGACTCTGTACTGATTTCAGCATATCTTAGAGAGTATTCCGAATGAAAGCACATACAGATCTATCACAATCTTATTTCATGGTTGCACCTGTATTCTATAATTCATTAACCATTTTCCTATTCATGGACATGTATGTGCTCCCAGTCTTTGCTATTATAAACACTGCTGTCTTGAACATCTCGGTATTTGTGTGTTTCTTGGCTCATATGTACAAGTATACATGTAGGAAGAATTCCTAGAAGTAGAATTCCTAAATCAATTGTATATCTTGAATTGCTCTCCAAAGAAGTTGTACCAATTTATATTCTCACCAGCAGCACGTGAGAGACTATCCATGTACCTTTGCCAATGTTTTACGTTATCAAATTATTTGTTACCATTCTGATGAGGGGAAAACGCTATGTTATAATTGTTTCAATATTCATTATTTAATTATGAGTGAAGTTACATCTATTTTCCTATAGTTATAATCCTTTGGAATTTCTATTTCCGTGAAATGCCTCTTCATGTCCTTTGGTTTTGTTTTTGTTTTTTTCTATTCTTAGTAGAAATATTTCTGTTTCTAAGGTTCTTAGTCTTCTGCTCATTTTTGATCTGTAGAAGCTCAATTCTTAGTCATATATTTGGCAAAAAGTGTTTCCTATTTAATCTTCTTACTTTAATTATGGTATTTTATTCTAGAAAATTTAAATTTTTTTTTTTTTTTTTTTTTGCTGTACGTGGGCCTCTTACTGTTGTGGCCTCTCCCGTCGTGGAGCACAGGCTCTGGACATGCAGGCTCAGCGGCCATGGCTCACGGGCCCAGCCGCTCCGTGGCATGTGGGATCTTCCAGGACTGGGGCACGAACCCATGTCCCCTGCATTGGCAGGCGGACTCTCAACCACTGCGCCACCAGGGAAGCCCAAAAATTTAGATTTTTATACAGACGTGTTAATTGGTCATCTCTTTTACAGCTTCTGGATTTCATTTCCTACTAAGAAAGATCTTTACCACTCCAAGATTTTATGAAACATTCTCTCCCCTTTTTTTCCCCAACGTTTTTATATTATCACCTATTCTTAATAAAAAAACTTTACTCTCATAACCCAGATGTCACCAGGGGTTACTCTACTCCTTTGAATTTAATTAAAGATCGGTTCAAGCATTTGTTATATGATTTGTTTGGAGCCTCATACCCTCCCCCAAATATCTGAACTCTGGGGACTTATGTTTTCTATGGCACCGAGCTCCTCTTTTGTCCTGCATGTGCTGTGCACGTACCACCTCTTCCCTTGATTTTCACAAAAACTGCTCACACAAGGCCTGTGTGGGTGTGCTGCGTATATAGAAAACTTTACTAAGTTTAAAGAGATGGGAAGAAGGGGGACCATATCACAGTAATGCAAAGACCTTTAATGTGAGTTGCCCTTCTTAAAATCCTTTAGTCATCCCACAATTTGCAAGACCATCCTCTATAGTCGTGGGCACTTTCCTCTCTCTTCTTTCCCCAAACTCCTGCTCATCTCTAATGTAGAGCAATGTAGCTCTCTGCCTTTGGCTCTAATCTTTGTTTTCCTGAGAAAGGACAGTCCCCTCCCTCTGGTGTATTCTGGTACTAGAGAAGTCATTTTTTTTACATCCCTCTATGCTAGGAATAGAAGGAGACCTCAGTAACTTGATAAAGCCATTAGCATCAAAGAACCTACAGAACAGTGGAACAGTGGAGGTGTTTGGCTTAACACCAGGATCAAGCAAAGGACACCCATCATTCCACCTCCCTTTGAAGTTGTTTTGAATCAGGGCATCCAACTTCAGGGCTCCCTTACCTCCCTAGGCCTCAAAGGATTTTCCTTACTTTCTTACAAGCTCCTTCATTCATTTAAAAGGATTTTAAAATATTTTTCTAGCATTTTTTAGGTGTTTTGTCATGAGTTTAGGATATTCTATTAAAATTTTAATGGCATACACTGAAGACCTGGCAATTTCACTTCTAAGAATCTATCCTGTAGAAATGTTCATACAAGGCCATCCCTTACAGCATTAATCTGTACCAGCAAAAACTGAAGAAAATTAACATTTCAGTAGATAAATAGGTAAACTGTGAAATGTTCATAATATAGATACTCTGTTGCTGTTAAAAACAGACAGATTTATACCTTATCATATGAAAGAATGAAAGTCAACAATGTCTAAAATTAATAAATCAAGAGAATACTATAGGCAATGTATTTAGATACTGATGAGTGAAAAATTAAAGTAATAAAACATGGTGTATAGTATGATTCTGTTTTTATTTTTGAAATACATTTTTGGTATAAAGTCATTATGTGCTTATAAAAAGGTTTGGAAGAATACACGGAAAAACATTAATAGTATTTATTCCTAGAAAATGCAAGTGAGGATGGAGACTCTTATCTTTTACTATATACATTTATACATTGTATGAATGTTTCACAAAGAACATGAATTTATTTTGTAAAAAAAATAAATAAGTGTTTTCACTCTCAGAGATAGCAGAAAAGGATATGTAAATGTCAAAACAAAGAACTTTTTAAAAAGATATACAATTGGCCCAGAATAAGGAAGAGGATGGTCCCACTTCAGATGGTTCCATCTAACATGTGTTCAGGGAGAGGGACCAGGCTGGAGAGAAAGAGGGTCCAGGAGTTACTGAAGGCACTGAAGATGTTTAGGTTGGAGAAACAAGACTTAGAGAACATGTGAGGGCTCTCCTCAATTTTTTTTTTTTTTTTTTTGACCACGCTCTGCAGCTTGCAGGATCTTAGTTCCCCGACCAGGGATTGAACCTGGGCCCGGCAGTGAAAGCGCTGAGTCCTAACCACTGGACCGCCAGGGAATTCCCTCCTCAAATATTTTAAGGACCGTTATGTAACACACAGTCTGGAGGGAGATGGGTTGGAATTACAGAGAGTCCGATTTTTATCTAGAGGAAGAAAGAACTTCATAGGAATCCAAGCTGCTGTCATTTTAAACCAGCTCTACCCTCTGGCTTGGCTGCAGACTGTCTGCTGGTTCTTGTTCCACTCTGGCTCTCAAACCATGTCATTCCTCTTGCCAGATCTCTGATGCCAACCCCTTTACTCTAGCTCCTGCTCTGCTTTCTACCTGCCTCTTGGAGCTGAGGTTCCAGAACGACTCTCCTCTTGCCTAGTGGCTTGTCTTTGCCCAGTGCTATGACTCTGAGCCAGCCCTTTCCCTGGGAGGAGAAACCGGATGCTTACCGACAATAGAACTGGATGTTTCAGAAGGGAGTGTATCTCTTGTTTCCAGAGTTAGGGAAGCAAAAATGGGCAAGTATCTACTGAGAATATTATTGAAATGATGTGTATCAGTTGGGATTCTTTGCTTACAAGTAACAAAATCTGCCAACTTGAGCAAACACTGCAAGAACATTGAGTAGCCGAACAGTGTGAAAATCGGTCCAGGGACCAGGAGGAGAATCAAGGCAGTTGCAACCCTTGAACCAGCTTTTCAAGGTGACATCTCTGGTATGGGTGAACCCCCATGTGTTTTCAGTCTGTATTTCACCTCACTCAGGACTAAAAATCCCAGAAACCGGAGTTTTGATTGACCAAGCTTATTCCATGTGCTCTGGCTCTAAATGGGTGGATGAGAGAAAGGCTCTGGCTGGCAGAGCCTACAAAGGCTTCTAAGGCTCCCTCCTGTGGCTCTCATGGGGAGCAAGACATTTGATTTAAAGTCCTTCAAGCTCAGATGCAGTAGAGGGCAGGTAAACTCCCCCAAACACACAAGAATTGGGGGTTGTTAGCAAAAGGAGAATGGGTACTGGGCAACCGAAAGAACAGCACTTGAATAAATGTGGAACTAGATTAGTGGTTCTAGATCTTTGGACTTTTCTAGACTTGGAAAAACTTTTTTTCTTTTCACTAAATAAGTTCATTAAAACAAAGTGACTGCTGGGCTTCCCTGGTGGCGCAGTGGTTGAGAGTCCGCCTGCCGATGCAGGGGACATGGGTTCGTGCCCCGGTCTGGGAAGATCCCACATGCCGCGGAGCGGCTGGGCCCGTGAGCCATGGCCGCCGAGCCTGCGTGTCCGGAGCCTGTGCTCCGCAACGGGAGAGGCCACAACAGTGAGAGGCCCGCGTACCACAAAAAAAAAAAAAACCACAGTGACTGCTATCTGGTATCATCATCATTTCATAAAAGAAAGGTCATTAATGTAAAAAAGTAGAAAGACAATCTCAGAATAAAAAGAGAGTCCTTAAGTGAATAAATTTCCTTTAGGTCATGGAATTCCCTGTCAGTGCAGTGGTTAGGACTCAGTGCTTCCACTGTGGGGGCACAGGTTCGATCCCTGGTCAGGGAACTAAGATCCTATAAGCTGTGTGGCGGCAGCCAAAAAAAAAAAAAAAAAAAATTACTTCAGGTCAGATTTATTACAATGTATTTTTCCTTGTTTCCCTCATTTTGCTGGAGACCATTGAACACAGACTGGCCCCCATTTGGAGATGGGCTTTTAGGAATCATTGGACTAAATGATCTATAGGTGCTCTACTAACCCCAAGTTTCTGTGATTCCATTGGGATCTTGCTATAGAATAGTGGTTCTCAACTGGGGACAGTTTTGCCCCCTAGGAGACATTTGGCCATGTCTGGAGACATTTCTGGTTGTCACAGCTGGGGGTGAGGGGCAGAGTACTACTAGCATCTCTTGGGTAGAGACCACGGAGGCCACTCGATGTCCTACAATGCACAGGACAGTCTCCCACAACAAATCTGGTCCCAAATATCAAAGTGACAAGGTTGAGAGACCCTGCTATCGATAGAGGAAATCTCATTAAGCAATTAAAATGAATAGGACAGAGAAGAGTGTGGTTAGGTGCTGCTGCAGGCTTCACTCATGAGACAGAATTTTTGTCTGGTTAGATTTTAACCGCTTCTTCCAAATAAAACGTATTTTTTAAAAAATACAAAAGAAGCACATAATCACCACTGACATTTTGGAAAAAGGCAGAGGAATATAAGGAAGGAAAACAGATTACTCTCAGCCCCTGCCTGTTCTCCTTCCTGATCTCTGTTTCCTCTTGGTTGTCTATTAGCATCTCAAATACAGCACATGCAAAACAGACCTCTTGATTTTCCTGCCCTGTCAGCCTCTTCCTCCCCACATCTTCCCAGCTGGGAAACTGGCACCTAACCCTTTAGAGTCACCCTTGACTCCTCTCTTTCTCACACCTACATCGACTCCATCAGCAAATCCTGCCAATTCTGCTTTCATAGTACGTTGCAGATTCCATCACTTCTCACCCCTCACCATTCCCAGCCCCAGCACTGCCTCAACCACTGCAGAGGTCTCCCAAGTTCTCTTCTAGTGTCCACGCTTACCCACTGCAGTCATTTCTCCACACATCAGTTAAAGTGATCTTTTTTTTTTTAATTTGTATTTTTTGGCTGTGCCATGTGGCATGTAGGATCTTAGATCCCCAGCAGGGATTGAACCCACACTCCCTGCATTGAAATCACAGAATCTTAACCACTGGACCACCAGGGAAGTCCCAGTTAAAGGGATCTTTAGAAAAAATTAATCAGATGTACCCCAGCTCAAAACCTTCCAGTGGCTTCCATCACACTTAGAAAATCCTAACTTCTTCCTGTGGCCCAAAGACCCCGCTCCTTCTTCAGCCTCATCATTTGTTCTCATGTGAGCCGTGCAGGCCTGGTTGCTGTCCCTCAGCCACACCAAGCTCCTGTCTGCCTTGGGGTCTCCTGCACTTGCTGTCCCCTGTGCCTGGAACATCGCACAGATCTTCCTTCCATCATTCAGGATCTGCCAGGATCGCTTCTCCTCAGGGCAGTCCTCCCTGACCTCCCCATGGAAAAGATCCCTCTCCTGCCCAGTCTCCCATCCCACCACCCACACCCCTTGCCCTACTTGATTCTTACCTAAAGCCCTTATTATTCCATAGTATCATGTTATTCTTTTACTTGTTGATTTGTTTATTGTTTTTCTCTCAACTATGATACAAGCTCCGTGAGGGCTGGAATTTGTCTTATTCTCGGCTGAAAGGCCAGTGTCTAGATCAGTGTGTATACGCAGTAGTCACCCGATAAATATTTGCTGAATGAATTGTTAACATTTTGGTAACTATGCTTCTAGTCTCTTATCTATCATTTTTTTTGGTTGATTGATTTCATATAATTATATTCATTTTATATAAAAAAATAATATTATCTACCTAATTTTGTATCTTGATTTTTTAAATTACTGTTATATCTGAAACAATATCTTAGTACCAACTCTTCATAAACAATTTAATAGTGGCGTACTGTTCCTTTGGGTAGAGATGTCAACATCTCCTTGAACATTTAGGTTGTAATCTTTTGCTGTAGTAATTGTCACTGCAGTAAACATTATAGTGCCTAAATCTTTTTTTCTTGTGGGCAATTTCCTTAGGATAGCATCCTAAAACTGGAGTTACTAGATAAAGGATATGAGTACCTTTACATTTCTTAATATGTGCCGTAAAAATGATAATATCCTTTATTTTTTTTCCTATCTCTTTCCTACTCAGTCTTACCCTGCCTGCAAAAGCCCTGAGATGACTTCAAACCTCTTCAACATTTATGGGAAGAGCCCTCTGATTGTGTACTTCCTCCTGAACTACGCCTCTCTGCAGCAGCCTGGCAAAGACGTGTTGATGGTCAGGAGGGAAAAAACCAAGACCATCCTATATCCTTTCCACCGTGGGCTGGGCACACATTACTCCAGGCCCCTGCTTCCTCTTCCCAGAAGCAGGGGTGAAGAGACAGGCATCCAGCCCTTAGCACAGCACCTGACACATAGCAGGGGCCCATCAAGGGTGACCATTGTTATGAGCCTACAGGTCAGAATCTTGCTCATTTTAATTCCAAATCTGCCTCGTGCACTGGCTGAGTGGGACCCTGGGCAAATCGAATTTCCCTGTGTGCAATAATCTCTTCCTTTCTACCAGAAAGTATGGACTACTTAGGGACTCTAACATATTTTGCAACTCAGTAATGCCTCCTAGATGCTCATTGACCCCACAGTATATATTGATCAGGAATTCTGGTGTCTAGGCGTTTGTTTCTTCCAGCACCCTCCTCACACACACCCCTCCCCAGACCCATCAGCAGATTCTTGGCCCCGATGACATTTATCCTAAAAATATGGTAAAAAGCTCAGATCTTAAGAAAACAGGCGTGATATGTGTTGGTGTCCTGAGTCTTAACAGTTTACCACAGAGGGTCAGAACATGGAATCAGATAGACCTGGATTCAGGAACCAACTCAACTGCTTGCCAGCTGAGTGATCTTAGACAAGTTCCAGCTTCTCTCTGAGCCTCATTTTTTTCATCTATAAAATGGAGATAAGAGTACCCGCCTTATAGAGTTGTGATGCAGAGAACAGGCACAACAGCGGTAAAGGCTTATTTAGCACAGTGCCCAGCAGGTAACAAATGATTGAATGTTACCTATCAGCATACAGCTCCCCATAAGGAGAAGCTTTCATAATGAAGTAGGTAGGACTTAACTCCTGCCCTATAGCACTTTATATCCACAAGCATATTTATATATCTGTAGGCAGAGATTAACAACGCACAATTCATAGTACTTTATTGTTTGTAAAATGTTTTCCATTATATCACCTCACTGTTCTGTAAAGACAGTGTAGTGTAGTAGAAGGAGCCTGGGTCAGGGATACACAGCCCTGGATTTGAGTCCCAGCTCAGCAACCCACTGGCTTTAAGATCTCACGTGCACAGCTTAACCTCTAAGCTCAATATCTTTATCAACTCATTCCTAAAGTGAGGATAGTTATACCAAATCAATAGTGTTGTGACCAGGGTTAAATGGAATACAGCTGGTACTAAAAAAAATAGTAACTATCATCATTATCATTAACATCATCTAAGGTAGGTACTCTTATCCCTATTTTATAGATAAGGAAATGGAGACATAGAGGATGACATAGATTGTCTGATGTCCCACAGCTTGTGATGCGTGTGGCTGAGATTCTGACCAGTTCAGAAGGGGTGGAGGGGTGGCGAAGGTAGAGAGAACTTTTCAACATACAAACCTGAGACGGGGAATGAGGACTGGGCCTGAAAGGAAAGGAAAGTTGGAATCCCTTCCTATTCACCACTGTGATAAGAGAGTAAGAATTTTAGATGATAGTCTAAAATAAGCACTTCCTAGCCCTTCCATCAGCAGGAGGGGAGAAAGACTTTATTAAAAGATGGGGAATGGCCTAGCCATGGAGAGGATAGCTTCTTTCTTTCCCAAGCAGGCCATGCCGTGGTTTCCTGTTCAGATTTCCAGAAACAGGTCGGTTTCCCCGCCCTGCTATCACACCCACCTCCTCCCCATGTACTGGACACATCCCACTAATAATAATGCTGAGTCAATACCAACTGACAGTGTGGGGTTTTCCTCGACATGAAAGCCACTGAGTCCACCCTGACATACGTTGAGGTCATCAGCCTGACCCTGAGCAACATGAAGAAGCGGAGGGACGTCCTCCACCAGCTGAACCGGCTTCACTGGAGTGAGTGGAATCATTTCAGTGCGTACCTGAAGGATCTGCACAACAACTTCCTCAGGTATTTAAGGGGCCTTCAGGGGAAGAGGCGTGGTTTCTGCATTTGTCTGTCGCAACACATCACACTAATTTGTAACTGGGGTCCAGCCCTGTAATGACCTGTGAAGCGCATTCAGCTTTCTTGTGGTCAGAATGTAAACTCCACGATAACAGAGACCAGATATTTTTTTAAAGTTATTTTTTCCTAACTACAAAAACATTTATGCTCAATGAAAACAAAAAAAGAACCTGGAAAAGCACCTACAGGTACACATTGCCAACATTTTTCTATAAATTCTTCCAGTCTTTCTTCCTGGACACATATATCTGGATCTCTAAACAAAAGTAGTAATCGTGCTGTCAGACTATTTTTAGACTCCCCCCCCCCCCATTAGCAGCATATTATGAACATTTTCCTGTGCCTTCTCCCTCTTCAATATTTTTATTATATTTAGAAATTTTTCAGACTTTTCAGAAAAGTTTAAAGGACAGTGCCGTGGACACCATTATGCCCTCAATGTGTTTACCAATTATTCACACTTTGCCACATTTTCCTTCTCTCTCTAATAATTAGGTCAAATAAAAATTTTCCCAATTGTGCCCAAAGTACCATTTTTGGTTTTACTTGCTGCTCCAGGATCCAGTCAAGGATCAGGTATTGTATTTTGATGTTCTCTCTTTGGTGTCTTTTAGTCTATGATAGTGCCCTGGCCCCCAGCTTTGTTATTATTATTATTATTATTTTTTATGACATGGACTTTCTTGAAAAGCTCAAGCCACGTTTTGGATTTTTCTGATTATTTCTTCAGGGTATCATTTAACTTGTTCCAATTGATCTCATATTTCCTATAAGATGGACATTGGATCTATACTAGAGGATTGATTAGATTCAGGTTAAGTCTTTTTGCCAAGAATACTTCACAGAGACCTTGTAAATTCATGTTATACCTCATTAGGAGAAACTTAATGTCGGGTTACCCCACTGCTTGTTTAAGGTGGTCTCTGCCAGAGCTCTCCATCGTAAGCCTACATTTTTGCCTTTCTAATTAGTCAGTAATCAATGGTGTGATTCTTTGAGACTGTGAATATGCTTTCCCAACAAAATTCATCCAGTGGTTTTAACATCCATCCATGGTCTTTGCCTGAATCAGTTGTTACATTTGGGGCTGCAAAATAGTGATTTTCTACGTCTACTATTCCTCCTGCTTTTATTAGCTGGCTTTTTTTTTTTTTTTTTTTTTTTGGTAAAAAGGAGCTCACCTTCTTTTTTCACTCTTTGTCTCTCTTGTCTTCTCTGCCTGCCCCCATAACTCTTTCATGTGGCCACCATGAAAGAGAAGCTTGAGAAGTATCTGAGAAAGGAGAAGGAGATTTTCATGACTGGATTAGACCAGAACTGGTCACTTTGTTATCCAAAACAAAACTGGATTCAGTTTGCAGGGGAGAAAGGGGGAAATGGCTATTGGCTAGACAGCCATCTATATCTGCCATAATATAAGAGAAAGAAAAATATGAACTCATAGATAAATACTTTGTTATGCAAAGTGATACAATGAAGTTATTTCTAAAATGTGCTGGGACACAGACAAACAACACATACACACACACTTGTTAAGCACCAGCACAGAAATGCAGTTCAGCCTAAACTTTCATCAAAAGATGATTGGTTAAATAAACTATCAAACGTCCATACTCTGCAGCCAAAAAAATGGTGATGTTGATCTATTTCTATTTTACAAGGAAAGATGGTCACAACATATTAATGGCCCCCAAATCACGTTATAAAATGGTGTGTATAAATAGGCACAGTTGTTTATCCTTATTTTACAGATGTGGAAGCTGAGGTCAAAGGACAGAACCTTAGAGGGCAACTGCATATGTGGGAGAGGATAGAGTATGGGGTAGAGGGAGAAGGAATGACCAGAAGGAAGGAGGAGAGCTTATGTATAAAGGCAGACCAACAGAGAATGAAACTGAGAGAAGGGGAAGTAGTAATCAGCAGTGTGAGTGCCAGACACAGAAACTTGGGGCTGAGAGAGGTTTGGTGCTTTGGTAGAGAGAGCAGTCAGACACTAGAACATGGGACATTAGGGGAAGGTATGAGTCCCCATGTGGGGGTGGGAGGGGGGAATAACTGGGAGGCAGAGGAACAAAATTCTGAATCAAAAGGCAAGATTGGATGGTAACAGGGCTATTTAAAAATAAGGTGGAAGACTCAAGCCTATATGAAGAGGGAGAGATTGGAGGTGCAGGTGAGAGAGGAGAAGGTCACGGTGGGTTAAGGGAGAACACACAGGAATTGCTGTTTAGGGCTCTTTGCTTCTGCCTCTGTTACTGTAGTTCATTATGCTGTTTGTTCTGTAGTTCATTGTCCCAGCAAATATTTTCAGCACCTTCTATGCACCAGGCATTTTATTTTGTTTACAAAACATTGTTTTGTAATGTCTGTCTCTTCCAATAGTTGTAACAATTCTTGAGGGTGGGACCCATGAATGGCAGAGGCTACAGCCGGAATATAGGCTTTTTCACTTACTAGCTCTATGATATTTGATCTGTCACATAGGTCATTTAGCTTCAGTTTCTTTGTTGATTTAATGAAGATAGTATTTCCTACTTTGTAGGGTTGTATTGATCAAATAAAATAAGGCATGTAAAGCCTTTTCATAACCAAGCCCACAGTAAATGATTGTATAAATTAGAATTAGATTAGGCTTCAAGTGACAGAAGAGCACAAAATAGTGGCTAAAACAAGATACAAATCTATTTCTCTCATTTAAAAGGAGTCCAGTAGATATGGCAGTTCACAGTGTCAGGGATCCAAGCTCCTTTTATCTTATTGCTCCGTAATCCTCAGCCTCATGTTCCAATACGGCTGCTCAAGCTCCAGCCATCAGGTCCACATTCCAGCCAGTAGGAAGGAAGATGGACTTCCTCCTGGAAGTCACAAATACACCTTCCATTTTCATTCCATTGGCCAAAACTTAGTCCCATAGCCACACCCAGCTGTGGCATTAACAAGGCAAAAATAGTTTAGGGTTAACATTAAATTCATATAGAATATTCAAGATTAAGCCTACAGAGGGAATTCCCTGGTGGTCCAGTGGTTAGGACTCCGCTTTCACTGCCAAGGGCCCGGGTTCAATTCCTGGTTGGGGAACTAAGATCCCTTAAGCTACATAGTGTGGCTGAAAAAAAAAAAAAAAAACAGATTAAGCCTACAGAATATTTATTTCAGAAATATATAAGGAAATCCTTTTTTAATAATGACATCCGGGGCTTCCCTGGTGGCGCAGTGGTTGAGAGTCCGCCTGCCGATGCAGGGGACACGGGTTCGTGCCTCGGTCCGGGAGGATCCCACATGCCGCGGAGCGGCTGGGCCCGTGAGCCATGGCCTCTGAGCCTGCGCATCCGGAGCCTGTGCTCCTCAACGGGAGAGGCCACAACAGTGAGAGGCCCGCGTACCGCAAAAAAAAAAAAAAAAAAAAGACTGACTTCAGATTGATAAGTAATGAAGCAAGATAATGGGTAAATGATGTTAATTATACAATTTTCTTTACTTTTATAAATGTTTAAATTTTTGAACACTATCTTTTTTTTTTTAATGGTGGCCATAACAAGATCAAAAGGTGACAAATGCCCATGTGGAATAGTATTGATATTTGTAGGTGGGCTAGGACTCTTTTGGGACATCAATTATCACTTGTTCCCCTAATGTAGCATATCAGCTGGGAGCACTGCCATTGACATTGGATAGACCAAAGCTGTAGGAACAGCTCTGTTTCACCCTCGGTATGATTTAGGTCCATCATTTAGCCCATGTGAGGCTTGGATACCTCATCTACAAAACAGGTACACTACTCACAGAGTAGTTGTGTAGGTTAAAGGAGATGTCAAGCTTAGTGCCTGGCTCACAGGAAGTGCTCAGAAAATGACGGCTATTAGAGATAATACGTGTGACCCCCACACCATGAAGAGTGCAGGGGCCAAAACAGCACTGGGTCTTGGAGTTGGAAAGTTTGCCACTGGGGAAGCCTAGCAAGCGGTCTCCCTTAGAAAAGGCGATCCAGCAGCTGGTTTGCTGGGGTCTCTGCTC
This sequence comes from Hyperoodon ampullatus, assembly GCF_949752795.1. Classification (NCBI taxonomy): domain Eukaryota; kingdom Metazoa; phylum Chordata; class Mammalia; order Artiodactyla; family Ziphiidae; genus Hyperoodon; species Hyperoodon ampullatus. The sequence continues at coordinate 35,536,921 of NC_136924.1, read as the reverse complement.
TAGGTGGAGGAAGAGCCTAGCTGGCACATGCAGATGGAGCTGTACAATGAAAGAGCGGGGTCAGTTGCTGCTGCAGAACTTAGTTTCCTTGTGAGTCCAGAGCCCTGATCCTTAAACTTGTATGGGGGCAAAGCACCCGCAATTCAAAATGCCCTTTGCAGAGTTTTATGAAACGTTTCAACATATGATTCTCTCATACAAGCTAAAGATGCTTCTACTAGTGGAAAATAGGAGCCTAAGACATGTATAGGCTTCAACAAATCAAGAAATGACAATATAGAAAATATTGTCAAGGAATTATGACCAAGTTTTCCTGTTAGAAAATGTCATCATAACAAGGACAAATGCAGTTCGCTGCTTGTTCTTTGTCTCTCCACTGCAAGCAGAAGCAGGCTTCAAAAGGTTAAGAAAAAATTGTGGCAGAAGATGACAAAAATGAGAATTTTGTTTCAACATATTTTTTTCCTTTGACTTGGGGAAAGACCCTCACTGTTGGAATAACCACTGGTTTAGGCCAAGTTCAACACTAGTTTCTTAACACCAGTCTTTCTACATCTATTCTGCAGCAGCAGAGAAGTATATGACAGCATCTTAATTCACTTGAATGTATATTTATTGGTATTTAGGCTGCCTTGAATGTCCATAACCTGCTTCTTCATCAAGTGGAGGTCCACTCACATTTCACAGATCAGCTGGTATATTTTCCAGTTCAGCATTTCTGTTGACTACCCCAAACGTATCTGAACATGCTCCACTGAAAACCTTCTCCTATAATAACAGCAGCAGCAGCAAGCAATATTAATTGAGCACTCCCTATGTACCAGGCACTGTGCTAATTGCTTGACCTATGGTAACTCAATTAATCCTCACCACTACCGTAGGTTCTATTATATTACCATGTTGAGATGAGTACACTGGCACAGAGAGGTTAAGTAACTTGCCCAAGAACACACAGCAAATGGCAGAGCCCCAAATTGAATTCAGCCTGCCCTCAAGCTCATGCTTCAGCTTTCTCTCAGATTGTTGGTTTTCCTCACCTGTCTTCCTAATTTGAGTATGATCCATTGAGTCAGGGACCACATCTTATTCCCCTGTGTCCCCCAGGGCTATATGACTCCCAGCACATAGCAGGGGCTCAGTGACTGAGTTGCTGCTGTGCAGCCAGCTTTCTGCTTCAGTCAGTTGCTCTCGACAGATGTAATGAATGAATTGGTAAATATTTGCCTCTCTTTTCATGTGAAAATAGAATGAAATGATAACGCTGACTCTTTAGTCTTTTTCCATGTGTCTTTGTGATTTTCTCCACAGGGAGGTGAAGAATATTGATCAAAGAGCAAAAGACAAAAAACAGGCGAACCACATGTTCATCCAGCCTTCAACCTTCATTGAGGACTCCCCTGAAAAGAAATCTAGAAGAAGCCATCAGAGGGAGATTGCGTTTCTTTTGAGGTTTGTTTGAACGAAGACCATGGGAAAAGTAGAAATGTAGAAAAAAAAAGTAGAAAAAAGTAGAAACTTTAGGAATTCTTAATATGTGTAAAAGTATACATAAAAGTCCACTCACTTTTATGTGTTAGTCACTCAACTCTCACTTTATTTTTATTATTATTAATGATAGTAGTAAGAGCTACCAATGACTTTGTACTTCCTCTATGCCAAGCATTTGTACTTTACGAAGTGTATTATGAGTCAGTGCTCATAGGTTGCAAGTGCCAGGAAACCAGCTCAAACCAACTTGAGTGGAAGGAAAATCTCGTGGCTTCAGTAACAGGGAAGGCCACTTTCAGGCTGGCTGCAGCCACGATGGACCTAAGGGCTCAATGATATTTTCAGATTCTCTCCCTTTCTTTCTTGACCCTCTTTGCCTCTGTGTACTGGCTTGCTTTTCAAGATGCCCCTGCCCTCAAAGAAAGAAAGAGGGCCAAGAACAGCCCCAACCCTATGTCCTTATAAGTGCACGACCTAAAAGGAAGAGAGACACCCTCTCCCAGCCTCCATAAACCAAGCCTCAATAAAAGTCTCTGATGGTGATGCCAAAAGCTCAGCCTCTGTACACTGGTGCCGAACTGAATCTCTGACACAGAGTTTTGGGTAAAGTAGAAAATAAGAGATTTATTGCTTTGTCAGGCAAAGGAAGACACAGAGGGCTCCTGCCCTCGAAACTGTGTGTCCCAACCCGGGAGGATTTGATGAGGAGTTTTATAGCAATAGTTCAGGGGCAGGGTTGCTGACAAGATTAGGGTGTGTGCAGGGTCTGCACTCCCTTAATCTCATCTCAGGTCTCCTAATCTTGATGAGCTTCTCTGGTCCCTTTAATCTTGCCTCAGGTGGTTTCTTGGCTGCTCTTCTGACCTTTGGAACTCAGGGAAAGTCATGGAGGCTGGAGTCTTGCCTACAAGAAAGAGGGGACAGAAAGGCTTTTGTGCCCAGGAGCCCCCCAGGGCCCTTCTCGGCTTCAATGGCTCTGCTTGGTTCATGGTTCTACACATCCCTTCTGAACCAACACTGTGTTCAGGAAGAAGCAGTGCTATTACTAGCCAGACCTGACCATCCCTGCGGCCTGAGAGAACAAGGCAAAGTCAGTGACATGGGGTAGAATTGGTGAGATGCCATCAGACAAAAACAACATGCCCAGTTTATTTGTATCTCAACAAAACCCTATTAGATAGCATAACACCCATTTTACTGAATAGAAAACTGAGGCACAGAGAAGCCGAGTAAACACTGACTGAAGACCTACTATGCCAGGCACTAAGGATGCAAAGAAATAAATAAGTTAAAGTTCTTGCCCTCAAGGGCTCATAGTATAGAAGAAGGAAAAAGATATGTAAATAGATAACATGCAACAAATTGCATAGGTCCTAAGAGAGGACTTCAGAAGAGAACAGAGTAGGGAGCAGTCAGTTCTTTATATTTGCTAGGCAAGGGGGGAGGGGAAGAATGGGCTGGAACTCTAGGCAGAGAGATGTTCAAGCCAATTTGCAGAGCTAAAAGTTACCAGACTGCAATTGGGTCTGGCTGATTAGGGAGTGAGGGAGAGTTGAGGCAGTGAGGGGCATCAGAGGGTCTCACATGCCACCTTCTAGATTCCACCGTCCTGTAGTGCATAGGCATCCAAGAGTCTACAGAAATTATAATTTTCATTTCTGGAATTTACATCCATTATTCTAAATAACATGCTTACATATGCATTTCTTGATTTCCTTTTAGACGTTATCTGTTGATAAGGTTTTCCAGATTGTTAAAAGCTATCAAAAACCAAGCAGTATCATTTTCCATATTCTGAAATGTATCATATATATTCTATGTATATCGTATTAATATATTTTGTTAGGTAACGTGATCATAACCAGGACAGATGCAGTTAGCTGCTTGTCCTTTTTCTCTCCAGTGCAAGCAGATGTAGACTCCTAAGGTTAAGAAAAAGTTGTGGCAGAAGATCCTGAAAGTGAGAATATATTCTGATAATTTCTTCTTCATTTTTTTAATCTTTTTTTTTTTTTTTTTTTTTTTTTGCGGTACGCGGGCCTCTCACTGTTGTGGCCTTTCCCGTTGTGGAGCACAGGCTCTGGATGCGCAGGCTCAGCGGCCATGGCCCACGGACCCAGCAGCTCCGTGGCACGTGGGATCTTCCCGGACCGGGGCACGAACCCGCGTCCCCTGCATTGGCAGGCGGACTCTCAACCACTGCGCCACCAGGGAAGCCCCCATTTTTTTAATCTTGGAGTTTTCCATCTCAGGCCCTCATCCTCCTCCAGTCTGGACTGGTGTGCTCAAGGTCTGCTCTCAGTTATCATCTTGGGGCTTTTTTTCACCATTATCCTAGGGCTTCCCTTAGTCAACTTCACTTTGTTGGAGTCTCCCAGGTCACATGTCTTTCTCTTTCTTGTTTACTCATTTTGCTGGAGCACATCTTCTAGTAACTCTCAAGGGAAAGGTACATAGAAAGTTTTTTAGTCTTTACATGTCCAAAATGACTTTGCTCTTGATTAATATTTGACAAATGTTTTGCTGGGGATAAAATTCTAAGTTCAAAGTCAACATTCCACAGAATTTTGAAAACATTTTTTTTCCTACCTTGTAGTTTTGCTGTTGCAAAATTTGATGCTGTTCTGATTCCTATGGTCTTGTATGTCACCTCCACCCTCCCCACCCCCCAACCCCCATGGGAGTTTTTAGGATATAGTCTTTCTCCCTATTATTCTGATGTTTCACAATCATGTGCCTTGGTATGACTCTTTTTCTTAATATGTTTCATTGGGATTGGGAAGCCTTCTCAAACTGGAGAGTAGTGTCCTTCAATTCTGAGAATTTTTCTTTTACTATTTCTTTGGTAATTTTCTTCCCTTTATTTTCTTAGCTCTGTTTTTCTGGAGCTGTTATACTCAGTTGTTATACCTCCTGGACTGATTCTCTAATTTTCCTATTTTGATTCTCCTCTTGGCATCTGTATGAATTTCTGTCCTACTTTCGAGAGGAGTCTCTACATTTTATCTTCCAATGACTTCTTTTAATTTTTAAAATTCTACTGTAGTATTAACTTCCTAGAGTGAGGTCTTTCTTGTATTTTGGTTGTTCCTTTCTCATAGCATCCTATTCTTTTTCATGGGTGCAATATTTTCATCTATTACTGAGAACATTAATCTTTAATTTTAAAGTTTCTAACCCCCATATTATTTCTGTGGGTTCCTTTTTTTGGGTACCTTTTTACATTTTTTGACTGTTTTCTTGTTTTGAACTCTCACCTTTGAACTCTCATCATTTATTTGGCTGCGCTGGGTCTTAGTTGCGGCACGCAGGAATCTTTTTTTTTTTTTGCGGCATGCGGGATCTTTAATTGTGGCATGAGAACTCTTAGTTTTAGGTTCACTCTTAGTTGCAGCATGTGGGATCTAGTTCCCTGACCAGGGATGGAACCTCAGCCCCCTGCACTAGGAGTGCAGAGTCTTAGCCATTGGACTACCAGGGAAGTCCCCTGGGCTGTCTTTAGATTTAGGAGTGAAGCTCTAAAAAGCTGACAGAGGAAGTTGGTATCAGTGGTCATGGCTTCTCAGTTGGTTGGCTCTCTTTTTTCTCATGATCAGTAAGCAAGCCAGCTTTCTCATTTGAGAGACTCTCAAATATCAGCATCTACGCTCTTTTCTCAGAAGCCATTCGGTTTCTTAGGAGAAGAATCCTCCAATCATTTGCCTGTGGGACATATGCCTGGCTAATGGCATTCTGGAAACAGAGGAAAGGAAAGGGGGGTAAAGATCCTGCATTTATTAGAGCCAACTTCCGCTTAACTATTTTTATTTTCTACTAATATACTATGCCCAAGACTGTAGCCTCTTTATTTTAATTTCCCCAGAAAGAAAAACAAAAGCACAAGAAAAACTTCCAATTTTCATTTGACTCTCAGAACAATTCTTTGATGTAATATATAAATTAGGATTTTATTTAGTCATATATAACAGAAAAATTAAAAATAACAATGGCCCAAAGGTTGATTCTCACATATAAAAGAAGTCTGAAGGTAGATGATATAGCCTGATACGGTGTTTCAGGGGCTTCAGGGAGCCAGGCTCCACCATCCTAGCCCTTGGTATCCTTCCCCTGGGACTTCCATGGTCCACCAAGACGGCTGCTGGAGTTCCAGGCAACCTGTCTGTTTTCCGACCAGAAACTATAAGAAGGAAGGGAAGAAGAGGGCTAATGTCATTCTCAATCTCTCTCTCTCTGTCCCTCTCTCTCTCTTTCTTTAAATATATTTTTAGAGGAGTTTTAGGTTCACAGGAAAATTAAGAGTAAGGTACAGATGTTTCCCATGCACTCTTGCCCCACCACACGCAGAGCCACCCCCATTATGGACTTTCCCCACCAGAGTGGTATATTTGTTACAACTGATGAACCCACAGTGACACATTATAATCACTCAAAGTCCATAGTTTACATTAGAGTTCACCCTTGGTGTTATACATCCTATGAGTTAAGACAAATGTATAATGACATGTATCTATCATTATAGTATCATACAGAGTATTTTCACTGCCCCAAAAATCCTCTGTGCTACTCTTATTCATCCCTCCCCTCATCAAAACCCTGACAACCACTGATCTGTTTATTGTCTCCATAGTTTTGTCTTTTCCAGAATGTCATATAGATGGAATCATACAGAATACAGCCTTTTCAGATTGGCTTCTTTCACCTGGTAATATGCATTTTAGGTTCCTCCATGTCTTTTCATAGCTTGGTAGCCCATTTCTTTTTAGGACTAAATAATATTACATTATCTGGAGGTACCATAGTTTATCTGTTCACCTACTGAAGGACGTCTTGGTTGCTTCCAAATTTTGGCAAGTATGAATAAAGCTGCTATAAATATCCGTGTGCAGGGTTTTGTGTGGATGTAAGTTTTCAACTCTTTGGGTAGATACTAACGTGTGTGATTGCTGGATCCTTTGGTAAGAGTGTGTTTAGTTTTGTAAGAAACTATCAAACTGTCTTCTAACAGTTTGTCTTCTAACATCTAAGTGGATGTACCATTTTGCATTCCCACCAGCAATGAATGAGAGTTCCTCTTGCTCCACATTTAGTGTTGTCAGTGTTCTGGATTTTGGCCATAATAGGTGTGTAGTGGTATCTCATTGCTGTTTTAATTTGCATTTCCATGATGATGTAATGTGGAGCATGTTTTCATACGCTTATTTGCAATCTGTATATCTTCTTTGGTGAGGTATCTGTTAAGATCTTTGGGGGCTTCTCATTGTGGTGGCTTCCCTTGTTGTGGAGCACGGGCTATAGGCGCTCGGGCTTCAGTAATCACAGCACACAGGCTTCAGTAGTTGCGGCACGTGGGCTCAGTAGTTGCGGCACGTGGGCTCAGTAGTTGTGGCGTGTGGGCTCAGCAGTTGTGGCTCACAGGCTTAGTTGCTCCACGGCATGTGGGATCTTCCCAGACCAGGGATTGAACCCGTGTCCCCTGCATTGGCAGGCGGATTCCTAACCACTGAGCTACCAGGGAAGTCCCTTTGGCCCATTTTTTTTTTTTTTTTTTTTTTTTTTTTCTTGCGGTACGCGGGCCGCCTCCCACTGCTGTGGCCTCTCCCGTTGCGGAGCACAGGCTCCGGCCGCGCAGGCCCAGCGGCCATGGCTCACGGGCCCAGCCGCTCCGCGGCACGTGGGATCCTCCCGGACCGGGGCACGAACCCACGTCCCCTGCATCGGCAGGCGGACCCTCAACCACTGCGCCACCAGGGAAGCCCCTCTTTGGCCCATTTTTAAATCAAGTTGTTTGTTTTCTTATCATTGAGTTTTAAGAGTTATTTGTATATTTTGGAAAACGATCTTTTATCAAGTGTGTCTTTTGCAAATATTTCCTTCCAGTTCATGGCTTGTCTTCTCATTCTCTTCACATTATCTTTTGCAGACCAGAAGTTTTTAATTTTAATAAGGTCCATTTTATCAATTCTTTCTTTCATGCATCAAGGCTTTGGTGTTATATCTAAAAAGTCATCACCAACCCCAAGGTCATTTAGATTTTCTCCTATGTTACCTTCTAGGAGTTTTATAGTTTTGCTTTTTTTTTTTTTTTGAGTTTTGCTCAAAATGTGTATGCTCCATTTTTGAGTTAATTTTTATGAAAGATGTAAGGCCTCTGTCTAGATTCTTTTTTATTTTTTTGCAAGTGGATGTCCAGTTGTTTTAGCACCTTTTGTTGAAAAGACTGTCTTTGCTCCATTGTATTGCCTTTGCCCCTTTGTCAAAGATCAGTTGATTATACTTATATGGGTCTCTTTTTGGGCTCTCTATTCTGTTCCATTGATCTCTTTGTCTATCCTTTCACTGATATCACACTGGTTTTGTTTGTTTGTTTGTTTGTTTGTTTTTTTGCAGTATGCAGGCCTCTCACTGTTGTGGCCTCTCCCGTTGCGGAGCACAGGCTCCGGACGCGCCAGCTCAGCGGCCATGGCTCACGGGCCCAGCCGCTACGCGGCATGTGGGATCTTCCCAGACCGGGGCACGAACCCGTGTCCCCTGCATCGGCAGGCGGACTCTCAACCACTGCGCCACCAGGGAAGCCCGTTTGTTTGTTTTTTTTAATTAATTTATTTATTTATTTAGGCTGCATTGGGTCTTTGTTGCTGCGCGCGGGCTCTCACCGGCTGCGGCGAGCGGGGGCCACTCCTCACCGGGGCGGGCGGGCCCCTCGTTGCGGTGGCCTCTCCTGTTGCAGAGCACGGGCTCTAGGCGCACGGGCCTCAGCAGCCGCAGCACGTGGGCTCAGCAGTTGTGGCTCGCGGGCTCTAGAGCGCAGGCTCAGCAGCTGTGGCGCACGGGCCTAGCCGCTCCGCGGCATGTGGGATCCTCCCGGACCAGGGCTCGAACCCGCGTCCCCTGCACTGGCAGGCGGACTCCCAACCACTGCGCCACCAGGGAAGCCCTATCACACTGTTTTGATTACTGTATCTTTATAGTAATTCTTAAAGTCAGATAGTGTCAGTTCACCAGTGTTGTTTTTCCCCTTCAATATTGTGTTGTCTATGCTAGGTCTTTTACCTATCCATATAAACTTTACAGATCAGTTTGTCGATATCCACAGAATAACTTGATGGGGTTTTGATTAGGACTGCATTGAATCTACAGATCGAGTTGGGAAGAACTGACATCTTAACAATATTGTCTTTCTATCCATGAACTTGGAATATCTCTCCACTTATTTAGTTCTTATTGATTTCTTTCATCAGAGCTTTAGTAATTTTCCTCATACAGATCTTATACATATTTTGTTAGATTTATACCTAAGTGTTTCATTTTTGGGGTATTAATGTAAATGGTATTGTATTTTTAATTTCAAATTCTACTTGCTCATTGCTGATATATATCAATAGGAAAGAGATTGACTTTTTAATTTTTATTTGATTTTTATTTTGGGGGGTGCCACACCGCACAGCTTTGGGATCTTAGTTCCCTGACCAGGGATTGAACCCAGGCCTTCGACAGTGAAAGCACGGACTGCCAGGGAATTCCCACGATTGACTTTTTTATATTAACTTTGTATCCTGCAAGTATGCCATAATCACTTATTAGTTCCAATAAGTTTTTCATCAATTCTTTTGGATTTTCTACATAGATGATCGTGTCGTCTGTGAACAAAGACAGTTTTATTTCTTCCTTCTCAATCTGTATACGTATTACTGTATTGTATTGTATTATTGCATTAGCTAGAACTTCCAGTACAGTGTTGAAAATCAGTGGTGAGAGGGGCATGGTTGCCTTGTTCCTGATCTTAGTGGGAAAGCTTCAAGTTTCTCACCATTAAGTATGATGTTAGCTGCATATTTTTGTAGATATTCTTTATCAAGTTGTGATAGTTCCCCCTATTCCTAGTTTGCTGAGTTTTTATCATGAATGGGTATTGGATTTTTAAAGTGCTTTTTCTGCATCTATTGATATGATCATGTGATTTTTCTTCTTTAGCCTGTTGATGTGTCAGATTATATTAATTGATTTTTAAATGCTGAACTGGCCTTGCATACCTGGGACAAATTTCACTTGGTCACAGTGTATAATTATTTTTATACATTGTTGGATTGACTGGCTTATATTTTGTTGAGGATGTTTGCATCTATGTTCATGAGAAATATTGGTCTATAGTTTTCTTTTCTTGTAACATCTTTGTCTGGTTTTGGTATTAGGGTAATTCTTGACTGGTAGAATGAGTTAAGAAGTATTCCCTCTGCTTCTATCCTCTGAAAGAGATTATAGATAATTGGTATAATTTCTTCCTTAAATGTTTGGTAGAATTCACCAGTGAATCCATCTGAGCCTGGTACTTTCTGTTTCTGAAGGTTATTAATTTTTTATTCAATTTATTTAATATATATATAACTCTATTCATATGGTCTATATCTTCTTGTGTGACTATTGGCATATTGTGTCTTTCAAGGAATTGGTCAAGGAATTGGTCCAGGAATTCCCTGGCAGTCCAGTGATTAGGACTCAGTGCTTTCAGTGCCGGGTCCTGTGTTCAATCCCTGGACGGGGAACTAAGATCCTGCAAGCCACACAGTGAGGCTGAAAAAAAAAAAGGAACTGGTCCATTTCATGGACCAGTTGTTTATAGTACTGCTTTATTATCTTTTTAATGTTCATGATTCTGATATTAGTAATTTGTGTCCTCTCTCTTGTTTTCTTAGTTAGCCAGGCTAGAGACTTATCAATTTTATTGATATTTTCAAAGAACCAGATTTTGGTTTTGTTGATTTTCTCTACTGATTTCCTGTTTTCAATTTCATTGACTTCTGCTCTAATTTTTATTATTTCTTTTCTTTTGCTTACTTTGAATTTAATTTGTTCTTTTTCTGGTTTCCTAAGGTGGAAACTTTAGATGATTGATTTCAGATCTTTCTTCTTTTCTAATATACATATATAATGCTCTAAATTTCCCTCTAAGCACTGCTTTCAGTACACTCAGCAACCACATTCTCTTTTAAGGAGCATTTCCAGAATCCCACAAGTTTTGATAAGTTGTATTCTCATTTTCATTTAGTTCAAAATATTTTTAAATTTCTCTTGAAATTTCTTCTTTGACCCATGTGTTATTTAGTAGTATGTTGTTTAATCCCCAAATATTTTGGGGTTTTCCAGCTCTATCTCTGTTACTGATTTCTAGTTTGATTCCATTTTGGTCTGAGAGCAGGCATAATGTGATTTCTCTTATTTTAAATTTGTTAAGGTATATTTTTTGGCCCAGAATTTGGCCTGTCTTGGGGAATGTTACATGTGAGCTTGTGGAGAATGTGTATTCTGCTGTCTTGGGGTGATGTAGTCTACAGATGTCAATTACATCCATTTGATTGTTGGTATTGTTGAGTTCAACTATGTCATTGCTGACTTTCTGCCTGCTGGATCTGTCCATTTCTGATTAGAGGGGTGTTGAGGTCTCTAACTATGATAGTGGAGTCATCTATTTGTCCTTGCTATTCAATTAGTTTTTGCCTTATGTAGTTTGATGCTCTTTTGTTAGGATCATACACATTAAGAATTGTTATGTCTTTTTGGAGAACTGACCCCTTTATCATTATATAATGCCCTTCCTTATCCCTGATAACTCTTCTTGCTTTGGAGTCTGCTCTGTCTGAAATTAGCATAGCTACTCTTGCTTTCTTTTGATCAGTGTTAGCACAGTATATTTTTCTGCATTCATTTACTTTTTTTTTTTTTTTTGCATTACGCGGGCCTCTCACTGTTGTGGCCTCTCCCGCTGCGGAGCACAGGCTCCGGACGCGCAGGCTCAGCAGCCATGGCTCACAGGCCCAGCCGCTCCGCGGCATGTGGGATCCTCCCGGACCGGGGCACGACTCCGTGTCCCCTGCATCGGCAGGCGGACTCTCAACCACTACGCCACCAGGGAAGCCCCATTCATTTACTTTTAATCTATAACCACATTCTCTTTTAAGGAGCACTTTCAGAAGTCCCAAACAACATTTCCACTTATGTCTCATTGCTAGAATGTGACTACATGGCTACAGCAATTTCTTTCTTTTTAATAAAATATTGTTTTAAAAACATTTTAAATGTTCTTTTATTAAAATAATAATTATTAATATTTATAATTATGATATAATTATAAATATTATAATTAATATTTATAATATTAATGAGGTACAATTTCCCATAAGATTTGCCCACTTTAAGGGTACAAAATTCAATGATTTTTAGTAAATTTACAGAGATTTGCAACAATTACTACAATCTAGCTTTAGAATTTTTTATCACCCCAGAAAGTTCCCTCATGCCCATGTGTAGTCAATTCCTATTACCCCCTCCCTTTTTAGTAACCTCCCTGGAAATACCATATAACATTACCAGTTTATTTCAAGGGCCAGATATTAGTCACATGGTGATGTTAGTTTCAAAGGAGCCTGGGAAATGTGTGACGGGTTTTTTTTTTTTAATCTGGCTCCATTGCTAAAGTAAAAGGGGAGAGTGGATGATGGGTTGTTAACTAACCATCTGTATCACAGATAGATGGTGTTATACTCTCCATTTCAGAGATGAAGAAACCAAAGCTTAATGAGTTAAGAAATTTAGCCAAGGAAAACTTTCAGTCTTAAACCTTCTAGTCGAAATTTTCCTTCAAACCAGAAAAAGACCACATTTTTTTTATACTAGGAGTTTAGCTTGAGGCCCACCTGTTTGAGCCATGGAATACTATAAGTTCAATGGTCACTCATTAGCAGTCTTTCTGATATCCATATTAGATTCTCAGAAATACAAAAAGCCAACTATTTTAATTCACCAATATTATTGTCATTCCCTCAGACTTGACTTTCCTTCAACTACTTCTTTTTTTAATTGAAGTATAGTTGATTTACAATGTTGTGTTAATTTTTGTTATACAGCAAAGTGATTCAGTTATACATAAATATACATTCTTTTTTATATTCTTTTCCATTATGGTTTATCTTGGGATATTGAATGTAATTCCCTGTGCTATACAGTAGGACCTTGTTGTTTACCCATTTTATATAATAGTTTGCATTTGCTAACCCCGAACTGCCAGTCTGTCCCTCCACTACCCTTTCGACTACTTCTTAATCTAGCTAACCCCTCACTAACCCTTAAAACCCAGTTCAGGCATCACCTCCAGGAAGTCTTCCCTGACTTGCCTTCTCAGGGTATTGTCCTGTGCTTTCCTGATCATGCCTACTCTAGTTATAAATTTGCTTGTCCATCTCCCTAGATTGAGGTTTGTCCTTAAGGTCAGGAATAATGCCCTAGATGACCTTTTTTTCCCAGGGCCTAGTGCAGATCCTGGCACCCTACAGGTCCTCAGTCAATACTTAGAAGATGAATGAGGGAGTCGTTGCAGTGTATTCAGCACTCTGCTTCAGTTATTTGCTATTGCCAATGTTACTGACTTTTGTAAACTTTTTCTTTCAATACCTATCAAGATTCTACTGAAACCTTTGAAGAAGTTGCACTGAATTTTTGAGCCGATTTTTGTTGATGTCTTTTTTGTTTCCCCCACAGGAAGGAAAAAGAGGAGAGGGAAAGAGAATGGAAACAGAAGTTGAACTACTCTTCCTTCTCACCATCAAGCCCTGATGAATTCTATTCCCTGGAACTAGGAAGCCCCTACAAAATCTCTGATATTTCTGCTACCAGGTAGAACAACAACAGGAGAAAAAGAAAATTGTGGCCAAACACTGAGAAATAGAAATAACTATTCCCAGGATAGGGGAAAGATTCCACTATAGTTTTTCCTAGGCTGAGTGAAAAGCAGGAGTGGGGAGATTTTTGCTTAGGTCACTACTTTTAGTCGTGATAACAATATTAAATTATAATATAATAATCATGGCTACCATTAACTAACTGTTCACTCTGTACCAAGCACTAAGGTAAACGCTATACAAACATGACCTCATTTTAACCTTCATAACAGTCATATGAGGTAGAGGTTATCCAGTGCATTTTATACAGCAACAAGCCCAGATTTGGAGAGGTTTTAAAAGTTCCCTGCAGCAGACCCTGGGTAAATAACAGTAGATAAGACACAGTCCCTATTCTCAAGGGGCTCACAGTCTGATAGAAAGAAGGCAGATATATCAACAAATAAATACCATAAGTTCCAGAAGTGCTATTAGACAAAGGAGACAAAGAATGCAATGGCCTGGGAGCCATGCAGACACGTTTTATAGAAGTGGTGTCCCTTGACCTGAGTCTAGAAAAGATAAGGTGTTTGTAAGGCAGGAGGAGGTGGATGAGGCAAGGGGTTTGCATTCTCAGTAGATGGAGCAGCAGAGGCAAAGGCTCAGAGGCAGAAAGTAATGTGGCAGGAGGTCAAGAAAGTGTGTGAGGAGCTCCAGGAGAGGTGAGCCTGGAGAAGATTCCTGGACAAATCATGAAGGGATTTTATTTTCTAAGTCGTGGGGAGTCACGAAAGATATTAAACAGGGAACCACGTGGCCATATTTGGATTTTTAAAGTCCTGATGGCAGATGGTGGTCTCCATGAAGGGAGTATGTATGTACTTTGAGGGATTTGCAAAGTATCCGGCAAACATTTACCTCTACGTGAAACCCTGACTATACCACTTGATCAGTAGTCCCCAAGCTTTCTTGATCTTGTATCTTTCTTAGTAAAACATTTATGAGAACTCAGCCCCTAATAATATATTAATTATTCAGTAATAATATATATAGTTCTATGCTAATATAATATGTATACTATAATATAAAACATACAGAAAATAGAAATTAAAAAGAATGAGATAAAAATATATAAATAGAAGTTCCAATATCTTCTCCTATAATGGATCCATTTTGGACCCATCTATGGGTGGGGATGACTACTCTGGATGAACCCCAGGTAAAAATTAACCAGGTAAGGGAGTTACCTTTTAGTGTCCCCCACAGGAGAAGATGAAGCAGTAGAAGGAGCTTTGACTCTAAAAAGATCTGGGGTTTTGAATCTTTGCCCTGCCCCCTCTATGACTTTCAGTTAAGTTACCTAAATTCTCCAGGCCTGTTTCCTTGGCCATAAAAAATGTGGAAGTTTAGGGGCTTCCCACGTGGCGCAGTGGTTGAGAGTCCGCCTGCCAATGCAGGGGACATGGGTTCGTGCCCCGGTCCGGGAAGATCCCACATGCCGTGGGGCAGCTGGGCCCGTGAGCCATGGCCGCTGAGCCTGCGCGTCCAGAGCCTGTGCTCCGCAACGGGAGAGGCCACAACAGTGAGAGGCCCGCGTACCGCAAAAAAAAAAAAAAAAAAAAAAAAAATGTGGAAGTTTGTTAATGTGTAAACAAGCTAACCCATATAAAGAGTCTGGCATAGAACTTGTCAATAATTAATAGGCAATATATTATTGTTTTCATAAGCTTCTTACATTCCTTAATCCAGGAAGCCTTCGAGCATGCTTGAGAGCACTGGTCTGGCCCAGCCCAGAAAGACTCCCTGGTTTTCTAAGCCCTGGACCAGCTGGGTTCTCATCTCTTAGGGCAGTCCTTACCCTGTGCTTACCCATCATGGGGGACTGAAATGTCGAAGTTCCAGAAAATATACAAGTTCTTATTCATAGGGAAGAGCCTCCAAAGTCTAAAAGTTTCACATTCAGATGGGGCACAGCCTGTGTCCAAAAATGTCCCCCTAGACACCTCTTTCAGAGATCAAAAGTCTGGTGACCCCAGAATTATAGGAGCCTGAGGAAGAGCAGACCTGCTCTTCCTGTTACAAACACTGGAAGAGAAATTGAAGGGAAGATTTCCCTGGCCCTGTGATAGGCATATTCCATTGGTTATCTTATTGAAGTCTCAGAACAGTCCTGTGAGGTAAATTTTCTTTTTCTTTTTCTTTTTTTTAATATTTATTTATATTTGGCTGCATGGGTTCTTAGTTGCAGCACACGGGATCTTTCACTGTGGCGCGTGGGCTCTCTAGTTGTGCGGGTGGGCTCCAGAGCGCGTGGGCTCTGTAGTTGTGGTGCACAGGGTCAGTAGTTGTGGCACGTGGGCTTAGTTGCCCTGTGGCATGTGGGATCCTAGTTCCCCGACCAGGGGTCGAACCCGCGTTCCCTGCATTGGAAGGCAGATTCTTAACCAAAAATAGGAAAGTCCCCCTATTTTTCTTGTTTTTCAAAGGAGGCAACTAAGACTCACTTGAGTTAAGGCCCAGGCTCCCCATGGGTCTCTTTCAAAAATCCATATCTCATCAGGCTACTCCTTTGCTTAAAACCTGCAGTTTCTTCTCAACCCCTAAGGATCCTAGGGATAAAATCCAAACTCTTAGACTCGAGGCCTTCATGAGGTGGCCCTGCCCACCTCCCCTCTCTCCTCTGTCTTCACCCACCACTCCCAACCACCTTTCAAGCCACATTGAGCCCCTGCAGCTGCATTAAGAGGCCAAGTTCTTCCAGCTTCCAGGCCATGCTTGGCACAAGCTTCTTCCTCTGCAGGAAAATTTCCCCTCCTACCCCTGGCTTCCTTCCCCAGCCAGCTCCTCCTGCTTCTTCAGAGTCAGTGCAAATAATGACTCCTCCAGGAAGCTTTCCCTGACACACACACAGAAGATCAGGGTTCAGCACTTCTCCTCAAAGCTCTCAGACCTTCCATACCATGAAAACTTGCTGAGCCCAAAGCAGTGCAAGGAACTACATTGGAACATTCTGGACTGGGAGGTTTGGGGCGGACCCATTTTTGAGAAAGCATCCAGCAGTTGTTTCACATAGTTTCTGCGCTAGAATAGAGGATGAAGCCAGCTTCAAGTGCACATGCACTGAACGGTAAAGGATCAGATGCTGACATACTCGGCATTTTCCTGAGTTCAGAGCCTTGATTCTCCCATCTGTCGGGGACAGGACTAGAAGTCATAGTGCTCTTTGCAGAAACCTATAAAAATATTACCAAATTATTTTGGTAATAAAGGACTATTGACTAAGATAATATATGAATCTTTAGATAGCTGCCAAGTTATCTTAAAATAACATAATATGTTACGAAATCACAACTAACTTTTCGCTTAATTATAACTTTTACTTACTCATTTGTTTTTATCACCTTGAGTACACAACACAGTTGTGTTTGCCAGGTCCTTATTCTCTTCTAAGCATGATACGTGTATTATTTAATTCTCACAGCACTTCTGTGAGATATGGGATATTGTTATCCTCATTTTACAACTGAGGAAACTGAGGCTTAGAGAGGTTAGTGACTCTTGCTCAGGTGCTCACATTTGGTAAGCAGTGGAGCCAGGATTTGAAACCAGTAGTCAGACTCCAGGGCCTGGGCTACAGCCTAACAAGACTTAAGAGGTAAACTTGGGACTTCCCTGGTGGTCCAGTGTGTAAGACTCCGCGCCCCCAGTGCAGGGGACTGGGGTTTGATCCCTGGTCGGGGCACTAGATCCCACATGCATGCCGCAACTAAGGGTTTGCATGCTGCAACTAATAAGTTTGCATGCCGCAAGTAATAAGTTCGCATGCCACAACTAAGACCTGGAGCAGCCAAAATAAATAAATAATAAATAAATAAATATTAAAAAAGAGGTAAACTTAATATGAAGAAAGTTTTATCAATTCATTTTTTCCTTTGATTAGAGAAACAGCCACTGATATTGGAGTATAGCAGCATGGTTTGCACCCCATTGGTTTATGCTATGGAATCTCCAGGTTAAGAGGGGCTTTTAATACTATTGTTTTTGACATCCATTTTAGAATTTAGAATGGAAGAGGAAACAACAAATTCAGTTCATTTTAACAAGTATTCACTGCTCTTTCCTATTCCTTGAACATACTTTGGCCACTTTTTCATCTGGCTAGATCCTATCTGACCCATAAAGCCCACTAAGATGTTGTCACTTCCAGGAAATCTCCCCAGACTGCCCTAGTGACTGCCTATTTTATACTCCACTGAATATGTCCTACTGTAGTCATGGAGTTGTCTGTCTCCCTCTCTGTACTGTAAGTCTCCCAAGGGCCTTTTATCATTAAGCATTGAGTCTCCTGCACCTGTTCCTGTGGTTGGCACATAGTAGGGATTCAGCAAATTCTTTTTTTTTTGGCTGTGTCATGCAGCTTGCGGGATCTTAGTTCCCTGACCAGGGACTGAACCTGGGCCCCTGGCAGTGAGAGTGCGGAGTCCTAAGCACCGGACCACCGGGGAATTCCCGGGATTCAGCAAATTCTTAATGAGGGAATTAATGATTAGCTAATGTGTGTTTAGCATTCTGCTCCAGTTAATTGCTTATAGAAAAAAATAACTTATTACATTTTAGAACTTTGTCTGTCTATACTCAAAGTTGGGAATAAAGTCTCTTAAAAATCACACTTTTTTAATTTTTGTTTTTATTTTAATTAAAGTAATACATATTCATCCTTTAAGAATCAAATAGAGAGGCAACTCTGGGGCCAGACCACCTGGGTTTTAATCCTAGCTCCACGACCTACTAGCTGTGTAAGCTTGATCAATCATTTAACTTCTCTGCATCTCAGTTTTTTTTATCTGTAGAATGGGGATGATAATATTATGTATAGCATAAGGTTATTATGAGGATTAAATTGGTTAACATTTGTAAAGAAAGCACTTAGAACAGTGCGTGATGCACAGTAATATATAAGGCACATTAAATTAACTGATTGAATTAACTAATGCAAAGCATAATATGACTTATTAAATTAACTAATTAATAGTTCTACAAAGCTTGTTACAAAAAATTGCACTCCTCCGGACCCCCATTCCCCAGCAACACTTTCCACTTTCTTAACTGATTGTTTTGTTATTTGTTTTCCTCCATATGTCTAAATACCGTGGTGCTCTGGCTCCTTGATTTTTTAGTGTTAGGCATTATCTATTGAATTCACACTAGGAAAAGTGAGGACTGGGCTCTCTCTCACTTGCACACACTTCCACTCTCCCATCCTCCCAATGTGTCTCTGTTGTGATTTTGGTTGGATCATTAATCAGCATTATTATACTATCAACACCACTGCCATGAGCTACAGAGTATACTTTGGTTATTTTTATTTCTTGCAAAACTTTTTGCTATCCCTGGAACTAAGTCTCTTTTTCAATCTGCCTGTTTTCTTTCTTTTTTCTTTTTTTTATGTACTCATCTCAGTTTATCTCCAAATTTTCCCTTGGTTGTATAAGTCTCCCAGTACATTCAGACACTTTACATAATCTATCAATTCCACCTTTATTTCCCAGCCTCCTGATCTGCTTCTCTAAGTGGTTGATTTCCAGGCTGTTTATATAATCCTGGGGATTCCTTTCTTCATTCTCTTGATCACACTGTTTTTTTAATTTGTTTCTGTTTGTATCTTTATGGTTCATCCACAGAAATGTCATCAAGAAGTCAAAACCAATGCAGAAAAAGTAGTCTTCCTTATCCTCTCACCTTCCAGCTCACCTGCATGAATCCTTATCCAAGAATCAGAAGGACTTTTTGGATGAAGCCTGCACATGTTGTTGGATTTAATCTAAAATAGAAACAACAAAACAAACAAATAAAAAGTAATACTGTAATACATTTAGTCATTCGTAGTCCATGGGATAAAGAATATTAAAGTCCTCTCCTACCCTGGGCCAAAGTCAGGATTTAAACTGACATAAAGTCACCTCATTCATTCATGCATTTGCTTACTGATTCTTTCATTCACTTGTTTATTAATAACAACACTATGGAGTATATATTAGTATGTATTATATGTATTATATAACAGTAATCATAGGAGACATCATTTATTGAGTACTTACTATGTGCTAAGTACTCTAAATCCTTTTCAAACATTATCTCAGATTAACCCTCCTGCCCCCTTCTCTCCCCAAGGTGGGTGTTGTTACCTCCATTTCTCCTAGGAGGACACTGGGGCTTGGAGAGGTTGAGGAAGCATTCACTAGATATCTATCCTATACCATGCTTGCACATACCAGGTCCTGTTGATACAGAGATGAATAAAGACATAGTCCCTGACCTTAAGGAGCACACAGTCTGGAAGAGGGGGAGGATGTGTAAACCAATAAATGCATTAATGCTGTGCTAGAGGTTTGTGTGGAATCCAAGAAAAACCAAGTCCAGAGAGACTTCACTGAGGCTCAGAGGTACAGGGGCCAGTGTGTAGAAGGACCTGAAGTTCGGCTGAAGGGCTTGGCCTTTATCATTTGGGCCTTTGGGCACAAGGGAGTAACCTGGTCTGCGTTAGAACAGTCTGCCCAACCCAGCCAAGAAGGAAAAACTCAAGCAAATCGCTGTTTGCCTGAACCAAGAAGCAATTAAGTATATTCTTGGGACCTATGGTGTCCCCCACAGATAAACATCTTCACTTGAACCTGAGTGTAATTCTAGGTGACCCTCTTGGAGAACATTACCCAGGTAAAGGGATGAAAGAAGGGTAAAAGGGAAGAGCTCAAGCTTTGGCCCCAGAAAATTCAGGGCTTTGAATCCCTGCTCTGCTTCATAGTAGGTATATGACCTTAGGCCTAGTAGCTTTTGTGACTTGACTTTTCTGAACTTGTTTTCTTTTTTTTTTTTTTGAACTTGTTTTCTTGAATGCAGAAAGGGAATGCCTGCCTAGGAAGGTAGTGCTGTTGTGACAGTTAAATGAGATAATTTATGCAAAGTTATATGCATAATTATATTATGCATATAATTTATGCATATTTCACTTGGTAATTGCTACCAGCTATTGTTGTTGTTGTTATTGTTGTTACCATTGCCGTTAAAAGGTATACTCTGGGCTTCCCTGGTGGCGCAGTGGTTGAGAGTTCGCCTGCCGATGCAGGGGACGCGGGTTCGTGCCCCGGTCCGGGAAGATCCCACATGCCACGGAGCGGCTGGGCCCGTGAGCCATAGCCGCTGAGCCTGCGCGTCTGGAGCCTGTGCTCCGCAACAGGAGAGGCCACAACAGTGAGAGGCCCGCGTACCGCAAAAAAATAAATAAATATAAATAAATAAATATATATATATATATATATATATATATATATATATATATATATATATATATATATATATATACTCTTCTGAAACCAGGACATGTTGAGCATGGAAACCAGGACATGTCTTTCAGGATACTCCTTTGTACAGCTTGGGTCCAAGACCATCCCTGCTCAGACCCCTTCCAGAAATTACTGAGGACTCATAACCATAGGCCTCTCAGGAAGTTCAAGATGAAAAGATCTGTCTCTGTTCTTTGTAAGTATTAGAAGGGAAAATTATGGTGAAGAATTCTTTGCCCTTTATAAGTGGGGGGTGGAGAGAGGGTAGAATGTCAAAGGGAGCTAACATTTAAGAAGCATTAACTGTAATGTGGGATAAAGCAAATGAGTAATTGTGTAGTACCCCAATTCTGTCATTCCTACTGTGGCTGAGAACCGGTATTCTCAGCATGGAAGTAAGGAAATTCAGATGTTAAACTAGAAGAAATGAAGTTAAAATCCTATAGTCCTGATTTTGAATTGATTATGAATTGAGAATATATTTTATCTTTAAAAACAAACAAATAGTTGCTAAAGAGGGGAGGGGAGGAGAGGATGGAAGGGAATACAAAGAGGCCCAAGAAAATTTTGGGGCATGGTGGTTATGTTTACTATCTTCATTGTGGTGAAGGGTTCACAGGCTCACACACCATATACAGGCTTTAAATATTTAAATATATTCAGTTTCTTGTATGTCATTTATACCTCCTTAAAGCTTTAAAACAACAACAAACAGACAAACAACAAAAAAGCCCCTACTAACTCTGTCCATTGAAATGCCCTAGAAATAAAGACTGACCGAGTAGCAATGACCTGGACTGTGGTTTTGAAATACAGTTTGCACTAAAAGGGATACAGGGATCCTTGAAGGAGTGTCTGGTTCCAGATCTAGGGCAGGAAAATCATGAAATGAACATGGAACATCTTGTCATACTAGACAGCAAGGAAGCTACCAAAGATGAGAGTCCTGTCAGAAAGACTCAGTGGCCAAATTAGAGAGAATCCCATTGGCTTAAGATGGGACAGTTTAAGCATAATAATAATAATAGCCATGGATTGAAGCACGTCAAACGTGTTTTCACCCATATGTTCATATCATTACTTTAAAAAAATTAACTGGTCACCATTGAAGGATACTAGGGAACCAATTCATTATTTTGAAAACTAGCAAATAAAGAAAACAAATCAGCGTTTATCATGCCATTCCCATATGAACTGTATTAGCAGGTAAGCAAACAAGAGATGAGGGGAAGTTTCTCTTTTAGAAGTATTCCACCTAATTAAAATATCACCATTTTGCAAACCCTAATGAATTAACGGATCTAGGTTGCTGCTTACATCCCCAAAAGATAAAAAGCCATTAAATGCCTCTTGATGGTAGACCACAATACCACCTATGAAATAGTCTTTACCAAATAATCAAATCTGGGTCTGATCTAGACTCCAGCTGCAACTATCATAATAGGAAATACAAAGGACAGAGAAGCATGTTAACACCAAGGGGATGCAATCAGCAAAATCTAGGCTATGGAAAACTCCAGAGCAAATGACTCCATTTTTTTTTTTAAACAAATAAGTTGCAAGGGAAAAAGAGAGGGAAATCTATAGATTAAGAGAGGCCTAAAAAGCATCAATAAATTGCAACAGGGGGCTTCCCTGGTGGCGCAGTGGTTGAGAGTCTGCCTGCCGATGCAGGGGACATGGGTTCATGCCCCGGTCTGGGAAGATCCCACATGCCGCGGAGCGGCTGGGCCCGTGAACCATGGCCGCTGAGCCTGCGCGTCCGGAGCCTGTGCTCTGCAATAGGAGAGGCCACAGCAGTGAGAGGCCCGCGTACCGCCAAAAAAAAAAAAAATTATTATTTTGGGGGTGTGATAATGGTGTTAACGGTTATGTTTTTAAAAAGAGTCCTTATCTTTTAGAGATACATACTGAAATATTTACAGAAGAAATTATATGACATGTAGAATTTGCTTCAAAATAATATGAAAGGGAGGAAGTGGATGGAGGTATAAGTGAAACAAGACTGGCCATGTGTTGAAAATTGCTGAAGTTGGGTGATGGGGATATTATAACATTTTACTTAAAAACATGAAAGGCATTACTGGGGACTAGGTACTTTTAAGCATATTTTTACGGATTATTTTGTCTTCTCTTATAGCCCTGTAAATGGCGTACAATTTTCTCTATTTTCAAACTGAGGCCTTTCTTGATTGAAGCTACCATTGCCCCTGTCTTGGACTTTTACAGCATTCTCCTAGGTATTCTCCTTGCCCTCTCTCTTGCCCCCTCCAATCCATTTTCCACACAGCAGCCCAAATACTTCAAGTATCTTAACCCTTTAATTCTCACAACTCAGTACCAATACTATTCTTGGTTTTCACATGAGGAAACTGAAGCACAAAGAGGTTTAAATAAATTTTCCCAAGACCACATAGCTTGTAAATGGCTGAACTGTACTGTAAGTCTGGCATAGTTGCCATGCCTATGTGTACTTATATCATACTTCTATAAATGGAAAATAAAATCACATATGAACATACAAGATCTGTCATATACTGGTTTAGCATATTAATAGGCTGAGAGCCTGAACACTGGAGCCAGCCTGTGAACCTTAGGCAAGTTACTTAACCTTGTGGTGCCCCAGTTCCATCATCTGTAAACAGAGATAATAATAGTTCCTACCTCATGGTATCTTTGTGTGAAGTAGATGTGTAGATCTACAGATGTGTAGATCCTCACTTATCCTTTCAGCCCCAAATTAAGGGTCACCACCTCTGTGAGGATCCCCCAGGGAGAGGCCTATTTGGTTCCCAACTGTGTGTATAATCCCTCTTATCTCACCATGTGTGTTATTATCTGTTTCTGTATCTATCTTCCCTAGTAGACTCATCCCTCCTTGAGAGTAGAGACCTGTCTTTATCTCCATATCCAGCAGAGAGCTGGGTCCAACAGTGTTTAATAAATGTTGGTTAAATAAACAGTCATGAGCGTGCCTCTCTGGGTAGCTGCATGCCAAAGTTAGAAGTTTTTCAAATTTGGAAATAAATCTAAATAAATGAGAAAAGCCTCAAATGACTGATATGTATGTATGTATGTATATGTATATACGCTACTGCAATTGCCTATAAACTTATCTAGAGCCCACACTAGGGTTTGTTTCTTGTTTGTTGTTGAATCCCTGGCAACAAACACCTAGTACAGTGTCTGACAAATAGTAGGGTCAATAAACATTTTAAAAAATAAGTGTGCTTAAGGAGAGGTATACCCAATGAAATGCTCTTTTTGTAATGACCCTTCATTCTTTAGTTCTGTACTAAAGCATTTCTCAAATTTGAGCTCTTGAAACCAAGAATATGCATCCATAGGCACCAGTTTGAAGCTACCCAACTGTACACGGTGGAGTTATATGCCTCTATTTGATTATAAGGTGGTTGTCCACAGAGGGGCAGTAAAGTGTAATGGTTTAAAATTCAGGTCACCTGTAATTCCACTGCCTGTTTTTTATTTCTTAGAATATCATAAAATGACACACATTTTAAAAATTTTGTAGAGACCTTGTGGACTCGCTGAAGGATTTGAGAAATTGGGAAAGCTAATTGGCACAATTACTAATTGGTTACTAATTGACACAAAAGCTTTGGTTTGCCATGCTCTATATCTGGGATAGGAAAGTAGCATTTTGCCAAGCAGGATTTTTCTCTAATACAGTCATTCTTATAAGTCTTTTATGGCTTCTGAGTTTTGTGTCATACTTGAAAAGACTTTTCTTACTCTGAGATAGTAAAAAATTTTCCCATGTTTTCTTCTAGTACTTTTTATTTATTTATTTATTTATTTATTTATTTATTTATTTATTTTATTATTATTTTTTTTTGCGGTACGTGGGCCTCTCACTGTTGTGGCCTCTCCCGCCGCGGAGCACAGGCCCCGGACACGCAGGCCCAGCGGCCACGGCCCACGGGCCCGGCTGCTCCGCAGCATGTGGGATACTCTCAGACCGGGGCACGAACTCACGTCCCCTGCATCGGCAGGCGGACCCTCAACCACTGCGCCACCAGGGAAGGCCCTCTTCTAGTACTTTTAATATTTTATTGTTCAGATTTAATTTCTTGATCCATCTGGAATTTATTTTGGTATAAGGTGTGAAGTATGGTTACAATTTTATTTTTTTCCAGATGACTACCTAGTTTGTTCCAACACCATTCACTGAATTCATTTCCCCACTGATTTGAAATGCCACCTTCATCATATTCAGAATTTCTGTAAGGTATTAAAGACTAGTGTTTTTTTGTTTTTGGTCCTGATTTAAGTGGAAAGATCTTTAAGTGTACTTTTGAACTACCCCAGGGTTTTGGACTTTTTTTTTTTTTAATTTTAAAGTTGTATATAACCATCAATATCCTATCCAAACGAAATTTTTATACTTACTTCACGAATTTGTCATTACCAAGCTCGCTTCAGTTTCTTTAAGTATACTGCACACAACCTTCAAGTATTATGAACATTTCTCTCTCCCAGCTGTCACTACACCAAACTACATATGTTATATTTCCCTAAATCATCTTGCTGTGCTCTTTGCAGCTCTTCTGTACAGTTGATGTCTCCATCTAACAAGTTGCTCAGAAGTTACTATAATTGTTTTATGTGAGGCCCAAAGTGAAAGCCTAGCATCACTATCCAGTTCATGTCAAAAATGGGCATTAATTTCCATTTAACATGGACAGGCTATGTTTCTGGAAAATAACAGATTTTGAAGAACTATGGCAGTTATTTGTTGGCTCTTTAAACAATCCACCTGGGGGGAAGGGGAATGTCCTACAAACTGTCAGCTGCTATTGTGGGAATTTTTTGCTATTTATCCCAGCAAAAAAAGATTCAGACACTGAAGAAAAAGGTCGCCCTGTACTAGGTCTTGAACCCAAAGAACTGCTTGCACAGATATTCATCCAAGATACATCGCAGCCTCCACCTCAACAGATGCTCTTTCAAATGTTTCATGACTCTCCTCAACAGTCAGTTTCCATTTAAGGGGAGGAGGATGACGCTGCCAGAGACGGCTCTGCTGGCATGAAGGCTGGCCTAAAATTTCTATTTAAAAGCTGGATCAAAATATGTTTGGCTTCTGTTGTCTATTTAAAATTTCAAGTTAAGACGAAGAAAAATTACTCTGCATCGTGAATGGGCCTTGGGTGCCTCACTCACAGACTAGAGTGGCAAATGGTAAGAGAGTCACAGAGAAAGGAGAGAAAGTAGGAACGCGGACTGAGGTATTAGGTACAGACTGTGAAGCCAGATATGAAAAACGTGGAGTGAAAAGAAAAGCCTTGAGCAGGGGGAAAGACCCCCATATTCGACCTCCTAACCCGAGGATCCTGATTAAGATAAGCATTCTGCATGTCACCTGTCACCATGTCAGCCACCTCCGCCCAGCACCCCTCCCCCGCCTCATGGCCTTCCACCTCCTGACCCCTTTCCAGCGGCCTCTCTTCATATCAGAACACGCCTCACCTAAGGGCCTTCTTTCTCACAGCTGCCTGTCTTCACCTCAGCGTCCACCTCAGTACCCGCTAATTCGATGCGTCTCCTCAGTGCCCCCACCTCAGTCCTCTCCCTGACTTCAGCATCTCTCTCCGCTCTAGAGACGCCCCAGCCTCCCCTCCGACCAAAGCCCCTCTCTTCAGCACACTCCCTCTACCTCAGAGCCCCGCCTCACCCCAGCGCGCCACCCTCAAGCGGCTCCTTCTGCTGCTCCAAATTGCTCCCGACCCTCCCGCCACCCCGCCCCCTCGTCCTCTGCCCCGCCCCGGGTCCCGCCCCTCGCTCTTCGCTCCGCCCACGGTGGGCCCGCCCCTCCGTCCGGGTCCCGCCCACTCCAGCTACGCGCCCGAACTAGTCTTTTGGCGCCAAACCTCTCTGTCAGCGACAGGACGGCAGTCTCCGCCTTCTGGTTCCGAGGCAGAATCCCTGAGGATTGGAAGGCCCGGGCGGGGGAAGGAAGGGATTCAGATACCTTGAAAACCCCCGGGAGACTGTGGGTACGAGTGGAGTTTGTGGCAAAAAGGGAAGGCGGGTGAAGAATCTGAGGGGAAACTCAGGGTTTCCTTTCTTTGGTCATACTCGGTTGTCGTTGCTGGGCTCTGGGCTGGTGGCTTCGTGCGTCCCGTCCCCAACCCAGCCCCCGGAGGGAATCTCAGTGCTCTCGAGGGATTTCCAGCATCCTTATTTTAAACCAAGTCGGACCTAAGTCTTGAAGAGGCCTCCTCGGCCTTCTTATGAGGGAGTCAGGTGTCAGGAAAACGGCTGGTGGCGGGGGGAGGCGGTGAGGGTGATCTGGACCGCGCTCCCCACGGTGAGGGCCAGCTTCTGGTGCCTTAAGCCGAGGTGTCCGGGAGCCCTACCTTGGATTCAGCTGTTCACCCCGTCAACTGCTATTTGAGATAGATGGAGAACAATCTTTTTGTTTATCAGGGAGAAAAGAAAGGACAGTCACTGTGGAATTTGGGGTTATCATACATATGATTAGCTATCTGAATGAGGGACCGTACTCCAGAAGATTCCATCTCCACTGTCTCCTCGTTTGCCTCGAATACTTTGCTGTTCAGAGGTACTAGGTGGTAGCGACCATACCTCTACCTTAGCAGTTTGTTCCCCTTCTGGGCCGGGCGCCAACCCGAATTTGGTGTGAAGCGAAGAGATGGAATAGACCAAGAAAACTGATTACTTGGACCACGTTTTCTAATGAAAACAGTCATACCTTGTAGCTTCCTGAGATCTTAAAACAACTGCTACAGTGTTAAATCAAAGACTCTTTATCTGCTTATTGGCCCTAATATTTTATCATGTTTAAATATTGGGTATCTGCCATAATTTTAAATCTTAAAAAAAATACATAATGAAACTAGTAAATACTATAAAACAAAATACATCTAATGTTTTATTAAACAAAAAATATATATGTTACAAGAGAGCCCATTCATAATTCCCAAGCAGGAAGTCATCCCTCATAAATGAGAAAAAAAAATCTTTTTTTTTTTGAGGATAGACTAAGTTCTAGGTGCCAGGGAGAATACAAGGAAGATTGACTTAAGGCCAAAGTTCTTAGAGTGTTGTTAACCAACGTGAAAGTTTAATAACAATATGGAATTCTAATATTCTACTTCTAAATAACATTCCAAGTCAACAAAAAAAGATATTATTAGTCATGATTAATTGTGCTATAGGAAATTGAAAGATGATACGAAGTGGCCAGTTTTGAGGAAAGAGAAAAGAAACTTAAGTCCCCATCGCCACATACACACACCAACAAAAGACATAATGCCACAGGCTTGGAGAAAGAAGATAGGCCAGCCCAGTTGTTCCAAACTAAATATTTTTCTAATGGTCCTTCTGGTCCTTGATATCTGAAATGAAATCAAGAAGGGCTATGGGCAAAGGATTTTGTACTATATGATCTATGACTACTTCTTAATATTTCTTATTTTTCCAGAATTGATTATTTTTCTGCTGTTCACCTTTCAATATGAAGGAGGATCAAGTTGTGCTGGAAGAACCAGGATTCCAAGATGAAGAAGTATGGCTAGAATGTTGAAAGATATCTAGACACTCAGTCATTCTACAAAAATGAAGTTCCTTCTCTGTTAACTACTATTTTTAGAAACTGAGATTAGAAATAAAACATAGTTCTGGAGAGAGGCAATATTACAAATATGTAACAACTTGTTTGGCAAGGGGTGCTAAGATTAGCTACTTAGCAGCTGGCATGAAAGTATTTTAATAATTTAACAACTGGTATGGCCATACTGGTACCTATGCTTACTGGTACCGAATAGCAGAGGAAGGAGTGCACGGTCTGGTGGGGAAGAAGATTGAGAAAACATATTTTAAAATAGATTGTGCTGTTCCACTCTTTTGGATTAAGGTCTTAAAAATTTGGAGAGACCATGGGACTTCTCTAGTGGTCCAGTGGTTAGGACTCCGTGTGTCCACTACAGGGGACTCGGGTTCGATCCCTGGTCGGGGAACTAAGATCATGGGTGCCTGTTGGGCTTCACATTGCTTTCAGTGTTGGCACTTCTTTTAAGTATGTAACAATGTGTTTGAAAAAGCATTATTGATCCTACCTCAGTCTGTCTAGAGAAGTGGAATTTGAGGCATTTTTGAGTGACTCATAATACTGAATTAACTCTTTAAAATATGTGAAACAGTTGGATATGAAGAATCAACACTCCTTTTTTTTCTGTTCCATGTCCTTTAGGAATCTTTGTTTCAAGACATTGACCTGTTACAAAAACATGGAATTGTAAGTATTTTTTCAATGCTGTGTGAAATTGTCCATTTTAGAGTTTCTTGGGCTTGACTTTATTGGCATTTGGAACTGGGTAATTCTTTGTTGTGGGAGACTGTCCTGTGCATTTTAGGGTGTTTAGCAGCATCCCTGACTCCTAACCACTCACTATATGCCAGTAGCAACTCTCTAGTTGTGACAACCAAAAATTTCTCCAGATATTGTCAAGTGTCCCCAGGGGGCAAAATTGCCCCCAGTTGAGAACCACTGGTCCAGCTGGAGGCATTCAGAGCTATCTACTGTTTTCATCAACAGAAAATTCACCTTCTGTGTCATGTGATTAAATGACGTTGACAGAAATCAAGACTTTAAATAACTAGCTAGATGAATTTCAATAGCAATCAGTTGGCAGTAAAACTTCTCTGACATTACCCTTTGAAACCCTCACATTTAATCTTTTTCAGTTGAATTTAGAAAATTGGAGCAAGAGAAAATCTTGGTCTTTTGGTTATGTAGTTATTTGCATTCTCCAAGGGTAAAGAAAAAAATCTTTAAAAAAATTTTAAAGAACATTTTGGTAATGAAGTTCTGTAGAAGGAAGCAGCTGAACTGAGGGGGTGAATGTGTGATAAATTTGTTAGCTTTCCTACCAACAGACTTTTCTTTTGAATTCCTTGTTACATTGCCATGGTCTCACTAACATTCTTGGGAAATCAGGGCACAGCCAGAACATTTGGCATCATGCTGGGTATGTTCTACTCAGATATTTCCAGAACATTTGGCTACATGGTGGGTGGGTTCCACCTGGCCGCTTGTATAAAATTGGCATCATGATGGAAGTAGATGGACACAAAAGCACATGACATAGTATGGGAGCCTTTCAGGCTGGCATTTGCTCAATCTGCTGCACCCATTCTTTTACTTACAGAATGTGGCTGACATTAAGAAACTGAAGTCAGTAGGCATCTGTACCATCAAAGGGATACAAATGACAACAAGAAGAGCGCTATGCAATGTCAAAGGGCTCTCAGAAGCAAAAGTGGACAAGATTAAAGAGGCAGCCAACAAGCTTATTGTAAGCAAAATCCATTCTTTGTTGTTTTAGCTTAGAAGGGCCCTGTGAGTCTCTGTATCCTTTCTCATTATGTACACTAGAAACTATTATGAGAACTCTGAGTTCCTGTAGATCACAAGATATTATACACCCCATGTTAACTTTTCATCATGTCGGTTTCAAAGCAATTAATTTCTGAAGGAATGAGACAGGGGTTAAGAGACCTGGAAAACTATGAAGGTAATTATTTTTTACCGAAACTTTTCTTTTTGTCTCCCTTTATATTACTTTTTTCCCCCTTTATATTACTTTTTTCCCTTTCTGTGTCTCTGCCTTTCCTTCTCCTTTTCTTTCTTTTTTTTTTTTTGGCCATACCACGTGACTTGCAGGATCCTAGTTCCGGGACCAGGGATTGAACCTGGGCCCCCGGGCAGTGAGAGCACCAAGTCCTAGCCACTGGACTGCCAGGGAATTCCCTCCTTTTCATATTTTTTATCTTCCTCCTCCTTATTTTTGTCTTATCTCCTCAAACATTGTATCTATGGCTGTTGTGAAGTGCTCAGCAACAAAGAAGTTGCTCTCTCCTGCTTTAGGCATTTGATAAGAGAGCATTGCATTTGAAAATGCCAAGAGTGGCTGGGTCTACATGTGTGCAGTTAAGATAGATATGACCAAGAATGTCCTCACTGAGGCACCTGAGCTTAAAGCTAAGTGAAACCTCTACCTCGTAGCTGGGCCCACAGAACACAAGACACCTATGCAGCTGAGAGGCTCCAAGCAAAAACACATGCCTTTGACCCAAGCTTTTGTGTAGAGCTTTTGGGGGCCACTGGAAGCACCAGCTCTGGAAATAAGAATATGCAGAAAGACAAAGTCTCCCTCTTTGCAGAAGAGCAGGCTTCTCCTTTTCTACATGTGTACGTGAGGCTCTCATTCCCACCAAGTCCTAGAAAGTCTCTTCACTGACAGCCCTCCGGTTTCCTTCTCCAGAGGCAGTTGAGGCATGAGAGTGATGCAGTGTGGTCCTGAGCTTGGAGAGGACCCAAGTGAACTGCTCTGAACACAGCTCAGTTACTTTACCTTCTCAGTACTCGGGAAGTATACCTTCAAGTCAGTTCCATAACTGCCAGGGTATCTAATGAAGCCCTAGGGCAGTACCCAGGGTTTGGGAAACTGCTACTTTATAGCTCCTAGGCATTAGTCTTGTTTTTTTTGGAAAATAATTCTATTACCAAAGAAAAGAACCTCTCTCCTTCTCATGTACCTACTAATGCACCAAGAGTCTTATCATTTCTTAACTAAAGCTATTTATTCTGAAAGAAAGAGAAAACGATTGAGACATAGAGGGAGAGACAGACAGAGACAGAGAGAGACAGTTAACTTCACAGTACAGTGGTATGTATCAGAATCATCTGGAGTGGCTTGTAAAGAACACAGAGGCCCAGGCTCATTGAATTAGGATTGGGCATGCACTTTTCCCCCACTTCAAGTTCTCTGAAGTTTGAGAACCACTGTCATAGTATAAAACAACAAAGAGGGGAATACATTAGACCACATCAGGACCTATTTTCACTAGTTATAACACTGCATCAGCTGTAGCTCATTAATTCAACCAATATGTAGTATATCTAACGTGAAAAATATTGTATCATGAATATTGAAAACTGAAATTCCTGTGCTCCTTCCAACTTCTAGAGCTGGGGGAAATGATGCTATTGAATGAAATCAACTGAATCACTTAGTAAAGTACCATTCTACTTTATGCCATAAATATATCTCATTTAATCCTTACAACTCACCTATGAAAGAGACACTATTATCCCCGTTTGACCCGAAAGAGGAAGCCAAAGTACAGCAAGATTAAGTAGTTTACCTGACATCACACAGCTAATAAGTATTAGAGACATATCTTGAACCTTGGTAGGGTGACTCAAGAGCCTGTGTTCTTTTTTTTTTTTAATTTTTTCTTTTTTTTATTGTGCTAAAATACATATAACATAAAATTTACCATCTTAGTCATTCTTAGGTATACAGTTCAGTGGTATTAAATACATTCACATTGTTGTTGCCGCCATTACCACCATCCCTTCCCCATAACTCCTTTTTTTTTTGATTTTTAAATTTTATTTTATTTAAACTCTTTTTTTTTCTGGAATGTCTTTTTCTTCTGTGTAACCTCCTCTTCTGGTTTAGGAACAATCTGTTCTTTTTCAATAAGGATCATTCAATATGGCAGGGAGAGGTCATGTATGGGTTGATCCGACCATAAGCTTTGTAAGTCCTGTGCCACATCTTGGGGGCTTTGTTCACCTGGATGTGCTCAATGACCAGAGAATCTACATCTAAGCCCTTAAGTTCAGCATTACTCTCTGCATTTTTGAGCATGTGCAGTAAAAATTCAGCACTCTTTTTGGGCCACCAACCCTGAGTCCAGCCCCACTGTTTCGCCTGGGCACACCTACCAGCTCCACCATTGTAAAGTCGGAATGGCACACATTGCTTCTTTAAAGTGACATCCTTCAGATACTTGGTGGCTTTTCAGATATGCATACCCTTAATGGCCTGGGCAGTTTCACGAGTGCTCTTAAAGTGAACACAAAGATTTGAACCTCTTGATTTGCATGATTTCGTGGGGTTTTCTGGGTCAAGTGAATAGCGAACCATTTTTAGAGGTCACCTGGAAGCGAGCAAGAATAATTCTGTCAACATATATTTACAGTAACTCATATATGTACTAAACGCTGCCAGCAGCTACTCAGAGAGTTGTTGTTTTCATGATTAATCCAAAGGTGTCCTAAGAAATGCCATCATTGCAGTCTTTTTTTTAAATTTAATTAATCTATTTTTTTTTATTCTTTTTCAAATTATTTTCCCATATAGGTCATTACAGAATATTGAGCAGAGTTCCCTGTGTTATACAGTAGGTCCTTGTTGGTTATCTATTTGAAGATAATAGCCTATGTCCTTAAGCATGATCTTGTGCTGCCTTCAAAGACAAATGAACTGTAGCTTATATCACATGATGACCCTGGTAATCAAGTATATAGCTTTTGGTGGGATTTGAAATTAAAACCATCATCTTATACCCTTTTTGAACTTTTTCTTTTGTCTTTCTGTAGGAACCAGGATTCCTGACTGCATTTGAGTATAGTGAGAAGAGGAAGATGGTTTTCCATATCACCACTGGGAGCCAGGAATTTGAGTATGTATCTCATATTTTTTATAACCACTAAGCATAATCTTTGGAATACTATATTTCTTTTCCTCTATCCAGGTTGTTATTTTGACTATAAGTAGTAGAAATAGCTTCTTATTTTGCAGAAGTTTTTTTTTTTTCCTCAAAAGGCAACTGAAGCAAATAAATTCCAGACTGCTTATAAAAACAGGATTAAATTTCTTACAAGAAATTCAGACCCAAAATATAAGTAGTTTCTAAATCAGCCTATATTAATCTATAAACCATTTAAAAAATTAGTTTAACTTTTCATTTCTCTTTTCTTCTCCACTGATGAAGGAAATTCCATTTCACTTTTGGTTTTACTTAAAAATCAGTTGTTAGAGTGAATATTTTAGAAGAAATAATGCAGTGTTGGTTTTGCTCTTCAGCCTCAGCAGTTTTAACTTCCCTTTTTAATTTATCATCTTATGATTCCTGAGACACAGTCATCATCTTCCCAATGCAAGTTGACTAGAATGTGGTTTTTTTCTCTACCTTAGTGGGCAGAGTTACTGTTTCATAAGTCAGAGCAGTGGCCAAGATCAATTTGAACAAAAGCAGTATTTCTTCAAAGTATTCCTCAAAACCCTGACCTCACAAAAAACTGCAAGAAAAAAAGAGTTCATAGTCAAACATGCCTCCACTTAAATGTCTGCTAGGCAGCTCAGACTTCACAGGTCTGAAACCAAACTTCTGATCTTTGCCCCAGATCTGCTCCTCCTAAAATCTCCCTCATCCTGAACTCTTTTTGATCCTCAGATCTGAAACCTTAGTGTCATCCTTAGCACCTCTTTTCCCCTCTCACACCCTAACTCTAATCTATTAACAAATCCTGTCTGCTCTACCTTCAAATATATTTAGTCAGAACAAACCAACCGGGCTTCCCTGGTAGCGCAGTGGTTAAGAATCCGCCTGCCAATGCAGGGGACACAGGTTTGTGCCCTGGTCCGGGAAGATCCCACATGCCGTGGAGCGACTAAGCCCGTGTGCCACAACTATTGAGCGTGTGCTCTAGAGCCCACGAGCCACAACTACAGAGCCCACGTGCCACAGCTACTGAAGCCCGCGGACCTAGAGCCCGTGCTCCGCAACAAGAGAAGCCACCGCAATGAGAAGACCGCGCACTGCAGCGAAGAGTAGCCCCCGCTCGCAGCAACTAGAGAAAGACCGCGCAGCTACGAAGACCCAGTGCAGCCAAAAATAAATAAATAAATTTATAAACAAAACAAAACAATCCTTATATTTAAAAAAAAACCAACCAGTTTCTTCAACAAATAAACTATAAGGAATAAAAAAAAAGAGATGGAATCAGGGAGAAGACCTAGATATTAAAAGAGATTTGAAAGACATGTCACTTAATCCCAATATGTGGATCTTATTTTGGATCCTGATTCAAACACACACGGATAATAAGACATATGAGACTGAAAAGTGAACACTTACTAGATAGTTGATATTAAGGAATTACTAATTTTTTAGGTGTGATAATGGTAATGCAGTTATGTTAAAAATAAGAGTCTTCATCTTGTAGAGATACCTACGGAAATATTTAGGATGAAATGATATGTTGCCTAGGATGTGCTTAAAGTAATATGAAAAGGGAAGGAAGTGGTTGGAGGTTTATATGAAAAAAGGTTGACCATGAGTTCATAGCTGATAATTTTTTAAGCTGAGTTATAGGTACATGAAGGTTCATTATTATACTGTTTTTGTCTACTTTTGTATGTTTGAAATTGTCCATAATAGAAAGCTTATATATATACATGTGTGTGTATATATACATATAATTTTTTTTTCTATTTGTGTCTATATGTGTACAGAGAAAGAGAAGAAATACAAATTCAATTACTTCTCACCACCTTCTCCTTTGTTACCTCACTGGTCTAAAACACCTGTTAGTATCTCTTCTGGATTATTAATAATAACTTCTAACTAACTTCCCTCCTTTAGATCTTGCCTCTACCATTTATTCTTCACATAGGAGCCAGAATAATCCTTTTAAAACATAGTTCAGATCATAACACTCTTCTGCCCAAAACATCCTAATGACTCCCCATCTCACTCAGAGCAAAAACCAAAATCCTCTCTAATCTCAAATCTAAGCTCATCTTTAATTCATCTTGTGGTTTACTATGTACCAACCACACTAACTTCTTTGCTATTCCTAGAACATGCCAGATACACTCCCATGTCAGGGCCTTTACACTTAGCATTCCCTCTGCCCGGAACACTCTTTCGTCATTATGTTCATGACTTGCTGTCAGGTTTTTCAGATCTTTGTTAAAATGTCCACTTCTCACTAAGGCCTTCTCTGATCACTTTATTTGAAAATTTATTTGAAAACTCCCCATCTTCATCCTCTGCACATCTTATCCCCTCGCTGGATCTATTTTTTGTTTTTTTTTTTTTTTGCAGTACGCGGGCCTCTCACTGTTGTGGCCTCTCCCGTTGCAGAGCACAGGCTCTGGACGTGCAGGCTCAGTGGCCATGGCTCACGGGCCTAGCCGCTCCACGGCATGTGGGATCTTCCCGGACCGGGGCACGAACCCGTGTCCCGTGCATCGGCAGGTGGACTCAACCACTGCGCCACCAGGGAAGCCCTCTGGATCTAATTTTTATCCATACCATTTAATAACAACTGACATACCACAAATTTTACTTATGTTTATTGTCTGTTCTCTTATTAGAATGGAAGCTCCACAAAGTGATGGATTTCTGTCTCTTTTGTTCTCTGCTTTACTCCAAGGGCATAGAGCAATCTCTAACACAAACTAGGTGTTCAATAAATATTTGTAGAATGACTAATTGAATGAATAAACAAATAGTGAATAAAATAAGTTAGGGAAGTGCAATATACTATATTCTCCTCTTGGAGATTCACACATTTTATTAAAAGGTCTGAATTCCTGCAGTGAAATAAAACACCTCCTTAACCTAGCATTGCCTCAAATTTTTAAAATCACAGAACTTTTTTTCAAGTAACAGCTAAGGAAAAGTCTTTGGTCCAAGACAAATTGGTCAAGGTAACTTGATTCCGGGACTTCCCTGGTGGTCCAGTGGGTGGAACTCCATGCTCCTAATGCAGGGGGCCAGGTTCTATTCCTGGCCAGGGAACTAGATCCCGCACGCATGCCGCAACTAAGAAGTCCACATGCCACAGCTAAAAGATCCCGCGTGCCGCAGCTAAGACCCAGTGCAGCCTAAATAAATAAATAAATAAATAAATAAATAAATAAATAAATAAAAAAAACTTGATTCAAATGACATCTTGATATTCTCCAGTTGCTCTACCACGTCATGGTTTAAGAACCATTCGGCTTAGAGAAATTATTACTCTCATAGTGAGCTTTCTGATGTCCTCAATGTTGGGTTTTGGGGCACATAAAAGATTACTCAGGAGCTAGATTTTTTTAAGTTAATATTTTATTTGTTTAAATGTTATATAATTTTTTCTTAAGCTGCAAGTCTGTTTATAAATTTGGCAAATTTTAAGGGAGCCTTTCTAATATGGTTAACTAAATTCCCTTAAACATTTTAAATTATATTTATAAATTTATTATATTATATTTCCTCTAAGAACTTTATCTGTGTAATTATTAAAATCTTTCCAATTATCTGAATGTCTTATAAATTTAATAAATTAAACTTATAAGTATAGTGAGTCTTAGACACTCTTAAATGTTCAAATACTGTGTATAAACTTAGTTATCAACTTAGAAACTGCAGGTCTATATCATTTAATCAATTAGAGGCTAATGTGTTATTATAAAAATGTCAAATTCTCTTAAATTTTGAAAATTCTCAGGGACCAAATATGCACAGATTATTCCCAAATTTAATATGAAAATAGTAATCTGTGGGTTTGATTTGTGTCTCCATTTTTTAATCTTCCTAGATTTAAAAACACTATTTCTGTACCTAATTGTAAATTTTCCTGAGTTTCATAAGGGAACAATTATGCTATCCCAAGTAATTTGGGGTACCCTTTCAGTTAAATTTTGGGGTCACTTTTTCAGCATATCAACCAGAAATTTTGTCTGAGATTTTCCAGAGCTATAGCCTTTCAGGGTGATTTTTCTCAAGATGAGGAGGACCAAGTATCAGTAAAACTCTCTTTAATAGTTGGTAGGTTTATAGAATCCCTAAGTATTGGGTTGGCCAAAGAGTTCGTTAGGGTTTTTCTGGAACATCTTGCAGAAAACCCGAACGAACTTTTTGGCCAACCCACCAAATGGCGTGGTCTCTCCACCATGTCCTTTATGCGGGTCAGTATCTAGATTTTTCTTCTTCTCATTAAAGTCCATAGCCCTCACTAAATCTGTGGATAACTTCCAACATTACTTCAATTTACATTTAAGCTGCTCTCTTAAACTATGTAAGTGTAAATCTGTTAGATTATCCATCTCTTAAAGCTTTGTCTAATCTGTGACCATGTCCCAAACGTCATGCTAATAAAAACTACAAAGATTTTTGGGCTTCCCTGGTGACGCAGTGGTTAAGAATCCACCTGCCAATGCAGGGGACACGGGTTCGAGCCCTGGTCTGGGAAGATCCCATATGCTGCGGAGCAACTAAGCCCATGCGCCACAACTACTGAGCCTGCACTCTAGGGCCTGTGAGCCACAACTACTGAGCCCGCGTGCTGCAACTACTGAAGCCCATGCACCTAGAGCCCGTGCTCTGCAACAAGAGAAGCCACTGCAATGAGAAGCCCGTGCACCACAACGAAGAGTAGCCCCAGCTCACCACAACTAGAGAAAGCCGGTGCACAGCAACAAAGACCCAACACAGACAAAAATAAATAACTAACTACAAAGATTTTAAAAGTGCTCTTACCAGGTCTTAGCACAATTGCCATAATTAATATTTGTTGCATTAAATGAATGAATGAGATTAATTAACTTTAGGTCTTTCCATATCAAGAGTATGTATTAAATGTGCTGAATCACTGCATTACCAGTTAAGTGCATGCTGTCAAAATCTGATAGTTATTCTTCTATCTGCTAGCGTTACCTGTCACGTCTTTGAATATTTTCTATTCTGACATGTTCTTCATAGAATTTGGTTTGTGTGAGATAAGCCAATCATGGTGACAATCACTGGATTCTCCTAATATCTATTTTTCATGTTTTTCAGTACATTAAAAAAAATTGGATATTCAGTTGACTTTTAGAAACATAGTCCCAGCACAATATGAAAAACCCAATTAATAACTAAAAATCACTTATTCGCACTCCAGTTCAGTTCTTTAGAATTACTGAAATATAAGCCCTGCATAGCCCATTTCCTATTGGTACACAGGAGTTAAGAACAACAGGGCTTATAAATTGTTTTGTTGATCCCCCTGCCCATACACAGTATAACCTGTGATCTAGACAGGTGGGAAGCCATTTATTCAGCCAAGAATTCCTGTTCATGTTGGACAGATAGAAAGATATATAGATAGATAGAAATGATACTAATGATGTTAGCACTTTCTCCTTTCTTGATATCTCTATTTCTGTTCCAGTTACTAAAGTTTACTTTCTATTTCTAGTAAGTTGCTAGGAGGTGGAATTGAAAGCATGGCAATCACAGAAGCTTTTGGAGGTAGGTAGAACCTTAATATTTTGTTTTATGAAAAATATGTGTATATATACACACCCATATATATATATAATTAAGTAGTCAATTGTAAATTGTATCTATTTTGGAACTTATGATGAAATATCAGTTATCATAATGCAAGATCGTTCTGGGCTGCAATTAAAATATATTCCAACATTAACAGATGAGTTTTATTGGCGTTTTTCATCTTTTTATCTCTGATTCCTATAGAAAAGATTAGAATTTTTTTCTGTCATACCTTCAGAGGGTAGTTGTATAATGAGACCGATCTTATTTCTAAAAAATACATGTTTCAGGAACACAGAATAGATTTCCCTTCCCTTATTGTATCCTCTATTTAAAAAAAAAGTCAGGAATTCCCTGGCGGTCCAGTGGTTAGGACTCTGCGCTCTCACTGCCAAGGGCCCAGTTTTGGTCCCTGGTTGGGGAACTAGAATCCCACGGGCCACACAGTGTGGTCAAAAAAAAAAAAAGTTCATGCATAGCTATGTTATGTACTATTCCTGACAGTTCCAGTATTTTCAGTCCTCAGAGAACTAAATCTGTTTTTTGGTTGTTGTTGTTGTTGTTTTTTTAATATTTTATTTATTTATTTGGCTGCATCAGGACTTAGTTGCAGCACACTGGATCGTTTTGTTTGTTTGTTTGTTTTTGCGGTACGCGGGCCTCTCACTGCCAGGGCCTCTCACTGCCATGGCCTCTCCCGTTTTGGAGCACAGGCTCCGGACGCCCAGGCTCAGCGGCCATGGCTCACGGGCCCAACCGCTCCGCGGCATGTGGGATCCTCCCGGACAGGGGCACGAACCCGCGTCCCCTGCATCGGCAGGTGGACTCCCAACCACTGCGCCACCAGGGAAGCCCCCACGGGATCTTTTAGTTGCAGCATGTGGGCTCTTAGTTGCAGCATGCAGGATCTAGTTCCCTGACCTCGGCTGGAACCTGGGCCTCCTGCATTGGGAGCATGGAGTCTTAACCACTGGACCACCAGGGAAGTCCCTGTTTTTTGTTTTGTTTTGTTTTTTTGGTGTTGATGTTTCTGTTGACTTGGAGAAATAAATCTGTGTTTATTTCAGTTGACTCTCAGTCTTAATGGCTTACCTGCTGTTGTATTCATTGATATTTGTGAGCTTATTTCTTGATTTTAATCTGTTGGAGTTCAATAGGCCTAAATTGGTGAGTGGGGACATTTTTCTCCGGAGAGAATTTGCTTTTGTTGGTAGCTAGGGAATACCACCAATCTGAGGATCCCTCTGGGATCCCCCCTGAGGATCTCAGGTCAGTGGGAGAACCCCAGACTCTCATTCCTGTGGTGGAGTCTTAAACTTTCATTTATATAACTATTCCTAAGGAAAATTTGGTTTAAGTTAATTATTATCTAAAGGACAGTTCTGAAAAAGAAAACCTTTTAAAATTTGTTTTTACTACTGGTACTCATATATGCAGAATCCATTCATGACACAGAGGTACTTTATGTGTGAGATTTGACAGTGGAAAAGAAAACCATACTCTGAGGCCATATTTATTCTTTATGAAAATATCTAAAAATTAACTATGTATGGTTTTTTTCTATATTTCACAGAATTTCGAACTGGAAAAACCCAACTCTCTCATACCCTCTGTGGTAAGGATATGTAACAACAACAATAATAGCAATAACAATAATAATCATAGAGATCACTTACTATTCTACTTTGTGCCTGGTACTTACATAATCTCATGTAATCTGAACAAACTTGCAAGGAAACTAAAACTCAGAGACATTACATAAACTGCCCATGGTTACACAAATACCAGAGCTAGTCTTTGAATATGTGATGCTTGAGGTGATATTGTATGTACTGCTGTCTGAACACCTAAATAGAAATACGGAGGAGGTAAATGGGTATATGAATGTGTTGGTGGAGAGAGGTATTCATTCATGGTCTCGATTTTTCCCATTCTATCTTTTCTATATTGTATTTATGAGAATGTCAGAGAATCTTTTGAGGCCTAGAATTCCTTACTTTCCATAGAGTAAGGTTGGAACTAAAAAAGACTTAAATGTTTCTAAAGCAAAATAAGCAAAAATACCTCCTTTTGCATAAAGACATTTACACTACATTTCTTTGACCTAAGTAGAAGGAGCATGGAAAAGTGTTTAATAAGGGGATTCTGGCATCAAAATAGCTCTGTCAATAATAGCTGCATGACCTGGGGTAAGTTGCTTCACCTTTCAGATTTTCCCTATCAGTAAAAGAGGAGTAATGATAGTGCCAAACTTAGGGTTGTTTTGAAAAATAAATGAAATAATGTATGTACTTCATGTGAAGTAATTCCTTAGTGTTTACTACATATAAAGAAAATGCATTTAAAATTTTGACATACATTAATTGAAAAGTTACTTAAATGAGTTATGTAGCATAAATTATATTTATGATTATTTCTTATAGAAAAAAGTTAGTGATACTTAAATTCTACTTCTTTAGGAGAACTAAATTTCATGAATATCTCCCATTGTGAAAGATATTGACATTCTTTGTTGAATTACTATTATGCTGGCAGAATACTTATAATCTTACCACTGGTTAGTAATATAAAAATATAGCATGCTGTTTAGAAACTAAAGGATCATTATTCTTTGCTACATGGCTAGAGAGTTGCAACCAGCCTAAATACCATGTTAATTTATATACACATTTGTACGAAGTTTATTCACTCTTACTAATATTAACTAAATTTTAATTGCTTTCTAGTGACAGCTCAACTTCCAGGAGCAGGTGGCTACTCAGGAGGAAAGATTATCTTCATTGATACAGAAAATACTTTGTAACCCTTTTATTTAAACAAGTTGCTAACATAATAGTGAGATATAGTACTGTTACTATAAAAGAGAATTCGTTTGAAATATGTCATTTTGTGATCACCCTGTAAACCAGCAATAATGAGAAAAGCCAAGGGAAAACAGTTGCTAGTTGAGTTCGCAAATCACTTTTTCCCCCTGAAATTTTTATTTTATTTTATTTTATTTTTTTATTGAAGTATAGTTGACTTACAATGTTGTGTTAGTTTCAGGTGTACAGCAAAGTGATCCAGTTTTATATACATATATATATATGTGTATATATATATATATA
The DNA here is from genome assembly GCF_949752795.1 of Hyperoodon ampullatus. Taxonomy (NCBI): domain Eukaryota; kingdom Metazoa; phylum Chordata; class Mammalia; order Artiodactyla; family Ziphiidae; genus Hyperoodon; species Hyperoodon ampullatus. The sequence goes on along the minus strand of NC_136924.1, from coordinate 35,495,188 downwards.
TATATTCTTTTTCCCTTATAGGTTATTAGGTTATTACAAAATATTGAGTATAGTTCCCTGTGCTATACAGTAGGCAGTAGGTCCTTGTTGCTTATCTATTTTATATATATTAGTGTGTATATGTTAATCCCAAACTCCTAATTTATCCCTCCCCACTACTCTTTCCGCTTTGGTAACCATAAGTTTGTTTTCTATGTTCAAATCACCTTTTTTCATAGTTTTTTAAAAAATTTATTAATTTAATTTATTAATTTATTTATTTTTGGCTGTGTTGGGTCTTCGTTGCTACGCATGGGCTTTTCTCTAGTTGCGGCGAACGGAGGCTACTCTTTGTTGCGGTGCACAGGCTTCTCATTGCAGTGGCTTCTCTTGTTGCAGAGCACAGGCTCTAGGTTGTGGGCTTCAGTAGTCGTGGCATGCAGGCTCAGTAGTTGTGGCTCGCGGGCTCTAGAGTGCAGGCTCAGTAGTTGCTGCGCACGGGCTTAGTTGCTCCGCGGCATGTGGGACCTTCCCGGACCAGGGCTCGAACCTGTGTCCCCTGCACTGGCAGGCTGATTCTTAACCACTGCGCCACCAGGGAAGTCCCTCAAATCACCTTTTTTTAAAAAAGGTTCTCCACTTCTCCAAATGGGTTTGGTATAAAATTGACAAAACAAATACATGAGAGGAAATTACATCCTGTTTGTTTTTAATTCTCTTACTTCTCCAAAGATTTAACTTAATAGCTAGAAGATTATTGACTCACTCAAAGTCATGGTCTCAAATAAAGGAAAAGGTCTGAATTGAACAAAAATACAGAAGGAAAAAGAGAAGAACCTGTTTGGGTAACAAAAAGAATTGCAGTTTTATTGAAGTGTAAGTTATTTCAGAAAGCAAGACTGGAAATGTGGGTCTTAGACCTGAAGGGCCTTGAAGCTGGATGATGGGTGTAAATTGGATTCTTTTGCAATATTCTAGGCAAGTAATGAGATTTGATGACTGTATTTGGTAGACAAAGGAAAGAGAGTCTTGGGAAACCACTCTTAAGTTTGCCTAGATACTAGGAGAATAATGATGACAGAATTGGGAAGATCATGTTTCAGAGAAAAGGTAATGTTTCATTTTAATATGTCGAATATGAGGTACAGAGGGACATCCATATGGCAGTTGGAAATGTTGGACTCAGCTTGAGAAAGGGGTAGGGCCAAGGATATGGATGGAATAGCCAGGGGGAGGCAAGAGAACTTACATAGAGAGAAGAGAAGAGAACTGAGAACATAACTTTGGGGTGTGCCTATGTCTAGGAAGAGGGACTAAAAAGACGAATCAATAGAGACAAAGTAAGAGGATATCTGGTTGTGGATGCTAGGCATAAGGAAAGTTTCAAGAAGAAAATGGTAGTCAGTGATGTTCCACAGAGAGAGAGAGAGAAGGTGCAAACTGAAAAAGATCACCGAGGTTTGCAATTAGGAGTCCAAGAGGCCATTTGCAGTAAAGTAAGATGATGGAAGCTTGTTGCAAATAAACAGTAAGGAATTGAGGCAGTGTGTGATTCACCAATAAATAGAAGAAATACGGTAGTTTGAGGAGATATCAGGTTCAGAGGACATTCTTTTTAACAATAGGACTATAGGAAGAGGTGCCCAGCTGGAGTTCAGCTAGTTTCAGAAACAGTTGATTAAGGATGGTTCTTGAGAAGGAGGAATTGTTCTTGCAGAATAGCTGCCACTGTTTGGGCAATTTGGATTTTATCAAGAATGGCTGAAAGAAACAGTTAGGAGCCAGGTCATATGCAAGAGGGAATAGGGAGGAACAGCTGGGAGGAGCAAGGACATGCAGGAGCCCTAGTGGAATGTTCTCACTCTTTCAGTGTCTCTTACATGTATACTGCTCTCTCTTGGTACTTTTCTTTTTATGTGTTTATATTTTGCCTACATAATTATGTTTTACACTTACCTATGGCATAGATTATCTTATGACCCTTAAATCCTCCCCAGTGCCTTGCACTGGTAATTGGTTAATATGGTAACCGATTCCATATGGGAATCAATTAATAAACATTTGTATATTGATTTGAACTTCCCTTCAGCATAAGCCCAACTTTTACATTCCTGGTTACATAGTCACCCGGCTTTGTAAAAACTGACAAAGTAAAAAACATTTTTTATTGCCTCTTCCAATTCCTTGTCTTCTTTGATTTGTCCACCAAAAACATCTACTGGGTATACTCAGCAGCAATAGAAGATTTAAGTGGCTGTCACTAAAGCTCTGAAGAAAACATATATAGTGCCGTAGGACAGAGATGGCTGGGAAATCCTAAAGACAATTCAATTCAGTGTTTACTGAACTAGTTCCAAGTGTCACAAATAAGATTAAAAATGGTCCTTACTTTACAGTTACTTATAGTATGATCAGTATTATACAAATACTGTAAACAAAGTGAAATTAGACCACAGACGTGCATTTTATTTTATCTTACTTCACTTTAGAGAATATTATAGACATGTTGTTAGGATCACCAAAGACCTATAAAGAATGTTTATTACTCCTTTATAGTCTAGATAGGTATAAGTGATTATTAGCATCTTCCAGAATACCTTTTCAGGTACACTGAATTTGCCCCCCTATGAATTTACTAATTTCAAAATGCTAACACAACTCCTTTAGAAGAAAGTGCATTTTAAACCCTAAATAAACCAAAAACTATCTGATCATAATTCCCTTCTGGACCCTTGAAGTTACTTTTTTGACTCTTTGGTTTATGTAGTCAAATTTATCATTTGTTGGCAACACCTGGTTAGTGATATATTAAACTATTTCATGTTGAACAAGTGAGGAATATGAAGAGAGTGAATTAATTCACTTTGAACTGACTTGAATTATAATTCAGTGATATTATCTTCCTAGACTAGGTCTATGTTTATTGAACGGAGAACAACAGAGATTCACAAATCTTAGTTTCTAGTTTTTCTCTTGGAACTGAGTTGCTGCATAATCCTGAGTCATTTGCCTAATCTCTGTTTGTCAGTGTCCTCCTTTGTAAAATGTAATAGAGACCATAACAACTAACTTCCAAGGTTATTGTTTAGATAATTTAATATTTAAATTCATTACTGTCTCATTATTTCTATCACTGTTATCACTACCTAAGGTATTCATTAATTGAGGCACTTATGAAAAACAAAGTCTGATATAGATTTTAAGTGATTATTAGTATCCTCCAGAATACCTTTGCAGGTACCGTGTTTTCCCTCTCTTTGATACACTTGCTTACGGTATTATTTTTTGTAGTTGTTGTCTAAACTTTTTGGAATTGATTTATTGAATCCTTAATCCTGGCATACTCCAGCCGTCCAGATCGCCTTCGGGACATTGCTGATCGCTTCAGTGTAGACCATGATGCAGTCCTGGACAATGTACTTTATGCACGTGCATATACTAGTAAGAGCCCCATGCAATTGGATGCTTAAGCTGTTTTAAGGTTGGCAGCACTGATTTATTATTTGAGTGATGCTTACAACATTTGGACACTATTCTTTTCTCTTTATATTTTACTTTTCTCTAAATTTATTTAGTCAGTCCACAAATTTTATCATTTGGTAAGTCCTTAGACATCGAAATGCTCTCAAATTATTTCTTATTCTTTGTCTTTGAAATGGAGGTAACATTCTTTTTGGATAAGGTAGCATTTGGTATGTATGCTAAGGCAGAATATGAAATCATATTTAATAAAGTCATAAATAATTAAGAAAATCCTTCAAGGACTCTCTTTTGCCTGACTCCCAAGACCATACATGATCTTAGCCTCTGCTTCTTCTAGTTTTTATAACATTTTCCCACTGCATTTCCCACCAGGTGAACATCAGATGGAGCTACTTGATTATGTAGCAGCAAAGTTCCATGAAGAAGCTGGCATCTTCAAACTATTGGTACGAGCTTTTAAATATTGCTCAATCTAGAACTATTTAGCATATTATCTTTCTTCTATTGATTCCAATTCAAATTAACTTCTTCCTTCCATTTCCAAATGCATTATTTATTTTTACATTAATCCTACACAGATCATTGATTCAATAATGGCACTTTTCCGAGTGGATTTCAGTGGTCGTGGGGAGTTGGCTGAACGGCAGCAAAAACTGGCCCAGATGTTGTCACGACTCCAAAAAATCTCAGAAGGTAGATTTTTTCCTTAATTTTTTAAAAATAAATTTATTTATTTATTTATCTTTGGCTGCGTTGCTTGTGCAGGCTTTCTCTAGTTGCGGCGAACAGGGGTTATTCTTTTTTTTTTTTTTTGGCTGCATTGGGTCTTCACTGCTGTGCGCTGGCTTTCTCTAGGTGCGGTGAACAGGGGCTACTCTTTGTTGCGGTGCGCAGGCTTCTCATTGCAGTGGCTTCTCTTGTTGTGGAGCACGGGCTCTAGGCGTGCTGGCTTCAGTAGTTGTGGCACATGGGCTCAGTAGTTGTGGCTCGCGGGGTCCAGAGCACAGGCTTAGTAGTTGTGGCACACGGGCTTAGTTGCTCTGCAGCATGTGGGATCTTCCTGGACGAGGGCTCGAACCCATGTCCCCTGCCTTGGCAGGCGGATTCTTAACCACTGCGCCACCAGGAAAGTCCCTCAGAAGGTAGATTTTTAAAATAAATGGTGATATCAGATTAGCACCTGTGACTGTTTGCTAAGTAGGTTTTTCAGAGAAGCTCAGAATAATGTCAGGAGGCAATCCATTTTTTAAAAATAAAATTTCCTTCATGGGAATACAACTCTTTTTTTAAACCAAAAATACTGATTCTAATACAATAAGGTACCTGAATAATATAACAATAATAACTTTAATTTATGATATCAATGAAAATACAGGAATGTAATCTTGTTCATCAAAAATTCATGGCAGGGCTTCCCTGGTGGCGCAGTGGTTGGGAGTCCGCCTGCCAATGCAGGGGACGCGGGTTCATGCCCCGGTCCGGGAGGATCCCACATGCCGCGGAGCGGCTGGGCCCATGAGCTATGGCCACTGGGCCTGCGCGTCCGGAGCCTGTGCTTCGCAGCGGGAGGGGCCACAGCAGTGAGAGGCCCGCGTAACACAAAAAAAAAAAAAAAAAAAAAAAAAAATTCATGGCACAATGTTTCTAAACTCTGAAATCTAAGCAATGAACTTTTAATATTCACACTGTCATTCTCTTAGTTTCTTAATTTTATTTCTTGATGCAGAATATAATGTGGCCGTGTTTGTGACCAATCAAATGACTGCTGACCCAGGAGCAACTATGACGTAAGCCCTAATATTCTGCTTTTGTATTTCACAAAAGTTAATATCAAAAGGGTTAGAGTGTAGAATAGGAAATAATTCCAAAATCATCAGCCTTGATGTGGACACAGATATGTCACAAAACACTTTTTGCACAGTGCATATTACTTCATAATTGCAAATATCATTTATTTGTTATCCAGATCTATTTTTCTCTAGTTTTTTTAATAAAACAAAGCAATAGTTTACTATTTTCAGAGATATTTTGGGTTCCTTTTTGTCTAGGACTAAAAGGATATTGGAGGACAATAAGAAAAAGATCTTAGGGAAATAAAAACTTATATTCCAGATACATGAATGGTTTCTAATGCACTGATAAGCTGTTAGCCTACAAACAAAAAAAGCAAGCTCTCTACAGGATATACATGAGATATATATTTAATTTATATATTTATTATATTATATAAATATAATATATTTATATTTACAGGATATATATGAGATATATTTATGAGTCTCTTATATATTTATAAGAGACTTGCTATGAAAGAAGTCTCCTGTTTGGAGAAACAGAATTTCACTCCACACTAGGCATATTCAGAATTTGTTGAAGTAGTTGTGCGCATAACATACATATTGATGGCTCTGCTTGAAAGATGGCAGGGAATAGAAAGACAAGGAGATGGTGGTGTGATGAATTGGGAGATTGGGATTGACATATGTATAAAATGGATAACTAATAAGAACCTGCTGTATAAAAAAATAAATTAAATTAAATTAAAAAAAAAAAGAAAGACAAGGAGAGCGAAAGTAGTATAGTGAAACAGAAAGTTCAAAGAAGGACTTCCCTGGTGGTCCAGTGGTAGAGGCTCCGTGCTCCTAATGCAGTGGGCCCGGGTTTGATCCCTGGTCAGGGAACTAGATCCTGCATGCCACAATTAAAAGATCCCACAAGCCTCAACTAAAGAAAAAAAAGATCCTACATGCCACAACTAAGACCCGGCACAGCCAAATAAATAAATATTAAAAAAAGAAAAAAAACAGAAAGAAAATTCAAAGAAAGTTCAGTCGCCACCATCAAGAGTTTTGAGCATTATATATCTGAATAAGCAGTCAAAATAGCCTTGAATCTATGTACTGCTTTTTTTTTTTTTTTCTGCCATACGCGGGCCTCTCACTGTTGTGGCCTCTCCCATTGTGGAGCGCAGGCTCCAGACGCTCAGGCTCAGCAGCCATGGCTCACGGGCCTAGCCACTCCACAGCATGTGGGATCTTACTGGACTGGGGCACGAACCCGTGTCCCCTGCATCAGCAGGCGGACTCTCAACCACTGCGCCACCAAGGAAGGCCCTGTACTGCTTTTTTAAAGGTCTTTTCAGCAACTTCTTATTTATAATAATTTTTAGCCAGAGAAAAGTTCCAAGACTAGCGTAATGAATCCACAGTATCATTTGCCTAGTTTCATCAGTTGTTAACATTTTGCCACATTTTTTCCCTCTATGTGTTTGTGTGTGTGCATGTGTATGTGAAATCTCTCTATGTGCTACATACACACACATGCTCATATATGTAAAAGTGTATATGTTTTGTGAACCTTTTGAGAGTTTTTTTCTCTAAACCAGTGAGAATTATTTGCAGACATCATGACACATCACTTCTTAGTACTTCAGCATATCTCTTCTAAGAACAAGAACATTCTTCTACATAACTACAACATAATTAGCACAGTCAGGGAATTTAACATTGGCGTACTATTTATCCAATACACAGTTATATTCAAGTGTCTCCAATTGTTCCAATAATATCCTTTGTAGTTTGGGGGGTTTCTTGTTTTGTTTTTGATCCAGGATCAGTTAAGGATCATGCATCCCATGTACTTGTCTTGTCTCTTTAGTTTCCTTTAACCAAAACAGCTCCTCAACCTTCGTTAGATTTTTGTGACACTGACTTTCTTTTTTGGTGGCACTGTGCAGCATGCAGGATCTTAGTTCGCCGACCAGGGATTGAACCCATGCCCCCTGTATTGGGAGTGAGTGACATTTCTGAAGCACACAGGCCAACTGTTTTTCAGAATATCTCTCAATTTGGAGTTGATTTTTTTTCTCATTATTTAAAATGTTAAACACTTTTGGCAGGAAAACTACTAATATATAAGTAATGTTATGACCTTTTCCATATATCACATCAGGAGGCACACTGGCAGTTTGTCCCTTTATTAGTGATAAGTTTGATCATGTGATTAAGATGGTGTTCACAAGATTTCTCCATTGTAAAAGACCTTCTCCTGTTTGTAATTAATAAGTAATTTGTGGGGTGATACTTTGAGACTTGTGTAAATATCATGTTCTGCACCCAATGGATTTAATAATGTCCATTGGAGATTCTTGCTTAAATCATCACTCTGATGGTTGCAGTACAAAGTTCTGTTACTTTAAAACTGAGTCAGTACATCATTTGGTAGCAGATAAATCAGTCATTGACATATATATTAGAAGGTATTTGATATGATATTCTAAATTATGTAAATTGTACTGAAATGAATGTATCTCTCTTTAGGCATTTTCTAAACTAAACCCTAAGAGTATTGCTGCATCTTCAGCAGTTTGCTATAGCTCTCAGTTTTCAATACGCTTTTATGATATTTTCTACTTAATTACAGGAGATTCCAATGTGAAAAGGATTAATTACATGAAAGGTTTTAAGCAAGGTTTTTTGTTTGTTTGTTTTTTGGGTTTTATTGGCTGCACCATGCGGCATGCAGGATCTTAGCTCCCCTACCAGGGATCGAACCCACACCCCCTCAGTGGAAGTACAGAGTCTTAACCACTGGATCGCCAGGGAAGTCCAAGCAAGTTAAAAAGATTGAGGAGGGGGAAATCAATCATTTATTCATTCAGTATACATTTATTGAGAATCTACTATGTATCAAGGTTCTAGGAATTCACTAGTGAACAAGAGAGACTATGTGCCTTGCCTCCATTAGGAAAAAAATAAATGTTGTCCATTTAACTCAAAATTTTAAAGTCTTGGTAGGTCATGCATTGTCTGTAGTCCTTGAGTGGTTAAGGCAATATTCTCTGTTTTATAGGATGTCTTTCATATACAGGACATGAAGTACTTCACAAAGAGAATAATTTTAAACTGAAGAGCAATGGGAGATTTTTAAGGCTCGCTTTAAAAAGAGAAAATGACTCATTGGCTCAGAGGGAGGAAGTGGGTTGCATTCAAATAAAACAGTACAAGTTAAAGAGCAATGTTCTTTCTTCAGGTGTAGGGAGGGAACATTGAAGAGGCCAAAACTATCGATCTAGAGTTAGAAGACAAAGGAAGTCTGTGGAAATTAGGTCAGATAGGGTTCTTTTTCTTATATTTGTAGAAAGTTTCAAAAAGAGTAAAACCATTTTGAATTGACTCCAATAAGAGAAAAATAGAGAGGTGACAGAAAGGAAATAATTGCAGAAGTTCAAAGAGGGGAGGAGATTTATAATAAAATAAGCTAAGAAAAGAGCCGAAGAAGGTAACAAAGACTAGTATTTTTGCTGGGTGAATCTGCTTTGAAACAGCATCTCCTCCACCTAGCCAAGTTATACGGAAACAAATTTCACTATAATTAGTATATTCTAAAGTACATTATAACAATACAAATTAAATGCATGTGCTGTAAAGCACATAAATTGCCACAGCTAAATTAAAAAAGAAAACAGGACAGTTTTAAACTAAAGGATTTCAAATGCTATTAGAATCCTTCCCATAAAGGAAATATCTTTGTTTCTCAGTGTTAAGGAACTCCAAGCTGCAACTCCGCTGGAGCCTGTCAGAGAAATATCACTATAATTGGTATGAGTACCCAAGTACACTGACAATAATTGAGGCTTCCATCCCATGCATTATACTTGATGGCACATTGTATTAAAAAGGAACAAAATTATAGAGGCAAGGAGCTGCCATATGATACACCAGAGCAGTAACTCCTAGATGAGGCTTACAGATACAGATTTTAGAACTAGAATGAGCCAGTTGATGAAGGCCTGGAAATAAAGTCAAAGTATCAGCCTGTAAAGCTCCATACCACAGCAAAAATAAGATAAGCAACAAATAAGACCATGATGTTGCCCCCTACTTCATTTGTGTATTTGTTTCCCTAAAAGTCATCTTAGAACATTTGCAGTCTTGTAAATGTGCAGTTTATTCTTTAAGGATGTCACTTACTGATTCTACATCATTAGTATAAATTAAGAGGCAATATCGGGACTTCCCTGTTGGCACAGTGGTTAAGAATCTGCCTGCCAATGCAGGGGACACGGGTTTGAGCCCTGGTCCAGGAAGATCCCACATGCCGCAGAGCAGCTAAGCCCATATGCCACAACTACTGAGACTGCGCTCTAGAGCCCGCGAGCCACAACTACTGAAGCCCGCGTGCCTAGAGCCCGTGCTCCACAACAAGAGAGGCCACCGCAATGAGAAGTCTGTGCACCGTAACAAAGAGTAGCCCCCGCTCACTGCAACTAGAGAAGCCCCCGCACAGCAACGAAAACCCAATGCAGCCAAAAATAAATAAATAAATAAATAAATTTAAAAAAGAGGCAATATGGCTAGAGAAAAAACATTAAACCAAAGTCATTAGCATGGTGACCTTGTGCAACATTTAAATTATTTGAATTTTACTTTCCTCTCCCTCAAAATTAAGAGCACTTATATTTATTAGTTGCTTAGCATGTGCCAAGTGCTTTCATGTATCATCTTATATAATTCTCATATCACCCCAACATAACTCAGCCTCCTAGACCTCCCTGGTCTATGAAGCCAGTCTCAGTATATTGCTATATCTCTCCCCAACCCCCCAACCGCCCCCCCAATTCTATCTTCAAAATATTGAAAAATGTATAGATTTTTCTGCATATTTTGGGAGGAAATGGGGGGTGGGGTTATTTAACAAAACTTCTTAAACATACTCTTTTTTTTTTTTTAACCATCTGTTCTTTTTCACCAAAATTCTCTTTATCTTCCTCTAATCTCAAAACATCCTCCTCTCTCTTGGACATGGTTCACCCAGTCTTTCTCTCAATGGACCCCTTCTCAAAAATTCCATCTTTAAGCTTAACCCTTAGCAAGTCAAAAGTACCAGGAGTACCAATTGTCCCTCAAGTTTGCCCTTACCCAGACCCCTCAAGGTCTCCACTCCAACCAGTATTTAAGGTAGACACTATTATTATTCCTAATATATAAAGGAGGAAACAGAGGCTCAGAGTGCCTACTTGCTCAATCATACAGTTAAAAAACAGGAGTCAGAAAAAAAAAAAAAAACAGGAGTCAGATTTTGAACCCAGGTTTCTTTGACTTCAAAGTTGATGCTCTTTTAGTCTCACTGTGCCATTCTCACTATCTCACTCCCAGAAAAATATCACCTGCCCTACCATCACCATAATCCTATACTCCCTGTACCCTAATTTGCAGTTGGAAGGTCAGGAGGTTCTGGGTCTTACTGTCAACAATATAACAGGCTGTGTCCTGTTCAACCAGAGGGGGATAAATGAAACAATCTTTCTCGGCCCCTCTTTATTCCTAATATCCACCCCCATCTCTTCCTCCTTCTCATCATCTCCCCCATCCCCTGAGAAAAGGAGGAAAGAAGAGAAGATAATATAAAAGAAGGGGAAATAAGAGAGTAGGCTAAAGGAGGCATGTGGGTGGTTTTCTGAAGCTGTTTTTACTTGGTCAGAAATAGAAGTAAATTAAAGCCCTCTAAAAGAATGTGGAATGCTATTACACCTTATTGTACTTTACCTCAAGACTTGTTTATAACTGCTAGAATACTCAAGAAGTTCAAAGAAACTTGAAGAAATGTTTCTTTTTTTTTTTTCTGCGGTATGCGGGCCTCTCACAGTTGCGGCCTCTCCCGTTGCGGCCTCTCCCGTTGCGGAGCACAGGCTCCGGACGCGCAGGCTCAGCGGCCATGGCTCATGGGCCTAGCCGCTCAGTGGCATGTGGGATATTCCCGGACTGGGGCAGGAACCCGCGTCCCCTGCATTGGCAGGCGGACTCTCAACCAATGCGCCACCAGGGAAGCCCAAGAAATGTTTCTTGATTAACATGTCACTGAAAGAGGGTTTTAACTGAATCATTTAGTTAAATAATAATAGTTACCATTTATTGAGTATCTCTTATGTGCCAAGATTACTGAAAGGGTAAATCTAATGCTTTATAGATGACCTGGCACAGTTCCTGGCATGTAGTAGGCTCCCAATGAGTTAGATTAAATATATGTTGAATCTTCACAACAGCCCTAAAAAGTAAGGGGTTTTTTTTGTTCCCATTTTACAGTTAAAGAAACTGAGATTCATAAAGGTAAATAATTAGCCCAAGGTAACATAGATAATAAGTGAATCAGGATTAGGAAGGCAGATAATAATAATTGCAGTCACTGGGTTAATGCCTTACCTAAATTATTTCATTTTATTGTTACAACTACCATACCAGTTAGGTACAATTATTATCCTCCATTTAAAATGAAGAAACAGACACTTAGAATGATTAACAATTTTCCTGAGGTCATATGTCTGGCTGATAAGCCAAAATTTGAACCCAGGTCTAACTCGAAAGCTCTTACACCACTTTACACATTGAGGCTGTATGTGCCTGGGGAAAGGTTAGCATGCTGTCATATGAGACGCTTTGCGGGGATATATCCATTGCCCTGGTGAGTTGATCAGTGTTCAGGGCCCTCAGCCTTACAGACAGAGATTTGATTTGGTCATCCTACTGAGCACAAATCCATTTCTCAGGGACAGACTCACATTAATCAAACTCATGAGACTCAACGAAAGATCAGAGGGCCAGTTTACTGATAAAGAAAAATGTAACTACATTTGAAGTTCTTGTGACCAGGGCATTCTCTCCTTGTAGGCAGACCTCTATAGGAATCCAAATTTTAATCCAAAGCTATTTACTAAATATGGAATCCAAGCAAAGGGAAATAATTAGATGAGTTAGAAGTGTCTGCCACATAGTAAGGACTCAGTAAATCTTGGTTGTGAATGTTATTGTTAATAGCCAACCACACTGGGGCGGGGAGCGGGGTGGACCATGAATCTCCTAAACTTATATGAAAATTTTTGTATGTGTACATATGTGCATTTTTCTGGGGGAGAGTCTATATCTTTTATTAAATTATCAAAGTGTTAGTGACCTACAGGAAAAGTCAAGAGCCATAAATTCTACATGAAATTCTACACAGAATCCTGAACACTTTGATGGAGCAAGTAAAACTTGAATTGGCTTGATATTCTCCCAGAGCTAAGGCTGTTATGCTATGTTGCAATTTATTTTAATTAAGTATAACCTCTTACATTATGAGTCACTTTTTAGGACTTTTTTCTCCCCATATTATCTTTCCTATATGATTTCTTAGCACTTTTGCAGATCCTATCATTTATTTCTTATTTAGTTCATTCAAAATCATCTCCCTTTGGAAACGACATTCTTTTTTTTTTAAATTTATTTTTATTTTTGGCTGTGTTGGGTCTTCGTTGCTGCGTGTGGGCTTTCTCTAGTTGCGGCGAGCAGGGGCTACTCATCGTTGTGGTGCGCGGGCTTCTCACCGCAGTGGCTTCTCTTGTTGCAGACCATGGGCTCTAGGTGCACGGGCTTCAGTAGTTGTGGCACGTGGGCTCAGTAGTTGTGGCTCGTGGGTTCTAGAGCGCAGGCTCAGTAGCTGTGGCACACGGTCTTAGTTGCTCCGTGGCATGCGGGATCTTCCTGGACCAGGGCTCGAACCCATGTCCCCTGCATTGGCAGGCAGATTCTTAACCACTGCCCCACCAGGGAAGTCCGGAAACGACATTCTTAACACTCAGGCTCTTCACCTGGAGTAATCAATGACAGGCAGTAGTACCTATTCTCTTTTGTGCATAGGGTACCACACTGGTAATAACAAACAATACTTTGCTAAGAAAAAAACATAGCCATACAGCTAAAACCTACAGATTCCTGCTCTTCCTTAGATTATCTGTAAGGGGGTGGAGGCGGGGAGGATTACTTCAATTAGGGGGAAATCCTGTCTCCTTTTACATTTCCCTTTCTGTCAGAACACCCTTTAAAAGTTCCTTGAATTACAGCTTCTTTGAAGATATATCACAAATCTGTGTCTAAAAAGATCTAATTTGGAGGAAACCCAAATTGTCTTCTCTTCCCTTATCCATTCAACAAGAGCTATTGAGTGTCTTTTATATTATAGGTACTTTTCTAGGCACTGGAGTTACTAAAATGAATAAGGATTTAGAGTATAGTTGGGGAATGAGACCCATGAATTAAAAATTATAATGTAGCGTGCTTTAATAGAGTTATATACATAGTGATATGAGAGGACAGGGGAGGTAGGCTCTATTCTGTTTCAGGGTATCAGGCATGGTTTTCAAGAAGGGATGACACTTGATGGGTGAGTAGGAGCTAAATGAGCAAACACAATAGGAAAGGGGCTTTTGCTTCAGAGATGACTGAGTTTATAAAGGCATTAAGGTATAAGAGGACTTGCTGAAATAAGAAAAAATAAAAGCTTGAGGAGAAAGAATGAGTACAGCTGTAGATAAGTACAGTGGGCCCTTCGTATCCATAGGTTCCACATCCATGAATTCAACCAACCTAGGATCAAAAATAATCAGAATTTAAAAATCCAGAAAGTTCCAAAAAGCAAAATTTGAATTTGCCATGCTCTAGCAGCTATTTACATAGAATTTAAATTGTATTTACAGCTATTTATGTAGCATTTACATTGTATTAGGTATTATAAGTAATCTAGAGATGATTTAAAGTATATGGGAGGACACAATATTGTAAATCAACTATACGTCAATAAAAAAATTTTTTTAATTAAAAAAATAAAAATAAAGTGTATGGGAGGATGTGTATAGGTTACATGCAAATACCACACCATTTTATATAAGGGACTTGAGCATTCGTGAATTTTGGTATCCATGGTTGGGAGGTGGGTTCTGGAACGGATCCCCCTATGGATACCGAGGGAGGACTGTATGTAGGTAGCAGACAAAAAGAAGCAGAAGTTGAGGGACTGTCTTCCTGAGAGCCCTCCTTTTCTTTGTGAAGAAGCAGGCAATGTCATCCAAAGTTAGGGAAAAGAACAGAAAAGAGCGCTTAAGGAGACTACTGAAAGTTTGGTAAAGGGGAGGTGAGGTTAACCATGCTCATATAGAAGAATTACTAGGCAATATGGAGAGACCATCTGTGAGAAGCATTAACATAGCTGTTAAAACTTCTCTCTGACCACTCAGCGAACCCCGACTCTCCTTTCTTGTCTCCTCTTCATAGCAGTTTCTAACTGGTCTACCTGCTGTGGGGCCACCTATCTTTCTATTGCCCAGTATTCTCCTTGGTATTTTTGTAACTTCTATGCCTTAAGTACAAAAAATATTTTTGAGCACCCACTGTGTGGCTGGTTGCTACAGAGCTGGATACAATGTCATCTGCCCTTAAAGAGCTTAGTGATAGGTAATAGGCGAGGGATTGAGGGGGAATATAATATGTAAATAATAATAGCACTAAAGGCAGGACATGAAAAATGCACTAAAGAAGCATAAATACAGTGTTTGCAAGTTCAGAGCTCACAGCCCAGCTGAGAATATCATCAGGCCCTCAAGCCCATCTATGTAGAACATAGGATTCTTTTAAGACCTTGAAAACCACCTGTAATGGAGGGTAGCCTGGAAGGTTTAGAGTTATTCCATTAAAAAGAGTGGCATTGATCTGTAAGCATTATAGAGACAATTCATCTCTAGCTATTTCATCCAACTGAAAGGGCTTCATTGCTTTACTACCCTTTCAGCTGTCTGAGTAAAGCAACCTATCTTCTGACTTCTTAACTCCTGTCAGTCTCACCTGCCTGGTTGCTACTTTCTTGATAGTGGTTCACTCCAAAACTAACTCTGTTCTTGTTCTCACGTTGGACCTGCTGAATCAATCAATCCTATCCAACCCCAGCCAGCTGGTCCTAACCTGTGAGCCATTTAATCAAGCAGCAGTTTATTTTTTATTTTTTTCAATTGTTTGACTCTGCAAAAATCAGAAGGCACTAACAGACAGCCAACCAACCCATCCCCGTGGTGCCCTGAGTGAAGACAAGTCAGCTTAGATATATGATGTAGTAAAATCCCACCACCTAAGACTCTAAGCAGTGAAATGAACAGCCATCAAAAGGCAGCAGTTTGGGACTTCCCTGGCAGTCCAGTGGTTAAGACTCCGCACTTCCACACAGGAGGTGTGGTTTCGATCCCCAATCAGGGAACTAAGATCCCATGTGCTGCGAGGAGTGGCCCAAATAAATAAAAAATAAAATAAAATAAAAGCAGCAGTTTATATTAGCAGACTCCTTTCCCAGAGAGCTTCATATCCCCATTAACCTACAATCTTTTTAGCCTCGTGTCAATCAGCCACATCGTCACTACACCAAGCCTCATGCTTACAGTAAACATAATCCTGAACTTCATGGAGCAAGCAGAATTTGAATTGACTTGCAACTGAATTCTCCCAAAGCTGAGGCTATTATGCTATACCAAAATTTATTTTGATCAAGTGTAACCTGTTAGTTTAAATTCAGTTCCATTTACTGATGATTTTGAAGCCTAGATTTTCTTCTGCATCAAAGGAGATGATCCTGTGGTTTTCTCCTTCATTCTATTGATATGGTATATTACAATGATGATTTTCCTATGTTGAACCACTCTTGCATTCCTAGAATAAACACTACTTGGTCATGGTCTATAATCCTTTTGATATGTTGCTGGATTCGGTTTGCTAGTATTTTGTGGAGGCTTTTTGCACCTAGGCTTTTTAGAAGGGCTTACTATATTAGGTTTATTAAGAACCTTTCACTTCTTACCAAGTGAGTGCTAGTCCCCTAGGGAGTATATCACTCAAGAGTGTCAATATTTGTAACTACCTTGCAATCATAATATATTTTTGAATTGATAAGATCATAGTAAGAGTTTATCTTTTCTGTATCCTATTTTAGAAGAATAAACTTTAGACATCAGCAATAAAGATATTTCTGAGATTCTTCTCACCTCAAATTCATAACCAGTACAACACTGAAGGCTTCCAATGTACAGTTAATGAATAAGAAGGAGGTTCTCAATCTGCTCTCATTTACATCATAGCATCATGAGGGAGGGTTGGGTATTACTTATTCATTAGACTAGAATAGTGGTTGGCACACAGTAAGCCATTAATAAATACTTCTGATACATGAATGAATGAATAAATTCAATCTTTGTATTTTGTAAAGAAAAATTGCTTAACCCCAAGATTTATCCTAAAACAGTGAGTAGTGTTTTATTTGTGTTTTTGTTTGTTTGTTTGTTTGTTTTACGGTACGCGGGCCTCTCACTGTTGTGGCCTCTCCCGTTGCGGAGCACAGGCTCCGGACGCGCAGGCTCAGCGGCCATGGCTCACGGGCCCAGCCGCTCCGTAGCATGTGGGATCTTCCCAGACGGGGCACGAACCCGTGTCCCCTGCATCGGCAGGCGGACTCTCAACCACTGCGCCACCAGGGAAGCCCCTGTGTTTTTTATTTTTAAAAAATCAAACAAAACATGAACCATTTATCATAGAAATCTCAGAAGCCTGAACTGGGTGGCAATGGGGTACATAGCAGCTCCAAACCTAGCCCATTCCCTGGTTTATGAACAAGCCTCTGCTTGTTTAGAACGCAAACCTACTCTGTCCCCTGCCATACTCCACAGAAAAGTTGCCTTGTAATTGCAGGTAGTACTGTATATAGTCCATATGATGAAACCTGAAAAGGTGTTTTATTAATTCAGTTTTCAGGCTGACCCCAAAAAACCCATCGGGGGACACATTCTGGCTCATGCTTCAACAACAAGAATAAGCTTGCGAAAGGGAAGAGGAGAGCTGAGAATTGCCAAGATTTATGACAGGTAAATATTTCTTATCTTAATCAGATTCTTGTGCATATGGTATTATATAGAATTGCCTCTCCTGAGAGGCTATGATTATTCCACTGGCAGATACTACATGTTTGAATTTCCTTCTCAAAAAGTATTCAATTCATTGGGAAGTCCCTACTACATACTGGGTTCTAGGGATTCGGGGATCTTGTTGACAAATTGACTTGGTCTCTGACCTTCCAAATCTTACAGTGAAGCTAGAAAATGAAATAATTGATTCCAGTTGAAGTGAGGAAAATACAGGAAAAGTACAGCATGTGATAGGGATGTTCTTCTTTCTTTCTGCCAGTTTTCTTTTCAGGTTTCGGTTTAAACATCACTTCCTCAAGGAACCTTTCCCTGACCCTTACATTCTAAGCTAATACTCTATATTACACCTTTTATTCTTTCACAGTACTTTACTTATTTAATTAACAGTTATAAGCTTAGATTTTACCAGCAACAAACCTAAAGCGATTTGAATTGGGGAGGCATTACCCACACCTTCCTGAGCGTTGCTGCTGACCCTTCTCTGTGGACCTCCCCCATTTTTGCCCATCTGTTGTGTTTATCTCTGAGGGGTTGGCAGGGGAGGGTACCCCCACCTTCCCTGCAGCTGTTCCTCAGGAGTCATGACTTTGACTGGGTCTAGAAAGGTTGAGCTGGAAGGGGTGGCCCCTGGTCACTTTCTGAGCACATGTCTCAGAGACCTGGGGCTGGTGGGAGCGCTGCTGGAGCTGGATTTCAACACATAGGGTGCCGCTGGGCCAGCTGGTAGGGTTGCTGGGCTCCAGGCCTCTAGCTCCAGCTGTTGCAGACCTAGGCCCCTCTCTGACCCGAGAAAGCTCCTTGGGCCCTTGAAGCTGATAAACCAAGAGAGTAAGGAAACATTCTTTTAGAGTGAGAAAGCTAATGTTTCAGCCACTTAGAGATAAACTGCAAAACTAGAGCCTGGCATGGGGCTGGGGCTAAAGATTTTTCTCGAACTTTTCAAGATTTGCAAGTATGCAGCTTGGAAGGAGGCTGGTGGTTTTACTGTTAAAAAAGCAATAGCATGGCTTTTCCTGTAAGGCTTGCATAGTACTTCTTACCCCTCTCCTGTCTCCCCCTGCAAAGGTGGTGCTGGAATGTTCTGGAAGGTCATGTCAACTTCAGCTTCTCCTGTGGAAACGGAAGCCATTGGGGTTTTCTGTCCAAATTCAAAAGGAGTCATACGTGTGTGTGTGTGTGTGTGTGTGTGTGTGTGTGTGTGTATGCATATATGTAGATGTACATATATACACATACACTCATTTTATATATATGTATGTAAATGCAAGTATTATATATATATACATATATATATACATGTGCAAATATATGAATAAACTTTGACAACATAATTGATGTACATGGTAAAAAATAAATAAAATCAAACAGTACAAAAAAAAGAGTTATAAGCTTAATAAGTTTTTACAGAGAAACCTATTACATATCAGCTGTTCTAGATTCTGGGGATAGAGCAGTGAACAAAACAAAAAGACAAGGCCCTGCCCTCATGGAGCTTACATTCCATTGGTAATGATTTATGTAACAAATGTCATCCCCACTAGACAGTAAATACCCTGAGGACAGAAATACTATTCTCTTGCTTACCACTGTATTCTTAGTTCCTCGGACATAATAGATGTATTTGTGACTGACTGATTAGCCAATCCTGGCAACAAGGTAAAGATTTGTAATAACTCTTTACCCTAGGGAGGGAAAAATCAGCCAAAAAGGAATCAGATGAGCTCTTAATCTGGTTTTGGCTATGAATCACAGGACTTACTATGTATTGTCATTGAAAAATATTAAATAATCAGTTCCCCCCTCTACCTGGTTTTTATTCAGACCATTCTGCTTTTCATCATCAGTCCCTGTAGAAGACTGTGATACACATATGCAAGTGCTATGCTTTGTGGAGCTTCAGCAATCTCTAGAAATTTGTTACAAATGTTCTTTGTTGAATTAAGTAGATAGTAGGATTGTTCCATATTTTTACTAAAATTTCTTGGTCTATATCTTGGAGAGATTGCTGTGCTTAGAACTTTCCCAAACATTTTTCACTCTGAATTGTAGTCAGCTGATTACATGTACATCTCCCTCACTACAGGGACTGAGTCTGGTTCACTAATGTCCCCAACACCTAGCATGGTCCTTGGCACATAGTAAGAGCTCAATAACTATTTGTTGAATTAATAAATGAATGAATTCCATCTACATGTTCAATCATTTGTATATTTAATCAAGTCCTCCAAACTTTTAGGAACAAATAACCCCTGCAGTTTTTACAGTCCTAAGAGAACACTAGGGTTCTGCAGTCTCAACAAAGGATAATTAAAATTATCATAGAAGTTAGTCATGTCAACTTTCCATAAATCTGAATAAAAATAGCAAAACTAGATCAGAACTTAAAATGTGAAAACTTAATTTGCTGTGCATCTTGTACTGCCTTCTTTCTGGTCCCTAAAGATTTCTCACAAAGAATTCTCCTTGACTTTAGAAAAAACTTTTTGGTAGAGAAGATCATGATGCTAAAAATGATAGCTAACAATTACTGAGTGGCTACTATGTGCTAGGCCTGTGCCAAGTGCTTTATTTATTTACTTTTTCATTGTTTTTAAGGACAACCTTAAGAGATAGAGATTATTATCCCCATTTACACATGAGGAAACCAAGGCCCTAAGTAGTTAGGTAACCACTGCCCCTCTACAGCCTATTTTAAACACAGAAGCCAGAATGATCCTTTGTAACACCAAGTCAGAGCATATCTATCCTCTCTTTAAAACACTCCTATGGGGCTTCCCTGGTGGCACAGTGGTTGAGAGTCTGCCTGCCGATGCAGGGGACACGGATTCGTGCCCCGGTCCGGGAAGATCCCACATGCCGCGGAGCCGCTAGGCCCCGTGAGCCATGGCCGCTGAGCCTGTGCGTCCGGAGCCTGTGCTCCGCAACAGGAGAAACCACAACAGTGAGAGGCCCGCGTACCGCAAAAAAAACAAAAAACAAAAAAAACCCCACTCCTATGGCTCCCCATCTTAACTCAGAATAAAAGCCCATGTCTCTTCACTGGTTTACAGAGCACTACATGAATGGCCCTATTCTTATTCCTCCTGCTTTCCCCCTTGCTCACCGTGCTTCACACTCAGTGGGCACCTTGATATTCTAGAAACATGCCAGTCACACTCCTCCCTTAGGGCCTCGCCTCTGTGATTATTGCTCTCCCTGCCTGGAATAAGCTTCCCCCACATAGCCCTCTTTCTGGCTATCTCCCTCACCTCCTTCAAGTCTTTGATCAAATGTTACCTTCTCAACAAAATGCCTATCTTGATCTCCCTATTTAAAATTGCAGCTAGCCTTGTCCCAGTTTCCATACTTCCAATCTCCCTTATCCAACTCTATTTTTTTCTTTCCCTATAACACTTATTTTCTAACATATCACATATTTATTTATTATGTCCATTATTTATTGTCTGTCTGTCCTTCCCCCAAGTATAAGTTCCACAAGGCCAGAGATCTTTGTCTATTTTTTTCACATACGGATCTCAAGTGCCTACAGCAAGGATATAGGAAGTGCTCAGTAAATTTTTTTTTCTTTTTTTTTTCCAATTTTTGACTGCGTTGGGTCTTCGTTGCTGCATGCGGGCTTTCTCTAGTTGCAGCAAGCAGGGGCTACTCTTCGTCGTGACGTGCATTGCAATGGCTTCATTGTGGTGGCTTCTCTTGTTGCAGAGCATGGGTTCTAGGCACACAAGCTTCAGTAGTTGCAGCACGTGGGCTCAGTAGTTGTGGCATGCAGGTCCTAGAGTGCACGGGCTTCAGTAGTTGTGGCGTGCGGGCTCTAGAGCACAGGCTCAGTAGTTGGGGCGCACAGGCTTAGTTGCTCCTCAGCATGTGGGATCTTCCTGGACCAGGGTTCAAACACTCCCCTGCATTGGCAGGCGGAGTCTTAACCACTGCACCACCAGGGAAGTCCCAGTAAATATTTTCTTAATGAGTAAGTGAATGGACTTGCCCCACATCACAAAACCAATAAGTATTGGAGCCAGGATTAGAATCTATGCTGTCTGAATCTAGGGTCTACACTTTTAACCACTACACTATTTCTTAGTTTATTAAGGATTATCTATTCAAGGTAGTAATAGCTAGTCTGCTATAGCTACTCCCATGGCTTCAACTACTACCTTATACAGATGTAAAAGAAAGACATTTCTTGTTAAAACAGAATTCCCCAAGAATTGAGCAGAAAAGGGTTCTCATAATTCCCAGGAATACAGGAGTGACTACAAAAGGGAACCTAGCCTTTTTCCTTGAATAGCCTATAGTTACTGCTTCTGTAAGTAACCATAACTGGCCCTCAAGTGTATATTTTCTCTCTTTAAAACTGTGAGTGAATAAAAACCCCATTTATTTTATTCTACTTAGCATATCTGAGATCAGTGAACATTAAAACTCTACTGAATTCAAAGGAAAATCAAATTTTAAACAATTACAAAAAATGAAAAGGCATACAAATGGTCAAGTTTCTAAAGTCGTTGTTTTTTATTCTGTTTCAAAACCAAAACAAACAAACAAGCAAAAAACCCTGGTTCAACTTTGCAGATACTTTGCTTGGCTTCCCTCTTTCTCAACCCCTTGTCTTCCTGCCCTTTTTAAGTGACTACTTTCCATCAAAGTCAAAAAGTTATTTTCTAATTCCACTCACGCCTTCTTATTCTTCAACCCCAACTTCAGTCTAGCAAGACCTACTTTATCTATAGCTCATGTTCTATCCTCCAGGGAGATTCCTCTGCTCTTTCTTAAGGGAAGTAAACTTACCCATGGTGTGCTCAAAGTATACTAGCTAATCTGCACCCTCCAAACAAAACAAAACAACCAAACAAACAAAATCAAAAAACAAAAACCAATTTTGCATGACAATATAGCCTACTGATTAAGATCATGAGCTTTGGAATCAAATACCTTAGTCTCTAATCCTGGCATCTTCAATTCCCAGCACTGTGACCTTGATCAAATTACTTCTCTGAACCTCAGTCTTCTCATCTATAAAATGTGGATAATAATACATACACAACAGAGTAATCGTAAAGTTTAAATGAAATAATATAAGGGAGCCTGACACATAATAGTAAATACTTAATAAATGGAAGCTATTAATATTACCGTACAGTCACCATAACCTGAATATAATAACAGCACAAAGTAGCAGTAGGCTCTCTCTCTCATGGTCAGTGATTTTCAAATTCCTATTTTTAGTCTAACATTTTATTCAAGTGTTAGATATTCATTTCCAACTACTTGCAGACCTCCTCTACATCAATGCCCCACAGGTATCTCAAGCTCAACATATCTAAACCTAACTTCTTATTCTTCCTCTCTTTCTTTTTTTTTTTTTTTCCGGTATGCAGGCCTCTCACCGTTGTGGCCTCTCCCGTTGCGGAGCACAGGCTCCAGATGCGCAGGCTCAGTGGCCATGGCTCACGGGCCCAGCCGCTCTGCGGCATGTGGGATCTTCCCAGACGGGGGCACAAACCCGTGTCCCCTGCATCGGCAGGCAGACTCTCAACCACTGTGCCACCAGGGAAGCCCTTCTTCCTCTCTTTCTTATACACAAAACAAGCTTCTCTATTCCTACTCTTTTGTTCATGCTAGAAATGGAATACCCCCATTTCTGCTTCAAAGCCTTCTGTGAAGTCCTCTATTATCTATGAAATCTTTCCTGATCAACCTAGCCTGCATAACTTCTCCTTTCCTTAGAGTTCTGTAACATATACTGACTTTATGGAACCTAGCTTACTTTGCATATTTGTTATGTCATAGTTCACCTTTTAGGCTTCTTGATAGTAAAGACTCTGTCTCATTTTTGTAAATTCTGTGGGGTCTAGTACATGCTAAAGTATGATTTTCAAAGAGTTAAAAACATCACTTTCTGCAAATAAGCATAAAATGGACGTGTCAAAGATTTTATTCAACTCCTTAATTAATGAGGAAACCACTGATTCAAAGGATAATTTGAGGAACAGAGATTTATGTAGTCAGTCAAAGCAATGCTGAAATAAATTTGCTAATAGATGCAAAACTGGTTAATATCCTACCAGGCAATAAATTGTAACATTTGAAGTTGTCTTTTCTACTGGAGAGAAATCAATTATTTCTCTATACAATGAAATTCATTTCCATTGCTATAGACTGGCATCATAAGAATAATCTGCATTGTTATCAGTTTTCTACAAATTAATCTCTACTAGTCCTATAGAGCTGTAGAATAAATTAAAAGGTAAAATTTAAAAGAGCATGAAATCATGACTCGTACAAGTATAAAATGTCAAAGATTTTATTTAACTCATTAACTCATGCAGGAACCAATAAGATTTTATAACCAGATCAAAGGAAAAATCAAATTACCACACATATGTAGTCAAACAAGTAATGCTGAAATGCATTACAAATTGATTAAAAAAAATGGGTCAGTATCCATAAGACAATAATCAATTGCATTCCTCCTCACACAATTTACATTTCTATGAACTAGGATAATTTGTATTATTCATAGTTTTCTACAGCTCATGGAGTTGTAAAACAGCTCAAAGACAAAGCCACGGAGTCCTCATAGACTTGGATAACCTGGAAGGATGTGTTTGGCAACCTATTTTTTCACTGAAGGTACTCAGTTATCTTTTAGTTCATTTCAAAGTCTTTCATGGTTTTTGCCTACATTAGTCTAGTCAATGGAAATGTGCACACCCATTTAAAAATTTTTATTGAGGTATAGTTGATTTACAATGTTGTGTTAATTTATGCTGTACAGCAAAGTGATTCAGTTAACATATATATATTCTTTTTCATATTTGTTTCCATTATGGAAACAGGATATTGAATATAGTTCCCTGTGCTATACAGTAGGACCTTGTTGTTTATCCATCCTATATATAATAGTTTGCATCTGCTAATCCCAAACTCCCAATCCTTCCCTCCCCCATCCTCCCTTGGCAACCACAAGTCTGTTCTCTGTATCTGTGCGTCTGTTTCTGTTCATTTGTGTCATATTTTAGATTCCACATTTAAGTGATATATGGCATTTGTCTTTCTCTTTCTGATTTACTTCGCTTAGTATGATAATCTCTATGTTCATCCATGTTGCTGCAAATGGCATTATTCTATTCTTTTTTATGGCTGAGTAATATTCCATTGTGTATGTATGTGTGTGTGTGTGTGTGTGTGTGTGTATACACACATATACATATATATATACACTACATCTTCCTTATTCATTCATCTGTCAATGGACATTTAGATTGTTTCCATGTCTTGGCTATTGTAAATAGTGCTGCTATGAACATAGGGGTGCATGCCTCTTTTCGAATTATAGTTTTGTCTGGATATATGCCCAGGAGAGGGATTGCAGGATCATATGGCAATTCTATTTTTAGTTTTTTGAGGAAGCTACATAGTGTTTTCCATAGTGGCTGCACCAATTTACATTCCCACCAACAGTGTAGGAGGGTTCCCTTTTCTCTACACCCCCTCCAGCATTTGTTATTGGTAGACTGTTTTTTTAAATTTTTATTTATTTATTTATGGCTGCATCGGGTCTTCATTGCTGCACGCAGGCTTTCTCTAGTTGCGGCAAGTGGGGGCTACTCTTCATTGCAGTGAGCAGGCTTCTCATTGCGGTGGCTTCTCTTGTTGCGGAGCACGGGGTCTAGGCACGTGAGCTTCAGTAGTTGTGGCACGCGGGCTCAGTAGTTGTGGCTCGCGGGCTCTAGAGCGCAGGCTCAGTAGTTGTGGCGCACGGGCTTAGTTGCTCTGCGGCATGTGGGATCTTCCCGGACCAGGGCTCGAACCCATGTCCCCTGCATTGGCATGCAGATTCTTAACCACTGTGCCACTAGGGAAGTCCTATTTGTAGACTTTTTAATGATGGCCATTCTGACCGGTGTGAGTTAATACCTCATTGTAGTTTGATTTGCATTTCTCTAATAATTAGCAATGATGAGCATCTTTTCTTGTGCCTATTGGCCATCTGTATGTCTTCTTTGGAGAAATGTCTATTTAGGTCTTCTGCCCATTTTTCGATTGGGTTGTTTTTTTGTTATTGAGTTGTATGAGGTACATACCCATTTAGAATCAGATAAGCCTTTAAGGGTCTGCTACACAATACCTGACAGTGCACTGTAAGAACACACAGTTACCCCTTTTTGCCTATTTCCAAGTGTGGGGTAGTTCTTCTTGATGTTTAGAACCTTACATATAGAAGTTGTTCAATAAATGTTTGTGATGGTTGATAATATTTGTAGGAAAATTCTGTAGTCCACATTTAGCTGTACCAACTCACGTCTCTGGAGACTCAGACTAATAGGAGTGTGATGCTGTGACATGAATATAGTATTTATAGAAATAGAGCTTTTTATAAACTTCTGTTCCTTTGTATTCTGTTAGCCCCGAGATGCCTGAAAATGAAGCCACCTTCGCAATAACTGCTGGAGGAATTGGGGATGCCAAGGAGTAGGTGGCGAATTGATGCAAATTGCTTCTTAGTGCTTATTAGGAGCTGAAGAAATGGAAAAGCAGTCTCAAATTTCAGATCTTGAAGTAAGAGTCTGTTTTTTTTCATGTGTTATTAAAGGAAAGTCAGCAAAAGAGAATTAAATCATATTTATCTTAAAGGTCTCTGATTTACAATAACTACACATTGTATGTCGGTTCAAGAATATAAATATATATATGAATGAATAAACCTTTTGAAAAATAGTTGGGGAAGGGGTACCTCACTTTAGCTTCCCAAAGTGAGCCACTAAGCAGATGGCAAGTCTAAGAGCTCAGAAATGTCTCCTCCTCCTACAGCTGCCCCCCAAACACTTACAGAAGTGAATACACTTCCAAAGGAGGGAGACATTTAAGGGAAGAATGTTTACAGGACACCAAAAGAGCTTTTTTATTTATGATATCAAACTATATGTTCACATTTATAGCAACAGAAAAGAAACATTAAATTAAGCTAAATTTTAAATCATTTGACTTTTCAACAAGTTGAAATTACTTTTTAAAAATGTACTTCTGATACATACTATTTTACTGGGAAGATAAAAAGGAAGGTAATTAGGAACTTTATAATTTTGGTTGGTCAAGATAGCATGACTTTTATATTTTAAGTTTTGGGTAGAGAATTCAGAATCTTCTTTAAAATATTAAAGTTAATTTAAATGTAAAATTTCTAGATACTAATTTTATAAATGTATAAAAAATATTGGTTTTTCTAATTAAATGAAAATAAAATCTAGTTTTCAAAATGTATGTATGATAAAAATATTTATTAATTAAAACACTAATAATATTTACAGTGACAATCTTTATAGATCTCAGAAATATTTAATATCTTATGTTGCATCCACTTGTATGAGAATTCAAGTATTGAAAGTACCATTTGTTACAAAAGGTATTTGACTATCCATTAAGTCATTCACTCACCAATTGTATATTGAATGCTAAGTGCTAAAGAATCTACAAAAGAAGTATGGTTCCTGCCCTCAAAGAATGTGTATACTAGTTAAGAGAAAAGACTAATATTTACGAAAGGATGAGAGGACAAATGATTATAATTAATTTGGATTGTGTGATTCCAAAAATCGGAGAGGAAAGGTTAAGCTGTAGGACAGCATGTGCAAGTATAGAAGCTGGAATTTGGAAACAAAGAGACCAACCTGGCAAGCAGAAATTGTTCACAGTGTGGAGTTCTGGGAAATAAGAGCTTTTTAATTTTATAATTTTTAAAGCTCAGAAGCTGCTCCTCTGAATAAGCAGACGTTAAAGTAACTGTGAAGCAGATATTCTGTATTCTGCAAAGTCAGTTAAATGCCTTTTCTTAGTATGCAAATATAAATGCACACTTTTTACTGGGGAAGGGAAGGTTTTGCTACTTGATAAAAACAGCATCTACTAGAGATTCCCTGGTATGCCAAGTCCTGGAGAAGGAATGGACTAATTTGTATAGGAGCCCAGAGCTGTTTGATAGGAAAGGAAATAAAACTCCCAAGATTTGAACTTCAGAAAAATTTTCTAGGTTAAGCTGAGTACCCCCTTGACAAGGATAATTTACCCATTGGTGTAGAGTTGGAAACCAGGGCTCAACACAAGGGCCTACAGTTCTGTGGGGAAGGCTGGTTTCAATATGGCACGTGGCTAAGGCTGGAAACCTCTCTGGATCCAGCCACTCTGATATGTCCTGCTTTGGAGAACAGTAGCTGAGCATGTGAATGTGAACTAAAAAGCTGTAAACTTGGGGCTCAACTTTGGGACAGCATAGCAGATTGTGCAGTGCCCACTGAACTTTTCTAGGTCAGGGTTCAATTTGCCACCAATGATCAAAGCATCAGGTCTTTCCAGTCCTCCCTCTCCATCTGACTGTACAAATAGCTTTGGCTTATTCCAAGCGGGAAAGAGAGACTCAAAAAAGAGATGTTGGGCTTCCCTGGTGGCGCAGTGGTTGTGAGTCCGCCTGCCGTTGCAGGAGACACGGGTTCGTGCCCCGGTCCAGGAAGATCCCACATGCCGCAGAGCGGCTAGGCCCGTGAGCCATGGCCGCTGAGCCTGCGCGTCTGAGCCTGTGCTCCGCAATGGGAGAGGCCACAACAGTGAGAGGCCCGCGTACCGCAAAAAAAAAAAAAAAAAAAAAAAAAGAGATGTTATTGGTCAGGACTCTTTTAGTCACAAGCCACAGAAACTCAAACTAGCAAATGCAAGACGTGAATTCATTGGCTCAAGAGAGTTTGAAAAGTCCAGAAGTAAAGCTGACTTTAGCCACAGCTGGAGCCAAGATCTCAAAGAGAATCATCAGGACTTTTCTCTCTGTCTCCATCTCCTGCTCGGCTCATTTCCATGCTGCTATTGTTCTTTGACACGCTTTCCCCACATAGTAAATAGCCAAGATGCTGCTTGTATCTCTAGGCTTATATCCCAGCAAGTTAGAAAACACACTAGAAAAAGCATGCCTTTTTCTTCCACAGATGATTCATTCTGTGGAAATAAGCAAAAACTACCAAATGAGAACAGAGGCTATTTACTCAGAGTTTGCTACAGCAAGAGTCAGTGACCTTCATTTGCTTTTGGCAAAGACTCAAAGGCAGGCAGAGGAATGGGAAAGCTTTATAGAGAAAAATAGGAAAGGCCTCAGGTATGCTCTGGAGGTTGTTGGCATGGGAAGTTGGAGGATTAATTTGATAGAGATGCAGAAAATGGATAAAGGAAATAATACTGGCATCAGGGAGATAATTTAGGAACGGTTATGATAAATCAGTTGTGAAGTGATAAAGAATGTGACTGGGGGGACTTCTCTGGTGGCGCAGTGGTTAAGAATCCACCTGACAAGGCAGGGGACACAGGTTTGAGCCCTGGTCCGGGAAGATCCCACATACTGCGGAGCAACTAAGCCCGCGCGCCACAACTCCTGAGCCTGTGCTCTAGAGCCTGCAAGCCACAACTACTAAAGCCCGCGTGCCTAGAGTCCATGCTCCGCAACAAGATAAGCCACCGCAATGAGAAGCCCACACTCCTTAAAGAAGAGCAGCCCCCGCTGGCTGCAACTAGAGAAAGCCTGCGCGCAGCAAAAACACCCAATGCAGCCAAAAATAAATAAATAAATAAATAAACTTAAAAAAAAAAAAAAAGAATGGGACTGGGGTGATAGCAATGAAATGGACAGTTCAAAAAGGTAGTTAAGATTTGGTGTGAGATTGAATATAAAAAGAGGAAGAGAAGGCAGAGTCACAGGTGACTTGACAAAGTTCTTTAACCTATGAGGGGAGATTATGTTTGTATCGTGAACACGAATGAAGAAGTGTAGAATAAAGATTAGGTATTTTACCTGAGAAGGTTACCTTGTATTAGTTTGCTAGGGCTGCCATAATAAAGCACCACAAACTAGATGGCTTAAACAACAGAAATTATTGTCTCACAGTTCTGGAGGCCAGAAGTCCAAGATCAAGGTTGGTTCCTTCTGAGGGCTATGAGGAAGAATCTGTTCCATGCCCCTCCCCTAGCTTCTGGTGGTTTCCTGGTAATCTTCAGCATTCCTTGGCTTGTAGAAGAATCGCCCTGATCTCTGCCTTCATATTCACATGGTTTTCTCCCTGTGTGCATGTCTTTGTGTCCAAACTTCCCCTTTTTATAAGGATACCAGTCATATTGGATTATAGGCCCACCCTACTCCAGTAAGACCTCAGCCTAACTAATTACATCTACAATGACCCTATTTCTAAGTAAGGTCACATTCTGATTAATTGGGAGTTAGAACTTCAACATATAAATTTTAAAGGGGACACAATTAAATAACAGTAAGAATCAGGTACAGTTAAGAGTCAGACACCAGGATGCACAAGATACTGCTTGAACTCAATACCTGCTACAATCAGAAACATGGAAGTCAAGATCTGGGGAAACCTAGTACCTATTTAGAAAATGAAGAGATTGAAATAGATGATCTCTTCCATCCTTTCTAACTTTCCTGTTCAATCATTCCTTAAAGAACAAAGAACAGGGAGTTCCCTGGTGGCACAGTGGATAAGACTCCACACTCCCATTGCAGGGGGCACGGGTTCAATCCCTGCTCAGGGAACTAGATCCCACATGCATGCCACAACTAAGAGTTCGAATGCCACAACTAAGGAGCCCTGGAGCCGTAACTAAGGAGACCACCTGCCGCAACTAAGGAGCCTGCCTACCACAACTAAGACCCAGTGCAACCAAATAAATAAATAAATAAATATCTTTTTTAAAAAAGGAAAAGAACAGAGAACAAACAAGGACAGAAAGCCAGGAGATCAGAATAGGGTGGTCAAGCCAAAAATAGGGAATACAATAGACTAGACTCAGAGAAGGGATATCTTTCATGGAGAGGAGAGGGATTGGGACCTTAGACACCAAGTTGCAGCCAGTCAAGTCTCCTTCACCTGACTCAGGATTGTTGGATATTTATCATTTTTTTTGGTTGCACAATTTCCATTTATCCATCATAATAACACCCTGGTTTTCTTTTAAAGAGTCACCTCTCCCCAGTTCATGTAGTCTATCCTGAGACACTGGATACTGAGTGACAGTCACAAGGATGAGAGCATGGGTTAGAGGCCACTAATACATGCAAGGACAGCAAGGGCAGTAGGGCCAGCAGCAGTGGCATTGACCTGAACAAGCTGTTCCTGCTGTTAGACTGCAGGTTTCTGACTCCTAAACTGCAGAGTTGCTTAGACTCCTGTCCATTCCTATGGTGGTTCTCCAGCCTCCTGCCAATTCAATGACTCCTAATGTCCTTCTGATAAATTTCTCTTTGCTTCAGTAGCCAGAGTTGGATTCTATTACTTGCAATCTAGAACTCCACCCAAGGTGACACCCAAATGCTGCTTCAGGGGACCAGAAAAAAGGAAGCCAGGAAGGGCTTACTTAACAGTCAGGTGGATGATTCCTTATTATTCGTATACTTTTCTATACCAGTCTTCAATATTTTATTTTTTTTTTATGTTTGTTTATTTTTTGGCCGCACTGGGTCTCCGCTGCTGCACGTGTACTTTCTCTACTTGCGGCAAGCGGGGGCTACTGTTCATTGCAGTGTGCAGCCTTCTCATTGTGGTGTCTTCTCTTGTTTCAGAGCATGGGCTATGGGGCACGGGCTTTAGTAGTTGTGGCACGTGGGCTCAGTAATTGTGGCTCGCGGGCTCTAGAGTGCAGGCTCAGTAGTAGTTGTGGCGCATGGGCTTAGTTGCTCCTCTGCATGTGGGATTTTCCCAGACCAGGGTTTGAACCCGTGTCCTCTGCATTGACAGGAGGATTCTTAAGCACTGCGCCACCAGGGAAGTCCCTACCAGTCTTCAGTATTTTAAAAGGAAAGTTGTTGAAGAGACTATTAGTCAGGGCTTCCCTGGTGGCGCAGTGGTTGAGAGTCCACCTGCCGATGGAGGGGACACGGGTTCGTGCCCCAGTCCAGGAAGATCCCACATGCCACGGAGCGACTGGGCCCGTGAGCCATGGCCGCTGAGCCTGCGTGTCCGGAGCCTGTGCTATGCAACGGGAGAGGCCACAGCAGTGAGAGGCCCGCGTACCACAAAAAAAAAAAAAAAAAAAGAGAGAGACTATTAGTCAGAATTTTTCTTGGCCGAACTCAAAATAATAGTGTCTTAAAATCGAGGTTTGTTTTTTTCTCATAGACAAGAAATCTGAAGCCAGGCAGTCCAGAGCTATTATAGTGGCTCTACTTTGTCATCAGGACTCCAGGCTTCTGCCTTTCTGCTTCCATCCTGCTCTTGGCTTCCATTCTCAAGGTCAGCTCATGGCCTAAGATGTTACTGGAACTATGGTCAGAGAAATCAAAGTTGGGCGAATGAAGGTGAAAGGCAGAAGGGCAGAACAAGGTTCTTTCCAGCTGAGTCAGCTCCTATGAAGACCCCCCCCAACACACACACACACATACACAACACTTCTGCTTACAACTCATTGGCCTGAACTCAGTCATATGGCCATATCTATATATAAAAAAGTAATGAAATACTGTCTTTTGTTCTAGGCAGTGATATGCCCAGCTGAAATTCGTAGTTCTGTAATTAATGAGGAAAGGGAGATTGGCTGTTGGGTAAGGAACTAGCAGTTTCTACCACAAAATCTTCTTTTACTTTCTCAGCAATGACAAATTTCTTGAATGTCTATCACAGTAAGTCCCCTACATACGAACCTTGAAGTTGTGAACCTTCAAAGACGTGAACGTGCATTCATATATCTAATCACGTAAGTTAGTTCACGTGTCTGGTGTACATTGTCACATACGTGCATCCTCTACAAGTGGTTGTGCTTTTGTGTACTTTGTATAGAGTACAATAGTACAGTATCTTTATTTCAAGCCCAGGATGTCTGGAAGCAACTGTAAAAACAGTGGTGATGTAGCTGGTACTGCTAAGAAGCACCAGGAATTGGAGGCCCAGAGAAAGAATGAAGAGAGACAAGAGGAAGAAGTAACTGCAGAACCAAAGAGATTCACGATGCAGGAAACGGCAAGGGAATTTTCTTTATTTGAGGAGGTACTGTTAGTTTTTGAGGCACAGGATCTGAATGTGGAATGGTACATGAAGGTTGCAGCAGTTGTTCAGAATACAATCCAGTGCTACCATGTCATCTATGATGAGAAAAAAAAGAGCTGCTACCCAGACATCACTGGATCATTTTTTCAAGAGGGTAGATAGGACTGAATCCAGCAAAGAACCAGAACCTGTGCCGTCAACATCAGGCGTGAGTGAAATTGCAGGTTGCCCTCCATCTCCTATTGCTGGCGATCCCTCAGCTCTACCATCTCCCACCTCCTCTCCCTCCTCCAGTTAGTAACTCTTCTTGCCTGTTCACTTGATGCCAGCCCCTGTGTGCTGGCTGTTGTACTGTACTACTGTACTTTTCAGAGTACTGTACTGTAAGATTAAAACTTTTATTTTTTGTGTTTGTTTTTAATGTATTATTTGTGTGAAAAGTATTATAAACCTATTACAGTGCAGTACTATATAGCTGATTGTGTTAGTTGGATACCTAGGCTAACTTTGTTGGACTTATGAACAAGTTGGACCTACTAACACCCTCTCGGAACTGAACTCATTCGTATGTAGGGGACTTACTGTATATACTATGCAGAGCATTTCAGGAGTTTTGTACTTGTACCAGCAAAGTTGGTTGAGGAGTATATCAGTTAGAATGCCCTCAGCTGCAAGTAACAGAAAACCCAACTCAAAGCAACCTAAACAATGAGGAAATATGCCATCTCATATAATAAAAAGTCCAGGGACTTCCCTTGTGGTCCAGTGGTTAAGAATCAACCTTCCAATGCAGGGGACATGAGTTTGATCCCTGGTAGGGGAACTAAGATCCCATATGCTACAGGGCAACTAAGCTTGTGCACTCTAGAGCCGGCACGCTACAACTGGAGAGAAGCCCACGTGCCGTAACAGAGAGCCCACGCACCACAGCGAAAGATTCCACACACTGCAGCTAAGACCCAATGTGGCCAAAGTAAATAAATTAAATAAAAAATTTTTAATTAAAAAAATAAAGTCCATAAGTCAACCAACTCCTTAGTTGATTCAGCAACTCTATAATATTATCAAGGGCCCGGGTTCTTTCTTTTCTCTCCACTTTCCCATCATTGTTGTGCTGGTTTGGGTCTCTAAAAGCTCCCCTTATGGTCAAAAGATGACTATAGCAGTTCTACCTTCACATCCTAACTTGATCACATCTAGAAGAAAGACAAGGCATTCTTTTAGGAGCAAGGAACGGCTCACTCATACAGCTGCATTCAGTTCATTGGTTGACTGGAGGGTCTAAGATGGCCTCACCCATATATCTAGGGTCTTGGTGGGGATGGTTGAAAAGGTGAGACTTCTCTCTGTCATCATTCAGTAGTCTAGCCTGAGCTTCTTTACATGGCAGCTGGGTTCCAATAGGGCAAGTGCTTATCAAGCCTCTACTTGCATTGTGCTTGTTAGTGTCTCACTGGCCAAAGCAAGTCACACAAGAAGCCCGGAGTCTTTGTGGGAGGGGACTACACCGGGACTTGAATACCAGTTGTGTTTTCTTGGAGGTCATCAGTATAACAGTTTTCTCCAAGGTACTGTGTTGTGCCCTTTGGGGTGGGGAGAGTTTGTCTTCAAGAGCTTACAATATGGTAAGGGACGTGAGACACAAACTCTTGTAAAGTTAAATAGAAACACATGATTTAAATATTTAAATAACATTTTAAAAGCCATGTAAGTCTGAAGGCAGGCACAGAGAGGGGTTTCAGCCTGGAAAAGCTAGTTGGATTTTTTTCCCAGGAGATTTCATATGGTGGTGAATGTTCCATGCCTCAGGGTCAGGCCGTCAACCTTCATCTTCAATATGTTAGTGCCCCAGTACTGGTTAATTTCTAGAGAGATGCCTCAGTCTGACTAAGCACACAATCTGCCAGGGAGAGTATACCAGGATGCCAGTGACACTGAAGAATAGAATATAATGTCAAGCAGACCAGATGTGAAGACTGACCTGAACAACCAACCCATTGCCTCAGTGAGCAAGTTCATGTGAAGCTAAAGGTACATGATGAACACAGAATCGGAATAAGGCTGCTTGGATATAAAACCTGAATTATTCATGGGTTCTGGTGGCCCATTACATTCATCTTCATTCATTCATATGTGTATTTTAAATGTATTATGAAGTATTTAAGATAAAAAGGCATAAAAAATAATACAATTAATATTCATAAAATAAAACATTATCAATACAATTAAAGACCCCTAAATATCCTATAGGATTGACTCTCTTTCCTCCCCCACAGAATTATTCACTCTTCTGACTTTGTTGTCAAATACTTTTATGCATTTCTATATATATATATCCCTAAGTAATAAAACATATTGCCTTGCATTCAACCAATATTGAGACACCAGTTAGGTGCCAAGTACAACAGATATAGTAATGATTAATCAAGACAGTCCCTGAAACGTGGAGTTATGGGGAAAATCACCCAAATAACCACAAACATGGTTAAGTGCTGCAAGGCAAAAGTATAGGAAGCTGTGAAAGTACCCACTGAGGGAGCCGCCTTTTCTGGGGTTAACCTGACCTGGTATGGGGCAGGTACAAAGGCCTGTCCAGCACCTTGGACATTCACATTGTCTTGATAGGCACCCTCTACCTTGGGTAGCTCTTGAATGGCTGCATTGCCAACCTCCCCTCTACTCCCTTTCCCAAGTAGTTTCACCCCTTCTTGGCAGAGAACAAAAGCCTGTGCTGAACACTACAGTCCCAATTCAATTCACAAGTACTACCAAGGGAGTCAGTTCCCTCATTTCCCAATCTGAGAACTGGTCTTTGCAGCGATTCCAATAGGTAGAGGAGGTAAAGCCATGTGAATCTGCTTACACTGACTTATTTACTCTGAGCAGGAGCCATTTTGAGGGGAAACAACAGGTCTGCATCAACCCCATGAATTCTCAAACACACATGTCTAGAATTACATATGTATACAAAAGCAAAAGTCCCTTCTTTTGACTCCACCTGATTTCCATCCAGTACCAATAGAACCACCTCCAGATCAGGTAGGGGTGTGTGTGTGTGTGTTAGGGCTTGGTGTCCTTGTTTGGCACAGCCCTTCATCAGAGATAACTCTAATGCTAGTTGGTTTTCCTCCAAGTGTGTGCAAACAATATTTTGCCTTTGTGATCAAAATTATGTAAATACCAGAGCTTCCCTTCTTATTATATAATATCTTAGAGATGCTAGTTGGTGTTTAACTAACTTATTGATGTTTTCACTGTCTTTGTCCTTATGTTCTAATTTTTGGTGCCAGTTTGCTTTTCTTCACACTATTAAGTCTACGTATTTCTAGAATACAATTGACTGTAACATAATTACATACTTTGGGATCACCTCTCCTCCTTTCCATTTTATTTCTTAGCAGGATGTTGCCAACTTTCCTCTCTGACTCTCAACTCAGCTCCATATCGGATCAACACCCCTATATCTGTCTGGGGAACACAGAGGAACCTATTAAAAAACATGAACAAAGCTCTCTAACTCTTGCTCAGCTACTAAGGAGTTTGGTCTCTATTTTAGCATATACCTACTCCCTCCTCCAGCCTATGAGAACTGACTTTTGGGGCTGCCCAGTGTCCATTCTTCCATATCAAGGCA
The DNA here is from genome assembly GCF_949752795.1 of Hyperoodon ampullatus. Classification (NCBI taxonomy): domain Eukaryota; kingdom Metazoa; phylum Chordata; class Mammalia; order Artiodactyla; family Ziphiidae; genus Hyperoodon; species Hyperoodon ampullatus. The sequence goes on along the minus strand of NC_136924.1, from coordinate 35,459,298 downwards.
CAAGATTTCCACTGAGGAACACCCTCACTTCAGGGTGGTCTTGGTGGGATGTGAACCAGGTGTCAGTCTCCCCAGAGAAGCTGACACCATGTCCTATACAGTGGGGGCAGGCACTGGACCCTCTTCCAGGCTGAGTCCCCGGAGTCTCCAGCTAACCTGTATAGCTTCTACCAGAGGCCCCATGCCCTAGGGTTTGTCTCCATGGCTTGTGCCCTTTCCAAACCAAGGGAATAAGTTCAAAGAGGCCCAGAGACCTACAGATGATGCACAGCCCCTGGGGAGCTCTGGGCACACAATAAACCCTTTCCCTGGTCACCCAGTAGGGAGGGAGAGAGAGCAAGACCTTTACTGCACACCCTCTGGGTCCTAAAACACAACCGGAGCAAATATCAGCCCTGCTCCTCCAGCGCTGTCTCCTGGGCCCTAAGGCTGTGGGTGAGTTTTAGTTAATGAACTGGGCCAATTCCCTAATTCATACTAGGTAGTGGCTGACCCCTTCCTCCTGATGAGGATCACACCCCTCCTCCCTCCCCTGTATCTCTCTGCCTCCTTCTCAAGAAACGGCACTGTCAGGACTTCCCTGGTAGTCCAGTGGTTAAGACTCTGCACTCCCACTTCGGGGGCATGGGTTCGATCCCTGGTTGAGGAACTGGGATCCTGCATGCCATGTGGCAAAAAAAAAAAAAAAAAAACCCAAAAACATGAATAAGCTCTTCAAGAGTTGAACATTTTATATGGTTCCTTTTTCTCTTTGAACTCTTATTTTCTTTCCAGAATTTTAACTTATATTTTTACATCAAATGTCTTATTCATCACTTAATTTTATTTCTCTGTGTATTAAAATATCTTCTGGATTAAGTTATTGCAATTATTCGAACAAAATTAAGCAAAGCAATTTAAATATATTACAACTCTTAATAACTATTAAACAGAAAGTAAAATTTTTAATGGAAATTCATCTTTTAATAAGATAGAAAGAGACTAAGGGGGGCTTTCCCTGGTGGTGCAGTGGTTAAGAATCTGCTTGCCAATGCAGGGGACGCGGGTTCAAGCCCTGGTCAGGGAAGATCCCACATGCCGCGGAGCAACTAAGCCCGTGCACCCGAACTACTGAGCCTGCGCTCTACAGCCTGCGAGCCACAACTACTGAGCCTGTGTGCCACAACTACTGAAGCTTGCGAGCCTAGAGCCCGTGCTCCGCAACAAGAGCCTAGAGCCCGTGCTCTCACTGCAATGAGAAGCCTGTGCATCACAACAAGGAGTAGCCCCCACTCGCCACAACTAGAGAAGAGCCCATGTGCTGCAACAAAGACCCAACGCAGCCAAAAAATAAAATAATTTTTTTAAAAAATAGAAAGAGACTAAGAAAAAGTAAACCCTGTATCCATAGAAAAATATTACTTTTGGCAATTTTTTTCTCCCTTTCTATAGCCATTAAGTGCTTAGAAACTTTGATCACATAATTTAGTAGGTGGGAATGGAAAGAGTTTTGTTAGGGTAGTGTCCCTCAATTCTTTGATCTTCTTCCAAGTTATATGGCAAAAATTCAGTAATCTATCTTAAGTTATTTTTAAGGATCTATCAGCTGAAAATTCCACGTGGTCCTCCTTCCATTTTGTTGAAAACTAAGAACCAGAATTCTCCTGATTTGCAAAAGGATTTGTTACCAAGTCATTAGAATCATTTACTTTTTTCACATCAATATTAGCATTTCTAATTGTCCTTCTATTTGTCACCTGAGATTTTTACATCCATGACAAAGTCCATAGTAAGATTTTGAGTAGAAGAGAAATATTCTTTTCGTTTGTAATGTGGGAGGGTGCAATTACGGACATATTTCTCAGTCATATCAATTTTAGAAAGGAATATATATGAAAGTTCAATCTGGAAATAGACTTCCTGAAAACTCTGTTCCATTATGTCCCTTTTATATCATAGTTTGAAGGCAGCTGCTTTAGGTGACCTTGTTGACTTAATGACCTCAATATTCTCAACCTCTTGTATCTAAAGTACGATTGACCCTTGAACAACACAGGGGTTAGGGGTGTCCACGCAGTTGAAAAGAGGCCTATAATTTTACAGTTGTCCTTAAATCTGATGTTCCACATGCATGTATTCAACCAACCTCAGATCTTATAGTACTTATTTAGTGAAAGACATCATGGTATAAGTGGACCTGGGCATTTCAAATCCCTGTTCTTCAAGGGTCAACTGTACAATAAGCCAAACTATCAAAGAACCAACGTGGGTCATACCAAGACAGAAAGCAGAGGCATTATATTTCACATTTGGGTAAGTTTAATGACTATGCAATCACAGAGTTGTGAACCACTCACAATAACTCCTTCAGGGCTTATACAGCCTAAATCATAGTAGGAATTTAATTGTTGGCCAATTCCTACAAAATTCATCCTTGACTCTTGTTTCTTTCATATCCCACTAATCCAGAAATCGTTGGCTAGATTTTCAATCAGACGATTTCTCCTTTACCCACTGCTATTAACCTCACCAAGCGCCATCATTTCTTGCCTGGATTACTGCACAAGCCTCTTAACTGATCTGCCTGCTTCTGTCCTAGCTCACTCTCAATTTATTCTTTAGACTGCAGTGATAGGGGTCCTTTTATTATGTCACTCTGCTTAGAACCTTTTAGAGATTTCCATTTTACTGGAAGGAAAAGATAAAGTCCTTAAAGTGGCCTACAACTCCTTCAAACTCCTTCATAATCTGGCCCTCTCCTGTCTTCTCCTTGCTACTCCAGTTACATTCTGCCTCAGGGCCTTTGTACTTACTCTTTCCTCTGTGTTAGCAAGCCTAGCTCCCTCACTTTAGGTCTCTGCTCAAATGTCACTTGTTCAGGAAGGTCTTCCTAGGACATCCTATGTAAAATACTATGTCACAAGTATACTCCCCTCCCCCACAGGCACACATACACTATCCCTTTTCTATGCCTTTAATTTTTATTTAAGTTAGCAACTGCCTGACATTTATTGTCTATCTCCCCACTAGAGTGTAAAATCCACAGGCACAGGGACTCATTTGTTCATTGCTGTGCCGCAGTGCCTAGCACAGTGCTTGGACCATTAGGTCTTCAACACTTGTCCAATGAATCCATGATTGTCCATCTTGTCTATGGTCTAAGACAGCTGCATGACTCGTCACAAAACTCCTTTCCTTATGCTACTTTTCCAATAACTTGGGAAGCACTCAGAACAGAAAAGGAGACATCACTTAGCCCCCACAATGAGGGACCTCAAATCTCCTCCCCCTTCAACCATCTGTAGAAATAAGAGAGACGTTCAGCGAGCTGCTCTGCAAGGGCTCTAGCAGCTGACAATTCTGTGACGCTGTCTGGCCAAGCTTACGAGACTTTAAAGTGCAGCAAGAGAAAGAAGGAAGCAGGTAGGGAGAAGGAAGTCATCTTAGAAGGAACTGAGAGAGGAAGGCAGCCTAGCCTGGTTAAAAACATGTACTTATGCCTTCACCTTTTCAAGGTCTCACGACCACCGCTTTTAAATCTTTTCGTCTCGGGAGGGCACTAGGGGCCTGCCACGGGCCTCCTGAGGCAGCGCCATTTAATGGCGGCCAAGGGGCCTCAGCGTCTACCTTAAGAGGGTCTCCACCCACATTTCGGTTCTTTGTTAGCTAACTGTGCTCAGCCGGGGACAGTGTAAATATTCTGTTCAGAAAATGCACTCCAGTGTGAACCAAGCGTAGCAGAGAGTGATCTAACTCAGCTGGGACGTTGGCGCCTGACCAACTCCCCTAAGAACCGACTACGGACATCCATCATGGCCGCCGGCGACAGCGCAGGGAGAGGCAACTGATAGGAAATGGCGCCGGGGCGCGCGGCCAGACTCGCAAGGCCCAGGGCGGCGGGGCCAGATGGCTGGCAGGACCATCTTCGAGAGCCAGCCAGGGACCCTGAAGACGCTCGTGGGCGTTTGACACCTGGAGACCCTGAAACTTGACGCCTTCAATATGGAGGACAGTTATTGTCTCTGCAAGGCAACTTACACAAGCAGGCCAGTATTCCGTCCCGTGTCGGAACCCGGCAATATCCTCTATTCTCTAAACAAAATGCATTACGCACACTGCGCATCTTCGCAATAGTGGGCCGGCTAACGACGCAGAGAATGTTACGTCGCTCTCCCCCTCCCCTCCCTACCCCTAGTTCTGGTTCAGGTGGTGCGAGAACTCTACGCCTGATCCGTACTTTGTTTTTCTGCTCCCGACCGCAAAGTGCGCCCGCCTCCGCAACTGCCGTAAAATGCTTCCAAGAATACCCGTAGTACTCTGCGAAGCCCGCGGGCTATTCCGAGACGTTGTTTACGTATCGTCTCCGGCGTACGTAGCGTTAAGCTGGAGCAGTCTCAGTGCCGGCCGCCATTTTGTGCAGTCGCTGGGAAGGAAGGAGACGCCTAAACCGCGGCACTGCCGGGTTTGAGCGTGGCCAAACCTACCCACTGCTTCTGTAACCCCGATTCTCTGTGTTTTGCTCCCGTCTCCGACGAGAGAGGCGGCGACGGTGGCGTCTGCGACGGGAGACAGCGCGTCGGAGCGAGAAAGCGCCGCGCCTGCCGCCGCCCCAACAGCGGAGGCGCCGCCGCCATCGGTCGTCACTAGACCGGAGCCGCAGGCCCTCCCGAGCCCGGCCATCCGTGCCCCGCTCCCAGATCTCTATCCATTTGGGACCATGCGCGGAGGCGGCTTTGGGGACCGGGACCGGGATCGTGACCGTGGAGGGTAAGGGGGGAGGAGGAGAGGAAAGACCTTGTGTGCACGCGGGGCGGGGAGGAGGTTGCTTCCTGAGGAGACCGCAGCCTGCGGTCGAGCGGAAGACTTTAGAGCTGACTACGAGCGTGGGAGCTCCCGACTGTGGGAGGCGAGGCGACCCGGGACGTAATACCGGTTTAGAGCGCGGGCCTCTGGGTGGGCCTGGGCCCCCGGGTCACTGGTGACCCGGCAGGGGGGGGCGGCGGCTTGGCGACGCCCCAGCCCCTGCTTGCGGACGGTCGTCGTGGCGCGGCGCGGCCCGGCCTCAGCCCCGCGGGGAGCAGGAGGGGAGGCCTGGCCGCCGCCAACTCAGCCCGGGCCTCCTTCGTTTCCCGGCTTTCGAGCCCGGCCGATTTGAGCAAGTCATTTGATCTCTCCAGGCCTAGTGTTTATCCGTGAAACTCGGATGTTCTTGCTGAGAGAAGAGGATGAGGTCTCCGAGTTCAGCCTGGGAAAATCTTTTATGCGAAATGGCTTCCCTGTTCATGGAACTGGAAACCTGGCTTGAAACTAGAGACTAAGAGGCTGAGTGGTAGTCTTTAAAATATTTAAAAATTACCTTTAGTCGTATTTTAAAATAATTCGATGGAAGCACATTGGAATGCAAAGCGATGGGATTACTTGCCCTGTAAATGGTCGTTTGGGGGGAGGGAGTTTTTGGTTTGGTCGTTATTACAGGGTTTTTTTTTTTTTTAATGTTTCAGTCTTTTTTTTTTTTCCTTCTCTAATTGGACTGAAGCATTAACTTCTCAACCTAGCTTGAAAATTTTTGATATTGTAATGCCACGGTTATTGGGTTGGAAGTTAACAGGATTAAACCTGGAGTCTTCCCAGATAACTGAGATTCAAGTCTTAATGTGTCCCCCCCCACACCGTTAAAGGAAAAAGTTGCTTTAGAGATCCGTGTTGACTTATGCTGTTTACTTTTTTGTAATAAAAGTTTTATCTATGGATAAAAAGTTTATGTGACGCCACTTCTTAATATATATATGAGTGTGGGTGACTTTGGGCAAGATCCTGAACCTTTGTGAGCCGATTTTCTCATCTGAAGATGGGGATAGTAATTGCCTTTGCATTGTTCTCCAGAATTGAGATACTGTGTGTAATTGTCTCTCTGTAGTAAGCATTCTGTTAATGCTGTTTTCTCACACATTTTTGTCTTGTTCAGATACACAAGTACCAGACCTTCTAGTCACAAGCTCCTCAATTATCTCTTAATTCACTAACTAAAAAGGATTGCTTTGACTTATACCTTGTTATGAAGGAAAATATTTGATTTTAGCATTAAATTCGGAGGGCTGTAAGTGGAATGTTTGCTTAGTGTTTCACAGTATAGCTAAATTTAGAAGTGAATTTCAGTACAACCACTTAGGAAAAAGAACTTAATGTTACCTGTAAAATGAAGATGACCCAGAATTCCTCTCTTAAGCTTTATACCCTAGACTCTTAGGCCTAGAGAAACCCTGTACACATACCCCGGTATCCATGTTTATAACTGTTCTCATGACAGTATTAGGAACAGCTCAAACGTCTGGATAAATTCGTACAATAGACTGCAGTACAACAGTGAAAAAGAAAAACTTGTATCAACATGGATGATTCACAAATACAATGTTAAGTAAAACAAGTTATACTAGAAGAATAACATATAAAGACACTAACAAATATGACAAGACCAAAAAACGATGCAGTGGTTAAAATTCGAGGTACTAGTTATGATGGGGATTGTAAACTTGAAATAGGCACATGGAGGCTACCAAGGTACTGATAATGGTTGTTATTTTACCGTGGGTGTTTGGTTTAATATCTTACTGTATATAGGCTTTAATAATAAAAGTTCATTATTTGAAAAGAGAAAAAGTGAATTACTGATCCATTCTTAGTTTACCCCACCCATATTGACTCTTAAGTGTCAGATGACATTAAAAAAAAGACTTTAGAAATAATTCATTTCAAACAAAATGGCACTCTTTAATAAGGTCTGTACCCTAATTCTACCTTTACTATGAAATTTCCTGTGTTATTTGAATTGCTGCTGTTCTGAACTGAACAGAGCTGAAATGGATTATTGTTTTGAAAGGGGAATGAGTGAGGTAGTGTACGTACACGGACAATACAAATGTGCATTGTACATTTAAACTAGCTTGATTTTGCATGTTAATGTACAAATCTTCAAAACTGGTATTGCAAAGCCAAATTAAACTTAATACTCGGTAAAAACATTAAATGAGCAGCATGGTATGCAGGGGGTTAGGATATGTGCATCTTTAAATGGTGGCACAAATATACTCAAATTATACAAGAGAAAAGGCTCAAGTACTGTTCTAGGTTGTTATTTTAAGGTCTGGGTAGCACTGGAATGCAACAGCAGCAGCATTGAAATGGCATCTTCTAGTAATCACATAAATTTATATAATTAGGCAGCCAATCTCTGAAAATTGGTCTTGGGTCATTTTTATTCTTTACAAGACTGACAATCTAATGACTTGGCTTTTTTATTTGTAGAGTACCTTATTTAAAATTGTGTTAGTTGCTTCACTTGCAAGTGAGGGGGGAGGAGGGGTCAATCCATGTAGTTTTTAGGTCTGTTCAGTCTTAAGCCTGAGGGCATATTGAAGGTGTCTTAGGTATCGATCAACAGTAGTATAAATGAAATCAGCCAAGTTCTGCCTTTTGAATGTAAATATTTAATAGTCCCAGTAAAATTTCCAGCCATCAATCTTTGTGTGTATTTAGAGAAGTGTATAGCTGGGTCTTTAAGCCAAATAATTTTAAGAGCATTTTGAATTCCAGGAAATTGAGGCCCTTTAGGATAGTTAGTACATATACTGCCTGTTGATTATTAAGTGGAACCACTTGCCAGAGGATATGAATGAGTTAGAGTGGAAAAGAATTAAATTCAGTGTATTTTCAGGAGTAAGGAAATGGGATGAAAACATACTGTATATTATTTGTCCATCAGACAACGCCCTGCACTTTAATAGGTTGAAATACAGAAATGAAGACCATCTTAGTGTTGGGATTCTTATAGGAAAAGTAGAATGTATCAAGTTCGGCTAGTGGCCATATTTGTATTCCAGTTGAACTTGTCTGTTGTGAAAGACAGATAAAGCAAAAAGATTGATTTTTAAATAGAGATTTAAAGACCTTAAATAAGCCTTATTAATGGTTCTTTTAGCAAATTTATAGTTAATAGTGCTATTTGCCTGTGAACAGAAAGGAGAAAGAAAGGTGGAGATAAAGTGGAAGGAAAGATCATAAATTTTTGCCCTGGCCATTCATTAGCAGAAACAAAAGGTGAAGGCTAGCCTACCAGTCTTTTAGGGGTCCTAGTAGTTTTCCTTAGCAGATTAGCAGGCAAAAGGAGTGCTCATCACAGTATAAAGGGGTAAAGGGTTCAAAAGCTGTTCCAGGTATGGAGCCGCTTGAACTGTTTTTCTTCCTGTCCACAATTTTGCCCTAATTTAAACTTCTGTGTCCTCACCTACATTTCAGAACATTACATACGAGTAGAGACTTCTATTCACTTCAGTATTTCTAGCACCACTTAAAACAGTACCTGGTACATAGTTGGTACCCAGTAACTATTTGTTAAATGAATACAATTAGGCCAGCTTGTACTGAGTGTTTACTATGCCAGATACTGTTTTAAGCACTTTACATGTAAATATTTTTTTGGAGGGGGCTGGTAGTATCTTAAGAGTCCCATCTTTTTACATGTTTTTATGGCACCTAAGGCATTTTGCTTTAAAAACACTAAAAAGATTAAAATGTTCGTGTTTCTAGATTTGGAGCAAGAGGTGGTGGTGGCCTTCCCCCGAAGAAGTTTGGTAATCCTGGGGAGCGTTTACGTAAAAAGAAGTGGGATTTGAGTGAGCTCCCCAAGTTTGAGAAGAATTTTTATGTTGAACATCCAGAAGTGGCAAGGCTGACTCCGGTAAGTTTGGGAGGTTTTGTTCATTCACTTTTTTTTCATACACAGTAATGAACCAAGTATGTACATTAGCCAGAGTATACTCATATACAGCCGTTGCTGTTATATGTTTTAGTCTAGTGTGGTGGTACTTTCCTTGGTTCTTGTTAGGATTGCTGATACAAGAGAAACCAGTAATACCTAATGTATTACATGGTTCTCATTTGTTGGTTATATTTTCCAACCAATTTGTTATGTGATTTTAGCTGTATATGAGGTGTCATGTCTTTTCATCTATGAAGTAAATTAAAATTTCAAAACATTGGCTTTTACTCCTGTTTGTATTTTTAACCTCATGATTATTTTGGACTCTACGCATGACATGGTAACTTGTTCAGAAGAAAGTGTAAGGAAAGAGCACTTGGTCCTAACTTCCACATTTTCTCCCTCTTCCTACTTCTGGCCTTGGGCAATTTACTAATCTTTCTGAGTAACTTTTCTCATGTGGAAAATGGAACGGTTGCTGACCTGCTTCATTGACTCAGAGTTGGATGAAGCTGGACACATATGAAAGCACTATAAGAAGTGTTATACATATTTTCCAATGTAATTGTGGATTTGATGATAATTGTTCTGCTGTATTGGAACATAAAGTTTTGCATGTTTAGAATAACTTGTTTACTGATTTGTCTTACTTTGTTGTCTTACATAGTATGAGGTTGATGAACTACGCCGAAAGAAAGAGATTACAGTGAGAGGAGGTGATGTTTGTCCTAAACCTGTGTTTGCCTTCCATCATGCTAACTTCCCACGTAAGTGTTTTTCAATCCAGTATCTTAATTGTTAATTTAGCTTGAATGGTCAGTGTGGTCATAGGTTATTTAAAGGTTTTGACCCAGGCTCAGGATTTTGTTTAAAAGACAAGTAGAAACTTTTCACAAAGGTTTTTGGGTGTTTTTGTTTGTGTGTGTGTGTTTGTGGTTTGGGGTTTTTGTTTTATTTTTATTTATTATTATTTTTTTTGCGTGGTATGCGGCCTCTCACTGCAGTGGCCTCTCCCGTTGCGGAGCACAGGCTCCGAACCCGCAGGCTCAGCGGCCATGGCTCACGGGCCTAGCCGCTCTGCGGCATGTGGGATCTTCCTGGACCGGGGCTCGAACCCGCGTCCCCTGCATCGGCAGGCGGACTCTCAACCACTGCGCCATCAGGGAAGCCCTGTTTTGTTTTATTTTTAATGCTCATGTTTTCTCTGCTTATAACTTTTTTTTTGCTTTTTTTCCCCATCTTTCTCTGGGATTTTGCCTCTACCTTTTAGAAAACAGCAAAATGAAATTGCTTTCTAGCTGGTTAAAATTTGAATTAGGTAAACAATAAGTGACTACCATATACCATGGTAGTCATTACCATGTTAAATACTTCAGAGCAGTGGTTTTCAAGTTTTCGAGGATAAGGGTAGATGGCTGTGACAGTAGCCTTCTTGAGAAGTAGTAATTAGCAGCTCAAAGATTCAGTACTGAAGAAAAAAACAATACTTGGAGAGATGTAAAGCTGGGTAAATCTTCCCTTCAATGAGCTTAACAGTTTTTTAAATTTCTTTTGGCTGTGGGTCCTTAGTTTTACTTAAAGTAGTAATATCGATTTTCATACAGAATACGTAATGGATGTGTTGATGGATCAGCACTTCACAGAACCAACTCCAATTCAGTGCCAGGGATTTCCCTTGGCTCTTAGTGGCCGGGATATGGTGGGCATTGCTCAGACTGGCTCTGGGAAGACATTGGCGGTATGTACCAGCAAGGGAAGATTTTTAATATTGTGGTAACTTATTTTGCTATTGTAAATACTCCATATGTTCTCAATTCTTGAAATTCTAATTCAGATAGGGATAATATTTCAGCTTTTTTAGCTATCTGAAATATGTGGAAGCATTTTGTGTTCAAATATACATCGCACATATGTGTAACAGTTGTGAGTTCTGTTTTCCCTTTCCTAGTTACTTAGGCGTTATCAATTACTGTGATAATTTAGAACAATTAATATAATGGCTTAGTTTTGGTATAACACTGTCCTTCTTTCCCCCCACCCCAGTATTTGCTGCCTGCTATTGTTCATATTAACCACCAGCCTTACTTGGAAAGAGGAGATGGCCCAATTGTAAGTGTGTTTCAGTTTGTTTACACTTCTAAGAATGACTACAACTTAATGATTATTGTGTTTCAGGCACTGTGCTTTACATATGTTCTCAGATTTCATTCTCAACCCTACCTTCCGTATCTGGAAGAGAGATTATGTCTATCTTACTGATAAATTTTAGACACAGTGCAATTAAATGACTTGCCCAGGGTCATATAGGAATTAAATGGCTGAGCTTGAATTTGAACTACTTGTACTTTTAACCATTATGCCCATTACCTTCATATAGAGGCATTTACTCTGCATTAAATTCAAGTGCAATTCTTAATTGCTCATTGATGCTATGAGGGATAAAAAAGTAAGAAATGAGATCCTTGCCCTGTGGCTGAGTTGGATTTGGGATGTGTATTCTTTATGGTTAAGTGATGCGTCTTTAAATGTTTATAGAGCAGCGTGATTTTCTTGTTTGATCATTTTCATTTATGCTATTTACTGTAAGATTTCAGTAGTGGTCTTCAAACATTTTGAATGTACATTCTTAACTTTATTTTAATAGAGCTTGCACTCACTGTATATGTTCATGAATACATTATTATAGTATGTCTCAATGTATTCACAACAAGAAATAATGCATTACCTTTCATTAACATAATATGTAATGTATTCCATACGGCTAATAGAGTTAGCTTTATTTTCATTAGTTAATGTCTATTAACTAATGAATCAGTACACCAAGTGAGAGTCAGTGTTAACAGTATATAGATACCTGTTTCGAAGTGTCTTAATTTTGTATTTTTTGGCCAACTTCTTGTCACGTTGTGTATAAGTCATCCTTGTTTTTGCCTAATGTGCCTGGCTAAGAGCTTAAACTTGATGTCAGAAAAGTGTCAGCTTTGCTCATTTCCTGTTCATCTGTTTCTAATTTTTTTTCTTTAATTGGGATACAGTTGATTTACAATGCTGTGTTAGTTTCTACTGTACAGCGAAGTGGAGTTCCCTGTGCTATACAGCAGATTCTCATACATATTAGTGTATATATGTCAATCCCAGTCTCCCAATTTGTTTCTAATATTTAATCCATGGTTTTGCAGGAATATTTTATAGCTACTTACTCATTTTGTGAGTTGTTTAGTTAAAACTAGGTAATACAGTCTGTAAATCTACTTACATAGCACACATAACGGTAATGAATCGTGTCAAAAGTCAACCATCATACCACATGCCAAGTATTAGTTCTCATAATTTTTGCCACACTCCAGTGCACTGTCTTATACCCCCTGCCTTCCCAACTCCCCACCCCATCACATACTTTGAAAGTACCAAATTAGACAATAGAGAATTAAATAACCTTTTTGTACTTTTTTTTTTCCTCCTTAAACTTGGGATAGGTGTCTCAAGTGATTTGTTTGTTTGTTTGTTTTAGTGTCTAGTTCTGGCTCCTACCAGAGAGCTTGCCCAGCAGGTACAGCAGGTGGCTGATGACTATGGCAAATGTTCTAGATTGAAGAGCACTTGCATTTATGGAGGTGCTCCTAAAGGTCCCCAGATTCGAGACTTGGAGAGAGGTAATTTTAAAAATTAGTGTTTAAGAATTATTAGTTTCTCTCATTTTACCAATTTCTGTAAATGAAATTGAAAAACAGTGGATTCTGGTTGGGGGGTGGAGATCAGTATTTCAGCAGCTTAGCAATTCTCTAATATGGTTAAAATGCTATTTTAGGGAAGTTCAGCGTGACTAGAGACTTAAACTTAGTCGAGGTTTGGATGATTATACATAAATTTTTGTTACATCCTGCTTTTCCAGGCACTGTGTTAAAATTTAGTTAGTGTTCTGCAGCACTGAGTACAACCACCAGAGTTGGTGCTTCTTAGTTTGCTGAGGCTTGAACAGTGTATGAAGAATTCTTAGTTGGATAGATCTTTGGATTTGTTTTACAGGTGTCGAGATCTGTATAGCTACTCCTGGACGCCTGATAGATTTCCTGGAGTCAGGAAAGACAAATCTTCGCCGATGTACTTACCTTGTACTGGATGAGGCTGACAGAATGCTTGATATGGGCTTTGAACCCCAGATTCGTAAAATTGTTGACCAAATCAGGGTGTGTAAAGCTGATAATTCGTTGTCTTATACCCTTTGCCTGTAGTAGTTACTGAATCTAAAAGAAAGCCTTTCCTTTCCTTTCCGGATAGCCTGATAGGCAGACATTAATGTGGAGTGCAACCTGGCCAAAAGAAGTAAGACAGCTTGCAGAGGATTTCCTTCGTGATTACACCCAGATCAACGTAGGCAATCTGGAGTTGAGTGCCAACCACAACATCCTCCAGATTGTGGATGTCTGCATGGAAAGTGAAAAAGACCACAAGTATGAAAGATTTCACTGTTTTGATGATGCTGATAAACCTTTCCTAATAATCCTCCAAAACTAAAGTGTTACAGAAGCCAGTATTTTTTAGGCTTGAAAACATTAAAAGCATTGCTAGCTTTCTAACAATCCATTCTTTATATTATTCATCAGAGCTTGTGGTTAAAGGCAAGGATTCTGGATCCTTGGATTTGAATCCCAGTTCTGATAAGTACCAGCTGTAGAGAAAGTAATTTGAAAAGAAAGTACTAAAGCTTTGGAGGGTTGATAATGCAAACATAGCTTCTGCGTGATGTGTAGGGGGCCTTCTCTGGATGACTGAATTGTTTGGTCTTGTTTTCAGGTTGATCCAACTCATGGAGGAAATAATGGCTGAAAAGGAAAATAAGACAATAATATTTGTAGAGACGAAAAGACGCTGTGATGACCTCACTCGAAGGATGCGCAGAGATGGGTGAGTGCAGCACTGAGGTAATTAATTTGCCTCAGATTTTATAGTTCAGTAGGAATTTCTAAATTGATGTTGTGAATGTTGTATAATATTTCAACAATGCCAAACATGTACTTTGCTCTTTTCTTCTGACAGTTGGCCAGCTATGTGTATCCATGGAGACAAGAGTCAACCAGAAAGAGATTGGGTACTTAATGGTGAGTTCAGAACTAAGCATTGTCCTTATGCTCTGTTTCAAGGATTGGCAAACTTTCTGTAAAGAGCCAGGTAATAAATATTTTTGGCTTTGCAGACTGTATAGTGTTTTGTGTCACAACTGTTCAACTCTGCTGTTGTAGCACAAAAAACGGCCATAGGCATTATTGTAAAGAGACAGCCTGGCTGTGTTCCAACAAAACTTCATTTGCAGAAATAGGCGTTGTGCCAGATTTGACCCAAAGACCAGGGTTTGCCTAGCTCTGCTCTAGTTAATTGAATATTGGGGGCATTTTTGCCATGTCCACCATACTTCACGGTCATTAGTGCTGGCTCTTTACACCACTTTTTCACCACTTAGACCACCCTTTCTTTATGTAATGAGTTCTTGTCTTTATAGATATGTACACCAGCCTGGAAGCTCCCCACATCCCATACTTGGGGGATTTTAATGGAGGCTTCATCACGTTAACTCAGTCTCCCTCTCTGCTCCGCTCCTCTCCTCTCCAGAGTTGGGCTCAAATTTCCAAGCTTCTCTGATCATGGCTTGGTCTTTCTGGTGAACAGCCTCCATCCAGGAGCTATTCTGGAGCCCATCAAGTGTCTTTTCACTAGAACAAAGATTCCTGTCTTGTTGTTCTTCTTGTTTAGGAACTCTTGTTCAGGGACCAGGGTCAAAGACTTAAGTATTAGAATAAAAGATTCTCCTAGCATCCCTGTTTTACAAGGGTTTTAGGAGCTCTGTGCCAGGAACTGAGGGCAGAGACCAGTATATATATTCTGTTATTTCACAGGGCAAAGTTAATGGTTTCTCCTTTCATTCCACATCTTTTTTTTTTTTTTTTTTTTTTGCGGTATGCTGGCCTCTCACTGCTGTGGCCTCTCCCGTTGCGGAGCACAGGCTCCGGACGCGCAGGCTCAGCGGCCATGGCTCACAGGCCCAGCCGCTCCGCGGCACGTGGGATCCTCCCGGACCGGGGCACGAACCCGTGTCCCCTGCATCGACAGGCGGACTCTCAACCACTGTGCCACCAGGGAAGCCCCATTCCACATCTTTTAAACTTCCTCCCTTTCCATACCCCCTCCCCCAACCCCACTTTTGGTTTTGTTTTATTTGGGAGACAACTTTGCTGTCATAATTTAAGGGAAGAAAATTTCCAGCTCATGTTAATTCTGTTACACATTGCCACACCATTTTAATGGAACTTCATTATTAGAGGTAAATTTTTTGATGTGTTGCTCCTCTGCTAAAGGTGATTATAATAAATATTTTCAAAAGAATTACTATTATCTTTAAATTTAAAAGAGCTTGGCGTGTTCTTACACCATTACTTGAAGTTTTAATATGATAGGGTAAGAAGGCCAGATAGCTGGGAATGTTTATTTGGTCATTTTTTTAAGATATATCACGGTGTAGCCTTAATTTTATAACTTGCTTTCATGGTACTATCCTTGTTTTACAGAGTTCCGTTCTGGAAAGGCTCCCATTCTCATTGCCACAGATGTAGCCTCCCGTGGGCTAGGTTTGTATAGATAGGTGTCTCTGTCAATGGTATATGTATCTTTTGGTTAAAAAGATTTGCTTGTCTTTTCACATTAGAGTTGCATATACGTGTGTTTAGATAAATATTTAAAAGAGAAGAATGACATACAAAGTACGTGATTCCCCTTCCCCCCATGATTTTTTTTAACCTTGGTGGGTTTTTTGTTTGTTTTTTGGGGGTTTTTTCCTTTTATTTTCAAAGTCTCTTCCTGCTCCTAACAAACAGGCTTTGGTCTGCAGCAAGGCCTAGGCATGACTGTTTATTTAAACCGGTAGAGAGAGAGGAGACGTTCATTTGCACAGCTCAACTTCTTCCTGGTTTTATTCTATATTCTGGGTGAATAAAATGAGCCCAATTGAACCTAGCTATTAGAAGCTAATTTCTTCAGTTATTTTTTTCCCCTCTACTAATCTATCTGCGGATGTCCAATTCCATAAATGCTAATATATTCTTGGGATTTAGTAAATCTATAGATACGATATCTTTCAGCAATTAAATCTGCGTTGCCCAATTTAATTTACTGAAGTAAAACTATCATGAGCACTCAGTTATCCCCTCCTCCCACCCATACTCATATCATCGATGTGCTGTCTTCCAATTTAAGAACTTAATTTGAAGTTGATGTTCTGGAGTTTTCAACCCATTACGATTTAAGGTATTCAGAGATATTTTGTGGTACTTTAGCCCATTATTCTGAGCAAAACAGGTGTAACTCAAAACTTATATTTTAAAAAATGATAGAGTATTTCTGTCACAAAGATATTTTTAAATTATTGACAGATACTAATTTCTTGCCCAGGAAGGCGAGAAGCACCATATTCCCTTATGATATTCAACATAGAGCAAGTATTCAAACTGGAATACAGAAGTAATGAAGGCTTTTTAAACATTGCACTCATCATTCCCTCCTTCAGAGGTGGTGACTTGCAGCCATGACTGAAAAATTGTCTCTGCCCTCTGAGGTCATGTCTGGATCTGTGCGGTTAGAACTTGGACCTGTTGGGAGAAGAGGCTGAGGCCTGAAAGCAGTTTACATAAAAGCTTTCAGTGATGGTGGTTTTTAAACAGGCTTGCTATGTGCTGGTAGCTTCTTTGTGCATCTTGCCTAGACAATTTAAAATATTTGTTCCATGTCCCCCTGCATTTCTGAACCAAATCAATTGGCTGCCATTAGAATAACTTAGACTCTTCATCCCACCCCCACTCATCCAAGAGAGGGGAGAGGGAAGGTATCTGAGTCTGTTTCTTGTTACTCAACATCAGTGCTTGTTTTGGGCCCCTTTGTTTGCTGCCTTGTAAAAAAATCAAAAGGAAGGGGAAAACCCGCCAAAATGGCAGAATGCTGACCAAGGTCCTACAAGATCCTGGAAAGTGAAGGCTTCTACCTCATTAGACAGGGGTGCAATTTTCAGCTGAGTCACCAGGCCTTTTTTCACTTCCTGTCGAGCGATGGCCTCTTAAATGTTCCCTTCAGGTAAGTTCTTCGATTCCCATAATTTTATAATAGTCATCCTCAGGAAACCACTATTTATTCCCTTTACAGTGGGATATTTTTTATTTTTCCTTTTTTTGTTTAAACTACACACTGTTAAACTAAAAGTATTGAATTTATTTTGTTTTGTTTTTTAACAGAAGCTTTGATAGCAGCTGCAGATCACTCAGTACATGGCTGAGGCAAATCTACATTGGCCCGAAGCAGCTCTAGATGAGCCTATTGACTAGTCTCAGCCCCTCCCAATTAGTGTTTGGAGATTCAGGCCATGTTATAGGGCTTGTCAGACAAAAAGTTCTTACCCTGGGCAGCTGGCCAAAACATTAACTTTTTGATTTCTTACCCTGCAACAGCATCTTCTCTAAAGACACCAAGGTAATATTGTGACAGTGCACAAATAACATCGGGGCAGGCTAGACTAGACTGGAGAGAAACAAATTCTGCGCTTGCTCTTATGTGCCCTCAGCCAGCTATATCTGTGCACACACAAGACACCTTTCTCGTATGAAGAACTTGCACCATGTCTGCCCACTATTGAACCCTTCCAGAAGTATTCCCAAGTGTTGATAGCTGAACTGTTGACTCCAGTCCCCAGTGCTTTCTGCTAGGAAAGCACACATCTGTGCATCCAGTGCAATAATTCAACCTGCTCTGCTGCCCGTGGTCTTACACAGTGGGAGTGAGTAAGGAGCATTATCCTAGCCCTGAAGATGTGGTCATGGAGCATAATTCCCCATCCCCCCCGTCTCACATCCATCCTGGCCCTGTAAATTTTTGTTTTCCCTTTGTTACATCAACGACCCTAGCCGGAGACTCACGCTGCCCCCTGTGATAAGTGCCTTCTCGTCTTTCTGGTGTGATTTCAGGACTTTAGGGGTCAGTAAAGACTGAGGAGCCTTTATTGTAATAAGAAACAGACATAATGCCCCTTTCTTCACAGGCCCTTTAACAACAGCTGAATTTTTTTTTTTTTAAATCATCTCCCCTTTCCCCCTGAAATTAATCCAGTCTGGGCAATAGATGCAGTCTGACCCTTTGGATGTAACTTACATTTTTTTTTATTAATTATTTTTTTCTACAATCACCCCAATTATCCTTGGGGGAGGCGTTGGAGGACCTGAAATTTTTACCCGAACCCAGGTTCTCCGGCGCTTGGCAACCAAATGGGGCTACAGAGAAGCATCTAAGCCAGTTCACAGAGCGAGCGTGTGTGGGGACTTCTCACTGCCACGGACCCTTGATGCATGCTCCCCGCGCTCCAGTGGTCCCGTGTCAGAAGGCGGAGTTTTCGAAAGGAGGCCGCCAAAAATAAAAGGCAAAGAGACGGGATCGGCTGCAGCGGTTTCCCAAAGGAGGAGGGAGTGTGCATCGGTCTGGTAACAAACAGAGAATGTTTTTTAATTATTTATATCACAAAAATCTGTGTTTTATCTAGGATATTTTCTGAATATTCTTTGTAAAATGCAGATTTTTTCCACAAAACATTAGGATTCTTTGTTATATTCTTAAATTTGTTTGTTTAAGTAGGTAAAAATATACATTTAGCTGAAAGCATTACACTAACATTTACATACTTTAAGCTTTAGGAGGTTATTCAATCCAATTCCCAGCAGTGGACAGAACATTAAACTTGTGTCTCAAGGTTTCATGGTTTTTCCCACACTCTTTGGCTGTTTAATTTTCCAGGTTACATAGACAATCTTTGATAATTGAAGCAAGGACTGAGTTAAAGTAACCTTGAGTTGAGAAAAAAACCTCATTTGGCAGAGCTGGGCTTGGTAGTACAGTGAAATTTTAGTGTAATGTGCTCTTGTGGTAATTGAAAGGAAAGGTAATTTGGATATTTCTGCAAAGGAAAATAAGTGTGTATTTAACTTTGGCTCTGATCAGTTTTTTTTTAATATAAGCAAAAAAATTTTAATCTAAATATCTTAAATCTCCATGAAAATGTAGTAATAAAGTATATGAAGTTTTTGTTTTTGTTTTTGTTTTCTTTTCTTTTCTTTTTGCTCTGTGACTGGTTTAAAGGTAAGTTTGTTATATTACTGGTAGATTTTGCCAGGCTTCTCCCAACAGAGTAGAAGTGATTTGGCCTTGTAGCTTAATGATGGTACCACTTTCTACATTCCAGTTTTGAAAAGGATGGAACTGGAATTTGGTACAACTCCTGTCAGTAGTATATTGGTTAAGATACAGAAGGGGCAGGAGTTCGGATGGTTGAATGGGATTTCCTTAGGATTTTACAGCTGATAAAGATGCCGCTTCCTCTGCATGTCCCAAGCATCATTAATCCTCTTTTACTCTGTTGGGATGAGTCTTTTTTGTTCCTGTTCAGAGTGGTTATTAACTTAATCTTCTCTCCTCTTGCTGTCATCTGCATTCGTGCTTCCCACCTGTTGTTGGCATGTCCTTTACCTTCTCTTTCCCTGCCACATCAACCTACACACTGACTCATCGTTGGCTTTGAAGATGTGGAAGATGTCAAGTTTGTGATCAACTATGACTATCCAAACAGTTCAGAGGATTATGTGCACCGTATTGGCCGAACAGCCCGTAGCACCAACAAGGGCACCGCCTATACCTTCTTCACCCCAGGGAACTTAAAGCAGGCCAGAGAGTTGATCAAAGTGCTGGAAGAGGCTAATCAGGCTATCAATCCAAAACTGATGCAGCTGGTGGACCACAGAGGAGGCGGCGGAGGAGGGGGTAAGGGTAAGTCCTGGAGTTTTCCAGGTACTGCCAAGGTATCTTTTTTGTGTGTTCATTGTGCCTTGTTTTTTTAAGCCAGTGAAGGTTAATGTATGTTGCTTAATAATTTTTCATAATCTCTTCTAAGTAAGACAATATGAAGTTTGGGAGCCTGTCATAGCCTTAGTAGTATGTTAGGTTTTCGGTTTTCCATATGGAGAAATCAGTAATTTTATACCATTTCATGGTAGTAGAGACAGGCGTAGTTACTGGATCTGAATTGGACAGTTGCAAAATATAGTAGGATCTGGGTTTCCTGCCTACAAGTTTGATAGGTTTGATAGGATGTTTTCCCCCCACTTACTGTATGTTGAAGCTTTACATCAGAATTCCCTTCGAGGTTTTTAAAATGCAGTTGTTTTTTTTAAGTGGGTTTGGAATTGAACTAGAAACCTGAACTTTTTCCCTAAAACTTGTGAGATGATTCTGATGCAGTTAGCTCTGCAAAGCAACATTTGAGAACCGGTGTGCACTAGTAGAGGATCCCTTCATGGTCGTATGAACTTAGCTGCATGCCTTTTTTTGTTTTTTTAAACCGTTCTTACCATTTTTCTTACATTTTTAAGAGTGTGTTTCTTGGTAATCCTCAAATAAAGAAAGAGCCTAAAAGGTGAGAAGTTGAATATCCTTTAATAATGTTTACCGTTCTTTTGAGTATAAAGTGCTGATTTGGAAGCTGGCCTAGTGCTTAATTAGAGATCAAGAAAGAATATTGAATACTTTTGTACTGAGTAGCATTTTTACATGTGGTTATGTTTGGATCATATATGTAGCACTGAAAATTCCTTGTGTCCTCATCAGGAGGTCGTTCTCGATACCGGACCACTTCTTCAGCCAACAATCCCAATCTGATGTATCAGGATGAGTGTGACCGGAGGCTTCGAGGGGTCAAAGATGGTGGCCGGAGAGACTCTGCAAGCTATCGGGATCGTGGTGAAACCGATAGAGCCGGTTATGCTAACGGTAGTGGCTATGGAAGTCCAAATTCTGCCTTTGGAGCACAAGCAGGCCAATACACCTATGGTCAAGGCACCTATGGGGCAGCTGCTTATGGCACGAGTGGTTACACAGCCCAAGAATATGGTGCTGGCACTTACGGGGCCAGTAGCACCACCTCAACTGGGAGAAGTTCACAGAGCTCTAGCCAGCAGTTTAGTGGGATGGGCCGGTCTGGGCAGCAGCCACAGCCACTGATGTCACAACAGTTTGCACAGCCTCCGGGAGCTACCAATATGATAGGTTACATGGGGCAGACTGCCTACCAGTACCCACCCCCTCCTCCTCCCCCTCCTCCTTCACGTAAATGAAGCCACTCAGGTGGTAGTGACTTGTGCAGACTTAACTACATTTAAAGGAACGCTATCTTTTCCTTTTTTTCTTCCTCCCTTTTTCTTTCTTTTTCTTTTTAAATTTTTTTTCCCAACCATTGTGATTTGTCTTTCATGCAGATTAGTTAGAATTCACTGCCAGGTTTTTTCTGCCTGCCAAAATGATCCAGTCTGTAATAACAGATTTTGTAAAAGTATATATATATGTATAGCCGACTGGAAGAGATTTTTTTCCCCCCAACTTCTTGCATGTTGAGGATGTTTGAGCTATTTTTCATCTTTAAAAGAAAAAGTAAGGTGTTAGGCCCCTTTGTGGGAGCCCATTTTTTTGTTGTCCTGAGTTGCGGTTGCGGGGGAGGGTAGAGGGTTGAATTCTGCAGAAGAAGACGGCATCTTTGCTTTAAATTGCTCTCGTTACTGGAATAGAAAACCAAGAGGGAGTTCCCTGCACATTTTCTGTAATGCTTTTTAATGTTTTTTTAAGCTGGACAGGGTTCCTCAGGCCTGATGAATTTTTAAGACAGTGCTTTGCCATTGTCATTTTGGCTGATTACTTGTTAAATGCATTTGACAGGTTTTTTTTAAATTCCGAATTGGCTTTGTCTCCCTTACACTCTGCCTTCCCCCTTCCCAATTACTGAAAAATAACCATTTTAGTTGTCAGGTTAGAAATTAAATTGCTGAGTCTTGAGTTTTTTTAAGTGTATCCTTTAAATTAAAAACCCCAAATTGTTTATTGTAATGGTTAAATGTAGCATCTCAGCATCTGGGTGGAAGCTGCCTATTTTTCTTCCCCGTATTACCAGGGACCATCTGTGAAATTCATTTTCCAACCAGACAGCTGCTGTGAGCAGAATGAACATAAATGCTCACTGGAAATTTATGAACCAGTTAAATATGCATTCACCTGCAGAGCGAGAACCACGTTTAATTATAAACAGTATACTCCGTGGGCAGGTTTTCTTTTTAAACTCAGTATTTGTAGAGCTAGAGTAAAAGCAACCCTTTGCCAGCTACTCAGCCCTTTTGGCCAAGTTATCTTGAAGGGTCTTAAGGGTTTATTAACAACTCCTACTCTCTTCATACTCCCGTTCTCTGCAGTGCTTTGTAACAGCTTTTGGGTGCAGATTTTCCTCAGCATCCTTTTGCACTCAGCTTTTTACAGGTAGGTAGTGCTTAAGAAAAGTTACAGAGGACTAAAGTCCAAGTCCTTTTACTTTTCCTCCACCTGAAAGGTAGGTGAGATTGTCCCCTTCATAGTAATACCAACTGTTTTACTGAGACTTCATATAGCAGATGGGCTTGGAAAGAATTTTCTGCTCTTGTGTTCACTGTAACAGGACAGGGAGATCAGACAACCTCAGAAATCTCTTCGTATCTAGTGTGGGACTTAATTTTTTAATATTGTTATCGATGTTGTTCATTCACAGTGTAGTTAAAGGGGGGCGCCTCCACTGCATTCTTTGGTTTAGGCCTGAGATTGCTTGCTGGTTTGTAAGATCAAAATACCTAAATACTTGAGGTTTTTGTTTTTGTTTTCCTCTTAAAATTCTTCAGGGAGAGAGAAGGGATTGTTTCTGAGGGGTACTGAAAGTGTGGTTGAATGTGCGACATACAGGTAGGTTGTCAGCATAAGCTGAAATGTATGCATGTGAGAACTTTGACATCTCCCCCCACCCCACCCCCACTTTCTTCTTTCTTAACTTCTTTTTCTCTTCCTTATAGAAGTTGAGGCTGAGGGAGGATGGTAGGCACAGGAAAAACATGGCAACACCACTCTGTGCTTTCAAACCAAAGTGTCCCCCCCCAAAAAAAAGTTCGTCTAAGCACTGATTAGTCCATTATAGGCATTTTTTTCTACACCAAAATTCTGTTTTTTTTTTTTTTTTTTTTTAAACACAAAGGTGCCACCACAGGGGGTGTCCTACTCTCTTGCAAGTCTTGAAAGCATCCCTTTGCGGGAAAGGTCTCTGGGCAAGCAAGCAGTATTTGGTCTGCTGCTTGCTTTCCTTTTTCCACCAGGGATGTTGTAATCATAAAAGTCAGAATAACAGCATATCCCCAAACTCAAAAGCTATTGTGGCCTGAGCACAGCTGAAATCTAGTAGTTTTTCCTGTATAGCTCCAGAGTTAAGTCTTCTGCCTCTATGTCTGCCACTCATAATTCAGGTTCTGCCTTTGCTTCAGAATGTGAGCAGAAGAATCCTCATTTGATGCTAATGTAGTCATGATTGAAACTCATTTAGGGAAAGGATTTCTATATTAAGCTGTGGGGCTGCTTCTCCCCAGTCCCTCCCTAACAATTCATTGTGTGGACTTCTCTCATCTAAAAGGTTGGTGGCTTTTGCTTGGGATCAGTGCTCTCTCTATTTATGTCCTTGCTGGTTTCTGAACACATTCCTGTTGCGTTAAGACTTGAAAGATTTGTAGATGTATGATGTTCAGGCACAGGATGCTAAGAGCTTAAGAGCTTATGTTACTATTCTTAGTTTGTAAATTGTCCTTTTGATACCATCTTGTTTCTTTTGTAGGTATAAATAAAACACTTGACAATAAGGTGTGAGATTTTTATTGCTTAAAAAATTCTGACTACAGGCCAGTGACAGTCTCTTAAGAGTTTTTATTGGCTTCAAGACCATGTTGATTGACTAACACCTTAGCACCTAAAAATGTGCAAGGGGGGGTGGGATTAATTGTTCTTAGTGCGACGAAGCAACAAGACAGTACCTAGTAGGTAAAGCCTGGGGTATTTGTTTCCTCATAACATTTCCCACCTGTCATATCACCTCTGTATCTTGACTCCCTAAACTTGATGGTCTCCTACCTGGAAAGTAAAATTAATCACAACAGTACACTCCTGATGCTTAGGACTCTCTGTGATCTTCATTTGGGGCTTTTGCCTTATACACAGCAGGGTATATTTCCAGATTGGGATTGGCTGTTCCTTAGCATGAGTCTCACACTAGGGCCTTAGAGAGCAATAGTTGACTTGATCCATTCATGGGTTAAACACCTAAGGTTTTTATGAAGGTCCAGTTGACATTGTGAGGGTACCATACTTATGTAATTGGCCCAAGGTTTAATTACTTCTATAAGGGAGATACTGGTGAGAAGAAGGTCTTTTAGATAGAATGATCAGCACTTTGCTGAATTCCACACTAAGCATTTTTCTGACTTCAGTTTTAACATTTGGTCTCAGTCATGTAAAAGTCACCCAGGAGAACACTTCAAATAGTTTGCTTCGTGTCCATGTTAAGGTGTAGGTGTAGAACATCTTTGAGGACCTTCAAATTGGCATTGGAAGACTTAACTTCTTTCCTTTAAGGACTAGAAGAAAATGACTGAAATTAGTATCTCGTGAAAGGACTCTTTTATAACTTTGTGCATAATCTTAGTATCTAATGCCTATTTCACAGTATGTATTCAGATGTTAAAGCCAAGGGGAAACATCTCTGCAGGTTAACTACAGGTTCACTGACCCCCATCTTGGACACTGATGCCACCACTCCCTCTCTTGGCAGGCCATGAGTCTAGCAGTTGTCCTCAATTTCTTTATTTCACACCTCACACCCAGTGCACTGACAGTTCCTATCAACTCCACTCTCGAGAAAGGTCCCTATCTCTTTCCACTGATGACCACCTCCTGGACAATTCCAACTGCTCCATAACATCTCCCTGCTTTGGCTGCTGTTTACCCTACAGAGCAGCTGGTGGATTGGTTTTCAGATGACCCCAATTGCTGCCGTTTGTGGTTAGAATGCAACGTGACTGACTTACCCTGACTTAACTGAGGCCCTAGGTGACTAATCTTGGTTGACCTGCCATATCTAGGTTTACAGTTGACTGTACTAGCCTTTTTGTCCTTTTATCATACCAAGCTGGTTCCTGCCTTGGGGCTTACACATAAGCTGTTCTCTCTCGAGTGTATTTGTCCTATATTTTCCTAACCCAAGTATTTTGTCAAATGTTATCTCAGCTGTCTTCCCTGTACACTGCATAATACCTAAAATATCCTACTGGTCTGTATTTTTTTTCATGGCACAGAGTTTCCTGAAAACATTTGTCTTCCCGTGTTAGAATGTAAGCACCATGAGGGGCACACAGACGTGCCTCTGTTCACTTCCGTATCCCCTCCAACACTGAATGCATTGGTAACTGAGACAGTGCCAGCAACACTGTTCTCGCAGCACCTACCTTTGGTCACATACAAGTAGAAGAAGTCACAGTAGAAGATGGTTTGTACTACCCCAGACACCACTGCAATTTGGTCATAGAAATTCTCAGTCTGGTACCGCCTGATCCAGTTAGCCAAGTAGAGGGCCCGGTATAGCCCAAGAAAGAACAGGTAATGAGTAGTAATGGTCTCAGCCTCTCCAGTCTTGCTGATCATGAAGAGCTGGGGCAGGATGGCCACTGATTCCAGGTAGATAGAGAAAGTCCAGAGGATCTGAGCCAAAGAGAAGTAGCCAGAGGAGGCTGATCAAGAAGGGGCCATCTTTAGAATTTAGTTACTAAAATAATGTTTATTGGAGAGAATACAGTGAAGCACTAGTTCACCATTTATTCAGGTCTTATTTATTTGCTGCTCTGCGTGGCTTGCAGAACCTCAGTTCCCCAGCCAGGGATTGAACCCGGGCCACGGCAGTGAAAGCCAGAATCCTAACCATTAGTCCCCCAGGGAACTCCCAGAATCATGTTCTTGAAATTTTTAAATATTTTCATCAGTGTATCATTCCATCCCTTTCTTTGTACATAAAAAATATTTTTAAGAGATTCAAGCATACTGCTTTTTTCACAAGCATGAACGTTGCCATAGAACATAATTTTTAATTGTTGCAGAATTCTGTCATACAAACTTGCTTTAATTGAGGCTGTGGTTTCTCAAAATGGAATCGATGAACACCACCATCAGAATGTCCTCAAATGCTTGTTGCCCCAAAGATTCTTGGGTCAGAGGCCAGACCTGAGCTGAAATCTGGGTCTGGACTGTGCTCTAATATCCACTAATCACCAGTTGGACAGAGGGTCTTAGTCTTTTTGCGGTACGCGGGCCTCACTGTTGGGGCCTCTTCCGTTGCGGAGCACAGGCTCCGGAAGCGCAGGCTCAGCGGCCAAGGCTCACGGGCCCAGCCACTCTGCGGCATGTGGGATCCTCCCGGACTGCAGCACAAACCCGTGTCCCCTGCATCAGCAGGTGGACTCTCAACCACTGCGCCACCAGGGAAGCCAGAGGGTCTTAGTCTTAAGTGGTGCTGTGATGCCTGCTTTGTTTATGAACACGAGTATTTAGATGTGTCCATTTTCAAGAGGAGCACTGTCAATAGCTTATTGGCAATTTCTAAACTTACAACAACAATACAAGAGTAACGGCCATGGTTGTGGCAGAAAGGTAGCCCAGACGTTACCAAGGGTCCAGAGGTAAGGACTTTAGGGAGTGTATTTACCTTTGGGAATTAGTACTCTGGGTCCCTTCCCTTACCTCCAGAGGAGTGAAACTGTAGTTTTCAAGGAAGGAGAGGCCAATGACTGGGACCAGAAGAAACTCCAGGCGGAATGTGTCATTCTCACTGTCAAATGTTTTCCGGAATTTCCCATAGATCATGTACACTGTGACATAGGCACAGAGGAGAAAAACCACCTAAAAAGGGAGAGAGACACATGGGAATCGATAAAGTCATTTCCCAACCTATTTGCTGGGCTTCAAAGCCACCCTGAGTTGGGACCTACCAAACCCAAGGGCTAGTGTTCTGCCTTAAGGTGGAAAAGGTGAAGTGTGCTTGCACATTTCTCTTGGGCCAATGAACCTAGAATCTGAAGCTAATGACCTTTTTGTTAAGTACCTCCATGCTTCTAACTGGGACTGATAGTGCTACCATGAAGACTCAAAGGTGCCCAGGCGTCCTCTCACTGTGGAATGTTAGGCAAAAAAAAAAAGGAATTGGTCTTTGTCGGGGGACTTAGTGGCATTCCATGGCTCTTTATTTTTAGTTTATTTTATTTATTTTTGGCTGCATTGGGTCTTCGTGGCTGCGTGCGGGCTTTCTCTAGCTGTGGCGAGTGGGGGCTACTCTTCGTTGCAGTTCGCGGGCCTCTCGTTGGCAGTGGCTTCTCTTGTTGCAGAGCACAGGCTCTAGGTGTGCGGGCTTCAGGAGTTGTGGCTCGAGGGCTCTAGAGCACAGGCTCAGTAGTTGTGGTGCACGGGCTTAGTTGCTCCGCAGCATGTGGGATCTTCCCAGACCAGGGCTCAAACCCGTGTGCCCCGCATTGGCAGGCGGATTCTTAACCACTGCACCACCAGGGAAGCCCCCAGGGCTCTTAAAGCCTCAACTTCCTGGATCTGCATCAGTGACTTGAGAGCATTCTTCCACAAAGACTTGAATCACTTGACCATCAATCCTTCAGAAAAGTGCTCTTTTTCTAACTACAGTAGCTGTCCTCCAGCATATAATGGTTTTATGATCTGGCCTCTAACATAGGCCAGAGGCTCTCAAACTTGAATGTGCATCAAAATCATATAGATGGCTGCCCCTTCCCCTGCCCCCAGAGTTTCTGATTTAGTAGGTTTGAGCGAGCCTGAGAATTTTGCGTTTCTAGCAAGTTCGTGCGTGATACTGCTCTGCTGGTCCAGGACACTAGCCTAGAAAACTAATGTTTGCACTTCAAAACTCAGGTTATTTCCTCAGTCTTTTCTCACCAGAACGAGGCACACATGCTCTGTGTCACCATACCCCCATGTAAAGATACTCATTGCTGCTTGTGAGCACATGTTCTGTAAATGTCTGTGCACCAGTCTGTCTCCCCTAGGAGAGGAGATTCCATAAGTGGGTCCATGCCCTGTCCACCTCTGAATCTAACTCAGGGACCAGCACAAAACAAATGCTGGAATGAGTGAATGAATCAATGAAATGGAGATCACTTCTTCATTTCACAAATTTGGAAACTGGCCTCTTTGAGGATCCGAGACCTCATTCAGCCATGGCAAGGGCTGGGTTTACAATCCCTGCCAGGACTGCCCAAGTCAGACCCTTGGGCAGAGAAATAAACTAAGCAGGTGGTGTTTGCTACTTCTGTGTTGGATTTAAGGAGACAACGATTTCAGGACCTCAGACTGTAGTTCACACTGAGTTCAACACCGCACGAGTAACAGCATCCTCCATTCCACCAATCCCAGGAACAATATGCCCAGAATCCCAAAGGGACATCCCTGATATAGAGAAAGAGGACTCACTTTCGGTTAAATATCTTCTGGGTGCTAGGTACATTACACAGATTATCTCATGTCATCTTCACAATAGCCCTGCAAGATAGGTAGGATTCCTCCCACGTAGCTTTTTTTTCCTTAAAAACAGGACTCCTGTTAGACAATGTGCCCAACTAAAAACTAATTTCCCAGCCTCCTTTGCAGATAAGGATGGTCAGTGACATGTAGATGGAAGTCACTGGAAAGCTCTTTAAAAAGGGCTTACCCGGCTGACAGGCACCCTATTGCTCTTTCTCCCCTTCCTCCTCCTTCCTGTCCTGAATGTGATGTGATGGTAGGAGCTCTAGCACCTATTTTGTGACTCTGAGGCAAACCTGAGGACAGATATCACATTCAGGACTAGCTATATCATTTGCAGGGCTTCTTGTTAAAAAATAAGTATTTCAAAATGGCAACAGCAAAGCATTAAACCAAGCATAAGGCCCTTCTGAGCAACTGCACAGGTAACAAGCTCAAGTGCTGGTTAAACTAAAGCTGGCAGAGCAGAAAGTTAAAAGGAATGCCATCCCAGCCCTAGACTACGCACTTCCAGATTTTGTGTTATGAATGAGATAAAAATAAATCCTTACCTTATTAAAATAACTCAAGTCTCTGTTACCAGCATCCAAACCGTTACATCCCACTTTACTGACTCTGAAACCTGAGCTCCTTCCACTAAACTGTGTTGGATGGTTGGTTAAAATCTCAGAAAATGTCTCATCCCAACCAAACCTCACAGCTATGGCCCAGGGCTGAGAGATGCTCAGGTTTCTCCGTCTATAAAACAGGACCAAGCTTCAAAGCAACAGCTTCCCATGGCAAAACCGAATCCAAACTGTTCACCTGGATCATCTGCCCTCACCCAGCCCTCTATCGGTACCCCTACCACCAGCAGGTAGCCCTCACCTGCTGAGCTCCCACCATGCCTGCCTTCTGTCTGTCCTTTGAATACACCAAGCTTGTTCCTGTCTTGGGGGTCTTTGCATCAGCTATTCCATCTGCTTAGAATGCTCCTCCTCTGAGCTTCATTCCTTGTGTCACTCAGATCTCAGCTTACACGTCACCTCTTTGGAGAGGCCCTTCCTGATGACACTCCCTAAATAGCTCCCTAGTCGTTCTCTATCATGTAACCCTGTTTTTAAAACTTCTTTCGTTATAATTGAAGGAAACATCGTCCTATTTTACTTATTTGCATAGCCTTATCCCTAACCAGTTTTTCTTACTTGTTTTATTATCTGTCTCCCCGGTTAGAATGTAGGTTCTGTGAGTATAGGCGCCTCATATATCTCCTTCAGGCACCTAGCTCACAGTAGGTGCTCAATAAATAATTGTTAGATAAATGGGCGAATAAGTTCTCTGAAAGCTCAGGGTTCCGTGTTTGATTTTTTGCTTATTTTTTAACCATTATAATAGCTAACCTTTATTGAGTTTTTAATATATGACAGCTATTGTGTATTTACATTTATTACCTTGTTTAACTTTCACAACAAAATCCTCTGAGGTAAGTACACCTATTCTTAATTTTGTAGAGGAGGAAACCAAGGTGCACAGAGGCCAGAAGCCTTGCCCAAGCCCAGGTCCCACAGCTGCTAACAGCAAAGCCAGGATTCAAATCCGGGTCTGCCTGGCTCCACAGCCTGAGTCCCCAAGTATACTGTCTCACCGTCTGGGGGGTGCTTGGCAGCCCCCCACCATGGCTGCCCATCTCCCTTACCTTCATTACTGTGTTGTAGATGGAGATGAAGTTGGTGAACAGGTCCAGGTACCTGGTGGTGAAGACGAGAGCGAAAAGGATCTGGCTCTTCCCGGAGATGCCTGTAGCCAGATGGGGACAGGAGATAATAAGAACACAGACAGCCAGGCTCACACACACTCGAGAAGCCCAGAGCCTGAGTTGGAAAGGCCTCCAGAGTGTCCACTTCATAATGACACCCTGTCCAGGACACTGTCACCCTCAGAGGGCCAGGAAACACCCCTTCCCATTGGGTCACTTGAGTCTATTACTCTCATTAGGCTGTAATCTGTCACTCAGTCTCCAAATCAAGACATGAACACCAAGTTCCCAGGGCCCCTGTGCGCGCCTGCCTTGGTTCCTGCTCTGGGGAGGGCGTGGGGATGGGGGGAGTCAGGCTCGCAGGGGGTGTCAAGGCTCCTCTTTGCTCTACCCCCAGGGTTCCACTGACAATCCCCAGAGCTCCATCTTTTGGAGAACAACCCACCGACTCTACAAGGTGCTGATTCACCAGGGAGACCACAGCAGGTGGAGGAAGGCACAGGGCCAGGGGAGCATTCTATTTTATTTTTCCAAATTTTAAAGATTAAAAAAGCTTTTTTTCTAGTTATAAAAATTATGACTATTTTTACTCATTGTAAAACAAAAACCAGATAATACATAGAGATGTAAATTAAAAAGCAACAATCACCTGAATCCCAAAGTCTGAGTGTGCGATCTTCCAGATCTTTGTTGTTGCACACATACAGCACATATGTGCACACATATGACACATATGGACACATCAAGTTGACAAAACTGGGTTCGTACTTTCCATGCTATTTCCTCATCTGCTTTGGTCTCTTTAAACTTTTTATTTTGAAACAATTTTAGATTTACAGAAGAGTTGTAAAGACAGTACAGAGAGCCCTACCCTTCACCCAGCTTCCCCTAATGGTAACACCGTGCATAATCACAGAACATTTGCCAAAACTAAGAAACTGACATTGGTATAGCACTACTGACTGAACTCCAGACTTTTCACGTTTTCCCACTGATGCCCTTTTTCTGTTCCAGGATCTAATCCAGGAATCGAGGCTACATTTAGCCATCATGCTCCTTAGTCCACTTTTGCCCACTTTGATACTTCGTGGAGGTGGTTCCTGGGTATGAAAGCAAGCAGCTGCCCTGCTTCCCATTTCTCTTGCCCCATTAAGCCCACAGCAGTCTGAATACTTCACCAAACCACTCCCATGGTCCCTGATGCCCACGTTTCTGCATCCAAACGTCAACTCTATCTCACCCACCCAACTCCTCAAGAGCCAGCTGAGCACTCCGTCTATCCCAACCACACCTTTCTCCAGGTTTCTGTGACTGCCCACACTGCCAGCTTCTCACCTCCTCTGGCCACTCCTGTCCTCCGCAACACCTAATCCTCCGAGGGCTACCTCTCTTCTCCCTCTGTCCCTTTGCCATCCCATCCCACACACAAGGGACCCTCTGGCTCCAGACTCTCCTTGGATCTCTGACCTATATATTCCTGCCTGACTAAATCCACCATCTCCCCTTGAACCCCCTCCTTCTCCTGTCTTCTGTCCTCCTTCTGCCACCATCATCCCCTTTGTGCTCAAGGTAGAAAACCAAGAGCCATCCTTGAGCCTCTCTCACCTTTGTCCCCTCACCCCTGGATTTTATTCTAACTGTGATGGATCTACCGGGGAGTTTGACACCAAGAAGTGACATTACCGGATTCAGGGTTTGATTCCTTTGTACGCCTGATCTGTGCCTTTTCTAATTATTCCTCTGGTGAGGGACATTTTGGGGAGAGGGGACAA
Organism: Hyperoodon ampullatus; assembly: GCF_949752795.1. NCBI lineage: Eukaryota > Metazoa > Chordata > Mammalia > Artiodactyla > Ziphiidae > Hyperoodon > Hyperoodon ampullatus. Next base: position 35,427,569 of record NC_136924.1, on the reverse strand, counting down.
TTCTAACGACTGAGGATGAACACCGCTGAAGCCCCTGATATTCTGGAGAGGGCTGGGTCCACTTGCCAGCTTTCCTACCAGCATGGCAACCCTGAGCCTCATACTCCTCACCTGTAAAATGGGGCAGGACTGACGTGAGGACTGAATAGGATTCAATGAGAAGCCGAGTGCCTCCCTGGGGGTCTGGCAGTGGGGCTGGCTGTGGGTGAAGGAGCCCCCTGGGGGAGGGGGTCCGAGTCCAGGAGGCAATACTGATGCAGCTCAGAGCTATGCCTTTCGTTATGCCATATCCCTGAGCCCTCACTGAGGTCTGGCCAGGGGGGTCCTCAGCCCCATTCAGGAGGGTTCAGGCGGCTCTAGTGGGGGATGCTTGGCTACCCCCTCACTCGGTCTTTCCCCACTCCTCCCCTCTTTCCTGCCAGCCTGCCAGGCCCCTGGGCTTCACTCACATTTTCCTTACCTCTTTGGGAGCCCTGGAGGTCTTGAGCACAATGCTTTTTTCACACTGTTTTGAAAGCAGTGAATAATTTCCACCAAAGCAAGCTGTGCATGGAGACCCCAGGACACAGAGGGGAACAGGAGCCAGTACCTGGCCAGAGTCCCTCAGGGGACCCACTGGCCAGGTACAGACCTCCTGCCATTTGACAGATGGGAAAACTGAGGCCCAAGGTTACACAGTGAGTCCGTGGCAGAGCAAGAATGAAGCTCCAGTCTCCTGCCTTCGGGGCTGGGTCACAGGGGTGTCACACCAGGCCCTGCTCCTCGGGGCTGACGGCTGGCATCCAGGAACCTCACCCCCTCCGTTCTCAACCAGGCCTGTGCTGATTCCTCTCCGCACACACACAGGCCCCACTGCTCACCTGCCCTTTCCTTTTCCCATAGCACTTCGCTTCCCTGACAAACCGTATCGTTCACTCGGTTGCTACCACTGTAGCTGGTTGGCGGTCTCCCACTGATAGATTCAGCTCCACCAGGCCGGGATCTCTGCCTGTTGCCCGGTTATATCCCAGGTGCCTGGTACAATGCCTGGCAGAGTGGGATGGGGAACAGAGCCCCCTCCTGGTCACGGCTGCTCACCCCATCCAGGGCCCTCCAGTGGCAGGGACAGGTCCAACCTAGATTCTTCCTCTCACTGGAGCCTCTCTCAGGGCTCCTGGCCCACTTCCCCTGAGTGGGAACCTGAGGGCCCGTGAGTGCCCATTTCCCTGGAGACCCCAAACCTGAATGGCCTCCAGATCTGGAATCACTCCCTCCGCAATGACCCTCACACCGGCACCCACCTCTCCCCCCAACCAAGCCCCCTGGGCCGGCAGCCTCCACGACGCGCTCTGCTTCCTCTCTCAGCCTCCGCACACAGCTTCCAGGGGCCCCTCCGAGTCCCTGCCCTGCTCCCAAACCTTCCTTGGCTCCCAGTCCCAACTCCCTACTTGACAGACAAGGCCCTTTCACATATGACCACCCACCCCCCTGGACTCACCTCCCTCCCGGACCACCCCGAAATCGGGCTGCTCACCATTCCTGGGACATGCCCTGCCCTCTGTGACACGACACACCCTTCCTGGGTGACACCCTGCCTGTCTTCCAGGACCCAGCACAGAGCTGCTCCCTCCATGAAGCCTCCAGGGGTCCACTCTGCCTCCTTGGCGCCCACAAGGAGCCTGGGCACCTCTCTGTATCCCCTCACCCCAGTGCCAAGCACAGGGCAGGCGCCTCCAGGACACCAGTGGACAAAGATGGCTGCAGGCAGCTCGGGCAGCCTCTTAATACACTGGGTCTGTTTGGCCACCACCAGTCCAGCCTTGAAACTTCTCCAACCGCCTAGCAGGGCGGCCAGACTGCTGGGCAAAAGGGGGACCCCCTCCCGCCCTCCCTGCGCTTCTGCTCATAGGCGGCTCCATGCTCACCTGGGCCTGGCTGGTGCCCCTCCTGCCACATCATAGCCGCCTGAGGCACAGGCTGGGGAGGAAAGAGGGCCCAACTTGGGGGGAGGGGGGAAGTCTGGGAGGGGGAGGGGATGGTGGTGGGGGCAGGAAAAGAGAAGACCTTGAGGGTCTGGAGCTGCTTCCTGTGTGTGCGCCTCCTTCTCTCCCGCGCCCCGGTCCCCACCCTGGGTGGGGGCAGACAGAACAATGGGCCCCAAGGGATGCTGCTCCTGGGCAGCAAAGGGGGTGTCACCTCCTCCTTATCCCCCTCCTCTTCCAACTAGCGGTGGCAACGCCAAGCAGGGGAGAGAGGGGGTCGGTCAATGGAGGCGCAAGCCCATCCTCCCTCCGTAACTTCCGCGGGTCCTTCTTCTGTGATATGGTACAATTTTAAGTTTTCTTTAGAAGCCGAGCTGCGCAAAAACAGTTTCAAGCACCCCGAAGCCGAAGTCCCTACCCTCAACAGACATTCAGGAGACTCCCCGTAAGCCCTGCAGCAGGGGCGTGGGGCTGGCCCTCCGGCCCCGGGTCCCCACCTCCCGCCCGGAGCGCCCCTCACCCGTGCAGCACTTGGAGCGCCAGATCTTCCCCAGGAGCAAGATCATGGCCAGGAGGTGGCTCAGGTCGCCCAGGATACGAAACACGTTCATGGTCCGGCCCGCTCTCAGCCAACTCCTGGGAAACTTTCTGGCGGGCGAGGCGGCTGCCACGTCCCCGGCCCCGGCCTCTGGGTCCCGCGCCCCTGCCCGCGCCCCCGAGCTCCGCGCTCCCGCCCGGGCGCAGCCGCTCCGCCAGCGCGCTCTTGGCGGGGCGGTGACGTGGCCGAGCCTGCCGCCGTGCCAGGGAACCAGGAAGCGCCGCCGCCCGAGATCCCGAGATCCCGAGATCCCGCCTCCCGGCCCAGCCCAGCGCCGCAGCTCCCGGGGCGGGGCGGCTCCGCGGGCTGGGGGGGCTTCCGGCCTGGGCCAGCCTCCCGCGGCCGGGGCCCGACCCCGCGCCGCCCGGGCCGCTCTGTGTCTGCGAGGTGCCTGCCACGTCCCGTCCGCGCCCCCACCCCCCATACCCGGAGAAGGGTCCGCCGGGAGTCCGGGACTCTGCCTTCTCTGCTCGGAACCTGGGGTCCTACCGCACGTGACCGTGGGCAAGCCACTGGGTCCCTCTCTCTGCCTCGGTTCCCTCATCTGTACGCAGGGCTAAGAAGACCCGTGTTGGTGGGAAGTGGGGTCCCGCGTGCCACTGCTTGGCATGAGCTCAGCAGGTTGGAAGCCCCCCATAAATGGTGACCCACTGCTATTGTCATCATCAGCCTGGGGTTGGAACTCCTCGGGTGGGGAGAAGAGCTGGAGCTGTGTTCCCCACCCTCTCACCTGTTAATTTGAAGAGCCGCCTTGTCCTGACCTGGCCTGTTGGACAATGGTAACCAAAGACTCTCTGGTTGGGAGTCAGGCTGACCTTGGTTCCAGCCTGGGTGCTGAGAGACTTCCTCTCTCTTGGCCTCAGTTTTTTCATCTGTAAAATGGGGTCACTGTGAGCATGGAAGAGGTCAGGTCTCTCAGGGAGATCCAGGATCCTCCCTAGTGTCTCCCTCTTCTTGGTGTGACAAGATGTTAAACAGGAGCACAGGCCAGAAGGGCTGGGGAGTATTGGCCAGCAAGCTGGGAGGGGTGTGGGGTGAAGGACCAACTGTGGGCAGGAGTCCTGTCAGTGCTGCGTGACCAGAGCCAGTCAGACACACTCTCTGGGCCTTGGTCTCTGCATCTGTAATAGTGGATCGCGTGTGCTAAGGGCCATTATCACCGCTGCCCTTTTGACCCCTGTAGCCCCTTCTCCCACTCAGGACCTTCATCTCTCCCTAAATTACTGGCTTCCTTTCTGTGGCCCCCCTCGGCATCACAGACAGCCAGAGAGGCTTTGCCATGATGAAGTCTGTCACTCCTCTACTTGTGACCCTTCCATGGCCCCCTCACCATGACTCCCAGGGCAAGGCAGTCTTTTGAGACTCAAAATGTGGTCCAAGGACCAGCAGCATCTGTATTGCCCGCTGGGAATGCGGAATCTCGGACCCCACCCCAGACCAACTGAATCAGAATCTGTTGTTAAACAAGATCCCTGCGTGATTTGTGTGCACACGGAAGTGTGAGAAGCACTGATCTAAGCAAAACTAAGAGGGAGGTACTGTTATTATCCCCATTCTACCCTGGGGAAACTGAGGCACAGAGAGCTTAAGTAATTTGCTTAAGGTCACACAGACACTAAATAGTGGAGCCTGGATTCCACCACACAGTCTGACTTCAGGGTTCATGCAATTAAATCATGACATTACACTCTGGGCTGTCATGGGAGGTGATGAGCTCCCTGTCATGAGAGGCAGGTGAGCAGGGGGGTGGGTGCCATTTGTCACGGATGTTGCAGTGGGGACTCCTGCCCTGGCCGGGATAGCCATCAAGTATTGGGCACCTACTGGGTGCCAGGCACGAGTCAGGCACGTTATCCAGGTTCTCTCCGTTCAGCCTCAACAGTCACCCTCAGAAGCAGGCTTTAAATCTTCACTTTGCAGGAGAAGCCTATCGAGGCTCAGGGAAGTGAGGTGCGTGGTCACAGTTCTTCCGGGAGGAAGAGCCAGGCACTCATCCCAGGGCTGTGACAGGTTCTGAATGGGCCGCTATGTTCCCTGCTCCCCCCCACCAACCCTGCCCAGATACCTCCCCTCCAGTCAGTGCCCAGAGAAGGCGGTGGCTATTTAAATCCGTCAGGTGTGGCTACAGTTCTCTCTGCCCAACCAGCTGGCATCTCCTTCTCAGCGCCCACCTCCTCCGCAAGCCAGGGAAAAGCACGTGCATTTGCCATTTGGTAAAACATCTGTCCTCTTGAGAAGCAGCCCCAACTGCCAGCAGGGGATGGAACAAGGCTAGAATCCTCCTCTTCCCTCTACTTCTCCAGGGGGACCACAGGGGAACTGGCCCAGGCCAGGGAAGGCCTGAGGAGTGACCACCATGGTGGTGGAGGGGGAAGAACTCAAGATCTTGTCCTGGGCCTGCCACAGTGGCCTTGAGCCTGCCTTGTCTCCTCCTTGGGCCTCAGCTTTCCCATCTGTTGATGGGGATAATGAAGAGAGAAGTATTGCTGGCTTGTTACTCGGTCCTCCTTACATCTAGTCTTCCCAGTCTCCCTATGAAACTGATACTCCCTATGTCTCAGGACAGAAAACTCATCACCCCAATTTTGCAGATAAGGAAACTGAGGCTCAAACTTGTCTCTTGCTCCCACAGGTCACATAGACCTCCTCTCCCCCAAGGTTCTACCACTCTGTCCGTAATCAGCCCTGACTTTTTCACACCTACTCCATCTTCAAGGCGGAGCATTTTTCAAAGCTCCTAACGAAGAGCAGGGAAAAATCCCCTACTCATTTGATTCCCATGGCTCTAGCGCAGGCCGGCACTCTGGCCGCCTGCACTGTCGGACCTATCTTTCCCGGACGCTGGGTGGTTCCCGGCAAGTCCCTCACTACTCAGCCTCACTTTCCTGACACTCGAAATTTGTCTGCTGTAGGAATGCAATTGAGGGGAGGCCAAGGGGGAAACTTCCTTCAGTTCAAAGGGCAAGGATTCTTTTTCCCTCATTAAGAAAGCAAACTGTAGGTTCAAAGTCGGATTTATGGGAGAGTGAACGGGAAAGTGGCTCAATTATAGGAAGAAAAAAATGCATGTATGGTTTTTTTTTTCCTACCTGGTCCTAGCCCTTTGTTATATTTCACTGCTCTTTTGAATATCCTGCTAACTGCCTCAAGTTCTGTGGGGAAGGGAAGTGTGGATATAAGGTGAAAATCACGATCCTGAGGACACCCCACCACTTAATCAGCTGCCTCTGGCCGGGCAGGGCCCTGGCAGGAGGTGGGAGCTATTGGTCCGGGCTCCCGGGACTCCCTTCGGGTTCCTGGGGGCCGCTATGGCTTTCTCTGGTCTCGGCAGCAGTGGACGCTCCCCCCGTGGAGGGAATGAACTCTTCCCAGGCAGCCCCGAGCCCGAGGTCCCGCCGTCCGTCCCGCCCCGTCAAGAGGCGTGGACGAGTCTATTCCCTAATAGAATGAGGGTGGGCTGAGGGCAACCTTACTGTGGTTCCGCCTCAGGTGTTCTGGAAGCTTCCCCCTCCCCACTCCCGCTCAATACGTTTTGAGTGACACACGGCAGGGCCTAGTATGCGCCCCATTTTTACCCGGCGGGAAACCAAGGTTCCAAAACCTCTCTTCCACTTTCAGTCCCGAGCACATTTATTGAAGACCAGCTGTGTGCCAGGCGCCTTGCAGGTTGATTGTAGGTGCAGACTTAAGGAGCCCTTGGGGCACCGTGGGAGGCGGGTGCCTGTGCATGCATTGGATATGGCACAGAGGTGAGAGTAATTACCCTGGACTGGGGGGAGTCACGAGGGAGAACTGCAGTTAGATAGGCTTCAGAGGATGCCAGAGCCGGGCATTGAAGGATGAGTAGGAGCTTGTCTCAAGGACAGAGCCTGGGGGAAGAGAGTAGGGTCCCAAGTAGAAGGAACTACATGCGCAAAGGCGCAGAGATATGTATGATACCACTCCCTGGTCGGGGCCTCCCAGTGCGCGCAGTCAAAAAAAGAGAGGAAAAAAAAAAAAAAAGGAGAGGGGAGAAGGATGAACGTCAAAGGTTAGAGAGACCTTTGTTCGAGGCTCAAGCTCCACTATATACGAGCTGTCCGAATTCGGGCAATTTATTTAACCTCTCCAAGTCATAGTGTTCTCATCGGTAACTTGAGGGTAAACCAAGTACCGACTTGAGAGGGTAGCTATCAGGGTCAAAGTTAGCTAGGTTTCTAAAGCGCTTTGCAAGGAGTAAACCACGCAACAAATGCCAGTCCCTTGCTCCCCTTTACAGGAAACTGAGGCCTAACGAGGCAAAGCAGAGCCGGGAGAAAACACGGAAATTCCGTGTCCTCAGAAGGCAATCACTCCCTCGCCGGTTTATTCCCGGAGAAGCGCAAAAGAGACAATTATTTGTAACCTCTCGGTCCGAGGAAGCCTTCTTGGGCGCTGGAAGTGTTCTGTATCTAGATCCGAGTGGTGATTACATGAGTTTTATACATACGTAAAAACTCACTGAGCTGTACTCTTAAGGTGTATTACTGTTTGTTAGTTACACCTCAATTAAAAGAAAAAGAAACCAACCCTGGCCGCGATGCCCTGGCGACAGCTGTCTTTCCGAGACTCCAAAGGCCAATCTCCCAGCGTCCGGCGCAGGCACAGCGCCCTGCGCGGAGAATCGCGCACCTCGCGCAAGGGCCGGGGCGAGGTTCCCAAGGCAACCGCAAGCCGCTAGCCGAGTCTCCGGAATGACGAGGCGCCACCGAAGACCCGGGGGCCGGATTGCTGAACCGGAGCCACGGAGCGAGGCTGGAGCGAGACGGCGGCTGGCCAAGTGCGGAGGGGAGCGACTCCGCGGCCTTTGTCCTTGCGCTGGCATTCCGAGGGCAACTGGGAAACTCCACTCCCAGCCCTGACTGTGGTCATAAACTGCTGTTTGAATACACCCCTAGGGATTCACTCTCGGCTTTCCAGGTGGGGAGATGGAGGGCTTGGCTACTCCTCAGAACCATAGGGCAAATCAGGGGCAAAGCCAAGCTCTGCACCCTGGTGGCCTGCTTTCCAGCTCCTGTCTCGCAGTCAAGTGGGAGGCACATAGGGCTGTGTGCTGGCATCTCCTTGGGGTCTGGTTCCAGCTCTGCTAGTGCTCTGTGGTCTTCAAGTCCCCTCTCCTGTCTGGGTCTCAGGGATGGGGACAATACCACCAATATCTCAGAGTAGTTGTTACCAAGTATGTGAAACAACGAGTGTAAAAGTGGCTTATAAACTGTAAAGGGCTTTGCACATGTCAGGGACCACCACCATCGCTAACCTACTGCCTTCTGGTCCTCATCATAACCCCAGCCCCAAATGCATCCTCGGTGACAACCAGCTGCACAGTGAACCTGGGGCTCCGAACTCTCCATACCAGGAGGTTTCCAGTCGATAGGTGAGAGTTCCCTGCCCCCATTTTCTCATTCCTAAGGAATGGGCTCAGGGCAGATGTCCCACAGGCACCAGGGACCCTTTGGTCCCCAGACCACCCAGTTAGAGGGGTTCACAGAGACATCATCCTCCACCCATCCTCCTAATCTTCCTCCCTCTGGCTGGATCATAGAAGGTCCCAGAACACGTTCCCTGGACAGAGCCCAGGACTAACACTACTCAGTGCCCTTTGAATGCCACATGCTGGGCATGTTTGGACGGTTATGTATTCATGTGCTGCGAGGCTATATATACATTGGTGTCTGTGTGTGTATGAGTGTGTGTGTACACATGTGCCTGGCATGCATATGTTGGGGTGTGTGTGTGTGTGTACTGGGGATGTATATTTGAGTGTGTGTATGTAAATGTGTGTATTTATGTCTGTGTGGTATGTGCTTGCAGGTGTGTGTTGTGTATTTGTGGCATATGTGTTTGCCCATGCATCTATTTGTGTCTGATGCTGTATATGCATATTTAGGTGGACATTTGTGAGTTTGTACTTGTGTGCACAAGTGGGTGTGTAAAACTGTGAGGTCTGTGATTGTGCATGTGTGGGAGTGTGCTGGGGGTCCTGGGTGCAGGAACTCTTTTCTCGCCCATCTCCCCTCATCTGGGTGACCTTCCCCTAGCTAAGGACTGTGGCCTCGGCCACAGACATGCTTCAGCTCACTCTTGCCCCCTTTGCAGACCTGTGGCTGCCCAGGTCTTTAGCTTGCCTGGGTCTTTGGCCAGTATGGGCACCAGGGGCAAGGGTGGGTGGGTGAACCCGAGGCCAGGGCTCGTGTGCCACCCCCTCTCCGCCTGGCCTCTTCCCCTCCCCACAGCAGGAGCAGCAGCGGGAAAGGTTGGCGGAGGGGGGCTATTTTGGGAGCGTCTCCTTAGCAACAGCTGCCACGGCCGTCTGTGGCGGTTTTTCTATAGGTGCTAAAATATTCCACCCTGGTGACTACTGAGTGCTGGGGGGTGGGCGAGGGTGGGAACGGACGGCGGGAGAGACCCCCTACAGTCCTCTGTCCCCAGGACCCAGCTTGCTAGGATGGGTCCTCTGGACCCCCAGTTCCCCTTTCCCCACCTCCAGTCCTCACCCCTCAGGGCTGCTGGGACTTTAGAGCTCTGAGGCAGGCCAGCTGTGTCCTGGTGTGATTTCTAATCTAAGCAGCTGAACTGTCTCAGTTTGCCCCATCTGTAGAATGGGCTTGTCTGACTTTAAGGAGCTCTCTGGGCCAATAACCTCTGGAACCTGTGGCTCTGGCATTTTGTTTTGTTTTGGTTTGTATTTTAATTTTTATTTATTTTTTTAACATCTTTATTGGAGTATTATTGCTTTACAATGGTGTGTTAGTTTCTGCTGTATAACAAAGTGAATCAGCTATATGTACACATATATCCCCGTATCCCCTCCCTCTTGCATCTCCCTCCCGCCCTCCCTATCCCATCCCCCTAGGTGGTCACAAAGCACCAAGCTGATCTCCCTGTGCTATGTGGCTGCTTCCCACTAGCTATTTTACATTTGGTAGTGTATATATGTCCATGTCACTCTCCCACTTTGTCCCAGCTTACCCTTCCCCCTCCCCGTGTCCTCAAGTCCATTCTCTACTTTATTCCTGTCCTGCCCCTAGGTTCTTCAGAACCTTTTTTTTTCCTTTAGATTCCATATATATGTGTTAGCACACGGTATTTGTGTTTCTCTTCCGTCTCTGGCTTTTTGAGGTGGACTTTTCCCTCCCCTCCCCATCTGTCCCACCTGCCTGGCCCAAGTCCCCTTCCACTCCAGCCCTCCCAGCCCTCTGCACAAGCTCTCTGGACCCCTGTGGGACCAGGGAGACCTGGCTGGGCTGCCAGAGTGAGCCAGTTACTGGGTGCTCTGCTGGCCTGGGATGACCTTTCCCCCAGAGACTAGAAGCAGGTTCAAATCATGGCTCAGATACTTGCTTACTCCCTCAGTGACCCCAGGAAAGGGTCTTCCTCTCTCCAGGTTTCTTTTTTTTTTTTTTTTTTTTCCTCCAGGTTTCTTACCTGTGAAACTCAGCGAGTTGTTATGAGGGTCAAATGGGAAAATGGAGAATGGGCAGGAAGCTTTGGCAAAATGTACAGATGGACGAAGGTTTCTACTGTCATTTCCCATAAAACTTCAGAGCAAGTCTCCCCTTGCAGAGAGTTGTTCCTGGCCACCTGGGCCATGCCACATGCCTCAGTTTCCCCATTGGTAACAAGTGCGGTGTCATAGAGCTCTTGTGAGGATTAAATGAGACAATGCTCGTGAAGGTCTAGAGCTGTGCTGGCTGATGACAGTCACTCAAGAGATGCTTGTTCTCTGCCCTCCATCCGGGGGGGTTTCTGCGTTACATGATGACAAAGTCTATTTGCCTTTTGGGGCCCTAGTCCAGACCGTCCCATTACAGATGAGGCCTCTGAGGTCCAGTGAGGACAAGCAACTTGCCCAGGGTCACCCAGGTTCTGACACCCAAGCCTACCGCCCACACCTGTGCAGCCTCTGCACACCTGTCTCCCTGCCTCCCCGCCCCTCTCCCCACCCCTGCCCCGCGCACGGCCAGAAGCTACTTAAACAAAATTCTTCCTTTAGTCTTTAATCATCCTCAGAGGGCTTCCCTGGTGGCTCAGTGGTTAAGAATCCGCCTGCCATTGCAGGGGACACGGGTTTGAGCCCTGGTCCGGGAAGAGCCCACATGCTGCGGAGCAAATAAGCCTGTGCGCCACAACTACTGAGGCTGTGCTCTAGAGCCCGCGTGCCACAACTACTGAGCATGCGCTCTAGAGCCCGTGCTCTGCAACAAGAGAAGCCACCGCAATGAGAAGCCCTCACACTGCAACGAAGAGTAGCCCCCGCTCGCCGCAACTAGAGAAAGCCCGTGAGCAGTAACGAAGACCCAACACGGCCAAAAATAAATAAACTAATTTAAAAAAAAATCATCCTCAGAACATCCCCTTAAAGTGGATATTGTCCTCCCCGCTTTACGTATGAGGAAACCGAGGCCCAAAGAGGACGGGTGAGCTGCCCAGAGTCACACAGGGGTGGATGGTAGAGAAGAGACTCTTTTTTCTGGGGTCCATGAAGCTCTCCCTGCCTGGAGCTGTCCTTTCTGCCTCTCCCCACTTCCTTCCAGTCCACCCTCAGCCTCCACAGGACTCTCCTTACAGGAGATGAGCAATGGGGGCTGCAGGCTGCAGCCCCAGGCCTAGCAAGGGGACCATCACCAGATGCTTCCTCTCAACCCCTGTGTCGTCACAGCCACCAGGCTTCCTCCTCCTCTTTCCCTGAGCTCACTGCTCCTGAGTCCCCATTCTTTCCTTAAACTGGCGCCCAGGGACCTAACATTGGGTTTGATCCCATGAGAACAGATGCTCTAGGTCTAAAGACACCCTTGTCTCCATCTCCCCCTTCTTGCTGCCCCTCCTCCCCCCATACCCCACACCCCCAGGGCAGCCACCAGGCCAGGCCTCTGGGCAGGTGAAGAGACCACAGGCCATTTGCCTCACCCGCATCCTCCCACTTTCAATTCATGGAAAGGTATGATAGGTACCAGGCACACATGGCCGCTGACCCAGCGTTCAGATTGCTTGAGTTCCCCCACCCATTTACACACCAAAGACTCATTCCATAGAACATCAGTCCTGGTTGCCGCCCTGTGAGGGCACAGCAGGGTAATGAGGAAGCGGGGCATGGAATGGGATACGTGCTGTGCGGCTCTGCACAGCGTCGAAGGGAGGACCAAGAAGGGATGGTCACATTTATTGAGCACCGACTATGAGCTGTGCACTTCTTGTGCATCCACCTCACTTGATCTGCACCTGTGAGGGTCCTCATTTTATAGACAGGTTAAATAGAAAATTTGCTCAAGGTCATGAAGCTCCATGTGCTGTTGAGCCCCTGTTGGCCTGACTCCCAAGCCTACTTAACAAGAACCAAATTTGTGCCCGGTGCTGGATGAGTGAATGAGTAGGTGAGGGCAGCAGGAAGGCTTCCTACGGGAGGTGGCGTGGAGGCTGGACTGGGGAACAGCAGGAATTCTCAGAGTAGAGAAGGAGGAAGGGGATTTCAGGCAGGAAGAACAGCACTTGCAAAGGCAGAGAGGTGTGGAAGCATCTGGTGTGTTCTGGAATCTATAGGAATCAGGATGTATGTGTGGGTACATGGGGTGTGGGATAAGGTGGGGCCTGACTGTACATCACGCTGAGGAGTTGGGACTGGATCCTTTCAGGTGAGGCGGGTCTGCAGGGATTGGACACCGTCATGGTGGTTCATGTGCTATGGTTCCTGTGCCTGATGCAACTTCAGAGGATCAGCTTGAAGGCAGAGCAGGAGGAGATTTTATATTCAATAAATTCTCAATCCAGCTTTGGGATGCCTCAGTCTCCCTCTCTTAACTAGGGCCAGTCAGAGATGGCCAGGCTCCCAGGTAAGTCCTTCTGGCTGTCTAACTGCAGGCATTCTCTCATCCTCCTACCCTGCATCCTCCAACCTCCTGCGTCCTCGGAGGGCTGGAGTGAGGTGCCAAGATGGCCACGGAAGTGGCTGGCTCACCAGGGGCTGAGGCGCTGGGGTCCTCTCCCTGCAGTCCAGAGTGTGGGCCCAGACCTGAGCGCACTCAGGGCGAGAAGGAAAAGGGCGCGATCCTCCCTTATAAAGACACTTTGCGGTAATGGGGACGCAGAGAGAGACTGGGGTTTGACCCGCCTCTGCCACTTCTGGGTGACCTTGGGCAAGCCTGTGACCCTCTCTGGTACTCAGTCTCCCAGTCTGTAAAACGGGGCGGTGCTACCTAGCTGATTGTGAGGGTCATTCCAGCAGGGCCACACCTCCGTCTCCCGGAACGGGGTGTGTAGGGTCCTTAACTGCCCGTTCTTCAGGAGGGGAAGGGAACCATAGAGGGGAGTGGCCCGGCGCTACCGAAGCCGGTACCGACCCTCTCCCACCCACTCCCTTCCCAGCACGGAGGAACCCTCTCCACCTGCCCCTGGGGGGCGAGAAAACCCGGGAGCGCACCCTCGGAATGGGTTCTGGGAGGAGTGCTCCTGGAGGGAGGAGGAAAACCCGGGCAGGATCTCCGGCAGGAGCGGACCACGCGGCCCCCAGCCCGTGCTCAGCCCGCGCGGCCGGCGGGTGGGAGGGGGGTGTCATGCCTGGCTAGGCTGAGGAGAAGGGGCAGGGCCGGGCCCCGCGGGCCGCCCGGGGCTCCGGGGCTCGGGGTGGGGGCGCGCGGCCCCCGCAGTGGGGCGCGGGTCACGTGTGAGGAGGGGCGAAAGTCTCGCAAAGCCGGGCGGCGTGCCGCGAGTTGGGAGTTCTCAGCGCGCCGCGGGCGGCGGGAGCTCGGGCTCCCGGGCAAGCCGGGGACGCGGCAGAGGCGGGGGCCTGGGTCCGAGACCGCGGGGGCCGCACCGAGAGTGGGAGGGAGACAGAGAGACAGAGGCAAGGACCGGAGCGAGACAGAGACGCGCAGGGGAGAGACAGGGCAGGGGTAGAGGAAGGCAGGGGACAGACTGGGAAGGCGACGGAGACGAAGACAGGGACCCGCAGGGAGAGACCGAGAGACCGAGGGGGGCAGGAGAGACTGGGAGAAACAGAGAGCCGAGGGCGCGGCGGGGGAGGTGGAGGCAAAGCCGGGGCTGGCCGGCCGCGGGGGTCTCGGGGCCAGAGGAGAGCGCAGCGGGGCAGGGAGCGGAGCGCAGGGCGGGGAACAGCGCGGAGTGACAGCGAGAGAACAGTGGGGGCGGCGGAGGGAAGGCGCCTGCGGCGGGGGCGGGGGGCGCCAGCGCCATGGGTCCCCGGACCCCCGCGCTCTGAGCCCCGGCCCGGGGCCCGAGATGCTGAAGCCGAGGCGGCGCCGAGGGCGCGGCGCGGGGCAGCGCTGAAAGTTGGGCGGCCCGCGGGGAGCGGCGCGGGACGGCCCGGAGACCGCGAGACCCGGGGACCGACGGACAGACCCACAGGCAGCCGGGGAGGGGGGGCGGGGCCGGCCCGCCGAGTTCGCGGGGAGGGGGCGCCGGGACACCTTTCTCGCCGCCCGGGACGCCGACCGCCCGACTGCGCCTGGGATGTAGCGCCTGCTCGCCGCCTCCCGGAGACTCGTCGGACCCTGCGCCCCGCGGTAAGCCGGGCCCGCGCTCGCCGCTGGCGCTGTGCGTCCGTCTGTCCGGCCGCGTGCGTGTCTGTGTGTCCCAGGGCCTGGCGGCTCGGTCCCCGCCCGCTCAGCACCTTATCCCTGACCCGGGTTCCCGCGGCCAGGCGTGCGTTCAGCGCGATCAGGCGACTCCCCGGGACCTGGTGAGCTCTGTCCTCTGTCCGTCGTCGGGAGCGTTGAGATCTGGGTTTCTGCCAGGAAGGGGGGTAGAGGTGAGTGAAAGGGGCCTTGACCTTCTGCCCCGGCCATGACCTTTCCCTGCCTCTACCCACCCCCAGCTGTCACACTGGGTTGGAGGAGTTTCAAGGCAGGTGACTTGTGTCTCCTTTCCACCTCCCCAACTGCAGCCTGTTTGCAAATGGCCCTGACAACAAAATCCCACTTCTCATGTTTTGAGCACCTACTTTGGACCCCAAGACCCTCGGGTTGGTAGACAGGTATCCAGAGAAGAAGGCAGTTCACATTTCACAGTGGTGGAAGCAGGCTGTGGAGAGAGGCAAGACTGCTTTTCCCTCCCCAGACGGAGAACCCCAGGGAAAGAGAGGTCTGAACGAGCCCTGGAGTAGAGAAACTTCCTTGCAACCGTGCCGGTGCGCAGTGTCCCCCGACCAGCATCTTCGTGACACTTTTGCCCCCAGAGCCTAGGCTCTGGGATGGGGAGAGGGTGGGGGAGGGAGAGAGACAGGTGGAGGGTGGCCTGGCTGAGTTGGCAGGTGAGGGCTTCAAGAGAAGTAGGATGTCAAGAAGCAGGTTGAGGGAACGGGGAGCTGAGGGAGGGAGGCCTAAGAGCCACGCAAGCAAGGCCCAGAGAGGAGCCAGACCTGTGTGTGTGTGTGTGTGTGTGTGTGTGTGTGTGTGTGTGTGTGTGTGTAAAATGTCTGTTCTGCTTCTCCCCGACATCCAGTCTTATGACCTCCAGGGCTTTGGGACTTTTTGGAGCTGTTGGCAGGATTTGGGGGGCCTGAGAGCCAAACGGTGGTCCTGGCTTGGCCTGGGATGAGGGGAACAAAACATCGAAGATGGTGGTAGGATAAGGGCTGAGGTGCAACATGGCAGGAGCAAAGGCTGTTGTTGGCCGTTGAGCTGACCCATAGCTAAATGGGAGTCTGGAGGGCTGAACCTAGAATATTCTTCTCTGTTCTCCAGTGGGAGGATGGGCTCTTTCTGGGGTTTTCCACGCTGGGCAGTGGGCCTTGTATATCCTCCATTTAGGCTCCTAGAAATCAGCTCAGCTAGCTGAGGAAGCAGCACGGTGGACAAGTCACTCTCCTCCCTGACCCTCAACTTCCATATCTGTGGAATGAGGACACTATTCCCTGTCCCACTGACCTCCAAGGGGAGGAGGGGGGCGCCTGGGCTTATATGAGCTGAGGGCTGTTCAGGCTGGGGAAGCGCCGAACACACGGGAGTAAGGACTCATTTTACCTTTGGAAAGATGAACAGCTAATGGAGAGAGGGGAATATGGCCTGAAATAAGGCTGACCAAGAAGGGGAGTACCCGGAATTAGAGAGGGGGACTGGGCCTGGGAGCTCTTCCTCAGCAACCTGTGGGTTACCCTTGAAAGAGAAGCTCCTCTCCCATAAAAAGCATTGGGGTGACTGGGAGCAGACAAAGCTGGCCTTGAATTTCTGCTGGGTGACCTTGGGCAGCTGGCCTGACCTCTCTGAGCCTCAGTTTCTTCAACTGGAGAGTGGGGATGATGGTACTGACTTCATTGGGTTGCCAGGTGATTTACAGACCATGTGAGGTCTCTGGAAGCAGCTGACACAAGCCTGGAGCATAGTAGGTTCTTAACAGACATTTGCGGAGCAGAGAATAAAGTAGCTTCAGGAGATGCCGTGAAAAAATTTCTTAGCTTAGGATCTAAGAGGGAAGGGGAGGAGGAACAGTGTAGGCTTACAGGGCGGGCTGGTTCTTAATGTGGATCTGGGGGAGGCGGGGGCGTGTGCCGAGGGGGGTGTGAGGAGGAGGGGGCCCCTCTGCGGGGACCACTGAGTCACGAGGACATGTAAGCGACATGACAACCAGCAACATGGTAACCAGGAGACTAGCGGCGGTGGGAAATGGAGCTGGAGCGGTGTGTCGGGGGGTGGGGGCAGGACTGGCAGCACCAGGCCTGGAGGGTCCCAGGAGCAGCCAGGCCGGCCTCTCAGAGTGAGGAGGGGAGGCCCCGAGGCCAGGTGGGCTAGGGAGGAGGTGGGGGCCGGCGTCGAAGGAGGGAGGAATTTCGGGGTCTGCTGGGCAGGGGGCCTTCTCCTGCGCCTCCCCAGGCTCCTCGCTCCTCTCCTCCACATCTCCACTTTTCATGCCTCTCCCCCTAGGATGCCAAATTTGGCTCACGCAATCTGTCGTCTCTCTTCTGAGATTGGCATCGGGACCAAAGCCGAGTGCATTACATCACCACCGCTCCCCTTGCACGAGGAGAGAAGGAGAGGGAGGGACAGAGGGCTGGGGGGCAAGCGGCCAACCCTCAACTTTCTTTCCTGTCTTCCTGCTCACTCTTCCCCCTCAGTCCCAGGTGTTGGGGGCTTCCGGGAGCAGCCAGGCAAGGCCTCGAGGCAGAACAAGGGCTCTAATCTCGGAGATCCCAGGGCAGGGCAGGAGGTCAGGCCATGTTGCTGTCCCCCGGGCTAGGCGAGGCGTGGGAGGCAGGGAGCCTGGGTTCAGGACCCCGATCTGTCATTGCTCTGCTGTGTGAGCTTGGGCAGCCCCCTCACCCTCACCCCGTGCAGAGTCTACATCTGTATCGAGAACTGTTGGCCATTCAAGATCTTGATGACTCTCCTGAAAAAAGATGCCCTTGAGTCCTGCTGCTCTGCTGGTCACAGAGGAGGAGTCCTCAATTTTGAATGGCTCTCTGTGACCTTGAGCAAGTGACTTTACCTCCTTATGCCTCCATCTCCTCACCTGTAAAATGGGATGATAGAACCCTCAAAAGCCCTAGATGTGAAAGAGGTACTAGACACGAAATTGGGGGATGGGGAAAGAGACAAGGTCTCTGGCATGAAATCAGACACTCAGGGGCCCCACGGCTCCCGGCACGCTGGGCTGGAGGTGGGGGGCAGGCTGACACAGCCATTGGCAGGAGAGTGTTTCAGTTCAGACAGAAGGCTTGGCACTTAAATCACTGGTCTGATGCCCTTATTTTACAAAAGTGGAAACCGAAGCCCAGGGAGGGAAGTGGACCACCCCCCTGCCAAGTTCACACCGATGGTTTGGGGGTGGAAGAAGCAGAGCTGGGGCCTGAACCCAGGGGTCCTGGCTCCCAGCCCTGCCTGGAAGTAGACAGAGAGACAGGCAGATACACACACCTCCTATGGAAGACTGTGGCCAGCCCGGACAGGACCCGGGAGTTTTGAGGGCCCAGTTCTCACTTTGGCCCCCTCCCTGTTCCCTTCCTGCTCCCTGGCTGCCCCATCCTCACCGTCCCTGGCCATTATTCCCATCCCTCACTTGGTCTATTTGAAGAGCTCTCTTTCAGGCTCATTTTCAAGCCAGTTTCAGGCAGTCCCAGTCAGGGACAGGCTGGATTTGGGGTTAAGATGGAAGATTATGGCCCCTTCTAGAAGATTCCCAGAGCTGGAGGTACATCTGTGGATGTTTTGTGAAATAGTGAACTCCTTATTCCCGGAGCTATTCAAGCAGAACCAGCTGAGTACCTGCCAGCGATCTGACCTGGTGACTCGTGCTTTATGGGTGAGGTTGAATAACATCCCCACCTTCAAAATCTCAAGAGTCTTTGATACCCCCAGGAGGAGCTGGGAAGCAGCGCCCATCACTTACCGGCTCCCCAGTAAAGAAACTCACGTCGTCGTGCTGGGCATTGGGCTAGGAGCTTTTGTAAATTCCTTCTCATTTAACCCTCCCAGCAACCCCACAACGTCGAATTGAGGTCCCCGTGTTATAAGGGGGAGCCACGGCTCAGAGAGTCTCTGTGATTTGTCCAAGGTCACACAGCAGGGAAGTGGAGGAAGCTTGGTCTGAGTCCGGGCCAGTCTGATTCTCCGGGGCTGTCCCTGGGACTTCCTTGAGGAAAGAGTGGAACACGTCGTCCCTCCCCTGGGCTGGGGCTTGGCAGGAGGTGGTGCGTCGCCCCAGAGCATGTCGCCCCCTCAGAGATCCCATGGGGGCTCTGTTCTGAAGACATAGAAATAGACATGCGCCCAAGGGGAGAACTCATTTTACAAAGGGGAAGACTGAGGCTCAGAGACAAAGGATGGCCTGCCCAAAGCTGACTAGAGAGTTAGATATGAGCCAGGGCTCTGTCCCCTGCACCAGTGGGCAAGGAGGGGCCTTTGGGCTGATGGTGGAGTGAGGTCTGAGACTCGGGGTGCAGACTGCTGGGTGGTTTGGCAGAGGGCTGAGAGTGCTGGCTCTAGGCTAGGGCCGGGGGTAAGCGAGCCAGCCTTGGGAACAGGGCGAAGGAAGCAGGAGGAGACACCAGCAGGGGTAGCAGGTCCACCTCTGTCCTCCCTGGTCCTGCCCCAGGGCCATCCACAGATGTCAGTGTCATACAGCCTGTGAGGTCAGGAGAAACTGTAGATGGGACCTGTCTGGCAAGAGAGGGTCTTGGAGCCAGCAGCCTTGGGTGTGGCTCCCTGTGTGACCTTAGGTCAGTTCCTCACCCTCTCTGAGCTTAGTACGCCCATCCACGTGGTCAAGAATCTGGACTAAATGATCTATTTCTACAAAGTAGCTGCCATTGGGCTGTCTCTCAAAGTGCTCCTCCCATTCCCATGAGGACCCTGGGCCCTGGGAGAAGGGCGGGCAGGAATCCTGGGGGTTGGCATAACCTTTAAGCCTCCTCAGCGACTCAGTCCTCCTTGGGGTGCGGGGGGATCTCCGAGCACAGCCCTTCTTCTCCTTTTCATCTTTATTTTTCTCCTGCTCCCTCTTCTCCTCGCTACGTGGGCTGATCGCTGCTCAAACTTTTAATTCAGATGGTAATTGAAATAATAATATGGGCTGAGGCCCCTCTGCTTGTGACGCTGCAGCTGGTGGAGCTCAGCTATGAATAGACCTTGAGTCACACACGCGCGCTCCTGCAGGCGCGCGCACACGGGCCTGACGGGGTGGTGGGTGGGGTGCAGCGGGGGGATAGGGGAGCTCACGTTCCAGCTTGCTCCGGGTCTCAGCCCCCCATTCCCAAAGGCCGGGGCCAGTTCTGCCCCTGCGGCCCGCCATCTGGTCCCTGTGTCGAGCCTGACTTGGGGCATCGGTGGGTCCCTCTGTTCACAGAAGGAGAAACTGAGGTTCAGCGAGGGGGAGGGACCAGCTGGTCACAAATGGAAAGTGACTGGACTCAATTTGAACTGATGGGTTTCACCTGGTTCTGAGACCCCTGTTCCTTTTCAGGACACACAGGCCAGGCAAATGGGTGGGAGGAATGCTGGGGTGCGGCCAGGCAAATGGGTGGGAGGAATGCTGGGGTGCGACCCCCGTGGCCCCCGGCGCATGCATCCCCCTGCCTCACCTCCTCCCAACACACACACGCCCTCCAACTCGCACACTCTCTGGCCCACTATCACACACGCTTTCTCTCACACACTTGCACACACTCACATCTACTCACTCACATCTCATACACGCGAACTGCTCGGATAGATGGTGCTATTGCTTGGCCGCTGGGGTGACTAAGGTTTTCCCAGAGGTCCAGCTGCAGGAAGGGGACAAGGTCCAATGTACCAGGCTCTACGCTGGACTTTATATTCATGACCTCACTTAAACCTCCCTGCCACCCTCTGAAGGCCATCACTCCCACTTTTCAGGTGAGAAAACTGAGGCTCAATGAGAAGCAAGAGTTTGCCCCAGGTCCAACGGGTAGAAAGAGCCACATGTTGTTTGTCCCGCTGGGAATGCACCCAGTCCCAGTTCTAGCCATTCTGCGACCCTCCATTTGGCCTCTGAGGGAGGGAGGGGGCATCCCGTCCAGCCTGGGGCTCCCCTTCCTCTCCCTGCGCCAGTTCCCCCACTCCTGCCTGTGGCTACCTGGTCAGGCATTGACCAGCCCTACTGCCAGTTGCCGGAACATCTGGCCTATAAGCAGGGGGAGGTGCCCATGAGGAGCATTGGCAGGTCAAGGAGAGGGGCTACCAAGGAAGGTGGTCCTTGGTGGTCCAGACCCCAGCTGGTGCTGTGTAGGGAGTTGGCATTGCCATGGTGACCTATCAGCCGGCAGCTTGGGTCTAGGCCTGCTTGGGTGGGTCTTGGGGGTGGGAGGCGGGGGGGTGGGCTTCAGAAGGGCGGGGGGGAGATGCAGTGGGGCGTGGGTGCAGCTGCGCAGAAACAGCCCCTGGTCTCGGATGAAGGAGGCCACTCTCCCCACCTTTACCCTGCAGTGCTGGTCTGCTCCTGTGTCTGCTTTTTCTCTAGCACTCTGCTGGGAGATGGAGCAATGGAGCCCAGAGACCACAGTGATTTGCCCAAGGTCACACAGTGATGGTGACAGAGCTGGGGCTGGACCAGAGCTCAGGGCTCCTTCTGATTCCTCTGTCTCCCCTCTCCCAGGGCTGCCGACACCTCTGTCTCCCTCAGACACTCCTTGTATCTATGCAGGGGATGAGCTGATCTCCTGGGAAAACCCCTAGGTTGCAGAGAGGGGCAGGGGCAGCAGCCCCTTGTCACAGTGGGTGCAGCTGAGCGAGGAAGGCAGGCCTGGGATTGGATCACTCACTTATCCCGAGCGACATCAACCAGGTCACCGTCCCCCTGGGAACCTCGCTTTGCTCCTCTGTGAAATAGGGGCTACTTGTGGTGAAGGTGGGGGGGAAGTGCCTGGCTTCTTCCTTTTGCTGCCCCACCTGTTCTCGGAGCCCATCCCAGCTCCACCTGGGCAGCAAGGATGGGAGGGGACCTTAGCTAGGCCAGGGAGGAGGGGGTACATGCACAGTGAGGGGCTGATCCCATTTTACTGATGGGGAGATTGAGGCCTGGGGAGGGGAGTTTGCCCAACCTTGCCTTGGTGGCAGAATTGGCACCAAGTTTTACTGGCCTCTGGGACACCCCAGCGAAGTCTTCTCCCCACCACCACCCTGCAGCTCCTCTCCGACCCCCACCCCAAACTCCCTGGAGCCTCCCTTCTCTCATTGTAGGCCTGAGAAGTCTCGCCCGCCGCCACCCCCCCCCCGAAGAGTTAAGGTGCCACTCAGCCTGGGGACAGATGGAATAGGGGTCAGCAATGGGAGAACTCCATGAGGCCACACAGGGGAGGTGGCAGGCACAGAGCTAGAGGGGCCCTGGCTGTAGGTGACGTGAACCGGGGGGCAGACGGGGCTGCAGTCACTCTGACACATGGGCATCAGAGCCCCTCACACCCTTCTGAGGGGGAGCTCACCAGCTCCGGGGCAGCCCACTTGTATCTAGAGGGTTCTGCTAATTGATGCCTGCCTCCCACTTTGGCCTTGGCTCTGCACTCTGGGGTCTGAGGAATCTAGCCTGTTCCCCCAAGGCTTCTTTCCTCTGGTCTCAGTAGTCCCTGCTGAGGCCTGTGGATGAGAAACAGAAAATCTGGGTTCAAGTCCAACTCCACCCCTGAGTTGGCTGTGTGACCTTAGGCAGCCTTTTCACCTCTCTGAGCCTCCATCCCCTGACCCATAGGGTGGGCTTGTGCCTCTGCATCTGTGGGTTGCTGGGAAGATCTCTTGAGCCCGGGAGTATAACATGGCCTGTTGTAGACATGAGCTTCTGTGTGTCCTGACCCCTCAGTGGCCACTCTTGGCAGACTTCCAGGTCCCCGGTCATCACCTTCAGACACTGCTCTCTGGCTATGTTGAGTGTCAGCACCTGACCTCTGTGCTGAGCCCTCCAGACCTGCTTGGGTGGGGGCAGGTCTGGCTGAGCACCAGCGCCAGGCTGTGCAGCTGCAGATCCTGAGGCCACCTGACCTTGGAAAGAGCCTCTGTCTGGCTGGGCTCCAGGGCCACCCCCTAGCCATGGGGCAGGAGCCGGGCCACAGGGAGGAGAGGGAACCGAGTTGGGCAGAGAGCAGGTCATGGCCTCGTGCTGGAGCTGGCCTGGGTCCCTGAGATGACAGGCCAGGGGACAGAGAGAATAGACAGGCAGCCATGGGAAGGACTTACAGTCACCAGCTGCATTAATAGCACGGCAGAGCCTCACTCCCCACACTCTAGGGAGCTGCCTGAGGAGGGGGTGAGCTCCCTGTCATGGGAGGTGGGCAAGCAACTGCTGAATGGCATCTGTTAGGGGGATAGCAGTGGGTTCTAATACAGGGCCAGGGAAGGGATTGGACCCAGAACCCAGAGTCCCTGTTGTTTGGACCGCAGTGCAGAGGTCCTGTGACCCTAAGGGTCTAACAGACTGTTCCAAATATTCCCCCTTGACTTCCAACAACTCTCCCCACAGTTGTGTGCCCCCAAAGCCCATGATCCAAGAATGGTCAGTTGCAGCTTCAGGATAAGCCCTAGATCCCATCTCAACCCATTCACAGCTCCTAAGCACCCCGAAGGTCAGTGCTTTTCAAATTGCATACAGATCCTGGCCCATTAGTGGTTGTGAAATTGAGTTAGTTGAGTCCACTACTTATGCTTTTTTTTTTTTTTTTTTAATGAAATAAAAAAGAAGGGCTTCCCTGGTGGCGCAGTGGTTGAGAGTCCGCCTACCGATGCAGGGGACACGGGTTCGTGCCCCGGTCTAGGAAGATCCCACATGCTGCAGAGCGGCTGGGCCCGTGAGCCATGGCCGCTGAGCCTGCGCGTCCGGAGCCTGTGCTCTGCAACGGGAGAGGCCACAACAGTGAGAGGCCCGCGTACCGCAAAAAAAAGAGAAAATTTCGGGCTTCCGTGGTGGCACAGTGGTTAAGAATCCTCCTGCCAATGCAGGAGACACAGGTTCGAGTCCTGGTCCAGGAAGATCCCACATGCTGCGGAGCAACTAAGTCCGTGTGCCACAACTACTGAGCCCGTGCTCTAGAGCCCGTGAGCCACAACTACTGAGCCCGTGTGCCACAGCTACTGAAACCAGTGCGCCTAGAGCCCGTGCTCCACAACAAGAGAAGCCACAGCAATAAGCCTGCGCACTGCAATGAAGAGTAGCCCCCAATCGCCGCAACTAGAGAAAAGCCCGCATGCAGCAATGAAGACCCAATGCAGCCAAAAATAAATAAAATAAAATAAATTGATTTAAAAAAAAAGAAAATTTCAAGCACTTGTATGTAATGAGGGTATTATTTTGTGATGCTCTTGTTTCATCTCTTAAAATATATGGACTGTATTGTATGATGAGTAGCAATGTAAAATATGTTTTTTTAATGTATAGATTTATTTATTTATTTATTTATTTATTCTTGACTGCGTTGGGTCTTCACTGCTGTGCGCGGGCTTTCCCTGGTTGCGGTGAGCGGGCGTTACTCTTCGTTGCAGTGCGATGGCTTCTCACTGTGGTGGCTTCTGTTGTTGCGGAGCACGGGCTCTAGGTGCGTGGGCTTCAGTAGTTGTGGCTCGCGGGCTCAGTAGTTGTGGCTCGCGGGCTCTAGAGCACAGGCTCAGTAGTTGTGGCTCACGGGTTTAGTTGCTCCGTGGCATGTGGGATCTTCCCGGACCAGGGCTCGAACCCGTGTCCCCTGCACTGGCAGGTGGATTCTCAACCACTGCGCCATCAGGGAAGTACTACAATATGTTTTTACTCTGGGTCTTGGTCAGAAAGTCTGAAATATACTGCCCTGTATAGGAATCCTGGAGGCAACGCTGAGAGAGGCTTGAGTGTCCAGTTTCCTTTTTTCAGGGTGCTTGGTTCCTAAGAATATAAATGCTGAGAATTGCAGGATGCTGCTATTCTGTCCTCAGACCTTCCTTCCTTTGCCCAGCAGCCCACTTAGCTCCAGGCCCCTGAGCCTCCTGGTCAACCACACCACCCTGGGGACTAGGTCCCGCTCTCTGCCCCGCCCAGCACTGCTTTGTCTTTGGGCTCTCTGTCTGCCACGTGTCTTTCTGGTGATCTTCTCTCCAAGCCCTCTGGCCTTGAGGATCCTTTCCGCCTTCCTCACATACTCACATGCAGAGCTCAGCAAAGCAGGGTGGAGTCTTACGCGTTTCTCTTCTCCCAGCACACAGCAGGTGCTCAATAAGTGTTCATTCATTCCACAATGACTTATGGAGTGCCCTCTGAGGGAAGGCACTGGGCTGTGTTGGACACATACTAGGCCGGAGGGCAGCTGCCCATCCAGCTCAGCATATTTTTAGGGTGATGAATGAATGAATGAATGAATGAATGGAGTCTGCGAGTCTCTGGCCTCAGGAGCCAGCTGGCAGATGGTCAGAGATGATGGGTGAACACGTAGCTCTTTGCCTGCGCATAGTAGGCATTCTGATAGCAACAGTCCCTCACGGCTGTGGATGAGCAGGAGTGTTCCTACCTCTGTCTGGCCCTTCCGAGGCCTGTCTGCTGCGCCCTCTCCTGCTGGCCCTGCCCCGGCACTGCCGCCTCCTGTCCTTGGAGCTTCTTTTATGGGCCTAGGACCCTGGGCGCCCCGCTGGGAGGACACCTGGGGACACCTGCCGAGAAGCCAGTGCTCCGTAGGAGTGTGAGGCCGAGGCCTGAGGCCCTGGACGTCCTGCCCCACTCCAGCGCCACAGAAGATCTCCTTCTGGTCTCCACTCAGAGGCCACCTCCACTGAGAGGTTCTCCCTAACTCTGGTGACAAAAATAGCTCCTCCCTGGTCACGTTCTGTCACATGACCCTTGCTTAGGTCCTTCACGGGAATTATGACGGGCTGAAATTACCTTGTGTCTTTGTCAGTCGTCAGATATTTATTAAGTGTCTGCGTTGTGCCAGGCACTGTGGTTCGGGGTGAAGCAGAGAGTTGAGTTCCCGGCACTTGCGGAGACGTGGGTAAAATCAGTTTGGATTGGATAAATGCTGTGAGGAAGATCAGGACGCAGACGGAGAGTGCCTGGGGGGCCTCTTGGAGGAGGCAGCCTTTGAGTCAAGACCTGAATGGTAAGAAGGTGTAAGCAGTGGAGTCTTGGAGGATTTTATCCAGGAGGGGCAGCCAATGTACAGACCCAGAGGGACAAGAAGAAAGGCCCGAGTCGTCGGGGGTCGGGGGTCGGGGGTCGGGGTGGGAGTGGAGAGGGGAGACTGGAGAGCAGGACGGCACCGTGGGAAGCCGAGAGCTCCACGCTGAGGAGTGACGTGGGTCTTCAGCCCGTGTGGAGACGGACTGCACGGGGAGTGGAGGCAGGGAGGCCCAGGGAGGACCCCGTGCAGTTGTTGGCAATGACGTGGCTCGCGGCAGGGAGGGCGCTGCAGGCTGGGTGGACTGGGCGTGGGGCCCGCGTCTGGGTCCCATTCCTGCGGTTCACCTGCTTGGAGAAGCTCCTGAACTCCCGGTGGGGATGAAAATAACAGTGCCCACCTCCAGGGTGTCATGAGGGTCAAAGGAGCGGCCAAGGCTTGGCCCAGAGTAAACACTAAATGTTAGTTATCATGCCATTATTATGACTCTTGCATTCGGGGAGGGTTGAAGGATGACGCCCAGGTGTGATGCCTGAGCAGCGCCCCCGGGAGGTCACAGACAGAGATGGGGAAGGCAGGGGAGGGGCGATCCTTCCATCTTGGCTGTGCTGGGTTTGTGATGCCTCTTAGACGCCCAGCAGACGCTGGAGCAGGTGCCAAATCTGCTTGTCTCTGGAGGGCGATTGGGGCCGGGTGGTATTTTTAGTCAAGGCTGAGCCTGGGCACTGCATGGGTTCTGAATAAAGAGGCTGGGAGAGGGGCAACCTGCAGAGGGGCCCTCAGGCCTGGAGGACTTGAAGAGGGAGGCAAGGGTGAGCCAGCGAGAGGACCGTGGGCTCAGAGGAGCCCTGGAGGGGGCTGTGGAGAGGACTGGAGGTGATGGTAAGTCATCCCCTTCTCAAAGGGTTTTTGCATTTTACAGTTTATAACCCGTTACCCTCCACTGGCACTGTTCATCTTGGCAACATGCCTATGAAGCGGACGTTTTTATGGATGCAATTCAGAGAGGTTAAGACATTTTTCCATGGCCACTCAGTACCAAAGTGAAGGGTTTGTTCTCAGGCTTTCTGGGATCACAGTCCCTTTTGAGGACCTTATGAATGCTATGACCCTTCTCAGAAAATACACATAGGTACACACTAGTTTTAAAAACTTTCTATGTGTCTTTTTTTTTTTGGAGGTAATACATTCATATGGTTCTAAAATTAAAAAGACACAAAGGGGAATACAGTGAGAATTCTTCCTCCCATCCCTCCCCCAGGCACCTGCTTCCCCTCCCCGGAGGCAGCCAGTGTCACCAGTTTCCTGGGTCTCCATCCATAGACAGGCACAGAAAAGCAAAGATGGGTATCTATAAATATTTTTTCTCTCCTTTTTTATACAAATAGTAGATGCTATGCTCAGTGTTCATCACGGTTACCTTCTTTCACTTAAAAACACATCTTGAAGACCTACACTGCTTCTACCGGGCTCCCCGTCCTTTTTTCCTGGCTTCGCGGTGTGCCATCGTGTTTGGGCCGCTTCCAGTCTGGGCTGGGCAAACCAGGCGCCTGGCTCCTCGAGTGCGTGAGTGAGTGTCTGCAGGCCCAGGAGCCCACACAAGTGTCACAGGCAATCCCATGGCTCTCCGAAGCTGCCCGGGGTGCCCTTGGCTGAATTAGCCCTGGCACTTGGCTCTGACCACCCTGACCCACTCCCCCTCCTCCCCACACCTCTTCTTAGGTTCGACCTGTGAGCCCAGCAGAGAATTCAGGGAATCCTGTGTGAGTGAGGGGGCATCAGCCCCCACTCCCCAGACTCTGGGAGACCCTCTTCCCAGGCCAGCAGCTCCAGCTCCCGGAGTCTTGTTTGCTGAGAAGCCCAGGATGAGGCAGTGGGGGGAGGGGCTGGCAGTGATCACACCCACCCCTGGCTGTGGAGCTAGGATCGGGAGGGCAGCTGTGGGCTGTGCTGAAGTCACCTGTATTCCTGCCCCCAACCCCACCCCCAACCCCGCCCAGCACCTTGCCTTTTCCTCTGCCCATGAGGAGTCTTCACTCTTTCTGGCCAGGGAGAGGGAGCATCCTAATGGGGAAAAGGAGGTGGCGCCACTGGCCTAGGTGGTCTGGGCTGGTCAGGGCCAACTGGGCGGCTCTGCTAAAACTCCCTCTTCTCCTGATTTCAGGGGCCTCTGTCCTGCTGCTCCTCTCCCTCTGCCCCTTGGCCTCCATCTGCTGAGGCAGGTTCTCCTCCGCGGGCCGGAGATGTCGGGGCTGGGTCTGAGGCCCTCTTCTCTTCCCATCCAGCATCCCTGCCTGGGCGATCTCATCCACTCTTACAACTTACAGCCTCATCCAGGTGTGCACGATCGAATGAGTCTAACTCTGTCCGGATCTCGGGGGCTGACATGCCGTGGACTTCCCGATGTGGACATTCCAAGGCCACTGCACACTAGGAACTGGTCCGCTTTCAGCATCTCACCATTACCTATTCCTGACCCCCCTCTTCCCAACCCCCCACCCAGCCCATCGCCACACCTGGGGGCTCTTTGTCCAGAATGTGTCCCCAATCTCTTTACTTCTCTTGAGCAACGCTGCCACCACCCTGGCAGCTCCAAGCCACCGTCATCAGCCGCCTGGGCAGCAGTGGTAGCCCTCTCGCTGGCCTGCAGCTTCCACTGTGTCCCACAAATCATCCTAACATCTCATTCCAGCGTGTGCCCCATGATCAGACAGCAGAGGCCTCTGAGGCCAGACAAGGGCAGGGGTGCCACTGGGGCCATATCGAGGATGTTTTATTTTTGAAGCCTGGTGGTGAATACACAGGGTTTATTATATTACAGCTTATTTCTATTTGTCTTAAAGATGTCACATGAAAGTTTAAAAGATCAAACCAGGCAAAACCTCACCACCTGCCCGTTTCCCAGAGCAATGAGGATGAATTCTGAAACCCTGCCCACCCCTCACCTCTGGGGCCTCATCCTGGGCGACTCTCCCTCTTGCTCACTTCAGTCCTGCTCTCTGGCCTTGCTGCAGATTCTCTTTCTGGAATGTTCTACACCCCTCTTTCACACAGATACACAATTCTCCCGATTGTCTTGGCTCCCACCTACTACTCAGATCTCAGTTTAAATGTCATTTTCTCAAAGAGGCCTTCGGGGACCCCCATCGAACTACGGCCCCTTGTCTTCTCTCTCACATCACACCATAATTTTCCTTCAAGCAGCTCACCACAGCTTATGGCTGCC
Organism: Hyperoodon ampullatus; assembly: GCF_949752795.1. Classification (NCBI taxonomy): domain Eukaryota; kingdom Metazoa; phylum Chordata; class Mammalia; order Artiodactyla; family Ziphiidae; genus Hyperoodon; species Hyperoodon ampullatus. The sequence goes on along the minus strand of NC_136924.1, from coordinate 35,399,244 downwards.
GCCTGTGCAAATGCTTGTTATGTGTATAGCATCTCTCCCCAACCGATGCATAAGTTGCTTGAGTCCACAGCCTGTGCCTGACCGCAGCAAGTGTGCGATAGTAACTGAGTGAGTGCCTATGAGGAATAAGCATGCAGCAGAGCAGGTCCCTAGAAGCCACAGCAAGGCAGTGGGGGATTGAATCCCACCACCAGTGAGGGAGCAGAGGTTGTTCTGGAAGAGAGAAGCCTTCGGGGATCCGCTCTTGCCTTCAGATTCCTGTAGGGAGAGGGCAAAGGTGTCTGGGGGGCCTCTTTGATGGGACTGTCTGGCCAATAGAAGAGGCTCCTTTGCGGGCAGGGAGTCCTCCATCTATCAGGGCAGGGGCCAGGCGTCAGCAGTGCAGCACAGGGCATACCTGCAGCTTGGAGCGGTGGCCCTTCCGTCCTCCAGTCGCCAGCTTCTGCCATTTGGCCATGACTGGAAGGTCCGCCTGGACATTCTGAGGAATTTGCTTTCTAAACCTGTCCACTGGCTGGCTGGGTGGTTGGGAGGTGCAGTGTAGAGCTGGAGGAATGAGCCAGTTCCCCCCACACTGCTCAGAGCCCCTCTGGAGCCCAGAGTCACCTGTGTGTCTAGGCTCTGGCTGGACCTCAAATCAGGGACCCAGTTCCTGGCTCCAACTTGCCCTATGACCCAGTTTCTCCTTTCCCAGTAGGACCTGCTGGACAGAACCTGGCACAAAGGAGGGCAGGCGTGATAAATGTTTACTAAGTGGAAGAAACTTTTGATACGACAGTGTTTCTCTGAGGCAGGAGAGCAGAGTGTCTAATGAATGTGCTCTGGCATCAAACTGCTTGGTTCCGAATCCTGGCTCTACTACTTACAAGCTGTGTGACCTTCGGCAAGTTGCCGAACCTCTCTGTGCCTTGGTTTTCTTACTTCTAAAGTAGGGATGGGGCATTCCCTCGCGGTCCAGTGGTTAGGACTCGCAATTCCACAGCAGGGGGCACAGGTTCAATCCCTGGTCAGGGAACTAAGATCCTGCAAGCCACGTGGTGCAGCCAAAAAATTTTTAAAAATAAATAAAGTAGGGATGAAAACGGAAACTTCCTCTGAGGTCATGATGAGGATGGCAGGAATTGATCAGCGTAAAGCACTCAGAACAGTGCCCGCACAGAGCAAGTGCATACTAAATGCTCCGTGTGGATTTCGCAATGTCACACTGCTGGCCAGTGGGGGAGGGGCTAGGTGTGCAGTGGGATTTCGGGGTACAAAAGAAGGTGAGGGGGAGGAAGAGAGTCTGTTGAGCCCCCACGGTGTGGCCTGCACTTTTATGACGGTTGACAATCTGCTTCTGGTCCTCCCGACACCACCCTGCAAGGTAGGCGTTACTGTGTTCCTTTGTAAATGAAGGCACTGAAGCTTAGAGGTCAAGGATCCTGCTGGAGCCAGATGGGACTGAGCCCACTTCCGGCCCAGCTCTGTGAGAGGCTGAGGCCACTGCTCTTACTCACCTGCTCCCTAGTGCTGGTGTTGGAAGAAAAGTTGGACGGGGCTGCAGGGTGGGCTCCGGGACATGACATCTGAAATCCAGGGGAGGGGATCGAGGGAAGGACTGTTCAGCCTCTGAAGTGATTTGTACCACTTACCAACCACTTACTCTGTGCTGGGCACCTGTGCATGATCCCATTTACCTCTCAGAATAATCTTATGAGGTAAGGAATACTCTTAGCACCACCTAAGGATGAGGCGTGCAGGGACCAGAGAGGTTAAGTAACTTGCCCAAGGTCACACAGTTGGAAAGTGGTACAGAGACTCCAGAGTCAGAGCCACTGCTCTGGGAGGGGGAAGATTTGGGCTCTGGAGATTCATCGAGAGAAGGTAGTCAGAGCTCCCAGGGTCTGAGGAGCAGGACAGGGGCCTGCAGAGGACCGTGGGCAGGACAGGACACCCCCATGGCTAGATCCATCCTTAGCCGCCTCTTACTCTTTGAGGAGCACAGCTGCCTGCACTTAAGTCCTTTCCCTCCTCCAAATCCCCGTGTGTGTGAGACGAAAGGACCCTCCCTGCCAAAGCAGGTAGTCCAGGCCTGAGAGGCCTCAGTCAGAGCTGGGGTTGGGGGCAGGCCCTGTGCTCTTCACAAGGCTGGGAAATGGGGCAGTGGTGTTAATTCCTTCCACTTCCCCCAGGGAAATCTCTTCCCCCCACCCCCTGGCCCTGCACCACCCCCATTTCCCCGTGGGTGCACCCTCTGGTAGAAGAGGCAGCCTCCCCTCAGGCCCAAGAGGGACTCAGGGATGAGTGGGGTTCATCAGACTCAAGAACACCCACCAGATCATCCGCCTTATTTCAGACTCTGTGCTGGGTTCTTGCTTCATTACATCTTCCCAGCTCTCTGGCCTGAGAGCAATTACGGTCCCCCATTTTGCAGATGGAGAGAAGGAGCCCCTGGCTGGAGCAGTTAGTGGTGGAGCCAGGACTTGAAGCCAGGTTTCCGGTCTCCCAGGCCAGCGTTCTTACATCATCATCTTCATCACCATCATCATCTTCATCTCATCTCATTCATTGCGTTTTACCTGCAATGCCCCGTTGAAGCCTCAGCTGATATTTCTGTTACGTAGGTGAGGTAGGTACTCTTAGCATCATCTCCATTTTGCAGGTGAGGAAACCGAGGTCCACAGAGGACATGCTAGGAGGTTGACAGAGCTCAGCCTGAGAGCCTAACGTGTTGGTTAAAGCCCCAAATGTGAGGCTTTAACCAGCACATTATTTTCATAAAGTTGAAAAGAAGCCGAGTGAGGGTCAAGGGGCTGCGAGGAAGCAGGCCTGGCGGCTGGCAGTGCAGCCATGGAAGGCTTCAGAGAACAGAGGGGGCTTGGGCTGAGGCTGGAGAGCTGGGGAGAGGCATGAGGGGGTCCGGGTTGAACAGGGCATCATGGGAGGTGAAGGGAAGGCCGGAGGCTGGGGACCAGGGTGAGCCAGGACCTGGACCCACCCAGGCCTGAGTCAGAATCCCGGTTTTGCCACATCTGCTGTGTGACCCCATCCCCGTCCCTACTCCGCCACCCCCACCCCCAGCCTGTGATTCTTCAGCTGGGAAGAGAAATAATAACCCTGCTTGTTGCTGTGGTAGGTGCTTAATAAATCCTTGTTAAATTAACAAAGAGTTGTAGTGATGTTTCAGCAAGAGGGACCAGACAGCGCCTGGCATAGAGCGGGCACTTCCAGAGTGTTCCCTCTCTGGGGGTGGCCACCGAGAGGGATGACGGGTTCACCTGGGCCCCACTCTGAGCTGTGTGACCTCCGGCAAGTCCCTCCGCCTCCCGCCTGCCCTGCTGTCCCCCTAAACATCAGTGGGTGCTTGGAGGCCTGCAGACGGGCTAAGCACTCCCTACCGTGCGCTTCTGCCCCTCCCTCCCGCCCGCTGTCTAGGGGCTGCGTGTGGCCAGGCAAGCCCGCCTGGGCCTCAGGACACGCTGCTGCTGCTGTCTGGGGCCAGAGGGCCTGCGTGACGCACCTGCAGACACCACCGTGACTCCCACGAGTGGCGGAGGTGCTCGTGGGGAGATTCGCCTGCACAGCCTTCCCAGGCTGCGGGAAACTGCTGAGGCTGCCGCCACTTTATTGGCTTTTTTTTGGCAAAGGGAGCTATGGGCAAGGAGGGGGCATTTGGTGTCATCATATCATAGGGAAAACCTAAGAGGACACAGGTGTGGGGTGGTCCTCCTGCCTCTCCGGACCCCCTGGCAGGCAGGGTCCAGCCCTCCCGAACTCCTCAGGAAGGAGCAGGATAGAGATGGTGCCAGCGAGCTGACAGCCCTGCTGGTCACCTTCACTCTCTCCCTGAGGCTCAGGTGTCCATCGCCAGCTGCTGACTCACATGCTACAGCCCTGCTCTCAGCCTCGGTTTCCCTAGTTGTCCAGGATCCAGATGTTCACAGCACAGCAAAATTAAAAACCAAAAAAAAAAAATAAGTTGGTAACTTGCACAGCATTGTCGATTCTTCACTTGGCTAAGAAAGGACATTACATTTCAAAAAGCAGCCAGCATCTCCCATCCCCATTATTTCCTCAAAAGAAAGAACGTTCACCATGAAAGATGCTGCAGGCTGCACTCTTAGAATAAAGGAGGGAGAGCCTGGCTGGGAAGGGGAGGGACTTGTTCCAGGTCACCCAGCAAGGCAGCCAGAGCGCCCGGTCCCCCGGGCCCCCACCATAGAAACCCTATTCCCCAGTGTGTGCGCACAGGGCACTTTCAGTGCAAGCGGGTTAGACCAGCTCCCTTTTTCCAGAAAAGTACGCTTAATCGTAGCCATGGTGCAGGCACCTGAACAGCTAGGGCACCCTTGCTCTCTCTCTCTCTCTTTTAATAAAACATCTATATTCGGAGGAGGATGGTACCCAATCATCAATGCCTGTCGCCTCTCTCCCATGATCTGTGTCCCTTTCTCTTTCACACTTTTCCCTCGGGTCCTTGTGCCTTCACCAGGGAGCCCCGTATAACAAGCAAGGGACAGAGAAGCTGGCCGTCTCCTGGCAGCTGTGACCCGCGAGCACTCGCCGAGCTCTGTACTCCTCACTTGTGGGTATCCTCGTGCATGTGGTGCCGGCAGCTGAGCCTCCCGCTCCTGCACAGGGGCTGTGGTGATGGATGGAGTGGTGGTGTATCTGGGCAGGTCTGAGGACCTGAGGACGAGGGGCTGGGCCCTCACCAGCCCAGGGTCTTCAGGGGGACGCCCCACACACGGACTGCCCGTGGTGGAGGGTGTCGGACCTGGTGGCAGCACCTATGCTCGCGGGCAGCTTTCCCAAAGGCCCAGGAGTGGACGTTTCTGAGCACCGCCCGAGCTAGTGGGCACAGCAGTGGTGGCCCCTGGCCTGGCCCAGGGCAGGGGCTCGGGAAACGGTTGCTGTGACCGGGAGAGGAGGCGTGGGGCCAGGAGATGAGCTGTGCCCCCCACCCCGGGCTACATGTGGGTGCTGGGGATGGAGAATTGGGGTGACGGAAGGGCAGGGGCTGGGGGCGGTGTTGAAGTGGAGGGTGTGAGTATAGGGAGTAGGGACGTACAGAGCCTCGTCCTGGGGCTTGGCTGAGACTCCTGTCACTTCCACTCAGGGATGGGAAACAGTGGGCAGTGCTGGTGAGGGGAGCCCCGTGAAGAACCCTCTCCTGCAGCACCAGATGAACCCCCAAGGTCAGGACCAGTTCCTTTGGGCAGAGATCGAGGGCCCCGCAGCACCCTGGGCTCCTGTTTGGCCTTGGACAGGGCCCTTACCCTCTCTGGGCCTCACCATCTTCATCCACCAAAGGCCCAGGTTGCTACACTCTGTCCCCTCTGCCTCTATCCTGCAAACCTGAGGCTGGTGGGTCCAGGGCCTGCCAGGGCTGGGCTGGTGCCCTCTCTTCCCTAGCCCGAAGCCCTACCCCAACCCCCTCCAGAGAGGAAGCTCCTCTTCCCAGGAGCACCTCCTTGACCTTCCAGGAGCGGAAGTGAGGTGATTACTCAGGACTGGCGCACCTGCTCTGGACCCTTAGCAAGTTCATTTCAGCTCTGAGCTTCCTTGGCCTCAGATGTAAAATGAGGGTCTTGAAATCAGTGATCTTGAAACCCTTCCTACGGGCTCTGGTTCTTCCTGTGGTGCTAATGGATGCGTTGGAGATGGTGAGACAAAGCAGAGAGGGATGTATTTAGCGAAGGAAGACCTCCCTGAAAGCCATTTATAGCCTAGAAGGTGCCGCTGGCCCCCAATGCCCCCAGGGCTACCCACCTGGAGCCCTGGCTGTTGGGACTCTAGGGGAGGTAGCAGAGAGGGTCTGGGATGCCCAGTTAAAATCATGACCTCTTAAGGGCCAGCCTTGCACACCCACATTACCTGTTAGGTCTTTAGACTGATGAGTCTCACTGGTCCCATTTTCCAGATGAGGAAACTGAGGTACAGAGCAGTCACGTAACTTGCCCAAGTTACATGGTGGATCTGGGACTTCAATCCAGGACTGTGGGATCCAGGGAGCTCCTTTTAAGGGGGGAAGGGAGGAGAACCCAGAATCAGGGTGGGGTGACCGCAGGGGAGGGAAGAGATGGGGGCAGGGCTCACTCTCCCTGGGCTGAGAGAGGGAGTTTCTCCCGGGAAGAGGCAGGCTCTGAAGCTGTTGATCTCTAAATTACAGCGTTGGCGCGCACCGGTTGCTGCGGCAACCAAGTTGTCCTGAACCGGGGAAGTGTATAAACATTGCCACAGATGCACAATTAGATCAAGAAGAAGAATAGAACAGAAAATAGAAACTTCCAGCCTTATATAATTCTGGGCCAAAACGTTACTAGGAACCCAGGCCCGGGCCCAGCCCCGACCCTGCCATCCGCTGGGGCCCTGGGCGGCACCATCTCTCTCCTGGGGCCCCAGTGGAGGGGAGGGTGAGGGGAAGGTCTGCCCTCTGTGGGCCCAACTGGCATGCCCGCCACCCGGCAGGGTGAGAGGCCGCCTCCACCGAAACAGCTGGGGATGCTGACAGGCGAATCCTGCCTCTCACCAGCTTCCTCCTGCTCTAGGAAGCGGGAAAGAAGGCAGGAGGGCAACTGGCTTTAACTGAGCACCTACTGTCTCCTCGGGTCCTGTGAGGTAGGGTTTTGACCCCCATCTTACAACTGAGGAAACTGAGGCTCAGAGAAGTGAAGTGAGTTGCCTGAGTTTCCATAGCTAGGTAGTGGTGTGTCTGCCTCCGCCAACCCAGGTCTTCACACGGTGAACTCAGCAACACTGACAGCACCTGGGGGCTGAAGAGTTGGACACGCCTGGACTTGGACCCATTTACCAGCTGTGTGGCCTTAGACAGGCCGGTTCCCCTCTCTGAGCCCCCGTTTCCTCACCTGTGATATGGAAATAGGGATGCCTACACGGGAGCCAAAAATCAGGGCTCCCCTTACCTCCGTCCTGACCACCACACTGGAGTCTTCACCCACCACTGCTCCCAACGAGTTTGGGGACAGTACAGGAACTGACGTTGGGCTGTGGGTCCCAGCACTGCCCAGTAGAACTTTCTGCAATGATGGAAATGTCCTGTATCTGCTCTGTCCAGTATGGTGGCCATTAGCCACATGTGGCTACGGAGCCCTTGAAATGTGGCGAGTGCAGCCGGGGAACTGAAGCTAACGTTTTATTTAATTTTAATTAAATGTAAGAGCCACAGGTGGCCAGTGGCTGCCGAACTGGACCGCGCAGGAGAATGTCCGGCCCCCGAGAGACCCAGAAGGGCAGAGGCTGAACCCAGGGAGGTGAGCGGGGCCCAGAGCATTCACAACTTCCTCTGCTCAGGGCACGTGGGACAGACAGTGGGAGGGCGGTGCCGAGATGGGCATCAGGAAGCCCCCGGAAGAGCAGGCACAGGAGGTTTTGGTGGGGGAGGAGGGGCAGCGTGAGGGGCTGGGACTAGGACCTGGATCCCGGTGGCCTCAGCTTCTGGTCTGGCAGACCCCGATCCCGGAGCTGGGCCAGCCACGGAGACACTCCCTCCTTGTCGTCATAAGCACCTTAACATTCTGCCCACGTGGTGGAGGAAGCCTTGGGTCCCAGTCCAGGCTCCGCCCCTTCTGAGCATCATTGGGTGGGTTCCCCGCAGCCCTGGAACCTGGACTCCTGGGGCCCTTGGAGAGCCGCTCCCATGGCAGCCAGCGTCTCACGTGTCTGCTTCTCCCCCGCAGGCCCTGCGTCTTCCCAGGTGACCACGCCGGCTTCAGGACATGCACGGGCACAGCCGCAACGGGCAGGCCCACGTGCCCCGGCGGAAACGCCGCAACCGCTTCGTCAAGAAGAACGGCCAATGCAACGTCTACTTTGCCAACCTGAGCAACAAGTCGCAGCGCTACATGGCGGACATCTTCACCACCTGCGTGGACACACGCTGGCGCTACATGCTGATGATCTTTTCCGCGGCCTTCCTTGTCTCCTGGCTCTTTTTTGGCCTCCTCTTCTGGTGCATCGCCTTCTTCCACGGTGACCTGGAGGCCGGCCCGGTGGGGGCCGCGGCGGGGGCCCCGGTGGCGGGAGGTGGCGGGGCAGCCCCGGCGGCCCCCAAGCCCTGCATCATGCACGTGAACGGCTTCCTGGGTGCCTTCCTGTTCTCAGTGGAGACGCAGACGACCATCGGCTACGGCTTCCGATGCGTGACGGAGGAGTGCCCGCTGGCGGTCATCGCCGTGGTGGTCCAGTCCATCGTGGGCTGCGTCATCGACTCCTTCATGATCGGCACCATCATGGCCAAGATGGCCCGGCCCAAGAAGCGGGCGCAGACGCTGCTGTTCAGCCACCACGCGGTCATCTCGGTGCGCGACGGCAAGCTCTGCCTGATGTGGCGCGTGGGCAACCTGCGCAAGAGCCACATCGTGGAGGCCCACGTGCGGGCCCAGCTCATCAAGCCCTACATGACCCAGGAGGGCGAGTACCTGCCGCTGGACCAGCGGGACCTCAACGTGGGCTACGACATCGGCCTGGACCGCATCTTTCTGGTGTCGCCCATCATCATCGTCCACGAGATCGACGAGGACAGCCCGCTCTATGGCATGGGCAAGGAGGAGCTGGAGTCGGAGGACTTTGAGATCGTGGTCATCCTGGAGGGCATGGTGGAGGCCACTGCCATGACCACCCAGGCCCGCAGCTCCTACCTGGCCAGCGAGATCCTCTGGGGCCACCGCTTCGAGCCCGTGGTCTTTGAGGAGAAGAGCCACTACAAGGTGGACTACTCGCGCTTCCACAAGACCTACGAGGTGGCCGGCACACCCTGCTGCTCCGCCCGGGAGCTGCAGGAGAGCAAGATCACCGTCCTGCCCGCTCCCCCGCCCCCGCCCAGTGCCTTCTGCTACGAGAACGAGCTGGCCCTCATGAGCCAGGAGGAAGAGGAGATGGAGGAGGAGGCCGCGGCCGCTGCCGCCGTGGCCGCGGGCCTGGGCCTGGAGGCCGGCTCCAAGGAGGAGGCGGGCATCATCCGGATGCTGGAGTTTGGCAGCCACCTGGATCTGGAGCGCATGCAAGCCACCCTCCCGCTGGACAACATCTCCTACCGCAGGGAGTCCGCCATCTGACCTCCAGGCCCGCCCTCTCGCTTCCCACCAGAGCCTCTTCCGGGGGTGGGCTGCCAGGACACCTCCACCGCACTCAGGACAGAGTGGTTCACCCTGGCTCCACGGACCTTCTGGAGAGAGCTGGGGGCTTCAGAGACTGGGAGGCCCCTTCCTACTGACTCCAGAACCCAGGCCTGGGAAAGGACCAGGATACCCTCGGTCTGGTCAGCCTGGGTTCTCCAGCACCTACCCAGTGGCGGCTCAGGAACCCCAGACCCACCACCCTTTCCCCACCGACCCTTCAAGGACATTCCCCCTTTGCTCTCAGAACCTTGGGGAAGGCGGCTGGACTGTCGTGGGGTGGGCATCTTGGGGTTCCGGGGTGGGCCGGTGGTTAGTTTGAGGGGGTGGGAGGGGTGTGCGTTTCTTTTGCATGACTGTGGTCTGTTGCTCATGACTTTCTTTCGTAAATATCTATAAATGGAGAGATGGAGGCACCACATCCACCTTCTGCCATTTGTACCTGCAGGGCGTGGAGGTGCAGCCCTCGCACTCCGCACCCCTCAAGCCCAACCTTCCCCTGCCCAGCTGGCTGGTCCCTTGAGACCCTCGGAGCCAGCTCTCTTGGCCCCTGGATAGTACTGGGTTTGGGTGCAGAAGTGGGACCTCAAGGAGCAGGGTAAGGGCCATCCCTCCCTGTGGGCCCTCTGGGCCTGCAGGCCCAGCCCAGGTTGACAATGGAGTTTGTAACTATATATTTTTAATAAAGTATATGGTCCATTAGCGGTAGGCTGATTGAAGATGGAGGCTTGGGAAGAAGAGATAGAGGCAAACGGAGAGAGAGAGACCAACATGATGCGTGTCTGTGTGTGGTACATATGTGTGTATTGTGTACATGTGTGTATGGGATGTGTTTGTGTGTGTGTGTGTGGTAGGTTTGTGTGTATTGTGTATGTGTCTGTGCCCCTGTCTGAGAGACTGACCCTTGGAGGGAACTTCATCACCTGCTGGTCTCCTTCCTGGGAGCCAGTGGGAAGGATCCTAAGTGGCCCTAAGAGGTTTGAGTGGGTTTGAGTCAGAGCTTTGCTATTAACAAGCTGTGTGGCTGTCAGCAAGTTGCCCATCAGCTCTTGGTCTCAGCTTCACTATCTTTAGAATGGGATGAACCATACCTTCTTCCTAAGTGACGATGGGCAGGGGAAGCCTGTGTGGACGTCAGCCAACCCTTTATGACTCAGGGAGAAGTGGGAAGAACCTGCTTGGTTTACACCCCACATACCCACCCCCACCAGGCTGGGCTGATTAACTTGGCTGCAGGACACTGTGGTGGGAAGGGCTCTAGGGGGCAGCAGGGAAACCTGGTCATAGTCGGACCTGGTCTCTGCCTCACTGTGGGACCTTGGGTGAGTCCCTTCCCTGCCCCGGGCTTGTTAGCCTGTGCTGTGTAACAGGCCACCCTCCACTTAGACAACAATGGTTTATTCTTTCTGCGGTGCTGTAGGAGGGCTGGCCGGCTCCTCATCTGGTTTCTCTGGGCTCACTCCAGCAGCCCTGCTCAGCAGGGAGATCAGCCAGGCTGTAAGATCCATGAGGGCCTCACTCACGTGTTGGGCAGTAGGTCTCACTGTTGGCCCAGGGGTGGGGGGGCACGGGGGGCCCCGGTTCTCCTCCAGTGGCCTCTCTTCCTCCAGTTGGCTATACCAGATCCCTTCCTGCTGCCTAAGAGGGTGAAGGCAGAATCTGCAAAGTCTCTGGAGCCTAGCCTTGAACTTGTATAACATCACTTCCGTTGCATTTTATTGGCTAATCCCGGTCACGATTCAAGGGGCAGGAAATCGACTCCACCCCTTGGGAGCGTGGTCAAGTCCCATTGCAAAGGGTGTACACACCCAGTGGAATGGTGGCCATAATCGCTCATCTATCACCGAATCTTCGAGTTTGAGGGTTCCTTCCAGCTCTATTTTACAGGCCAACTGTGTACCCAACATGCAGAGTCTGAGGAAGCAGAGGGCACCCTCCCTGCTCCCAGGAATCTTCTACGCAAAGGTGCAGCTCTCTCAGGAAACACAGGGAAGCAGGAGGCAGGCTCACCTGCTGTGAAGTGCTGTTGGTGGCTTGTGAATGACCACATTTCATCAGGCAACATTTGGCCATTTGGGTAAATCATGGTGCATTCCACATGCCTTAACAGTTTAAATAGGAGAACCTGAGGCCTCTTTCCTGGAGAAAGGGGTCCAAGTCCCCAACAACTCATTACAATGTCTCTTACTTGCATAACACCTTGCAAGGTAGGTGGGACAAGGGTTTGGTCTCAGAGAGGAAACTGAGGCCCAGAGAACAAAGGGGTTGGCCTGAACCAAGGTGAGGACTGTCAGAAGCCCAGGGGCTGGCTTCCCCTTCACTCCAGTCCTCCCTGAGGCAGGGGCTAAGAGAGGGGGGAGGGGCTGCCTCTTTTCCTCCTTTGCCCCCACCCAGATTTCCCAGAGTGCACCTGTGACCTTTGGGGGCCTCGAAGGGCCTACAGGGGCCACTCAGCAAGACAAAAGTGCAGCCGCTCACCTGCCCACGCTCTCAGAAGAGCGCCAGGTGGGAGCACCCCAGGGTCTCACCCCCCACCCCATCCAGCCCTGCAGACCCCTGGGAGGACCTCGTCTATCTCATCCTCTCCTGCCTGCTTCATCTCAGTGATGCTCTGGTGCCCTGGGCTTGCCAGCGGTAGCTAAAGAAGACCTCAGACTCAGGCACCCTTGGATACAGCACCTTCGACCTGGAGCACATCTTAGAGGCTGCCCAGCCCCCCACCCATAAGGACAAGAGAGGAAGGAGTGTGGGCCCACCCTAAGAGGGCCTCCCGTCCGGAGTGATGTGGAGGCACTTCAAGGTCCCTCCCGAACACCTTCCTTGTCACCAATTTGCCACTTTGCTCAGACACTTGTGACAGTGGCTCCTTAAGGAGGGCCCATCTCTCTGTTTACATGCGAGTAGGACACTGGATAGACAAGTTTTGACAAGCGCCCGAAGCAAGGACTTTCTGGGGTGTCAAAGCGGAGGGCACTGGGGGTGGGCATGGGGGGACGGGGGCCACAGGGGTGCAAGCCCAGAGCCCAGAGGCAAGCACGCAGCTGCAGGGAGGCTCCAAGGCTGCAAAGCCCTGCTGTTCCGCTCTGCGCTGACTCACCTTCCTTCTCCCACCCGCTCCCCTTCACAGCCCTCCCACCTCCCTTCCCTCCCCTGCTCCCTGGCAGGCAGCTCCTCTGATCTCTCACTTCACTCCCGGCTCCTGGCGGCACTGAGATAGGGGGGATTGCTGAATCTGGGGGTGTAAGAACCTTAGATATATATCACTAGCTTGGAGTCAGGGAAGGGGCCTCGGAGGAGTCGCCGAGCCCTTCCTGGCTCCACCCCATCTCCCCTGAGGGGCCAGGAAGCAGAGGCCCTGCCCCGTCCCCTCTCTACCCTCTTTCAGTCACAGCCCCGGACATCTGGTGGGAGAAAGGGAGAGAGAGGTGAGGGCTCACCCAGCTGACAGCCTGCCCTCATCCCGTCTAAAACCCCACCACTCGGGTCTAATTCTTCTAGGTTCATCTTTGCCTCCTCCTCCCCAGCTTCTGAAAAAACGCATTTTCCTTATGAACGCAAATTGCATAAGGAAAAATAGAAAAGAACCTAGAAGGCGTTCAACTCAGCTGTTTCACCTCGTCGAATTCTCGCCTTAATCTTTGTTAGGCTTTAGTTAGATCCCGTGGCTATGATCCCAGCCCCTTCTTCCTGGATCTGGTTTTTCTCACTGTAGCTTTTTCTGAGTACTGATTTTCTTTTGGTATTGATGGGTTCTACACATTTTCCACTTTTTATTTTTATTTGTATAAAGGGTCCTGTGGCCCAGCACTGCTGAGCAAACTCCTGGTCGGGGGAGGGGGGTAGCTGAGGATACTGGCTGTTGTATTTATTTATTTGTTTGTTTGGGCCATGCTTCGTGCTTGCAGGATCTTAGTTCCTTGACCAGGGATTGAACCCACGCCCTCAACAGTGACAGTGCAGAGGCCTAACCTCATTTTCCATTTTTAATGACAGTATAATGTTCAATATAATGTTCATAAAATCATAGAGGTCAGCGGGCCAACCCCTCGTTTACAGGTGGGGAAACTGAGGCCCAGAGGGGAATAACCTTGAACCCCACTCTCCTGGACCCCAACCCCGTGCCCTTTTCACCGCACCAACGACACACTTTGTGGGTCCACTGCAAAATGAAAATGTGTGTCCCTTGTTCACAAGTCGGGAACGCTGTCCATTAAAGACACTAAAAATAAAACATTTTCCTTTCTTCAGATTACCTCCTCTGCTCATGTGCATGCCACATCATCCCACTGGACTTCACTCATAAAACTTACAAGTTCAAAGATAAAATTAAGAATTTCAAGACAGAGACCACAGAGCACTGAACCGAGCTTGGGTCCCTCCCATGAAGCCAGCCCTCTGATGAGCTCTGTTGGCTTAATCCTTCCCCTCCTGTATCCAGATGAATCTCAGCATTTCTCCAAGATACACAGTGCTGTGATCAACATCTTCGTGCCTTTTTTTTTCTTTTTTTAACTTTTTATTCTTGTGGCTGTCTGCTCAGGCTAAGTACTAACAGAACTCTGGACTGTGTGTGTCAGAATCTCTAAAACTGCAGCCCCCAGCATCTGAACCTTTGCACAAGGACGGTGTAGAGCTGGGTTCCTAGGATTAGAAAGGGGAGAAGTTTCAAAACCAAGCTCCCCCTCCACAGCTCCTCCAGGGGCTCCCTGTGGAGAGGGTGAGCGCAGATAAGGAAGACCAGCCGGCAATGGGCACAGCGCTGGTACCAGGGCACGGAGCCGAGAGCAACGGCATTTATGTCAATATTTGTGGAGGAAAGATCATGAGTATGAGAGCCAGGGGGTCTTGCCACCACCAGTTGGTAGCTTTGTGACTTTGGGCAAGTTGATTTATGTCTAGGAACCTGTTTCCTCATCTGTTAGGAAGGGCCCTTCATATTTGTGTCACATGCTTGTTGTTTGGGTTAAATGAGACCTCGTACGTGACCAGGCACAGCAGGGTCTTGGGCATATTACTGGATCCAAATAAATGGAAGGACTTCCCTGGTGGCGCAGTGGTTAAGCATCTGCCTGCCAATTCAGGGGACACGAGTTCGAGCCCTGGTCTGGGAAGATCCCACATGCCGCGGAGCAACTAAGCCCGTGCGCCACATCTACTGAGCCTGCGCTCTAGAGCCCGTGAGCCACAACTACTGAGCCTGCCTGCCACAACTACTGAAGCCCATGCACCTAGAGCCCATGCTCCGCAACAAGAGAAGCCACCGCAATGAGAAGCCCGTGCACCACAAGGAAGAGTAGCTCCGGCTCTCTGCAACTAGAGAAAGCCTGCGTGCAGCAACAAAGACCCAACACAGCCAAAAGAAATAAATAAACTAATTTAAATAAATAAATAATTTTTAAAAAATAATAATAAATGTGAGTTGTCTTCCAGTCAGGATTTTGATGGATTTACCATATGAGACACAGTTTGAAAACTGACCCCTGAAATTCCTGGCAGCCATGCAAAAAGGGAAAACTGATAGGTCCCTCAGCTCACAGTATATGAGGACTAGGAGGCTAGAGGAGTTTGGGCTCTGAGTTACTATGTGATCCTGGATAATCTCTTCAGTTTTCTGAAACTCATTTCCTTCATCTTCAAAGTTAGACACTGGACTTAATGACCTCCAGGGACCTGGCACATATGTTCCTGTGTCTTTCAGAACATCTGAAGGTCTCAGGGAGACCATGGGGAAGGACAGAATTGGCACTTGGCAAAATTGGGTCGACGCCCAAGCCTATCTTTGCCCCGTCCCGCAATCACTGGCAACCTCCAGGGCCCCCCACTTACTCGGCTCACTGCCTCAAACCTGGTATAGAATCCCTACACAAGCCCTTTGGGATCCCAGCCAGAGGCATTTGCCCAGGTCCTGGCCATCAGCTCACACATCAGCCCCGCCCATTACAGATTTCAAAGGCCTTCTGTGTCATTCATTCATTCCTTCATGGAAGAAATATTTGTTGAGCACCTACTACAAGCAAGGAGGAGGCTGGTCTAGCGGAGGGGATTCGGCACTGAACCAAACAGGCAAAGATGTAGCTGGGTCCTGGGCCCACAGCCGCTCAACCTTGGGCTGTGGTGTTGGGAGAGGGCTGGGAGGCCTGAGCCCTCTGGCCTTGGCCCTGCTGCCAGTGTTAAATGGGACCATGGGCAATTCCCAACACTCCACGCTCAAGCTTGGGACAGCAGCCAGGACTCCTTGGTTACAGTCGCCATAGCTGTCCACTGCGCTACAGGTACTATGGCAACAGGGCAGGTAGGCCAGAGCCCCTGCTGGCTGGTGTCAGCTCTCACAGTGCCCAAAGTGGGAAGGAGGCCAAGAGGGGACTCCTGGTACCCATGGATGGGGGAAAACAGGCCCAGGGAGGGGGTTTGAGATGTCATACAAAGAGGCAGGTGCAGAGCTCAATCCAGAATCAGGTTTCTGACCCCCGACCTGTCACTAGGATTACCTCCTTCTGGGATGTGGCCCCTTGGAATGAGGGTCTGGAGGACAGCACCTGTGCCTCGTGCTTCTGGGACCTTCCCTGCCAGGCAGAGCCGAGGCTCAGCTTGCTGTCCTCTCCTTCTCAGCTCCTTCCAGGCCTGTCTAAGCCCTTCCTTCCTCTCCCCCTCCTGGGTCTCCCTGCCAACACCTGGACCGGGGGGCTCAGGGCGGGTCCGTGGAGGTAGCAGAGGGTTCAGGGCATGGGGACGGAATGGAGCGTTCTATTATTATCCCCATTTTACAGATGAGGGGGCTCAGAGAGGCCACGTGAATTACCCGCCACTCAGGGCTCTGCCAGGGCTTTCTGGCCTTATGGCTGTTGGTGTTTTAGTCCCTGAGCCGCAGCGGAGGTTGGCTGATAGGAAAGCGAGGTCGGGGAGGCGGGCGCGTGTCGGGGGGAGGACAGCTACTCTTGGGGGACTGGGCCAGGTGAGCAGGTGAGTCCAGCAGACTGAGGACCCTTTTCCTGCAGGCAGTGGGGAGACCTGGGTGGTCTTGGCGCAGAGGGGCGAGCGATGGGAGAGGCCTTCGGGAAGCTGCATATGGCGGCCAGTGGGCTGGAGCGGCCGGCAGGTCGGCAGCCCTGATGGGGTCCGGCCTCCATGAAGCCTTTAAGCTGCTTCTGGGGCCTCTCAAAGAAGCTGGATGGGGCAGCAGGAACAGATGGGGCAGTTTTCTGGGCTCAGCGACGAGACAGGCCGAAGCGGGGATGCTGCCAGAGGAGCCTCAGCCGGGGGGGCGTGGCGGGACGGATTACTGACGGGAAGTGGGAGGGGCTCCTGTCTTCTCCCTGACAGGTGCGAGGAGGAAGACACGCACAGGTGACCATGGCAAGAGGGCAAGGTGGGAACCGTGGAGAGGATGGACAGGGCTATTTCTGGTCCAGTCTCTGCAGGGAAGGCGTGGGTGACGAGGGGGCCCACAAACGGCCTTGCCGCCCCCTGGCGGCCCAGAACGCAGGCTGGGGGCTGGGAGCACGGCCTTTGGCTGGGGAAGGCCCTGGCTCTTGGTGGCATCAGGAAGGACACAGCAGAAAGGGCAGGGCTAGGAGCCCGCAGCCTTGGCGAGGGGCCAGTGGCGCCCCTTCCTCTCTGGGTTGTCCTGAGCGATTTGCTTCCCCTCTCTGGGCTTCAGCTGTAAGAACGACCCAATAACAACTGTCCAACTTCCACAGGGGCCACAGTGTGTGGACTAGATGGCATCGTACATGTGGATCCCGTCACACAGCGTCAGTCCTGGTCTGGGCTCAGGAAATGCAAATTCCTTCTCTTCCCTTGGAGATATGTGGGCCTGACTTGAAGATCTGGAAAATGAGTTCGCAGGAAGCAGCGGGCAGGGGGAGGTAGGCTTGGAAAACTCCTTCTGACATCCTGGCCACCTCCCCGCCCCCAGCTCTCTGTCAGCCTCCCTGGGAGACACGTCACAGACCTGAGCCCACCTCCTCGAATTAC
This sequence comes from Hyperoodon ampullatus, assembly GCF_949752795.1. Classification (NCBI taxonomy): domain Eukaryota; kingdom Metazoa; phylum Chordata; class Mammalia; order Artiodactyla; family Ziphiidae; genus Hyperoodon; species Hyperoodon ampullatus. Next base: position 35,382,154 of record NC_136924.1, on the reverse strand, counting down.
AGATGGGGAGACTGAGGCCAGCAAAGAGAAGGGATCTGCCCGTGGTCGTGCAGTAACTCAGATGCCCAGCTGAAGCCAGGGCATCTCAAGCCTGACCCTTCTCCTCAGGCCTGTCTGTGAAACGGGGGTGATGATGGCTTCCTGCCAGGGCGCGGCTTGGGCTCACTGAGCTAGTGTGTGAGAGGGGTCGGCACACAGTAGGTGCTCAGGAAACGGCTTCGCCTTCTGCTTATTGAGGTCACACTCAGGTACTACGCCGCTGTGGTTAGCACAGAGCTAGGGCGTCATCCAGGCCCCGGCTGAATCCTGGCTTTGCCACTTGCTGCTGAGTGATCTTGCACAAGCGACTTGGCCTCTCTGAACCTGTCTGTTCTTCTGTGAAATGGGGAAAACCCCAGCTCCCCCTCCCAGGGCAGCTGGATGGACAGAGGGAGATGACGAATGCACTATCAAGCCCCAGAGCAGCACCATCCTCTCCCTCTTCCCGGCCCATGCCCCACTCTTCGCACCCCACTATCAAGGCCCACACCTTGCCACTCCTGCAGGGCGGAGAGCCTGGCCTCAAAAAGACTGAGGCAACCTCTCCCATCTGGCAGGGAAGTGACTCCAGCTCACCTCAGGCCCCCAAAATAGAGTCCCATTTCAGCTTCCAGCTCCTTCGTGGAGAGGCCCAGAGCTCTGTGCGAGGGTGCTTGGCTGCTGAGGGCCTGCAGCAAACCCCCTCCCCCCTCCCCCATCCTGCCAGGCATTGCCAAGCTGTGATCTTGGGCCTCTCCTGCCTCTGGGACACTATTTCTCCCAGAGGGCCATCATGCAAATCAGGACCCCCCAGTTCTCCACTGTATTATTCAAATGAGGTCCCGGGAGCCTTCAAGCCAGTCCCTGTTTCCAAAGCCCTAACCCAGGGAGAGCAGAAGTTCCCAAGGGGGCAGAGGAGGGAGACAGGATGCTAGATCAGCAGTGCAGCCATACAGCTTACTCCTTCAGCCCCACAGAACCTTCTCCCCAGTGCTACACAGTTTCCTACCTCAGTGCCTTTACACCTGTTGTTCCCTTTCCCTTCTCATCTGCAGATGGGATTGGAAGCCAGACTGCCTGGGCCCAGAGTCCATGCTTTTAACCACTCTATGGTCACTCTGGAAGGAATCTAAGTAGAGGGATGTCATGAGCAAAGCATGGTCCCATGAAAGAAGGGACTGCTACCAATGGGCAGAATGTTTGGGATTTCTGGAGACACAAGGGGACTTCACTCTTTCCCTTGTTTTAAAGATAAGAAACAGGCACAGAGAAGTGCAATAATTTGCCCAAGATCACTATTGAGTGAGGAAGCTGGAATTTGAGCCCGGCGTTGGTGGGGGGGTCTGTCTCCAGAGCCACACCCCACACCCTCATAGCTGGCCTCTGGGTAGGGGTTCAAGAGGTTTGCTAGATGTGGAACGGAATGAATGCCTTGATGGGATTCTAGCCGGTGGGCCCACTGCTCACCAGCTGTGCATCTTTGGGCAAACCTCCTTGCTTGGCACACCTGCCTCACCTGTCAGCGTGGCGCTGAGAACTTTCCCGACGGAAGTAGGGGATTGAGGGACCCACATCTTGGGGCCCTTTGACTCTCAGATTCTAGGTCTGGTGAGCCGGTGGTGGGAAAGGGGTGGAGGTGGGTGGGAGGTGGGGGCAGGGTGGGGCAGGCGGAAGACTGGAGATGCTTCAGCTGCATCCCAGTGCACGAGCCCACAGGTCAGTCAGCTCCTCGGGGTTAAAAGTGAAGTCACATTTCCAGAAGCCCAGGCTCCCAACTGCTCAGCTTCTAGGCAGGCAAAAGGAGAGAGGCCCTCTTCCAACAGTTCCAGCCCTCCCAGAATCCACTGGCCAGGCTTGAGGCACATGCCCTGAGCCCACCACTGTGGCCAGGGGCATGGACCACTCTGATTGGCAGGCATGAGTCGTAGGCATGGAGAGGCTCCTTGTTTTAATGGGGAGACTGGCAACCTGGGGGGAGATGGAGTGGGAGGCCAGAGAGGCTGAGAAGGAAGGAAGGAGAAGGGAGGAAGGAAACCAGGAACCAGAGATGAAAGACAATGGCTGGGCAAGATGAGGTCCACCCTCTCCAGCCTCAGCTAACGTCTGGTCAGACGCAAGCACAGAACCCGGGAGTCGGGGACAGGCTCTGCTGGGCTATGTGACCTCAGGCAAACCACACCACGTCTCTGAGACTCAGTTTTCTCATCTGGAACATGGGTGCAATAGTAACACAAACCTCATGGGCTGTTATGAGAGTGTAAAGGAGATTAATCACTTCGCTCATGGCAGTTGTTATTTTTATCCTCATCCTTCAAAGTTCACCTCTCAATCCCTGTGCAGGTGTTGACCCTGGCTCCGCACCAGACGGTTGGTAAAGCCCCTTTCTAGCCATCATCTGCTGTGGTCCTGCTCCTGCCCTGGGAGGTACTGGTATCCCCATTTTACAGGTGTGAAAACCAGCCTGGGAGCTTGAATGGCCTACGAGTCAAGGTTCCTCAGCTGGTCAGAGCCGCGACCTCACCCAGACTCTGAAGCCTGAGTTCCTTCCATCACATCAGCTGTTTGTTGAATTTTTAAAAGTGAGGGGGGAAACCGTTCCTCACCTCAGTTTCCCCTCCTGCCGCAGAGGGAACCAGAGTGATCCAATCCTCCCCTCCCCGGGGAAGTCCACGCCAGGCAAGTGGTTACTAAAAATTCTCGGGCCGCATGCCAGCCCCGGGGGTCCCTGCACGATCCCCGGGGTCCCTTCCCGCCCCGTGGTGGCCTCGGGGGCTGCAGGCTGAGTGCACCCGGCAGACGTGTCCCCTCATTCCGGTTCCTGCGGTGTTGGGAAGCCCCGGCGTACAGCTCAGAGGGTCTCTGAGGCTTGAGCCCTCTCCGCCCTCTCTCCTTGCCACCAACACGCAGAGGGTGCCTCACACCGTCTCATTAGGTGCTCCTCCACTACCTCGAGGCAGGACAGTTCGCCCATTCTAGGCGCGGAGATTCGAGCTCTGGAGGTGAAGCCACTTCCAAGGAAAGGGCAGAAGGCTGGAGGCGGGATTTAGGCCCAGGTGTCTTTGTCCCCATATTTTGTTTGGGACACCAGAATCTGCTAAGTGCTCTTCACAGACATTATCCAGTCCAGCGTTGCTCCTGCTGTGGGCCCCGGGCATCCAGACCAGGTCACCGGCTGCGCTGTCAGGTATAGTAGCCACGACCCACAGGGAGCACTTGACTCGTGGCTGGTCGGAGTTGAGAAGTGCTGTAAATGTAAAACACACAACCGATTTCGAGGTCTTAGTACTTAAAAAAAGAATACAAAATATCTCATTTATAATTTTTTATGGTTGATTACATGTTAAAAATTATACTTCAGATAAATTGGGTTAAATAAAATATGTAATTAAAATATTTTATTTATATATTAAATAAATTTTATTTTATGTATTAAAATATATAATTACAATTTTCTGTAAGGGACTTTTCACCTGTTTCTTTTCACCTTGTTATGTAATTAGTACTAGAAAATCGAAATTGACAAATGTGGCTTGTATTTGTGGCTCAAATTTCCACAGGACAGCACTTGACCAAAGCTGCCCATTCCTGGGCCCCACCCAAGACCCCTGACAGCCTGTCTGGGATGGGACCCTGAGACCTGCATTTTAACAGGGTCTCTTCAGGGATTCTGCAGACCACCAAAGTTTGAGATGAAGCTCCAGAAATATTTTTGGCTTGTTCACTATTATATTTCTCAGGATCTGGCATAGGGCCTGACACATAGTAGGTGCTCATTAAATGTTCGTTGAGTGAATTAGCACATCCAATGCTCATAGTAGGTAAGTAGAGGAGATAAGACATTTTTTTTTTAAATAGTAACTATGGGACTTCTCTGGTGGTACAGTGGTGAAGAATCTGCCTGCCAATGCAGGGGACATGGGTTTGAGCCCTGGTCCTGGAAGATCCCACATGCCATGGAGCAACTAAGCCTGTGCACCACAACTACTGAGGCTGCGTGCTGCAACTACTGAAGGCTGCGTGCCTAGAGCCTGTGCTCCGCAACAAGAGAGGCCACCGCAATGAGAAGCCTGCACACCACAATGAAGAGTAGCCCCCGCTCGCCACAACTAGAGAAAGCCCGTGCACAGCAACGAAGACCTAATGCAGCCATAAATAAATAAATACATTTATTTTTTTAAAAAAAGCTTGCTGCTAAAATACGTCTAATTAAGAAAAAAAATAGTAACTATGGAGTTCTGAATACCAGCTAAAAACCCAAAATTGACTTATATGTTCTGAGAGGAAATATGGCCAATATATATTGCTAAAGAACATTATCTACATAATCCCATCAAACAAAATATTTTTATATAAAGGACAAATGGTCTGGTTTCTTCAACAAACAAATTGCAAGGAAAATAAAAGAGTTAAGGTAGGAACCTATAGATTGAATGAGATGTAGGAGACATTGACCAACTACACGCTCTCACAGGCCTTATTTAGATCCTGACTGAAACAAACAAATAAACAAACAAAATGATATTTGATGATGTTAGGAAATTATTGTTACAGGATGATAATGGGACTTGGGTTTTTTTTTTAAGTCCTTTCCTCTTAGAGATACATATTCAAATATTTAAGGAATAATTTATATGACATATGGGATTTGCTTTAAAATAATATGGGATGGGGGAGCTGGTGGGGATAAATATGTTGATTTGGTATATGTCTAAGCTGGTTGATGGTTACATGGGAGGTCATTTTATACAATTCTGTGCTTTTGTATATGTTGAAAGGTTTCCATACAAATATTTTCAAAATAAGAAGTCAAGTCACTTCTCACTAAGACCAACTGGTAGTTCAGAAGTGATTTGACCCAGATAAGAAGAATAGTCCTTCTTTACCTGGGAAAAGATTAAAATCAAAGGATTTATCATTATTTAAACAGATAAACTAAGCTTCAAGACAAAAGCATTATTAGAAACAAGGAATATGTAACTCCAGGAAGATATAACAATTCTACACTCTTATGCACCTGATAACACAACTTCAAAACATACAAAGCAAAACAAGGAGACATAAACAAATCCATTATCATAATCAGAGATTTTATCACAACTCTTTCAATTGCCAGTATATCAAGATAAAAGAATTGCTAAGGATATGGAAGACATAAACAAGAAGATATTAAATATCATTAGTAAACAGGAAAAGTAAATTAAAGCCACAATGAGTTGGAATTTTACTCCCACTAGCTTGGTAAAAATTACAAAGTTGAACAGTTCCACATTTGGCAAGGATATGGCTCAGTGGGGACTCTCCTTCCCTCTGGGTGGGAGTAAAAATTGGTTCAATCTCCTTGGAAAATAGTTTAGCCTTGCCTAATAGAGTTGAACATGTTGCACACACAATAATTTAACAGTTCTCCTCCTAAATTTGTTATTTAAGAGTACATATATGTGACCAACCTATAAGGAAAGTCAGAAGAGGAAGGAGGGTGCAGCTGCGGAGGGGCACAAAGCTGTGCTTCTAAGATGCTGGCAATTTTTATGGATGGTGAGTACATGGATGTCTGCATTGTTTTCCTTGGAATTGTATATTTTTTGCATGTACATGTTAACAATAAAAATGCTATGCCTATATATTTGCCTATATCACATCTGTATGTAAATGCATAAGAGGTTGGAAGGAGACCCCAGACTGTTCACAGCAGCTCTTCCTAGAGAGTGTCATGCTGCGGGGGGGGGCAATTCATATTTTATTCAAATATTTCTTGATTGTTTGCATGATTTTACAGTAAGTGTGTATGACCCAGGTAATTTTAAAGACCCAATTAGAGCAACCGAAGCAAGACAAAATCCAAATGCAATTAACATGAGAAGAGTGAATATGCCAAAAGGGCATTTTAGGAGGCAGGTCTGTGGAATGGAAAGAGCTGTCACTTTCTGGTAAGTCATGTGATTTCCCTAAGGCTCAGTTTTCTCATCTGTAAAATGGGCCTAATGGGGTCTGGTCTCATGGGGGTCTCTGGAGGACTGGGTGGGATGAGATGAGTGAAGGGCCTGGCTCAGTCCTGGGCCCACCGTGAGTGTTCAGTGCACAGAGATGCACATGAGAGAGGTTCGAGTATTTTGGAGTTCAGGGGAGGGGGTAGAGAGTGTGAGATGGGGAGCAGACTCAGCTGACTCAGCTGGGGGAGGTGACACGTGTGTGCCAGCCTTGGGGAACTGGGAGAATGTGGAGATGGGGTAAAAGAGCGACATATTTAGCTGGTGGATAGGGGATGAGGAGGAAGGGGCTTGTCCAGGCTGGCCAGGTCTGGGGATGGGGGCAGTGACGGGGGACGAGGTGGGGAAGGAAGAAGCTTCCCTCAGGATAAAGGCTGACACAGCCTTCATTTGGAACCAGAGGCATCATGCAAATATATGCAAAAGACCATGCAAATTAACCCAGCTGGTGGCCAGTGGGAAGAGGACCCAGCTGGTGATTTTGTTTCTGTAGTGTGGCCCAGGGCCACCTGTAACAGAATCACCTGGGGAACTTATCCTAGTCCCCTGCCACCCCCAAACCCACTGCTTCCACCCTCTGGAGCTGCAGCCCAGGAGTCCATATGTTTAAGGAGCTCCCCAGGTGATTATTTACTTCTGAACTCATTTATTAAACATGCACATAATGTGTTATAATTATAACACATTATGATATATGCACGTTATGATATATAAGATAAACATTCAAACAAAAAGTAAATCTCCTTCTCTCCTCATTCTCCACCCCCACGCCCAGAGGCAACCACCAGTACCAGTTCCTTTGTGTCCTTCTGGAAGCGACTCTGCACATTCCCAGGTGATTCTCTCTGACCTTTCAGATCCGCAGCATCTTGGAGTCCTAGGGTGATGTCTCTGGATCATTCACAGACCAAACTGTCATTCATTCATGCCTTTGTTCACTCACTCAAAATTCACTAAGAGCCTGCGGGACTCATGCCAGGAACAGCCCCGCCCCCTGGAGCTCACCCAAGAGGGGGAGCCATTCGTAAAGGCAGCACTGCCCAGTGGCTAGCTCCCAGCTCTGCAGTCAAGATGCCCTTTTCAGCAAGACCCTCACTCCCTGAGCCTCCATATCCCCAACTGTATCAGGTAGTAATGGTACCTGGCTCTCAGGGCAGTGATGCTGTGGGTCAAGAGGAATGATGAGAGCAGAGCAGGCTCTTCAATAGATGCTTGTTTCCTTCCAGAAGACAAGCCTTGCCTGGAACAGAGACAATGAGAACAGGGAGATTTTTCCAACATAGGCTGGCTGGGCTCAGGGCCAATAGGAATGAATTGAGGGTGGGAAGGGGGCTTTGTTATCTCTCCCCTCTCTCAGGAAGATATCTCTCCAGGCTGGAGTTTTGGGTGCTCTGGGGCCTGGGAGAGCAGCTGTGACTACAGCATCCCTTGGCCTGGTGCACAGGGACCCCAGGTGATAGAGGAGCCAAGCAGTTCACACTGAATCAGCCCTTACCTTCAAGGCCTGCCTCCTTCAGGTAGCCTTCCTGACTGTTCCAGCCAGAAAGGGAAAGGGGAGGAGTGTTTATTACCTGCCAGGCTTACTAGGTGCTTGTCACTGGGCCTGGCACTTTCATACTTCTTAAAATCTAACTTAATCTTCCCAACCCCTCTGCAGGGAGATAGTTCATACCATTTCACAGGTGAGGCAGCTGAGGCTTGGGGGGGGTGAAGGGACTTACTCAAGGCCACACAGGGAATCAGTGGCTGGGTATTTGTCTCCATAGGGGCTCTGAGCCTCTCCTGTCCTCTCCTTGGGACTCTTCCCCTGAGGGCCTGAATCTCCCAACAGTAAAGTCCCAGGGCCTGTGGAGGGACTGGGATCGCTAAGTTCCTATAGCTCAGACACTCAGAACTCAGTGACCCTGGGTGATCTGGCCTCTCTCCTCCTCTCTCTAAGCCTCGATGACCTCATCTGTCAAATGGGTAGATTACCTCACCTGTCATAGGGAAGATGTCTGTGAGAACATCTACACATACAGTCCGTCCTCAACTCCTCCCCCTGCCCTCTCCAGCTCCTCCAGCTCAGAAGGCCCCAACAAGCTCAGCACCCCCCAGGCACCATCCAGTTCCACGGCCCCCATCTCCTGGGCCAGAATCCTGAGCTCTCCCTTGAAGTCGCCCCTTCCTTGCCCCCCTTTCTCCCAGCAAAGAGCTCAGCAGGCTTCTGCTCCCACAAAGATGCAAGCTCCTTCCAGGGTGGGCCCAAGCCAGGGTCTTAGTTTGAGCCGCTGAGCTCTAGGAACCCCCTCTGTCAGGTTCCAAAGCCTCACTGTTTTCGGGCCAGCACATAATTCAGCTGTGGCCTGGACCCCTCCAAGGCAGAGCAATCACCAACACTCAGGGCCACCTGTTCAAGTGACATAGCCTCCCAGAATCATCCCAAGTTTCCCAATTGTAAGTGAACGCATTCAGGGCACTTCTAGGGGTCGCAGTCTCAGTCCTGAGAGTTTTGGGTAGTCAGGGGCCGTCTTCTCTCTGCCCGTGCCCCTCGCGGCGGCCCCGGGCTTGGCACCAAGGAGCATCCCCGCCCCGCGTGGCCCGGACCCGGCCTGCAGCGCCCTCGGCGGCCACATGGGGGCAGCAGGCGCGCGCCCTCCGCGCCGCCCGCCGTCAGAGTTCTAGCCCTGGGAGGCATCCAAGGATGCTGCGGGAGGAAAAGCATCCGGGAAACGGGGGGACCTGGGCCTGGGGCTGGCCTGGCGTTGACTCCCAGGGCTGGAACTCTTTCACCCGAGTGAAGCCCACGCCATGGAAGCAGGAGGCTGGGTGAGAAGCCCTCTGGAGGCCTTCCCTGCTGGGGAGGGGAGAGCAGGCAGCGGCTTGAAGCCTATCACATGAATTATCTGCCTGGGAGTCCGGGAGGCTTCTCAGAGGAGGTGGCCTGTCCTCTGAGCTTTAAGAAACAGGTTTACGGCTCCACTCCTATGCGGTACCTAAAGGAGTCAGGTTCACAGAGACAGAAAGTAGACTGGTGGTTGCCCCCGGCTGGGGGAGGGGGAGTGGGAGTTAGTGGGCACCACGTTTCAATTTAGGAAGATCATGGTGGTGATGGTTACACGGCAATGTGAATGTACTTAATAACACAGAACTGTGCGCTTAAAAATGGCTAAAATGGTAACTTTAAGGCATATATATTTTACCACAATTTAAAACACACAATTTTCATTAAAATTTTTTTTTTTTTTTTTTTTGGCCACGTGTCTTGCAGGATCTTAGTTCCCTGACCAGGGATCGAACTGGTTCCCCCTGCAATGGAAGCGTGGAGTCCTAACCACTGGACCACCAGGTAATTCCTTAAAATTTCTCACTGAAAAAAAGTTTTTGATTGAAAAAGACTTCCAAGAAAAAAAAATGAAATTTACATTTTTATTTAAAAAGCAAGAACTGAGCTGGAATTGGGCGAGCAGAGCAGGGGAAAGGGAAGTCCTGCAAAGCTGTAGAAGAGAAAGGAGAGTGTGTCCTCAAAAGGCAAAGGCACTGAAGTAGGAGCACAGAATGAAAAAGAGGAAGGAGGTGGGGCAGTGCTGGAGGCGTGGGGTGGGGGGGAAGGCAGGCAGGGCACAGTCCACACACTCCTGACTGCCTTCTCGCAGTTGTCCATCATCCCCATACCTCCCGCCCCAGCCTGGGACCCCAACCTTCCCCACACAGACTCACACTGAACGAGACATTCCAGGCTCCCAAGACCTCTTGGTCATCAGAAATCACGGAGTCTTAGTGTCCTATGGTCCTCCCGCCCCTACCCCAGCTGTCACACACAGCCCAGCCCTCTGAGAAGACCCTCAGGTCTGTCCTCTGCTGAAAACCTCCTGGGACCCCCGCAGTCTACAGGATAGGATCCAGAGGCTTTGGCCTGGCACTCAAGGCTCCTGGCCCCAGGTGACCTCTGCCATCACTCCTCAGGGGTTCCACCAGACCCTGCACCCGCCCTCTGGGCACCAGCGCCCACCTCAAGGGGTGGCCCCATAGGAGGCTCTGCTCCTGGGGTCCTGCCCGCTCCCTCCCTCACCCCGTGCCTTCGCTCTCCCTTCCTCTGGGAGTGTCCTCCGGCGGCGCTGACCTTGCTTCCTCTTCTGAGCGCCTCCTGTAGGTCGCGTCTCCACAAACTCCAGGTCCTTCCTGGTGGCAGCGCACAGTAGGGGCTCATGCGGAATCTGCTGAAGGACTGGTTTAAAGCAACTTTCCTGTCCACCCTCTTAACTCAGTGGGTGCAATGGAGCTGGCAGAGAGTCAGGTGTCAGGAGCCCTGGGTTCCTGCCCTGTTGAGATTTGCTGTGTGACCTCAGGCAAGGGTCTCCCCTCTCTAGACTTTGGTTACAACCTTCTAGGAAGCGTGGCCTCCTGGGAAGTCAATCCCAAGGGACATGCTCCATCAGAGGGCAGTAAAGTTGGGGCTGAGGGAGTCATCAAGGGCCATGACCTGAGGGCAGGGCACCCTCATTGACAGGGCCAAGGCCATAAGCCCCCAGTGGAGTTTTCTGGGTGCTCACACACCCAGTGGGCTGGACAAGAAGGTCTTTCTAGGCCCCTGGGAGGGGGCTGGAGGGAAGCCCCCGTGATTCTGTCCCTGACCTTCTCAGGAGTGCAGGGGAGGGAAGGGACCCCACTTTACTGAGCACCTGGTGTGTGCCAGGCACAGGGCTCTATTCTCCATAAACTGCAAGGCAGGATTTTTTCCCCATCTGAAGCAGAGGCTCAGAGAAGTCAAGGTTGCACAGTTGTGGGTGCACAAGTCATCTCACCTTCAGTTTGCTCATCCACCTGCCCGGTGACCCCGTGCGCTGTGGGGCTATGCAGGCCAGTTAGGAGGCAGGCTTGGGAGCCTTCTGGCTGGGGTTCAAAGCCAGCTCTGCCTTTTACCAGCCACGTGACCTTGAGCAAGTCACTGCCCTGAACGCCAGAGTTCTCCAGCTGTTAACTGGGGATGCTAATAGCACCAGCTCCCAGGTTGGCCTGAGGGCCGGGTCAGCCTGTGGAGAGCACATAGAACAGAGCCAGGCACACAGGTGGGTGGTGGGCGGTGCATAAGCCTCTGGCCAGCAGGATTAACATTTCCCTGCCAGGCAAACTCCTCCTCCTTTAGTACCTTCCTGGCGACCCTCCCAAGCCGAGCTGCCCTTCCTCCTCGGGAGCTTTTCTCATCCTGCGACGTGAGGGCCAGTGACCCCCCTGCGCCCCGTGCCCCTCCTGAGAGCGGTGGGCCTGAGTGTCCTGCCAGCCCCTCCCTGCATCTGAGGCCAGCCCAGGGCTAGCCTCAGCAGGTCTGCTGATGATTGAATGGGTGAATCCACATCCATCTCCTCCTCCCACTACTGCCAGCCACCTCCTACCTCCCAGGACTTTGTGGAATCTTCCCTGACCTTCTGCTGCCCCATCTCACAGCTCAGGCCACGGGCTCGGTGGTCCTCCCCAGCCCTCATCCCTCCCCCCTCCAAGTACAGGAGGGGGCTGTCCCTACAATCTCTCCACTGCCCTGCACAACTCCTGGCCTCAGTCCTGCCTTCCAGGAGCCTGGAGTCCTGACCTTCCCCTACCCACTGGCTGTGTGATATCAAGCAAGGCCCTGCCCCTCTCTGAGCCCCAGGGATGTCAGCTGTAAAGGGAGGAGAAGAACCCACTTCTCAGTGCATTGCTCTGAGATTAAAGAGAGGAGGTGGGGAACTCTTTGTAAACTGTAAAGGGTGGTACACTTTAGAGATCTGTATTAGTGGGTGCTAGATGCTGGCTGGAATGGGAGTGGAGTGGTGGGAGCTTCAGGATATAATCCCAACACGAGTTGGGTTAGAAATCCCCTCCTTTCTCTCAGAAGAACTAAGTGGGAGGAGGCTTGTGTCCTGTGGCCTTGGAGCCAGAAGACTTGGGATCAGTTCAGTTGAATTCATTCCTGCCTGGCCTGAGCTCCTGCTTTGGGCCAAGACCTGTGCCAAGCACTGGGACCAGGTGGATCCACGGTCTCTGTCCCCAGAGAGCTGAGAGCCTGACGGGGAAACAGTTCTGGAAACCCTTTACCATCAACAGCGTGAACCAGGGAGCCAAACAAGGAAGCATGACTGCTGTGAAGTGGGGGAGCTGGCGGGTCCTAGAGGGGTTCCCAGAGGAAGCAGATGCTGCACAGAGTGAACTGGAAGTGGTCAGAGTTTCCATCTCCCCCAGAACTCCCTGGTAAGGTCTTGAAAAGCCGCAGAGAGGAGGCAAATTAAGTCTTGAAAGAAACTGACATAATTCAATCATAAAAATAATCCCATTAATTTAGCCAAAGAACCACTTAATTGAATTTCTTTCCAAACCCAGGCCTATTCAAAAAGCCAATGAATCCAAATGCTGCTAAATTTAAAGTAAACTCCCAAATAATTTAGTGAACGGGCCAGTCCAGTCAAGTCCCTGATAAATCTAGCCTGAGTCATTCCAGTCCTATGACTGCTCATTCAATCAGCTTATCCTTTTTTTTTTTTTTTAATAAACTGTAATTCAGGCAAACAATAGTCCACTTTGGTCAAATAACCAGAAAGTTCAGGATGAAGAGTTAACTGAGAAATCCGTCATGCCTGCTGGCCAGCTGGGGTGGCATCATGTGGTGACAGCCAATGGGAGGGCCAGGAGCCATGGATGTGAACTGGATGTTGGCTGCCCCCTGCACCCCAGCCTTGTGCCCTCAGGGAGTCATTCTCCAGCTCTGAGCCTCAGTATCAATGTCTGAAAAATGGGGAGGTGGCTGCGAGAATTAAAACAGGAAAGCAAGGAGAGGACACCCTCCTTCCCTCGTGCCCTCCTTTACCCGGGGTGTTGTAGGAGAGGAACCTGAAAACTCTGTTGACCCACGAGTTTCCCTTTCTGTAAGATGGACTCTTAAACTTTTAATTTAATGTAGTTTTTGGAATGGAAAATATTTTCACGTGGATCAAAATTCAAAAGTTACCAAAGATGGTACAGTAAAAGTCTCCCTCCCATGACTTTCCCTCAGCCACCCATTTCCTCTCCTGGAGAAGCCCGCCAAATCATCAGCCTCTTACACTGCCAGTCAGAGATACTCATAATATAGATAGAGGGACTTCCCTGGTGGTCCAGTGGTTAAGACTCCACGCTCCCAATGCAGGGGGCACGGGTTCGATCCCTGGTCGGGAAACTAAGATCCTGCATGCCGCGTGGCGTGGTCAAAAAAGATAGATAGATAGATGATAGATAGATGATGGATAGATAGATAGATAGAAAAGAAGGATGCATGTTCTTTCTCCTCCCTTTTTACATAAATAGTCACAAACTATATACTCTTCTCTAAAACTTGTTTTTTTTTTCCACTGAGCAATACTTCATGTAGATCTTTCCCCATTTGTACATAAAGCGCTTCCTCATTCATTTATACGACTTCATTAAGGTCCATCGGATGAGTGTTCTATTTTATCAGCTCCTTATTGATGGACATGTTTCCAACACGTACACACACACTGCTATGAACAACCCTTTTCATAAGCCAGTTCCCTCCCGTGCATTGATACCTGTAAGATAAATACCTGGATTTGGACTGAGGTTAAAGGAAACATGCAGTTGTCATTTTGATGGGTATCGTCATTGCTCTCCTCTGGGGCTGTACACATTTACTCTCCCTGGGATGAAGGGGCCTGTTTCCCCGGAGCCTTGCCATCAGTGTGTTACCCAAATTTTGTATCTTTCCCAAGCTGATGGGTGAGAGTGGAATCTTGGTGTAGCTGTAATTTGCATTTTTCTTAGTTTGAATGAGGCTGCCATCTTTTTTTCTTTTTAATATTTATTTATTTATTTATTTAGATTTGGCTGCGTTGGATCTTCGTTGCTGCACGCGGGCTTTTCTCTAGTTGTGTCGAGTGGGGGCTACTCTTCGTTGCGGTGCGCGGGCTTCTCATTGCGGTGGCTTCTCTTGTTGCGGAGCATGGGCTCTAGGCACGTGAGCTTCAATAGTTGTGGCATGTGGGCTCAGTAGTTGTGGCTCGAGGGCTCTAGAGTGCAGGCTCAGTAGCTGTGGCCCACGGGCTTAGTTGCTCCGCGGCATGTGGGATCTTCCCAGACCAGGGCTCGAACCCGTGTCCCCTGCATTGGCAGGTGGATTCTTAACTACTGTGCCACCAGGGAAGTCCCGAAGCTGCCATCATTACTGAGTTTCAGAAATCTTTGTATTTCCTTTTCAGTGAACAGTCTCTTCATATTCTTAGTCATTTTTACGTTATATTGTTGGTCTTTTTCTTACTGATTTCTAGGTGTTCTTTGTATATTAAAGAAAGCATAATTTGTAAACTTTTTCTTCTGGAAACTCCCAGAGATATTCTATGCACATAGAAGCAAATACATATATGTTACAAGGGACACTTTGAACTAGAATTTGCTGGAGGTTCTTTTCACTCAGTGGTCCAGGTATCTGAGGGGGGAATCCCTCTAGTCAGAACTTTGGAGCTGGAGGTGAGGACAAGGCTGGCCTTTCTCCTTTCTGGGGTAGGAGCTAATGACCCCCAGGTCTATCTCCATAAGCTTTTCTTAGGCCTTTGAGGGCAGGGTACCATGCCTGGGAACAGCATCCAGGCCTCACAGCCCATTGAACACTCATTGCCAGATTCCTAGTCCAGTGCTCTTTGTGCTCCTCATTCTGTAATAATGTCTGCATACTCTCAGTATGTGATGGGCCAAGCCATACCCTCTCTCTCTTCCTTCTTGCCAAGGGCAGACATTTGTGAGCATATGTCCATGGTGAGGAATGGAGTCTTTGGCCACAGCCCAAATCGTACCTCAGGCCTTATTCATATGGTGGACTCATTCCTCTACCTTTACTCCCCACAGCAAACTCCTACACATGCTTAAAGGCCCATGTCCAGTGATGCTTCCTCTGGGGAGACTTCCATGACTCTATGATTCTTTTTTTTTTTTTTTTTTTTGGCTGCAGCTGCATGGCTTGAGGGATCTTAGTTCCCCAACCAGGGACTGAACCCGGGCCCAGAGAAGTGAAAGTACCGAGTCTTAACCACTGAACCACCGAGGAATTCACCTTTTTTCTTCTCTCTCTCTCTCTTTTTTTTTTTTTTTCCCTCCGTGGTTCTGATCACTTTGTCTATGTCTATATTTACCAGAGCAAGAAAAAACACAGTTCCCCCCCCCAATTCTCTGTCCTCTAGTATCTCCTGAGATGAAGTAGCAAATGATTCATCAAAGGCAAGTCCCTTCACCATTTGGGGCCTTAGTTTCCTGATTTGAAAACAAGATGAGAATATAAAGCCAATGACAGGGATTTCCCTGGTGGTCCAGTGGTTAAGAATCTGCCTTCCAATGAAGGGGACGTGGGTTCGATCCCTAGTTGGGTAACTAAGACCCCACATGCTGTGGGGCAACTAAGTCTGCAATGCTCTGGAGCCCGCGTGCCACAACTAGAGAGAAGCCCGCGCACTGCAGTGCCGCAACAAAGAGCCTGTGCGCCGCAACGGAAGATCCCACGACTAAGACCTGATGCAGCCAAATAAATAAATATTAAAAATACATACATAAATAAAGCCAATGACAGAGGATTGTTGAGAGGATTAAATGAGTCAGTTCATGTAAAATGCTTAGCACAGTGCCAGGCACACAGTGAGGGTCCAATATGTGATAGATATTGGTTATCACTAACCCTGTGATTTGGGCAAACCACTTCTCTTCTCCTAGTCTCAGTTTCCTTATCTGTAAACTGTAGGGTAAAATAGCAGACCTAGTCCATGATCATCAGTGGATGCTAAAATCCCTGGGTAAAAGTTTGATGGGGAACTTTATAACAGAAGGATGAGGTTAACAACACCTAAAGCCACTGATCAATCTCAGCCTCACTAAATGATGGAACAACCCAATACTCTATGGCTCCTGCTCTGATGCACTGGGAGGGGCACAACATCACCCGTGAAATATTCTTGAGAAAATCATTGAATCCAAATCAAATCAAGCCTCCAGCCTTTAGAATCTACATCGAATTACCAGTTTATAGGAAATACGGGGGATAGTGGAGCATGTTAAGAGACACCACAGGGATGCAGTCAACCAATTCTAGACTGTGGGAAACTTGATCTGGAATACTATTCAGCCAGAAAAAGTACTGCATCCCTGAAGTACTGATACATGTGACCACATGGTGGAACCTTGACAGCAAGATGCCAAGTGAAGCCAGATGCAAAAGGTTGCACATCATGTGATCCATTTATATGAAATAACCAGAATAGGCAAAAGACAAAAGTAAATTACTGGTCACCAGGGGCTGGAGGAGGGCAGAAATGGGGAGTGACTGCTGGTGGGTATGGGGTTTCTTTTTCTGGGTGATAAAAATGTTAGGGAGTTAGATAGAGGTAATGGTTGCAAAACCCTGTGAATCTACTAAAAACCACCAAGTTGTATACTTTTTTAAACGGTGAATTTTATGTTACGTGAATTATATCTCAATGAAAGACAGACAGAGATTTAAAAGATATATCAACCCTATATAGGGTTGGAGGGAAGTTCAGAGAGTGGGGTATGAATTGAAGAAAACACTCGAGGAATCAGAGGCTCCCCCTGTCCCGCCGGAGGTCATTCCTTACCCCAGGTGATTTGAACCTGGAATCCGAGGACCCAGCTGTTCTGTGTAAACGGGGGAGGGGGGTCGATGTGGGGTGGTGGGAATCCCAGCTCTTTCTCGGTTTCTCAAGGGGTCCCTCACTCTGGAAGAGTGGAACCTCCCCTCTCAGTCCGCCCACCCCCGGGGGTCGCACTTGGAGGCACAGCTGACGGCTGGGGGCCCGGTCCGAATGAGGCGTGCGTGTCGGGGGAAGTGTCCCCATCACCTCACCCCGCAAGCATGAGAACCACAAATCCCCGCGGGGCTGGAAGCCTGGTCGTGGCCGGGAAGCCGGGGGCGGGACCGAAACGGTGACGTCACAGCCCCGCCCCAGGCCGGCTCCCTCCTTCCTCCGCGCTGCGCCCTAGCTGAATCCTCACCTGGAGAGACAGGTGTGCGCATCTCCCATCTCGGAGGCCAACACGCGAGTGTCAGGTAAGCGTCAGCAGGAGTTCCGACTGGGGGCTGGGAGGAGGGTCCGGGGTGGGAGTCCTCACTGGACGCAAAGGAGAGCCTGGTCAAAGAACGGAGCGGGTCCCGGGTCTGTGGAGGTACTGGTTGCTCCCCAAACTCCTACCATATCTCTTGGTTGTAGTCACGTTGTACAGGAAACGTAGGCTTTGCAGGGGTCTGAAGGAGAGGAAGCTGAAGAGGAAACAGCAGGTTTCCAAATATTTCGACCACAAATTATTATTTTTTTACATGATACCTCTGCTTTGTTGTAAAAGTAATACGCATTGATTGACTCTTCGGCAACTGGACAAAAATAGGAAGGAAATCACCCACGGTACTAACACATAAGCAAAACAACTGTGGATATTTTGATATATTTCCTTTCAATCTTTTTTCTATCCACCGTCATTTTAATGTAATTTTATACTGTATTTACAATTTTTGTGTCTTGCTTTTCCCCTCTTAACATTGTGTCATAAGCATTTTCTCATGTTATTAGTCATTCGTGTATGTGTAATCATTTTTTTTTTTTTTTTCCGTTACGCGGGCCTCTCACTGTTGTGGCCTCTCCCGTTGCGGAGCACAGGCTCCGGACGCGCAGGCTCAGCCATGGCTCACGGGCGCAGCCACTCCGCGGCATGTGGGATCTTCCCGGACCAGGGCACGAACCCGTGTCCCCTGCATCGGCAGGCGGACTCTCAACCACTGCGCCACCAGGGAAGCCCCTAATCATTATTTTTAATGGCTGCATGATGTTGCATCTGAAGGATGGGCCATAGTTGGGTACCATTTTGAACCCTTGGAGGAAGGATTTGCGGGGGAGACAGGGAGGTGTAAGAGAAAAAACATGGGCTCCGGGTCAGGCAGGCCAAGACCTCTGCCTCCAACAGTGGGATCTTGGGAAAGATCTTTGCTCTCCCTAAGGATCAGTTTCCACATCTGGAAAATGGCTACATAAAGCTACTTCCCCAGAGTATTGTGAGGATTAAGTGAGCTAATTTATGTAGAAAATCCCCCACCCCCACCCCACCGCATGGTTCTGACAGAAAAAGGGTCCACGTGTTAGTGAGTTTGGAGGAGGGATTTGGACCAGCGGAAGCTGCTGAGGGAGTGGAGTAGGGGAACAGCTGGGGAGAGGGGGATGGGTTCTTGGGAAAAAACCCAGAATGGAGAGGTCTCTGGGTCTGGGGCAGATGGGCATGAACCAGCATCCACTCTGTCGGCCAGGCACAGACAGGGCCCCTAAGGCAGGGCTGGTGACCTCCAGGCCCTCAATGGCTTCAATTCCTTGGGACGAGCTTCTGGAACGAGTTCAGAGTGAGGGGAATGGACGAAAAGCAGGAGGGCGGGCAGAGGTGGAGCTTGGTAATCAACCCCTTGTACAGATAAAGAAACTGAGGCTCCGAGGACAGGTGATTTGTTCAGGATCCACATAGGCAGCAGTAACAGAGTACATGTGGACTCCAGGGCTCCTAACTTCCCCAGGGGTCTCCACACCAGAGACTACTCAAGGTAGGGGGAGGAAGAGATCAGGGTTGAGTCACCAGCTGCACTTAGGCCAGGCCAAGTTGTGCTTAGAGAAAACAGAAGTCTCTGTTCTTTGAGCCTCCATTTTCTCATCTGTGAAATGGGGATAATAACTCTCCACCTACCTACTTAGTACCCACTGCCAGGCCTGTCCATCCACAGGTAGCCAGGGCCTCCTCCACTTTTAGGGGCCCATTCAGTCACATGCCCTCACTGTGAACTCCTCATCTTCTTGATCCCCTGGCCATCTTCAGAGGGGGGCTGGGAACCTGTCAGCTGAACCAGGCAGGTACCTGTGGCCACACCTCAGTTAGGGTGGGAAATCCACACTCCCCTGAGCCATCTGTTTCTGGACCTGGGAGGTTTTGTTCTGTGTTTCTTTCTTTTTTTAAAACAATTTATTTATTTATTTTTGGCTGCGTTGGGTCTTCGCTGCTGTGTGCGGGCTTTCCCTAGTTGCAGGGATTGGGGGCTACTCTTCGTTGCGGTGCGCAGGCTTCTCATTGCAGTGGCTTCTCTTGTTGCGGAGCATGGGCTCTAGGCGTGCAGGCTTCAGTAGTTGTGGCACGTGGACTCAGTAGTTGTGACTCACGGACTCTAGAGCGCAGGCTCAGTAGTTGTGGCTCACGGGCTTAGTTGCTTCTCTGCATGTGGGATCTTCCCAGACCAGGGCTTGAACCTCTGTGCCCTGCATTGGCAGGCGGATTCTTAACCACTGTGCCACCAGGGAAGTCCCCTGTCTGTGTTTCTAATTTGGCTCTCCTGTAACATGCCTCTATAGCCTGCTCCCGCTGGATGAGAAAGGGCTCTGAGCCCTGGCAGGAACTCCTGAATATTAAGAAAATCTTGTAGTGAGGGTCTACAGTCCTCTGAGGCTGTCTCTTTCTGCCTGGCCTGTCACTCCAGGACAGTAATGAGGGTGTCAGGTTCCCCTAGCAATTGGGTATCTGGGGCCTCTGATGTTCTGAAACAGAATTGGGGAGGTCACTTTCCACTTCACGGAAAATTGGAGGTAGCCCATTTCATGGTCACAATTTTTAAGTCATTTAGAGTGACAGTCAGTCCCAGGACCAGAACCAAGTCCCTGCCTTGGGCCTGGGAAATGATACTTTCTGAAACATCCACGCCTCTGTTGCCCCTGTCTAAGAACCAAATAACGAATACTTATTGAGAGCTTCATTTACCAGCCTCTTGTTCTAAGTGCTTTAGAGCAATACTATGAAACAGATACATTATTGTCCCTGTTTTACAGATGGTGAAACTGAGGCACAGAGAGGTTAAATAAGTTGCCCACGTGGAGCCAGGATTCAACCCCAGGCATGCTGACTCGAGCGTGCATTCCATTACTGCTGCCTCTTTAGCCTAAAATGGTGTCTGATTTGACACACATCTGTTTTTCCAAATACATCTCTTTGTTGTCATCTTCTGCGTGGACCATCAGGGCTTTCTGGGATTCCTCACACTCCGTTGGTGTCTGTTGATGTCTTGATCTGTGTCTTAACCCTGGTCATACTGATTTCTAATGACTCATTCTGGGTTCTGGATCTCCTACATCACACACACTCCACCAGATCAGGGCCCACCCCAAGGCCCAGATGAGGTCTGGCTCTGCTTCCCATAACTGAATTGGTAATAACTGCATCTGACGCTCAGGTGTCAAGCTCTGGGCTACAGGCTTTTTGTCCATCACCTCTTTTAATCCACCTGAGGTGAGTACTATTGCCACACCCATTTCTGAGATGAGGAAATGAGGCTTAGGAAGGTTCTGTAAACTCACCCAGCCATATAGCCCAGAAGTAACTGAGGACTTGATCCAGCTAGTTGAAGCAGAGTCTCTACCACCAATGCCTCTCAAGTGAGAACTCATTGCAGGGGTCCTAAACACTAATGCAAACTTTTGAACATGACTTTTGTTTTTAAATGTATGTATGTTACAACTTAGGTATATATATATATATGTAGGTATATATATATATATATATATATATGTTTTCTGTGCTAATGCGTGTATTATAGCACAAACATTAGGGACTTCCCTGGCGGTCCAGTGGTTAGGACTCTGCGCTTCCACTGCAAAGGGCGCGGGTTCGATCCCCGGTCAGGGAACTAAGGTCCTGCATGCCGTGCTGTGCAGCCAGACAAATAAACAAATATTAAAATAGAATATTTAGAAGACTAAGATGAAATAAGAATACAAATTCTGATTTTTTTCTTCCCACACCCCAGTGGATCACTGCATGAACTTTCTGGGGTTCTACAGGCATCTACTTTGGAGATAGCTACCTTAGTGGGCAACAGAATCCCCTGGATGTTTCCAGAGCAGGTGAGCAGACTCATTCAGTGGAGGCCTCAGATACATAGGCAGGTCTGGGTTGGCATGCACCGAGGGAGACAAAGGCAGATTGGGGCACAGTCCCTGAGGCGGGGTGAGGCCCCAGGGTGGGTCTGGGAGGGTAAATGGAGGCTTTCATAACCTTTATGAACATTAGGTCAGATTCTCCTCAACTCGCTCAGCCTCGGGTTTCTAGCTATAAAACAGGTGGGGCGATCTCCGACTCACAGGATTGTTGTAGAATTAAACGAGATTCAATCATCAGTGTCTAGTGCAGCGTGTGGCACACTGTCTGTCCAATAAGCTAGTTCAACTTCTCCCTCTTCTCATCTGTGCGTAAAACTCGAAGCTGCTCTGAGCAAAATGAGTGGATAAATCCCATATTTAGCTGTTTGGAATTGGAGACCCTGCCAACCTCCACCTTCCTTTTCAACCTTCTCCCCAGAGGAAGAGGGATCCCCGGTGCCATTGGACTGGTCTCCCCACAGTGGCTCCCACCCCCAAATATCTGAGGTTCCTTCCATAGAACGTTCACTTGGGCTGTTCTTCCTTATCCTCTGTTTCCGCTCCACCCTCCAAATCCCACCCATCTTCAAGTCCCCCCTCCCCCACCCTCCCCCATGGCAACTCCTGAATCACTGAAGGGGCTTGGGGGCAGTCTGGTCAGAAGGGGGCTCAGGGACTTGTCTGGATGCTGTATTTGTGTAGCATTTCACATGAAGTTAAGAAAACCCAGGTCGTGTAGCTCATAGAATGCCCCAGTGGAGGGTGAGGGGGCAGCTCACCACACTTTGGTGCCTCCGCTGATCCCAGGCCCCATGGATCTGTCCTCCTGCACTCACTGCTGGCATGTTCTCTCCAGCATTGTTTTTTTTTCCCCCACGCAGCACGCAGGATCTTAGTTCCCCAGCCAGGGATCGAACACGTGCCCCCTGCAATGGAAGCTCGGAGTCTTAACCACTGGACCGCCAGGGAAGTCCCTCTCTGGCACTGTTAGTCCGTCTTTTTCTTGGGTATACCCAGCCTCCCCAGGCAGATTGTCAACTCCTGGTGGACAGGGTCCAGTGTGGATCTCTCAGGCCCTGCAAGGAGTTGGCGTCAGGAAATGTTTGTGGACAGACATGTGACATGCTGAGGAGATGATGAGTCGCAGCAACTATGCTGAGTTGAGAAGTGTTGTTGTGGGAATTGGGATTATTAGCCGTGGCAATCATTGTAATTCCCGTGGCCCTGGCTAATGAGTGGTTGTGTGTCCCGGGGATGGGATTCCTTGGATTCCCAGAGGATGGAAGGAGCAAGTTTTGGAGAGAATCGACAGCAGTGTGAATGAGGGAGATTGTGCCGAGCAGAGGGGTCAGGTGAGCCCAGAGGGGCAGCCAGGTGACAGGCTGAGTTGAAGGGAGGAAGTGGATGGAGGCATTGGGTGGGGGGCTGGAGGCAGGGTGATGTGATCCTTTGGTGATTCTGGGTTATTGTTAGTGCTCACTGTGCCTTTGGACACGTGGCAGGCATTCCTAACTCCACTGGGAGTTGATTTCCCTTAAGAAGACAGCAGCAGCCCAGGGATTGCTGAGAGAGGCTGTGCGCAACTGAAGGGGCTGGCCGACAGCCCACCACAAGAAGGCCAAGAAGGCTGGGAGGGGGTGGGGAGAAACCACAGGCCTGTCCCTGAGGGAAGGCTGTCAGGCAACATCTGACCCAGGGATGGGAAGTGCCAGGCCCTGCCTCCACCCCAGGGACCACATACCCGTGGCAGAGTTCGTGGCAGAGTTCGCTCATTGCACAAGTATTTATGGGGCACCCATTACCAGCTATGCACCCACGGAGCAGCTATAGGAGGGTTTCTTTCTCTTGGAGCTTATGTTCACGGGCATTAAAAATAAACAAGCTAATGTTTTCAGCCTCTAGTAAGTTCCATAAAGACAATAAGTCAGGGTGATCCAGCAAAGAGGGACGGAAGGCAAGGGGGCCCACTTCAGATTGTGTGGTCAAGGAAGACCTCTGTGAGGAGGTAACTTTTTTTTAAATTTAATTTATTTATTTTTGGCTGTGTTGGGTCTTCGTTGCTGCACAGGCTTTCTCTAGCTGCAGTGAGCGGGAGCTACTCTTCGTTGCGGTGCACGGGCTTCTCATTGTGGTGGCTTCCCTAGTTGCAGAGCACGGGCTCTAGGTGCACGGGCTTCAGTATTTGTGGAGCATGGGCTTAGTTGCTCCACGGCATGTGGAATCCTCCCAGACCAGGGCCCTAACCCATGTCTCCTGCATTGGCAGGCGGACTCTTAACCACTGCGCCACCAGGGAAGTCCCAGGAGGTAACTTTTGAGTTGCAGTTTGAATCATGAGATGGAGGCAGCCATTGAAGACCTGGGGGGAGATCATTCTAGGCAGAAGGAACGGCCAGTGCAAAGGCCCTGAGATGTGACAAAACAAAAGACCAGGGGGAGAAAGGTTCAAGGTGAGATCTGAAAGGCAGATTGGGGCCAGATCATAGCAGACCTGGGAGAGAGCATGGATTTCACACCGACAGAAGGAGCCATTAGTGTATTTTCAGTAGCAGAGGGACGTGATATCACCATTAACAGACCAGTGTGGTATCCAAGTTATCCAAGCTGGGTTCAGCATGTAGTTGGGAGACAGAGCTGAAGTGCACGTGTTTTGAGTATGGGGGTGATGGTGGGAAGAGAACCCTTTCCACTGAGCCCAGATGTGTGGGACCTCAGGATCTCTCTCAACAGAGTGCCGGATGTGGAGCGTGGAGGCCATTCCCCATCTGGTCCAGCCTTAAGTTTACAGACGGGGAGACTGAAGAAAGAGCCTTAGAGGTCTCCTTGTCCAGCCGCCTCGAGAGGGGCTGTGAATTCTCCAAGGTCCCCCTGAAATTCAGTGGCTAAGCTGGCATTCGAACCCAGGCCTCCTGGGCCCTGGTCCAGGCCTGTTGCTAGCCCTCCCTGCTGCCTCTCAGCTGAAGATGGCAGAGGAGGGAGGAATCACTGCCGGGAATGACTTGACTAGTCATGACGATGTGGTGAGGTCACCCAGGAGAAGCATCGAGAAGCAGTGGAGACTGGAGAGGGCAGGCCGAGGCGTCAGGACACTGCCGTGGGAGCAGCCAAAGGTTGGGGGAGGGCACCCTGGAAGGCTCTGGGGGCAAGGAGCCGACGTGAATGGAGTAAGGCAGCATTTTCAGGCTGGCATGCCTGAGGAGGACCTCTTAGAGCAGAGCCTGTGTGGACCACTGACCCTTGAGGGTCTTGGGAGAGACCCAAGTAGGAAGACCCCAGAGAAACTTCTTGCAAGGGCTTCCTAGAACCAAGACCACAGGTATAGACAGAGAGTGGGCAAGGCCAGTGGCTCACCGGGCCCAGCTAGGACTGCATACCTCCAACCCACGCCCGCCTCGAAGGGGCTGGTGGCGGACCCTCCAGGGGGAGGTAAGGTAAGGAAAGAAGCTGGAGATGCAGCCTGCACTGCTACAGAGAATCCAAGACAGGCAGCTGCATTCACTCCCTGTCCACTCCTTACAACGGTAATAGGATCAACACCTTCCTCTTACTCAGGAGTTCTGGACCAGGGTGTTTCTGTGCATGAGGATCTGCATTATCCGCATTTTACAAATGAGGCTCAGAGAGTTTAAGGAACTTTCCTAGGGTCACACAGTTAAAAAGTGGCAGAGTCAGCATTTGAAGGCAGCTTCTTAACCACGGTGTGGGCTACTGTCTCGGATTCCCTCTGTGACCTTGAGCAAGGCTCCCTGAGTCTCTGCCTGTGAAATGATGGAGTTGGCATAAATGAGCCCCACTAGGCCCTGTGGCTCTCAGCTGGGGCCCAGAGTTGCTTCTCTAGTAAAGGAACTCAGGGGTCTGATGGAGGGAGCCAGGGCCCTGTCCCGGAGCTGTGTTCTCCACCAGCCTGGGCAAGGTGGTTAAGAGAGTGGGCTCTGGGCTTCCCTGGTGGCGCAGTGGTTGGGAATCAGCCTGCCAATGCAAGGGACGCGGGTTCGTGCCCCAGGTCCGGGAAGATCCCACATGCCGCGGAGCGGTGGGGCCCGTGAGCCATGGCCGCTGAGCCTGCACGTCCAGAGCCTGTGCTCCGCAATGGGAGAGGCCACAACAGTGAGAGGCCCGCGTACCGCAAAAAAAAAAAAAAAAAAAAAAAGAGAGTGGGCTCTGCCAGGCCACTATCTCTGCTGAGCATAGATGTGAGGATCGAATGCAGGTATCGGGTCTCAGGGAGGGCCTGGCACACAGTAGGTGCTCAATAAGTGATAGCTCTTCACGTGTTCTCGGAGAGAGTGGAGGCTGTCCCTTCACAATCCAACCATTCACTCATTCAGCAAATATTTGTTAAACCCCTCCAGTGTGCCAGACACCAGTCTTGATACTGGTGACGCAGGGATGCCCCCAAAGATCTTTAACTCCCTGCCTTCATGCAACTGATATTCCAGTGGGGGAAGCAGACCAAGAAAAAAAAAAGTCAAATAAGTACCATATAGAATAAGTTAGGTAGTGGTAAGTGCCAGGAAACAAAATGAAGCAGAGAAGGAGAGGCAGATCTTAAATCAGGATTGGAAGGCCTCCCTGTGAAAGGGACTTGAGAGTCCTGACCTGAGGGAGGTGAGGTACACAGCTGAGAGAAAAGTGCCCCAGGCAGCGGGAGAGCCAGGCCTGAGGTCCTGAGGCTGCAGAACAGCCTCAGGGGACAGACTGTGTAGGGTCATTTTAAGGACCCTCCCCTGCTGCCTGGTAAATCCATGGTGACCTCCTCCTCCCCACACCCCACCCTCAAGACTTAGGTTGCAGGTCCCTTGGGGGGGGTGCTGAAATCTTTCTCCCCATCACTGGGCACCGCAAGATCCCCAGCCCAGTGCTCTGGGGTGCCGGGGAAATAGGAACAAACCAGGGAAATAGGAACAAACCGTCTGGAACGGCTCCCCTGACCAGTGCAGAGCAGCTAAAACCCAGGGTGGGACCCAGTGATCAGCTCTTCACTGACACCTATTGTCCCAGGCCCAACTGCTTCTTCTGGGTGGGTGGGTGGGATGTATGGAGCGGGGGCTAGGGGAACTCCAGCCAGACACACTCTTGGGCTTTAGAGTTGGGAGTTAAGTCCCAGGAGGAGTCATTGAGGATCCAGTCTGGAGAGAGAAGTCAGGCCCAGAGGCTGCTAGAACTCTGTTGTAAGTTTTCTTTCCCTTTGGAATTGCCTCCCCTCCTTGGCTAGGTTTTGTGTCCCCTCAGTTTCTCCTGAGAGTTGAGCTGCAAAGTGCTTCAGAAGGACCCATGGGTGGTCTCAGAGGGGAGTAGGAAGGAGGAGAACTTGGGTCCACAGACAGCTAATCAGGGAAGGGGTGTGGGGGGCATTCTTCCAAGGCAGAGACAGGGGGACGACGGGATGGGGTGTGTGTGTGTGGAGAGGCTGGGGGCAGGCCATCAGGGGAAGAGTGGGTCTCAAGACTGGTTGACCAGGATCTTCAATAGTGGTGCAGAGGGGGGTCAGTTACAAGTTCTGGAATGGGAGGGGACATGTGACAAGATTGGGAGGGGAAGCTGGGACATCTGACTGTTAATGTGTACCCTAAGGCAAAGGTGGGGAGCCCCAGATTCCTCTCTGAACCTGGGAAAGGACAGAGGAGGATTTCATCTGTTGTTGAGAGGATTACATGAGATAACACCTTTCCCAGTGCCAGGTACTTAGTAGATGTTGGAGGAGTATCAGTCCCTTCCTGGAGAGGGAGGGCCGGGAAGCAGGGCCAGGTTGGAAGGTTGGGGTGGTGAAGACAGAGGACACAGTGGTGTATCCACCCTGCTCAGTAGTGCTGGGGGGCCCTCCGCCTGGAGCCCTAGGCCTGGCACCTTGTCTCACATAGGAGAACCTGCAGCCACAGGGAGGGCTGGCTTCCCTGGACACTGGAAGCAGGATTCAGGGTCGGTGAGATTGGGATGGAAACAGATGACGAAGGGAAGGGCATTGGTAGCCGAGCCTGGTGGCTAGCCTCTAGGACAGGTCACATTTGGGGACCTCCAGGAGATGAGGGAGTCATAAAAATGGGTAAAACAAGCCGATGTGAGGAAACAAGTGGGGGCCCTTGGGCTTTGATAAACGTGGGTGGCTGCTGCCCAGGCCTGCTGAGTATGGTCAGGGCCCAGGGTGCATTTGGGCCCAGAGTGGCAGTTCTCCCAGTGCTTCGAGAGAAGTAGGGAATACGGACCTGTCATATGAAATCTTCCCATTTTAAAACACTGGGAATCAGTTAACAGAACAAAAGAAATAACGAAAAACACCATGCAAGCCAAGCAAAGCCCACCACTTTAGCTGGTGACCCTCTTCTCTGGCAAAAGTGGCTTTGAGGGCAGATCCCCAGCTGACTGCCCCAGACCTCTCCTGGGAGGCTTGTCCTCACTCTCCTGCTCTTGGAAGTGAGATCATAATAGACTCATTTTCCCAGGGACCTATGAGAGAACAGAGCCATCTTGTGCTGTGTGGTCCCTGGCCAACCCCTTCCCGTCTCTGGGCTGCAGTTTCCTGGGCCCTGAAAGAAGAAACCAGTCTGTGGGGCTCCTGACAGTTTGGAGAGTGTGTGTGACTAAGTTCCTCAGGCTTGAAGGAAGGTGTGATTGTTCTGGAAGTGACTCTTCCCAGGAACCTTGCTTCTGGGACAGGATGCAGTGCACTCCAGCATTTTGTGTGTCCACAGCCACAGTTGTGTGCGTGAATGGATGTGTGTCATAATTTGGAGCTTTGCATGGTACAGTGTAAATATCATTTTAATAACTCTGCCCTGGAATCTTTCATCACCTGCTCTGGAAGGCAGTAGGAAGCCTTAATTAATTCTCGGTGACCTGGGGAGGGACGGGTGCTCCTTCCTGGTTTGCAGATAAGGAAACTCCAGCCCAGAGCTGGGAGGGGACTTGGATAAATGTGCACCACTTGGGGGAGGACAGGATTGGGTTTGAGGTCAGCTCTGTACCCATCAGTTTGAGCTGCCGGAAGAGGAGGAAGGGAGAAGAAAAAGGTCTTTGCATTTGTTTTTTTCCATGGGGGGAGGCGCAGCATAGCCCCAGCTACCTCTCTGGGCCGTTTGTCAATATCCCTCCGTCTCTTGCTGTCCGGTCAAATCGCTGGCCCCTGAGTCAACCCGGCCTGTGTGCTCTGCAGCACTCAGATCCCCGAGGCGGAGTGTCCCCCAACTCTGTAAACATTCTCCTTTTGCAAACACCGGCCTTCAGAGGGGCCCACTACTAGGGTGTGAGAGGAGAGAGAACCGGGCAGAGGGGAGAGGAGTGTTTGGGTCTAGAAGAACCCAGCTTTTTGTGCGCCCTCCTCCTCCCCACCCCCTCCCGGGTTTTTCCACCTGTGCCCCCACTGGATCAGGGTGTCAGTGTATGTGTGCGCTCCTCGGCCCCACACGTAAGGCCCCGTTCCTGCAAGGTGCTCCTCGCGAGGCTGGGGGGCCGTGTTTCCCGGCTGCGGGACCCCCCAGCGTCCCCGGGAGCGGAGGGCGCGGGCCCTTTAAATCCTCCAGGGCGGCGGCGGCGGGCCGGGGATGACATCAGCGGGCGGGCCCGGGGCTCAATGGGAGCCGGCGGGAGCGCGCCAGGCGGGAGCGCGCGAGCCGGCGACGGGGGCGGTCGGGCAGGAGGGCCGGGACGAGAGAGGCGGCGTTGGCTGCGCTGAGATCCCAGAGCCTGAACCCGGCCGGGACGAGCGGAGCGGAGCGCGGCGGCAGCGGCGGTGGCGGCGGCTGGGCCAGGAGAGGCTGGCGCGCCGGGCGGCTCTGCGAATCCTCCGGCATCCGCCCAGGCGGGCCGCCCCCGCCCGCGGCAGCTCCCCGAGCAGCGGCCCGGCACCGGCGCCTTCCCGGCGGGGTAAATATTGGGGGGCCGCGGGCCCGCGGAGGGGCGCAAACCTGGGGGGAAACGGGGCTCCCTCCGCCTCTTTGTTTTTGCGCGAGAGGGAGGGGAGGAGAGGGCGGACACACGCGCGTTCGCACTCGGGTATGGGGGGGCTGCCCGGGCGCCGCCCGCTCGGCCCGGCGAGGACAAAGGCGCGACTGGGGACGAGGAGGAGGAGGGTGACTATTATTTTGCAGGCTTGCCCGGGGGAGGCCCCCCCAGTCCGGCCCGCCTCCCCCTCCCCCAGCTGGACCGTTCAAGGCCCCAGCCGGCCGGGGCGGCCACCCCAGGCTGCGATTTGGGGACGCTGAGGGAGGGGGTCCGGGACTGGGGTGCTGGGGTGCACCCGATACTGTTGATTCGGAATTCAATCCCAAACCCTGGGCTTCGGTAGGGTTCACCAGAGCATTAACAGAGCCCCCAACCCCTTCGCTCCTGCCCTGGGTGCTCCAGACCTGAGGGTCAGCAAGGCTGCTCCCGCATGTTGGCTGGGGGCGCTTGGGGGCCCTGGGGTGATGGGGTGTGTGGTCACCCAGCCACCGGTTCTGTTTTCCTTTGTGGAGAGAAAGAAAGGGGTGGGGGTTATTTATCAGATCGGATTCTCCCGTTTCTGCGTGTGAGAAATCCATGTTTTGCAAGTCTCTGTGGAACATAAAACTATGTTTGTGCCCGGGTGTCCTTAGAGAGAGGATTCCCAAGCTCTTCACGCCCAAACTCAAAGTGGGGTGAGCCCCCTCCCCAACTTTTTCCCTTAGTTTTCTTTCATATTTTCTTTTTGGATCAGCCTTCGTCAGTGAGAAAGATTTGGGAACAGGGGAAGGGGATCCTGAGTGTCTAAGTTGCACCCAATAAATGCCTGTTCGGGGCTCCTTTGGCTGGGTGTCTGGGATGTCCCTCCACTTTTTATTTTAATGATCCAGGGACAAGGGCCCTGGCTGGGGAGGGGGGGGTGGGCAGGGAGTAAGAAAACTGCCCATGTGCCGTTCTGCTTGGTAGTTTGTCTAATTTTTTTTAACCAGTTGAAACTCCGGAATCTTCATGTCCGCCTTTTTTTTTTTTCTTCTTCGTTTATTCCAACACCAACCCCCCACCCCGTCCCCCAAAGGAGAGAAGCAGCAAAGAACTGGAAAGCCTCTTCCATTCCTGACCCAAGCCTCTCTCCTCTCCTCTGGGAGGCTTTTGGGGAGACAGTGCTGGGACAGTTTAGGCTCTCCTTGGGGCCCTGGCCCCCCGGGTATAGGAGGAACGCTGGCGGGTCTGGGTGGTAGCCCAGAAAAGTGGTGGTTGCCTGCAGGGCTGATTGTTTGCACCCTCTCTTCTCTGCCCTTCTCTGCCGACAGCCCGGTGAGTGGGGAGGGGCTGGGGGGTCATGTGCAGTGTATTTATGTAAGACACCCAGACGGAGGGCACGGGTATTTATATAACCTGGCGTGGGTATTTATGTAATATAGGATGCGGGTGTATTTATGTTCCTTTCCTAACCTGCGGCTTTCCCGGCTGCCATGTGTGGTCTCTGAATTGGCGTTGGCGGAAGACGGACTGGGGGGGGAGGTTGTTTGTGTGTGTACACACCCGCCCGCCCCCCACCCCCTTCCCCAAGCAGGGCTCACAGTGTATGTCTGCGTTTCTTTCTTCCTTTGGAGTGTACACACAGGACGGTGTGTATGTGAGGTGTGTGGCATGTGAGTTTCCCGCATATGTGGAGTGTGTTCTGCTGGCAGCCCTGGCACCTCAGCTGGGACTGGCCAGGCGTGTGGGCAGAGGCCCTTGGTGGAGAGCCCGGAGTTTGGCTGGCACGCGGGGTGGAGCTCCTTCCTTGTGACCATTGGTGAAGGGCTAGTGGCGGCTCCCTGGGAACTAGTGCTGGGGCTGGATGTCTCTCCTGGGCAGGAGCTATTGGCTCCTTGCCTCCGCTGGGGTGGAGAGCTCCAGCCTGACCAACTGTGGAATAAAGCTCTCCCGTCTCCCCTCACAGGTGGGTCTGGCTTTTGGGGTAGTACTTGGCACGGGGAAGGGGCAGAGCCTCTGTGCCGCACACAGCTGCTTTTCCACCGTCCTGTTTTGTTTGCCTCCTGGCCCTGGCATGAAATAGGTCCTGTTTGAGAGGGTGGAGGCTGCCAGCTAGGGCAGCAGGAACCCTGTCTGGGTCTTAGGGGAGGAAACTGTCACTAACTTGCTGCTGGGGTGGGGTGGGGTGGGGAGCAGGTGGCGTGTCCTCCCTGGGCCTCAGTTCCCTGTCTGCAGGGAGCGGCACCTCTTTATAGTTTTCTGCACTTGCCCTCTCGTAGACCCTCTGAGATCTTAGGGATCCCCCATCCCTCTCCTTATTTCATAGGCCAGCCCTCCCTATCCCCCAGAGCAAAAACCACCTCCTCCTGGCCTTTGAGTTTCCTCCTCTGCTGCCCAGCCCTTTGCCCCAGGCCAGAGCAGAGGCATCCCTACCAGGGTGGCCCCTGATGTTCCATGAGCTTGGACACCCAGGGTGGGGCACGGGAAGGAGGGAAGTGCTCAAATCCGCGCTTTCCCCCCAGACCTCCTCCCACACCACAGAAGCTGGTCCTTCAGCTCAAAACCTGGCTTTGGTCCCCTCAGTTGCTCTGCAGGGCCCTCTTAGGAGACCCTCCTAATCTGGAAGAAAACCAGCCCCAGACTGTTAATCCAAAGAGATCCTTGCAGAGAGTCCTTTGTGAGGTCCTTGGTGTTGTGAGGTCGAGAGAGGGAGAGGACCAGAAAGTGGATGTTCTGGGGGCCCCTTTCTTGCCTTCCCCGTGAGTTGGGGAGGAGACCTCTCTGGCAGGGCACACTGCAGCCTTGCAAGGTCTGCCTCTGGGAAGACCAGCCCAGGCTGTGAAGACCTGGCCTCCAATTCTTGGTGCTGGAAGCTGGAGGCCTGGGGTAAGGATGGGGGCACGGGGATCCTGTCAGTCCTGATGGGGCTGAGGAACTCCTTTGGGGACAGTTCAAGCTGTCCTCCTATCCCTGGAGGTTGGAATTTGCTGGTGGTTGCCATGGCCGCACCCCCAGGGTGATCAGCTCCTGCATCCCACCTCCCCATCACCCCCTTTGTCCTTGATTTCCCTTTCAGAGTCTTTGCCCATTGTGACTGGCCTGCCCCTGAGAGGCTGCTGTCGGAGGGTCCCTGAATGAGTATCCCCCGAGGAGATGCTTGCTTTGCTCTTTCCTCCTGGGCCTTGTCTCTAGTCCCCCTTCTGCCTGGCTACACTGACACCTGTTCTAATAGCCTCACCACAGGTGGAGGCTCTTGGGCTACCTGACACCTGGTTGCTCTTAGGCAAAGCAAGGCCAAATCCCTTCCTGGACGGTGGGAGGGAGGATGGTGGTGTCCCAAGTTTCTCGTGGCTTTGCCTGACCTTTGGTGGCGGAAGAGTGGGCTCCGGGGGCTAGGCCCCCTTCCCAGCTTCCCTCTTCTCTGACCCTGTGTTTCTGCTTACTTTTGCAGCAAGAGTGAACCATGGAGCTACGTGTGGGGAATAAGTACCGCCTGGGCCGGAAGATCGGGAGCGGGTCCTTCGGAGATATCTACCTAGGTGAGTGTTTCTGGCTCCAGCTCAGTGGCTCTGGAGCCCCTGGGACAGCCCTGGGGACTAGGAGGAAAGATGCCAACATTTCATGCTCTGAAGTCAGAACATGGCTCTGGTGGCATGTTTTGGTCATTTTGTCCCCAGAGCCATCCCAGGTGGGGAGGGAAGCAGCAGGCTGGGGGTGAGGCAGGCCGACGGGCTCCTCAGTCAGGGCAGGATGGGGTGCCCACTTGCTGCAGTCCGGGCAAAGGAGGGTATTTTTAACTCTGGTTTCTAGCTGCAGATGAGCTGGGTCTCCAGCTGGGCGTGGGAAAACCCAGGCTGGGTTAGCACCCCTGTCTCTTGTCTCCTGGGGGAAGGATGCTGGTGGACAGAAGAAGCTTGAGCAAGCTGATTGCTCCCAGCTAGGCCCCCTCCCTGTGGTCCGGCCTCTTGGAATTCATCCCAGGAAGGCTTCGGAATGACGCAGGCTCTCCTGTAACCTCAGGGCCGGGGCGGGGGGCGGTCTTAGCTTTTAGGATCTCTCTCCCTGGATGTGCTTCCTGTTGAAAGTCTGAGTTTGCTCTCTTGTTGTTGATTAAACAAATCACTGACATCTCACCCCGTCCTTGACCAAGGAGAATGCCCCTTTCTCAGCTGCCCTGGGGGCGTGGGGCATGCGGCCCTTCCTTGGCAGTTGTTGGTCTGGAGGGGAGAGATTGTGTTGGTAATCGTGAATTGGAGTTGTTAGAGCAAGGTGGCAGCCCCTGGGGTTTCTCCCCATTCCTGTCCCTGTGCCCTTGGAAGCATCTGTGCCTCTGTTTCCCTCCTGGGAAAAGAACAATAAGTCATTTCTGTCCTGGGAAGAGGAAACTGACAGGTCAGTGTGCCGTGCTTGTTGCTTCAGAACTCGGGGGTTTCTCTTACTCAGTGATCTGGGTCCCTTCCCTCTTAGGGTATGAAATCTGCTGCTCAGTGAGCTGCCCCTTCCCCATCAGAGGGGAGGGGGACATGTATGCCCACATTCTCTGGACAGTACTCAGGCTGGGCTGGGCCCTGTTTGAATGCCGTCTTCCCTCACAACAGCCTCTAGAGATGGTGCCGAGCTGTCCCTGCTTCACACGTTGAGACAGGGGCAGCACGATCAAGTTGGCCACCGAGGCTTCTCTCCAAAACTAGAAAAGACAGGGAATTCCCTGGTGGTCCAGTGGTTAGGACCCCGCACTTTCACTGCCAAGGGTGCGGGTTTGATCCCTGGTCGGAGAACTAAGATCCCGCAAGCCGTGTGGCATGGCCAAAAAAGAAAAGAAAACAAACAAACAAAAAAACTAGAAAAGGCAAACTTTCTACCCACAGCCCTCCACAGGAGTGAGAGTGTAGAGGACAAAACGTGGGAGAGAGCCATCAGACCTGGCTTTGTGCGGTTGGTGAAGTTTGTGTGATACTGATGCCTGGCCGACTAAGGACTTTCATGAGGCACAAGTGAAATGGGCGCGTGGGAAAGCATCTTTTAAACTGTAAAGTGCCAGCCAGATGTGCAGGTCATTGTCAGACACCTAGTAGATCACCCTCCTGTAAGCACTGCAGAGCTCAGAACAGAGGGAAGGAACAGTGCAGGCTGGAGCTGTTTGAAAGGTTTGCTCTGTGACTGAGCTCCTCTCGGGGGAGGCGGGGAGGTGTTGGGTTGTGTCCACACCTTCTCGCTCCAGCGCCCAGCACGTGGGGGCTCAGTGAAGGCCTTTCAAATGAACGAATGAGGAAATGGGGGCTGAGGAAATGGGGGCTGTGACGTGCAGAGGCCTGTGAAGCGGCTTCACTTATGGCAGGAGAGAAGAAGGTGGGGGTATGGGGGCAAGTTCAGGTCCCCAGTCTATTTCTCATGTGCTGTGTGACCTGGGATAAGTCACTTTCTCTCTCTGAGCCTCAGCATTCTCATCTGTGAAAGGGGGTGCCCCTCTCCTTACTGTTTGTGAAATTGGGGTGGGTATAAAGGACCCTCTTATCATGGAGGCTTTGGGCTCAGGACTGAAGCCTGGAGCCACTGGCTTGAGGGCAAAGGGCAGGAAGAGGCAGCTTTTGGCTGATGCATACCTGCTCCTAGACAACACCCAGCCCCAGGCCTTCTCTTTGCAGAAGGGAAACTGAGGCCCATAGATGGAGGGGCAACCCAAGGTCATTCAGAAAGTCAGTGTCCCTGATCCATGTGGTGGGACCTTGCTGGGGGCACTACTTCCTGTTTATCCAGTAATCATCTAGTTCATTTTTAAAAATATATATTTATTTATTTATTTTTGGCTGCATTGGGTCTTCGTTGCTGCGCGCGGGCTTTCTCTAGTTGCGGCGAGTGGGGGCTACTCCTTGTGGTGCGCGGGCTTCTCATTGCGGTGGCTTCTCTTGTTGCGGAGCATGGGCTCTAGGCGCATGGGCTTCAGTAGTTGCGGCTCACGGGCTCAGTAGTTGTGGCTTGCGAGCTCTAGAGCACAGGCTCAGTAGTTGTGGCTCACGGGTTTAGTTGCTCCGTGGCATGTGGGATCTTCCCGGCCCAGGGCTCGAATCCGTGTCCCCTACATTGGCAGGCGGATTCTTAACCACTGTGCCACCAGGGAAGCCCCCATCTAGTTCATTTTAAAAACTAGGTCCGGGTTTACTCCTCTTTGTACAGGCTTTGGAGTAAATTCTACCAGGGTTTAGGTACTGGCGTTTCTTTTCCTCACTGTATGCCCTTGAGCAAGTGATGACCTCTGCCAGCCTTGGGTTCCCCATCTGTAAAATGGAGTTGCGAGGCCTCGAGGGTGGTGAGAAGTAGTGAGATCACAGCATGCAAAAACTCTGCACATGCTCGGCCCTGCAGTGGTGCTTCTATGTTGTGTCCCCCAACCCTCAGTCTTGGTTAGGATTTACTACTGTCAGGAGCTGGGTCCCTTTGGGCCTGAGTTGGGGGGTAGGGAGCTGGTTCTCTGCTGACTGTCCAGCCTTCGCTGGCTGCACAGGCCTCGGGGACCCTGGCCTGATGCAGTGTCCTGCCAGCTCCTTCCTGGGCCCCTCTCGCTGGTGTGGGGATGGTAGTGATTGTAGGGCCTCCCTGGCTGGCCTCACTGGCTCCCTTTGTTCAAAGCTCTGGCCACATTCTTGTCACTGGTGCCAGTGCCAGGGCCTGACTCCAGATGGCCTCTGCAGGTGGGGCTGGGCGCGGCCTCCAGGCCCTGCTTTCCAGGATCGACTGAAGGCGAGCACATTTGTGGATGTGGCCGCAAGGGCTATACTCCTCTTCCAGCCCCTCCTCCCTCTCCCCTCGGCATCATGCGGGGCCAGCTCTGGTAGGGCCTCACCTTGGCTGCATGGGGTCCGGAAGTGGCCGAGCCTGTGCCACCCACTCTAGCAACCGCTGGCCATGTGCCTCAGGAGCTCTCTAGACCTCGTAGTCTCTGGTCCTCAGTTCCAGATGGGGGAAGGAGCGGTGCACCCCAGCGGGTGATGGTGTGGGTACTGCCCACCTTCAGCCCAGCCCGGTCCCTGATTGTACTGTCTGTGAGTGTCCAAGTGAGCCCCCGCTTGAGCTTGATCACCCCCCTCCCCACCTTGAACTTGCCAAGGTCCCAGACCCTCTAGGGCTGGCCAGGTCTGAGCCCTTCTCTACATCCACGTTTGTTTTCCACACTGTCTCGTCCCCCCACAGGGCTGCTCGTTCTCCTAGGGGCCACCTCTGCTGCCTTTGCCTGGCACTTTTCACTTAATCAAAGTTATCCTTTGTTGTTCCCACGGAAGGTGAGCTGAGCTCCTCCAGGGCAGGGCTGCCTCAGGTGGCCCAGGGCTCTGCCCCAGCCAGTTCTGTGTGACCTCAGGCCAGTTACGTATCCTCTCTGAGCCTCAGGTCAGTGGTTGTGAGAAGTGAGGGAGGTCAGAGAGAAGACTGGCAGCTTCCTGGTAGAGTTCAGAGGCAGTGCAGGGGTCTGGTGGTGGTGGGACCCGTAGGCAGCTGTGACAGCTTTCCAGCAGTTGGTTGGGGTCAGAAGCCTTTGCCTAACAGCTTAGGTCCCTGTTCAGGGAAGTTGTGTGGCATTTGGTCATTGACCTTTGGTGTCTCCGTTTCCTCATATGATACAAGCAGTAGTACTGGCAGGATGGTGTAAGAGCTCAAGGGGACGAAGGGCTCTTCCCCTCCACCTCCCCATTTCGGGAAGGGACGTTCTCCCGGCACCTCTGCTCCCTGCGCAATCTGCTGAGTCATAAGTGCTGAAGGCCCTGCATCATCCAGTGTCTCTTGGTCTCTTCCCCCTGCCTGGGCGGGGCCGCCATCGTCTGGACAATTGCAGCAGCCTCCTTCCGGGTCCCACCCCCCACCCACCCACCTCAAGTCCTCTCTGGTCCTTTCTAATACACCAGTGGGTCTCAGCAAGGGGAGGGAGGCCAGATTTTGTCTCACAGGGGACGTTTGGCAAGGTCTGGAGACATTGTTGGTTGTTTCACCTCAGCGTGGGGGTGTGCTGCTGGCAGCTAATGGGTAGAGTCAGGGATGCTGGTAGACACCCTGCGGTGTACAGGACTGCCCCAGAGCAGAGAGTCAGCAGTGCCCTGTAATAAGGCATCGATGCCTGGCCCCTGGAGTCTCAGGCTGATGGCCAGGATCATAGCTTGGCATTTGAGCCCCTTCCCATCTCCCCCTGACTCACCTCTTCCACTGTCTTCAGCCACCTCGAGCTCCAGCTGCACCAGACCACCCAGCGTTCACTGCACCCACTCCTGTCGGGCCTTTGCACATGCTGTGACCACAGTCTGGGATGGTCCTGCTCACACAGCAGGAGCCCTTGCAGCCTTTCCTCCCACTGCATGGCCAGTGGACTGCAGTGAGCCCCAGCTCCCCCCAACCCCCATCCCCATCCTCACTGTCGCCTGGAAACGTGTGAGGCTCTCCCCAGTGATGAGTTTTGACGTGTCAAAAACACTTTACAGTTTGCAAAGCACTTTCTCTCCCATTGCTCACTGGATTTGGGAATCCACTTTCTTTTTTTTTTTTTTTTAAGTTTTAAGTGGTTCAGAAATGAAAACACAAAATCAAAAACCAAAACACAAAAGCATGCTAAGTGAAAGAAGCCTGTCACAAAAGATCACATATTCTATGATTCTATTTATATGAAATATCAGGAGTAGGCACGTCCATAGAGACAGAAAGTGGATTAGTGGTTGCCTAGAGCTGGGGCGTTGGGGGAGATGGGGAGCGACCACTAAGAGATGCAGGTGTTTTGGGGATGGTGAAAGTGTTCTAAAATTGATTGTGGTGTTGGTTACATGACCTTGTGAATATACTGAAAACCACTGAATTGTACACTTTAAAGAAGTAATTGTGTAGAATGTGAATTATATCTCAACAACGGTGTTGAAAAAAATGACAGGATGTAACATGGTATCAGAGAAATGTCCTTTTCCCCTCCTGTCCTGATCCAACCCTGCCCAGTCTTGACTGGTTTCTTATGTTCCTTTTGAGTGTTTCTTTATGTTGATACAAACAAACACAGATACATATTGTTTCCCCAGTTTTTTTTTTTCTTTAACCACTGAAAGAAGAGCATATAATACATACTGTTCTGTACTTTGCTTTTTCACTTCCTGTATCTTTGAGATCTTTCCACTTCTGCACCGAGAGAGCTTCCTCATTCTTTCTCCATTGTGTTCCGTTTTATGGATGGGCCTTTCTTTATTTAACCAGTCCCCACTGCTGGACATTTGGGTTGTTTCCAAGCTTTTACTGTTGCAAACAGCCTAAGTGGACAGCCTCGTCCAGGCCTTCTTTTGCACTGTGCGAGGGTATCGAGTAAAGTCCCCGGAGTGGGAGCTGGAGGGAGCCAAGAGGCCTTGCAGCCAGGCTTCCCCAGTTCACACGGGGACCGCTGGGGAGGAGTGACCCCTCCCACCGAGAGCGCAGGCTAGCTTGGGTGGACATGGTCTTTTAATATTTATTTATTCATTTATTGTGGCTGCTCTGGGTCTTGGTTGCGGTACTCGGGATCCTTAGTTGCAGCATGCCTGTGGTACCTAGTTCCCCGACCAGGATCGAAACCGGGCCGTCTGCATTGGGAACTCGGAGTCTACCCACTAGACAACCAGGGAAGTCCCTGAGTGAGCCATTTTTATACTAATGATTTCTTTCCTTCTCTGTGAAGTGTGTGTTTGAATCCTTTACCCTATTTCCTATGGAGTCATTGGTCCTTTTCCTACTGCTTTGTAGGTGCTCATTATCTATTAGTGTGATGTTAGCGCTTTGCTATTGATAAGAGTGTGCACTGTTTCTTAGAACTTTGTTTCTGGTGTTTTTGCCATGGAGGGGGATTCCTTTTTTGGAAGAGGGAAGGGAGCCTTTTTTTTTTTAATTTAATGGCTTCTGGATTTTAAGTCAGGATAAAAGGCCTTGCCTACCCCCAAATTAAAAGGCAGTGCTCCTTTCTTCTAACATCTCATTGTTTTACTTTTTTATTAAATGTATAAAACATGTGCATGGTATAAGGCATCCTTCCCAACACCCAGTTGGAGGGGGACTTGCCTGTCACCTTGAAGGCCCCTGGTACCCCATCCCGTCCCGCCCTCTGCTTCCCCCACACAGAGGTAACCACTATCTTGACATTTTAAGTTATTCTCTTCTGTTAGTTTTATCGCATGTTTATATCCCTAAACTATATACATTTCAGTGTTGTGTGTTTTGAATTGAGACCATTAGAACTGTTCTTGCATCCTTCTGTCTCTTCCTTCCTCTATTTTTTTTTCCCTTAAATTGAGGTGAAATTCACACAACATGAAATTAACCATTTTAAAAGTACACAAGGGCCTCCCTGGTGGCGCAGTGGTTGAGAGTCCGCCTGCCGATGCCAGGGGATACGGGTTCGTGCCCCGGTCCGGGAGGGTCCCATATGCCGCGGAGCGGCTGGGCCCGTGAGCCATGGCCGCTGAGCCTGCGCGTCCGGAGCCTGTGCTCCGCAACGGGAGAGGCCACAACAGTGAGAGGCCCGCGTACCGCAAAAAAAAAAAAAAAAGTACACAAGTTAGTGGTATTTAGTACAGCCCCAGTGTTGTGCGACCACCATCCCTACCTAGTTCCAAGGCATTTTCATCACCCAGAAGAAAACCCTGCACCTATTAAGCAGGCCCATCCTATTTCCCCCTGCCCCCAGCCTGTGGCAACCACCAGTCTACTCTTTGTCTCCATGGATTCATCTGTTCTGGACATTTCATATAATGGAATCAGACAGTATTTA
Organism: Hyperoodon ampullatus; assembly: GCF_949752795.1. NCBI lineage: Eukaryota > Metazoa > Chordata > Mammalia > Artiodactyla > Ziphiidae > Hyperoodon > Hyperoodon ampullatus. The sequence goes on along the minus strand of NC_136924.1, from coordinate 35,342,565 downwards.
TTTGCCCTTTGGTGTGTGGCTTATTCACTGAGCATAGTGCTTTTAAGGTTCATTGATGTCACAGCATGTGTCAGTGCTCCATTCCTTCTCAGGGACAGGCAGGGTGGCTCTCCATGCCTCTTTTGATGGACATTCAGGTGTCTCCACCTTCTGGCTCTTGTGAACGGTGCTGCTCCTTGCTCTCTGCCCTCAGGGTTCAGACGCTGAGAGCCACCCGCTTAGCCATCCTTCCACTGCGTGTGGCGTCCCCAGGGTGCTTGCACCGCCCTGTAGCCATCCTCCTGGTGCTGGACTTTGTGGTCTTTGTTGCTGTGCAGGTCCTTTCGTGTCCTCCCAGTGCTCACGCTTCTGAAGGGCATACACTTGGGAGTGGACTGGCTCGGCCAAGGGTTTGTGTGTGTTCAGCTTTACCAGGTAGAGGCCAACCTGGTTTCCGAAGTGGTTGAGCCAACTTACACTCCGATTTTTTCCCCCAAACTATATTTTGCTCCACTTCGGACTTCCGGTGCGTGCTGTGAGCTGGGCTGTCTTTTCTCAGATGCCAGTTCTTCCAAGGACGTTTGTTGCATAGCCCCATCTCGTCCCCTGATTTGAGGTGCCGGCTTTATCCTGCCTGTCCTCAGTTCTTCCAGTCGTTGTGCCCTCCTCCGGACTTTCTCTGTTGTCTGTGTGCTAAGACTCCACCGTTTCGTTGTGGCAGCTACAGTCCCGCTTGGCCCCAAGAAGGAGCCGGCCTCTCAGCCTAGCCCCCAGCCCTCCAAGTCAGCCCACCCATTACTGTAGCTGGGGAAACTGAGGCCAGGTGCAGCGGGGATTTGGGTCTGTCTTTTTTTTTTTTTTGCGGTATGTGGGCCTCTCACTGTTGTGGACTCTCCTGTTGCGGAGCACAGGCTCCGGACACGTAGGCTCAGCGGCCATGGCTCACGGGCCCAGCCACTCCACGGCATGTGGGATCCTCCCGGACCGGGGCACAAACCCGTGTCGCCTGCATTGGCAGGCGGACTCTCAACCACTGCGCCACCAGGGAAGCCCTGGGTCTTCTTGAGACAGACAGCCTTGCCTCCTTCCCTTCTCTCCTCCTCAGCCCCACACCCCACTGACCTCACCTCTCTTCAGCTCGGGAGTCCTCAGTAGCTCCCACGCCCCGGGATGAAGTTCCCCTTAGTGGTCTGTGAGCGTTTTTTGGCTGTGCCCTGACCCCCCTCGCATCCAGCCTTCCTGCTGCCCCAGCCTCCGGTTCTCTGAATGGTCCATAGCCCTCACCTCCTTCCCCTGGCACGAGCTGCAGCTATGGCTCTCCCCTCCCACCCAGGCTGGGTCGGGTGCCTGCTCTGTGTCCCACAGTCCCTCCGCTTCCCTTGGATACAGTGCCGGGCCCTCTGCACAGCCTCCCCCAAGGGGCGCTGAGCTGCTCAGGGGCAGACACTTGGTTGGTCGTGGTCTGGTGCTGCCTGCCCAGCTGAGTGTGACCCCAGTCCTTGCCCCTGGCAGGTGCCAACATCGCCTCTGGTGAAGAAGTTGCCATCAAGCTTGAGTGTGTGAAAACGAAGCACCCCCAGCTGCACATCGAGAGCAAGTTCTACAAGATGATGCAGGGGGGAGGTGAGGGCTGGAGGGGGCTGGCGGGGGGCGGGGGCCTGAGGAGCACTGTGCATGTGCCATGTGCCTGCGCACGTGGGAGGGGCCCTGGGCCTGGGCGGGGTGGGGCTTGACTGCCCCTGACAGCCCTGCGTCCCCCACAGTGGGAATCCCGTCCATCAAGTGGTGTGGAGCCGAGGGTGACTACAACGTGATGGTCATGGAGCTGCTGGGGCCCAGCCTCGAGGACCTCTTCAACTTCTGCTCCCGCAAGTTCAGCCTCAAGACGGTGCTGCTCCTGGCCGACCAGATGGTGAGTCCTCCACCTACCCACTCGGGCTGGGGACTGGCCTCCCAGCTTCCCTTCCAACCTCCTCTGCCCCGTCGTGCCAGTGGGCACTGGGTCCCCAGCTGGAGGATGCTGGAGCAGGAGGCAGTGACAGCGACGTAGGACAGGCCTGGTTCCTGGGCCAGGACCACGGGACCTTGACCAGCAGCCATGGTTGGGGGGTAGGTAAGGAGTGGGTATTAAAATGCAGGCTCCCAGTTTCCATTCCAGACCTGCTCGGTTGGGCTTCCGGGGAAGGCCTGGGACTCTGCCCTCAGGTGAGTGTAAAGCCTGTGGTCACACAGACCTGGGTCCTGTCCCTGTGGGGTGACTGTAGGTGAGCTGCTGGGCTTCAGTCTCCTCAGGAGCGTCTTCCCTTTGCTGGGTTGTTGTGCGGTCACCCTGGGACGCCACACGGTGCCTGGACCAGAGCAAGAGCCCACGGACAAGCAGTGCTTAGGTCCTCAGTCCCTTTATAAGTTCAAGGGAGGAAAATTTTAGAAAAAGAAAATTAAAAAAGCATAGAATTCTAGCCCTGGAATGATACATGGAGATCTTGTTACATAGGGGTCTGTAGCTGTGGCTGCCCTGCAGAACGTCTGCAAACATCCTCCAGTTTTAGGCTAGATGTGTGTGTGCAGAGGAGGGTTGTCAGATTCTCATAGGACGGGAGACTCAAGAAGGGTTTGGGAAACACTCAGAAGCCTGAGGCCCAGGGAGGGGACCAACCTGCCAGAGGACCTATTGTGTGCATATATGTTAATTTAAGTTTCTAACACATTGTTTAAAGGAAGACCAGGGCCTGTGTGTCCGCCTTCCTTTGGTGTCCTCTGGAAGCCAGGGGACAAATCCTGTCCGTGTGCTCCATCTCTGTCACCCCTGCCAAGTTCAGCGTTCACTGGTGCTCCTGTTCCCCCCAGTCTGGTTGCCAGAACAGCCTTCGAAATGCCTCTTTGGTCCCTTGAGGGCCTCTCATGTCCTCAGTGGGTGTAGCGCCAGGCAGGTGAGGCCTGAATGCCTTTCTGGGCTTCATTTCTAGATCTTGCCATTCGCTTTCCTGCCTTGCTCTCTTTCCTTTGTTACGGCGAACTTGATGAACTCTTCCTTCAGAGTTCCTCTCTACTGTCACTTCCTCCAGGAAGCCTTCCATGACCTGACCCTTGAAATCATCATACATGGTGATTGCAGGCTGATCTGGCCCTCCCCCACAACCCGTGGCAGGGACCATGGATGTGTTTTCCATCTGTACGGCCCCAGCCCCTCTGTGGAACATGTGCTGAACGACTTGCTCTCCCCTCCCCCAGATCAGCCGCATTGAGTACATCCACTCCAAGAACTTCATACACCGGGACGTCAAGCCCGACAACTTCCTCATGGGGCTGGGGAAGAAGGGCAACCTGGTGTACATCATTGACTTCGGCCTGGCCAAGAAGTACCGGGACGCCCGCACCCACCAGCACATCCCCTACCGGGAAAACAAGAACCTGACTGGCACTGCCCGCTACGCCTCCATCAACACCCACCTGGGCATCGGTGAGTGAGCGAGGCCCAGGAGCAGAGGACACCCATAGGCTGCTGGCCAGGGCCCTGGCTTTCCTTCTGCAGCCTGGGTTTATCCCCCTGGCTGGCCGCACAGGCAGGTCTTCTCTTTCACAAGAAGAGCTGTGGGGTGCCGAGGACCTACCCTCTCGTGCCTTACTCATCCCCGCAGCAGCCTTGGTGCGCGAGGTTGTTTCCCCATTTTTTTATTTTTTATAAATTTATTTATGTTATTTATTTACTTTTGGCTGCCTTGGGTCTTTGTTGCTGCACGCAGCCCTTCTTTAGTTGCGGCAGGCGGGGGCTACTCTTCATTGTGGTACACGGGCTTCTCATTGCGGTGGCTTCTCTTGTTGCAGAGCATGGGCTCTAGGCGCACGGGCTTCAGTAGTTGCGGCACGAGGGCTCAGTAGTTGTGGCTCGCAGGCTCTAGAGCGCAGGCTCAGTAGTTGTGGCACAAGGGCTTAGTTGCTCTGTGGCATGTGGGATCTTCCCGGACCAGGTCTCGAACCCGTGTCCCCTGCACTGGCAGGCGGATTCTTAACCACTGCGCCACCAGGGAAGCCCTGTTTCCTCATTTTTACGGGTGAGTAATGCTGGCTAACCGTGTGACACAGGTCGCTTAAGGTCATACAGCTTAGCAAGTGCCAAAGTCAGAACTGACCCCGGCCCTGTCTGATGCCACTGCTTGAGCCTTATCCGTAGGGTGGGCCAGGCAAGGAGGCCCCAGGGTGCCTACTGCATAGTTGCTGAATGAATGAGAGCCTGAGCTGGAAAAACTAGGCCTAGGTTGTGTTGGAAAAGCTCAGCCTCAGGCCCCTTCTCTGTAGAAGGGGGTGATAACAGTGCTTGTTTGTAGTGGGTCTGCAGCAAGCCAGCATGTGACAAGGGGGGGCTCGTGCTGGGTGCACAGAGGGGGTTGTTCCCCTCAATCAAGGAGCATGTCCTGGAGAAAGGGGTCCTGACTCCCGCCAGCCGGGAGCCCAAGTGGACCCTGCCCCTCACCTCGTCCTTGACTCTGCAGAGCAAAGCCGTCGAGATGACCTGGAGAGTCTGGGCTATGTGCTCATGTACTTCAACCTGGGCTCCCTGCCCTGGCAGGGCCTCAAAGCGGCCACCAAGCGCCAGAAGTACGAGCGGATCAGCGAGAAGAAGATGTCGACGCCCATTGAGGTCCTCTGCAAAGGCTACCCCTGTGAGTAGCCCAGTGGGGCAGGTGGTTAGCCTGGGACCCCTGAGGCCCCTTCTGAGGGGCAGACGAGACCACACAGAGCCTGTCCTGGGCTACCACTGCCTGGCAGCAGAACGTCAATCACAGGCTCTGCCATGTTCAGGCATAGCTAGGATGCCTGGCTGGTAAATACCGAGTGTCCCCAACCCACACTCTGGCCTCACCTCGTAAGGGCTGAATGTCAGGAAAACCTCCAGACCTTCCTCTTCCTGGGAGTCTCCTTCACTAGTCTTACGCCACACTTCACTTCTGACACTTCTGGTCACCAAAGGTCTGGGGTTCTTTTCCCCTCAGCAAGCAATTCTCTGACACCAGCCGGGTGTCCTAGAGTTTAACTCAGTTCCGACACTATCTCCCTGGAGGTAGTGTCAGATCCCACAGCATTACGGGCTCAGTCCCACAAGGCTGTTCGCACCACACTTCAGATGCCAGTCATGAGTCCAGGTTGCCACCTGTGCGTCTGACTGATTGGCTATAAATAAATCTGAGGTTCCCATGATTCCCCCCTTGGGTTTGATTAATTTGGCTAACAGAAGTCAGGGAAGTACTTACTTATGTTTACCAGTTTATTAAAGGATGTGGTAAAGGATACAGATGAACAGCCAGTTGAAGAGATCTGTAGGATGAGGTTTGGGAGGGTCCCGAAAGCAGGAGCTTCTGTCCGCGTGGAGTTGGGGTGTGTCACCCTCCTGATGTGGATGTGTTCACCAGCTGGGAAGCTCTCCAAACCCCATGCTATTGGGATATTTATGGAGGCTTCATCACGTCGGCACAGGTGATCATTGACTCCATTGCCAGCCCCTCTCCCTTCTCTAGAGAAGTGGGTAGGGCTGAGGGCTGGAAATTCCGAGCTTCTAATCATGGATTGGTCTTTCTGCTGACCTGCCCCCATCCGGGAGCCCTAACGCAGAGTCTCCTCCTTAGAGCAAAAGGTGCTCCTACTGCTCTCACCACTTAGGCAGGTACAAGGGCTTTAGGGGCCCAGGGGCAGGAACCAATATATATATTTCCTATTGTCTCACAAGAGTCCTCTCTTGCCTCTGATTTTCAGAGGAGGAAATGGAAGTTTTCCTCCTGTGGCTTAGAGTTCCCATCGGGCTCTTGACAGGCTGAAGTTCATGGATTGTTGTAGGGAGGATGGCCTCTGGGACCTCATCTTGACCCCTCTTAGATCAGACGTATCTGTAGGGACGGTGGCTGGGTGGGACAGCGCCGGCTGCTGGGGGCCCTGGGAGCATGGGCCTCATGGTGGCGCCTTCTGTCCCCCTCCACCAGCTGAGTTCTCAACATACCTCAACTTCTGCCGTTCGCTGCGGTTCGACGACAAGCCCGACTACTCCTACCTGCGCCAGCTCTTCCGCAACCTCTTCCACCGTCAGGGCTTCTCCTATGACTATGTCTTCGACTGGAACATGCTCAAATTCGTGAGTCACCTGGAGGCCGAGGCGGGCTTGGGGGACTGGACTGGGAAAGCCAACGTGACCCCGTAGCGGGCGGGGCTCCCGGAAGATGGGAGCTGTGAGCCGGACGGTGCAGGTGACGTCACCGGGGTCCCGGAGCCCCCGTTCTCCTCCCACTCCAGCGTCATCTGTGCTGACGGCATGTGCTGCTGCGGTCAGCGGGGCCCCGGCGGGGCACCACCTCCCACCAGACCCGAGAGGGCCTGTTTGGGCCTCGAGTCCATCCTGGGCGCCTGGATGGGTGGGGCCCGGATGGCTCTGGTGGGCCGCCCTGCTGTCTTGATCGTGGCCTACACCATCCTGCTCTTGTTGCTCTGCACATCCCAGGTGGCGGCCTTCACTGAGGCCCCCTTGGCCAGCCTGGACCCCTTCATTGTGGTTTCCTTCTTCCTGGTCATGGGACCCTGGGTCTTGCTAGGCGCCTCCTCTCTCTCTCTCTCAAGAGTCTTGGGGGTGGGGTGGGGAGAACTGTTGGTCAGCTGGGCCTAGAGCTCCGGAATCTGTGAAATCCTATGTCTTGTTTCCCGTCTCTTCTGGAAAAGGGGGCTTCCTCGAGCCAGGCTCAGCCCCGTGACAGCGACGCTATTGCACTGCCCAGGCCCCGCCCCTCTGCCTGTGCCAGGTCCATGTACCCACCCACGTACTGGTAAGGACCCTCTGAGACCTGGCCTCTCCAAGACTTATACCGCTTGGCGGGGTGAGCACAAGAGGCTGAGCCCCTGCTCTGCTCTCTCTGTCCCTTCCAGGTGCCTGGCACCCCTGGGCACCCAGGACCCTCCAGGTAGGCCCATGGAGGAGATGGAGGAGCTGCCCCCCCCAAACTACTGGCCTGTGGTCTGGACCTCAGGGCCCCAGTTCTGACATCCCCAGGTTGCCTGAGCCCACCGGGGCCAGGCCCAAGGAGATATCCCTTGGCATGGTGGGAGTACAGTGGAGAGGCATGACGGAGAAGGCCCTGCTGCGAGATTCTTGGGGACAAATTGGCTGCCTGATGAACAGAGCCTGAAGGAGGGACGATGTTCACGGCCCTGGAGGGGCCTGGTGGCAATGGGCCCCAGGAGCAGCCTCAACCAGACCCTGTCGGTGGCCTCTGTATCGAACCTGAGCTCATTAAACGCCCCTGCCTGTACTGCGTTCCGTCGTGGCGTGCCTCTTGGTGGGTGCCCTCGGCCTGCTCCACCAGATGCTCAGGACCGAGGCCTTGTTCTCCAGGACGCTGGGATCGGCACTTGGTCTTGTGCCCCTCCTCTCTCTGGCTCTCAAACAGTGGCCTGGTACTGTTCCCTAAGGAGTGGGGCAGAGGATGGGGGTCCCACAGGCTGAAGGGCCCCAGGGGTGAGAGATGGGCAGTGGGGCACCTTTCACCCCAGACCTTCCGGCTGGGAGCATAGCTGAGGGCCCGGGGCCAGCTCTTCTTGCCCCAGGGCACTGCTCAGGGCACTGGGCACCTGCTCATCCATGTAGAAAGTCATTCCTGAGCCTGGTTCTGGGCTGAGTTTGGCCCTTTTCTCAGTATAGCTCCAGGAATGGATTTTGCATCGTCCAGGCCTGTGCCCTCCAGTGTGGTAGCCACTGGCTACATGTGGCTGATTTTTAATTAAAATTAATTAAAGCTGAAAACGTACTTCCTCAGTTGCATTTGGCACATTTAAAGTTCTCAGGAGCCACAAGCAGCTGGCTAGTGGCTGCCATACCCAGCGAGGCGGATGTGAACATATCCATCATCACAGAAAGTTCTGTGGGACCTGCTACTCCAGATGGCTCCTCACAGAGCTTCTCATGGGACCATCCAGCCGACAAGATCTCGCCTCAAGCCAGGCCGGGAGCACGCTCTCCACCCATTGCTGGCACCCTGACCCCTCCCTGAGATTCCCTTAGAGACAGGCCCTGGACTCAGAAGCTGAGCAAAGGTGCCAACAGCCTTATCCTGCCCCGATCTCTGACTTGAGGGCCGTCATACTGGATAATTGGGCACCTTTGACCCCATCACCACTGAAGTGAGCTCAACCGCCTCCCGCTGCCCCTGGCAGAAGTATCTGCAGACACACGATGGAGACCTTCCACACTTTCACCTCGAGACCAAGCCCCTCCCACATCACCCCTCCCCCCCTGCAAGAAACCTTCATCAGCACCTACCAGCAGACTGGACACCATGCTGGACGCCGTGGGCCACAGACTCTTCCATGGGAAGGATCCTGCCCTTGACTGAGAATTTCCCTCCTTGGAGTGGCCACCTCGTATTGTTCGGCATCAGGGCCCTGGAATCCCCGGATACCTAGAGCCTGGGATGTTGCTCTCAGCACACAGAGCCACTGTGTTCCAAGGTCCAACTAGCTGGCCAGGTGGAAACGCGATACAGCCAAGGACAGGGGTCCATACGACACTGGTGAATGCTTGTATGACTTTGATGTTGACCTTTTTGTGTTTTCACGTGGGCAAATAAAAGCCAAGAGACCTCCCTGGTGTGCGTTTCTTGAGGCATCACTTGGGTTGGTTGGAAATGGGGAGAGTAGCTCACCTGAGCCTGCCGCAGGCCTGAGCCTCCTGAGGACACAAAGGGCAGGGGCTCCAGCCCTCCGCTCATCCACGGCCCCTGGGCTGTGCACCTCTGAGTGAATCACTTGGCTTCACTGAGCCTGAGTTTCTCCAACCAGGGAGTGAGTTCATACCTGCCTTGTAGGGTTGATGTGCCCTCTGCCCATGGGATGGGATGCTTAATGAGTGGGTGCTGCAGCTCATATCATAGGTTTTGCTGTGCTTCTGGCTGAGTCATTCTCTTTGCCAATCTGTAATTGAGTGGATGGGAACCCGGGGTGAGGACTGGAGGTCGGGAGATGGTTCCCTGGTGCTTACAGGCCTGCCTGGACAGGCTTGTGGGTGGGAGGACTGGGAATGTGCATCCCTAGAATGTTCTGCTAAGTCCTCTGGGGGTGCGGAGAGCAGAGCGGGACTGGGTGGCAGAAGCCTGGGTTCACACCCCAGCTCTGCTCTGAGCTGTGTGGCCCCAGGAGGGTCCTGAGGCCTCTCTGGGCCTTGGTTCTTCAGTAGGTTTCAGGGATCATTCTGATCCCCAGCTGCTATCTCCCGGAATTGCTTAAAGTCAAGGGCCACCCCCACCCCATCTCCCAAGGACAGCAGGGCCTCCTCCGCCAGTTCTCTGGGAGAGACAGGGTTGCAGGAGCCGCACCCTGTGGCCCATGAGCAGGCCCCCAACTCAGCCTGCAGCTCTCTCCACGGATGCAGCCCCCCTCATGCCAGCCCCCGCCCTTCCCTGTGGACGACCCCAAGACCAACTAGGTAACGCGGCCAGGCGCCGCTCCCATGCCGCACTCCTCTCTGGGCCTTCCTCCTTTCCTCCTGTACTGGGGGTGGCAGTGGCTGGATGGCAGAGCCCCCAGGGGCTCACGCACCCCTTCTGCCACAGCCTGCCTGCTGGGCCTCTTTTTCTTCCATGGGGCATCTAGCCCATTCCTTCTCCAGCTCCCATCCCAAGGCAGGCAGCATCTGTGTGGGTCCCCCGGGCCTCTTGGTTGTGGTCCCCACAGCACCTGCCAGAAGCCATTGCCAGGTCCAGGGTCAGGGGAAGAACAGCCCTTTGAAAAGATTCCCTGGTTAGGCACTGGGAAGCCTGGTTTGAGTCCTGGCCCCGCCTTCAGCTAGCCTTGTAACTCTCTCTCTGGGCCTCTGAACACCTGCCCTGCTGTATTTGGAAACCTTGAGGAGCTGGGGGCCCTCTGTACACGGAGGGGACCCAGGTTGGGAGGGCCACGGAGTACCCTTGGTTGTCCTGGGGCATGCGACCTCCCTCTGCTCCTCAGGTCCAGCTTCCTCCTTCCGGGCAGTTGTGTGGCTTTGTTTCTCTGTGCGGTGTGATCATGGGTCATTTCCAGATCTCTCGGGCTTCCTGCTTTGTGGGGAGGAGGTTGGACCAGAGGGTTTCTGAGATGCCGCTTCCCCAAGACGCCCACCTGGCCTGCTTCCCCCTGCTCTGACCCCAAGGGAGTGCCAGATCCCGGAGCACGCTGACCTCGCAGGGCTGACCAGGTCTCATCTCACACCCACAGGGTGCAGCTCGGAACCCCGAGGACGTGGACCGGGAGCGGCGAGAACACGAGCGTGAGGAGAGGATGGGGCAGCTCCGGGGGTCCGCGACCCGGGCCCTGCCCCCTGGCCCGCCCACCGGGGCCACCGCCAGTCGGCTCCGCAGTGCGGCCGAGCCTGTAGCTTCCACCCCTGCCTCCCGCATCCAGCAAGCTGGTGAGCAGACACCTTGGGCAGCGCATGGGGCCCGAGGGGGGCGCGGGGCGGCCAGGGCCCCAGATGCTGAGGGCAGCTTCCCCCCGCTTCGCCCTCCAGGCAATACTTCTCCCAGAGCGATCTCACGGGTGGACAGAGAGAGGAAGGTGAGCATGAGGCTACACAGGGGCGCACCCGCCAATGTCTCGTCCTCCGACCTCACTGGGCGGCAAGAGGTCTCCCGGATTTCAGCCTCACAGGTGAGCTGCCCTCACTCCAGCCCTTCTGTGCCTCACAGCCGAGCCAGGAGAAGTAACCGCCCCAGCAGGCGATAGAGCTGGAACCCAGCCCTCTGCCAGGGGCCCAGCCTGCGTGGGCGGCGGGGCGCTCACAGAGGAGGGGCTCGTGGTCCCTGCCATCAGTGAGCCCCTGCCGTCCCGGTCAGCACAGGATGGAGGGATGGGCGGACCCTGTCGGCTGGCCCCACTTAGGGGCCATGTTTGGGCTAGGAAAGTTGGGAAGGGGGAATCCGGGGTTGCCCAGGGAAAGGGTCCGGCAGATGTGGGCAGGAGACCTGCTCTGGGCCTCCTGCCTATGTTGGAGGAGTCTCAGCAGGACAGGGCACGGGCTGGGAGTCCAGCGGCTCCATTCATGTGTGGCCTTGAACAGCTGCTTTGCCGCTGGGGGCAGGGTTCTTATCTTACAAAACAGAGACATCCTGGGTCCTTGAGATCACGTACCCCTGCCCTTGGCTTGAGGGGCTTGGGTTGGGGGTGGGGCTCCACGGTGGGGAGAGACTTGCCAAAGTGCCGTGGCCAGCAGCTCACCCCTCCCACCTTTCTGTCTCCCTTCCCAAAGACAAGCGTGCCATTTGACCACCTCGGGAAGTGAGGAGGAGCCACCATCGGACCAGTATTTGCTTAGGTGAGCCGATGTCTGCTGCAGATGTAGCCCCATCGGGTCTGGAAACACGCATGGCCCCCTGGAGGAGCCCAGTGTGTGCTCTGAGCGGGCCTGGCCCACGCCAGCTAACTGCTGCTGGAAAACTCCCTCTTGCGTGGGGCAGTCCTCCATCCCCGCTTTGCCTTAACGATTCTGGAAGGTTGGTAGCAGGGACTGAGCCCGGGGCCCCACACCCCGACCTTCCTCAGGGCTTTAGCCTTGTCCCAGCCTCTGGGCTGTTAAACGCTTCATTCATGCAGAACACGTAAGACAGGGCCCTGGGAGTTTATCTGCTGTCAAAGAAGGCCTTGGTGGCCTCCACAAGCCCAGGAGAGGCCCTCTGGCTAGTGTGAGCCTCCAGGGAACTTGTGGCTGCCCGAGGCCTTGAGGTGAGGTGTCGCAGCTCTGCACTCGGGCCCCGCTTGGGAACCCACTTGGGGCTCCTTTGGTGGTTTGTAGGGGCATGTCAGAGCTCCCTGGGGAATATGTACATGGCTGGCAGCAGCTTACATTTCACAGGCTTGACCTCACACCAGGACATCTTGAGTACGATCTGCTTTGTGGAAATGTATTCCACAGGTAGCTCTGGGGCATAAATCGGGTTTTACCTTCGTCAGACCTCAGGCCCAGGAACCAGTCCATCTGTGGCAGGGTGGGGCAGGTGTGTGGCTGGGGGGGTGGCTGCTCACCAAAAAAGAGGGAGAGAGGTTCTGTGTCTTTTCTGTGAAAATGGAGCACCTACTGTGTGCCCCAGAGAGGGACCAGCTCAAAGCCTCGGGGGCAGGAAGACAGGAGCTGAAGGCCGCTGGCAGATGGGTTGCCAGAGGCAGATGTGCACCTGATCTGTCTTCTCTCTCCCCCTTTCTAGTGTCTTCACTGTATTTTCTTTTAAAAAAACAACAAAAAGATGGGGGAAAAAAAACCACTCGAACAAAAAGAGAAAAAAACCCAGCACAAAACCACCGATGGATTCTATTTCGATTCTTTTTTTTTTTTTCCTTTTTTTTTTTTTCTTTTTTTGCCAATGGCAAGAAGATGGGATGCCCTCGGCACAGAGGATCCTCGTCCCTTCACACTTCCCGCTGCCCACAGCCTTCAGGCTGCCAAACGCTCCCAGACATCAGGCTACACTTGGCGGACGCCACGGCCCTGCCACGGCCACCGCCTGGGAGGGGGACACTTCTGCACTGGAGCTGCAGCAGGTCCTCACGGGCCCTCAGGAGGTGGCCTGAGGAGCTGGGGGAATGGATTGGTTGGTCAGAGGCAGGTCCCACTGGGTGTCCATGAGCCTTGGGACCACGGGAGACGTGTGCAGCCCCACCCCCGAGATGACGGCCGCCGACTTTCTGTGTTGGGCTTTTGCCAGTGCCCCCCTCAGCGTTTGGGTTCCTTCTTTGCCTGTCCACAGAGACCTTGAGGAGGGGGTAGTGAGGCAGAGGGGCCAGGAGTCCTTGTGGGCGTGTGTGTATGTATCTGACCTGTATCTCCCAGGACAGCAGGTGTCCCGCCCACCTGCCAGGCCGACTTTGTGTTCTCATCCCCCTGACAAGGACATGGGGCTGGGCGGTGACCTCCATGTCCCTCAGGAAGGGCACAGAGGGTCTTTGACACCACCGACCCCTGAGACTGTCATCAGCCTGTGGTCCCCCTTTTCTGGTCTTAGGGCAGAATCTGTGGAGACTACTTCCAGAAGGCATCTGGCTCCTGGGTTATAAATTAATTCCCTGGTCCTGACACTCACCTGGGGTCAGGCCTGGGCACTGGATTTATCCATCCTGCCTAGTTAACACTCGTTTTTACTTTATTTTTGTTTGTTTTTTTCCGTGTGTGTATTTCCTAATTTATTTACCTCTGTTTCCCCTTTTTTTTCTTTTTCTTTTTTTTTAATTAAAGAGCAAAGCTTTTTATTACTTTGTAATTTAAAAAACTGAAAAAAAATACTGAAGAACTTTGGGGGGAATTTTGTACTTTTTTCCTGTGTAAATATTGGACTTTTTTGAGCTTTATTGTGGTTGTTAATTTGAAGTAATAAAGTAGAAAAGGATAAAGTGACATGGGCAGCCCTTGGTCCACACACCTCTTTGCTCTGGGGGCTTCTCTCCAGCAGACCTGGGAGCCGGGGATGGCTGAGGACACTCAGAGAGTACTTGATACCTCCCTGGGACTGTTTTAACCCTGTGCTTCAAAGACCACACACAAACCACCTGGGGAGGGCTTCCCTGGTGGCGCAGTGGTTGAGAGTCCGCCTGCCGATGCAGGGGACACGGGTTCGTGCCCCAGTCTGGGAGGATCCCACATGCCGCGGAGCGGCTGGGCCCGTGAGCCATGGCTGCTGAGCCTGCGCCTCCGGAGCCTGTGCTCCGCAATAGGAGAGGCCACAGCAGTGAGAGGCCCACATACCGAAAAACAAACAAACAAACAAAAAAACCCACCTGGGGACCTCGTTAAAAATGCAGCTTCTGACTCAGGAGGGCCGGAGTGGGGCCTGAGAGTCTGCATCCGAACAAGTTCCAGATGATGCCCACAGCCCAGGACCACACTGAATAGGAAAGTTCAAAGCGCTCTTCACGTTATCTTAGCCATTAATTCTGAGTTAGGTGTTAATCTCCCTGCCTTCAGATGAAGAAAACTGTGTGAACGTAAAATAACTTGCCCAAGACCACAGCTCTCCTGGGTCCAATGGCACCTGTGCCACAGGTGAGCCTGGGCAGTTCCTTCAGCCAACCTTTGATAAAGGAACAGCCCTCAGCCTTGGCTGCCTTTGGCCAGCTTATACAAGAATCCCAAGACAGCTTATACACTGTCTAGCAGTCCGTGTTTATCCAGCACACATTACTTTCCTGCTTCTCATTCATTAACCCAAAAGCCACTGTTGCCACGATCTCCACTCACAGGCAAGAGCTCAGCCTGGGGAGGGGGTGGAGGGCTCTGAGAGACCGCTTGTAAGTCCTGGGCATCGCTCAAAGCCCTCATAATTCAGGTCCCTTCCAGTGCTGGCATTCGAAGACCCTGTGACCCCACAGCCTGCCTCAGGCCTGGTAAAGGGTCTCCTTCTGGTCCTCCGTGTGAGGCTGAGGCAAAGGTGGGTCCTTATTCTTAACCACCAGGAGATGCCAGAGGGCCCTGCATTATAGGCAGTGAACCACAGGGAGACCTGCCTCGGAGCAGGGTGACACTATAGTTGGTGATTCCCAGCCCCTCCCATCTGACATCAAACAGTGTGATGTTACCAACTGCGGGCCCTAAGGGGAAATACAAGGAGTTAATCTTTTTAAAAAAATCTTTTAAATTTATATATCTTTTTCAGTGAAAATCTTAGATCCTATTAATACTAATGTGCTTATTTGCTGTATCCTATAATATACGTAAGTTTCAAAATTACAATTTTAATGTTACTACTAAAAGTATACCTATGAATGGGAATTCCCTGGCTGTCCAGTGGTTAGGACCCCAAGCTCTCACTGCCGAGGGCTCAGGTTCAGTCCCTGGTCAGGGAACTAAGATCCCACAAGTCTTGTGGCCAAAAACAAACAACAACAACAGAAAGTATACCTATGGAGTAAAAAGTTTTTTACAGGTTTTTTTTCCCCCTTAGAATGTATCTAAGGAAATACTGTTAGAGTATAGTGCCCAGAAGTAACTTGAAATTACTCTTTTCTCTGTGCTCCATGTGGTTATTTTATTAATTTAAATAATGAGTGGGTGGGGCTTCCCTGGTGGCACAGTGGTTAAGAACCCGCCTGCCAAGGCAGGGGACACAGGTTTGAGCCCTGATCCGGGAAGATCCCACTTGCCGTGGAGCAGCTAAGCCTGTGCACCACAACTGCTGAGCCTGCGTGCTGCAACTACTGAAGCCTACGTGCCTAGAGGCCGTGCTCCACAACAAGAGAAGACACTGCAATGAGAAGCCCGCGCACTGCAACGAAGAGTAGCCCCACTCGCCGCAACTAAAGAAAGTCTGCAGACAGCAACAAAGACCCAACACAGACAAAAATAAATAAATAAATAAATTTAATTAAAAAGAAAAAAAATAATGAGTGGGCTTCCCTGGTGGCTCAGTCGTTAAGAATCCGCCTGCCAATGCAGGGGACACGCGTTTGAGCCCTGGTCTGGGAAGATCCAGCATGCCGCGGAGCAACTAAGCCCGTGCGCCACAACTTCTGAGCCTA
Organism: Hyperoodon ampullatus; assembly: GCF_949752795.1. Classification (NCBI taxonomy): domain Eukaryota; kingdom Metazoa; phylum Chordata; class Mammalia; order Artiodactyla; family Ziphiidae; genus Hyperoodon; species Hyperoodon ampullatus. Next base: position 35,327,082 of record NC_136924.1, on the reverse strand, counting down.
CGTGCCTAGAGCCCATGCTCTGCAACGAGAGAAGCCACCGCGATGAGAAGCCCACGCACTGCAACGAAGAGTAGCCCCCGTTCGCTGCAACTAGAGAAAGCCCGGGTGCCACAACTAGAAAGACCCAATGCAGCCAATATATCTATATATATATATAGATATATAAATAATGAGTTAGTGTGTCCCTCCCCTTTTGGTTTAATTCTGTTTTTTTGGAGGTATTACATATATGAACGTCAAGCTGTATAAAAGTCAAGTAACAATTAGAATCACTCCCATCCCTGCCCCCTCCACTGTGTTCCTACCCACGATCCTCACTGGTTTCTGGTTTCTCCTTCCTGTGTTTCTTATTCAGGGAGCTAATGTATAAGAGAGGGGGTGGTGGCTGACAGCCTCTGAGGAAGTGATATTTAAGCTGAGGCCAGAGGAGTGACCAGAATGCGTCATCCATGCAAACAACTTATTTTTATCGAGTGTGCCAAACAATTGCCCAGAAATTTTGCCCAGGCTGGAGGGGGCAAACATGCCACTTGGTGAATCATTTTTATTCATGCAACAAACATTGACTCGGCTTGTGGATGCCAGGTGCTGGGCTGAGGTGGAGTGGAGTTCAGGGGTGAGGGGTGGAGAGCACAGGGTTGGAATCCAGAGGACTGGCTCCCTCTCTCTGTGATCTTTGGCACTGTCTGGGTCTCGGTTTTCTTGGTAAAGTGGAGGTGGCAATACCTACTTCAGAGGTTATAGGATTAAATAAAACCACAGATGCACGTAAGGGCTGAGGAGGCTCCTTGTGCCAGTTCCCACCCTCTGCTCATAACAATCCTATGAGGTTGGTATATTTCGATGCCTGTTTTATGGATCAGGACACTGAGGTGCAGTGTCCCATCCTCTTAACCTTCACCACAGTCAGGCACCTCTTAAGTGCTCAGTAATGGTAACTACACATTTCAAATACAAGGTGTGACTTTGGCTTCCAGGGGCCAAAGTTAGGGGAAAGACTCAGGTTAGCAAGTGGTTCATCCCAATCCAAAATTCAGTGTGAGATACCCAGTGTGAACTAGGGACAAAAGAGGGAGGAATGTGTCTGATGTCATCAGGAAGGTGTTTCAAAGATGCTTGACCTGGGACTTCCCTGGTGGCCCAGTGGATAGGACTCTGTGCTCCCAATGCAGGGGGCCCGGGTTTGATCCCTGGTCAGGGAACTAGATCCCGCATGCATGCCGCAACTAAGAGTTCGCATGCCACAACTAAGGAGCTGGTGAGCCGCAACTAAGGAGCCTGCCTGCCACAACTAAGGAGTCCGCCTGCTGCAACTAAGACCTGGCACAACCAAATAAGTAAATTTTTTTTTTTTTTTAAGATATTTGACCTGAGCCTTGAAATGTGAGTTTACTGGATGGTGGCGGCCGGGTTTGGGGAAGGTGGTGAGGTGAAGACAGTCATTACCAACCAAGGAAACAGCATGTGCAAAGGACCAGCTTGATACAGAGTTTCCAAGCTCAGAGGGGGAAGAAGATCTACAGCAGCCAAGGCTGCAAGAGGCAGAGGCCAGATCCCAGTGGCCTGATTTCCATCCGCCAGCACCTGCACTGTGGGGGACCGCTGATTAGAGAAGAGGACACCATGGATGTGAACTTGAGGAATAGGAATCTGGGAACAGTGGATAGGGAGATTGGAGGATGGAGAAAGGGGACAGGGAGAGTTGTTAGGGAGCTATGGTCACAATCCAGGCAGGAGGCATCCAGAAGGCAAGGATGACTGAACCGTTTCAGAACGCGGTGTTCTTAGCCAGCTGAGAGGGAGTAGGAGGCTCTGAGGTTACCTGCCTGGGAGCCTGGGGGCACAGTAGGACCACTGATAGAAAGCTGGAACACCGATGGGGGACGTGCATTCTCAGCTCGAAACTAAGGGGGCGCGGCCAGGGAGGGAGGAGCAGGGCTGGGGGCGGGGCAAGAAGAAGGAGGGTGTGGTCAGCGGGCTCAAAGCCACCGGGCAGAGGAAAGGGAGGCTGGCAAAAAAACAAGCTTCCTACTGATCATTTTCCCCTAGTTCTTTTTCTTTTTCTTTTCTCTTTTTTAAATTGAAGTATAATTCATGTACGAAAAGCGCACACATCTTAAGTGTACACGGATCCATAGCTTTTTACCTGTTTCTATATACCCGCGTAATCACTACCTGATGCAGATGTGGGCGATTGTCAACACCCCAGCAAGTTCGCCCATGCCCCTTCCCGTGCTATACTCCCTCTCACAGACACACAGGTGACCACTCTTCTAAAAATCAACAGGTGACCTTTCGACTGGGGTGGGTGGGAAGTGGGGGGAAGAGGCAGCTGAGGGTGAGGCGTGGAAGGAGGTGGTTTTGAGACGCCAAGAGGTCTGCTCTTGTTTGGAGGCCAAAGAACCCTTGAGGAGGGGGATTGACGACTGGATGGCAGACTGTTTGGAGGAGGAAGGTGGGGAGGAGACACCGGGAGAACTGGGTCTGGGACAAAAGGAGGGACTAGGCTTCCTCTGAACTTGGTTCATTCACTCCCCCCCCACCCCCACCCCCGGTAAAACACGAGCCATCCACGCCCCGCGGCTGCTGCCTCCTAGGTGGTGGCGTCCCCTCTCCTTTCCTACCTACCTTTTGATGCCTTCCCCCCTCCCTCCGCAAGCCAGGGCCTCCCAGGGAGGAGTGGATGGGGCAGATCCCTGCCGTCAGCTCCAGTCAGGGGCGGGGTCACTCCAGCTTAGCTTTAGCAAAGGGGAGAGCCTTCCACTCCTGTGTTCTGTCTCATTCCCTTGCCTCCCCCTCCCCCATCCACACTCTATTTCAGAAACAGATACAGGAATAGTTAACAGCCAAAATGCTGAGCCCCCATGTCACATCCTCTTTCCCAGAGCCTGCAACACAGGTTCCCGCAGGAACCCATCTAATCCTTCCAAGGAGTAAATCCATTCCAAGCTCCAACCTCAAGCTGCCCAATCACCAAACATCTACTCTCCCTCAAGCCACACTTCTCTGGGGCCTGCTTTCCTGGCTGCACGTGAGTTGGTGAGGGAGAAGGGGTCTGGTGAGCAGGATAAATGTTGCCATGGTGACACGGAGCCACCTTCCTCCTCTTCCTCTGGCCTGCTCCCTGCCATCCTTCCTTTCACCCTAGCCTTGAGGCACCAACAGCATCTCCCTGTCCTCCCAACTGTCCCATGTGAGGCCATGTCCCGTAGCCTACTGAGGTTCAGGAAGCTGCACATCTGGAGCCTGGCTTCACTGAGGCTGCGCTACCCATGCAGGAGACACTGATGGGATGGGGTACTGCCCGTTTAAGAAGGCCCCCACTGGGGACCTCTACAACAGACCTCTGCAGATAGTAACTTGGGCTCCTGCAGGCCCCTGGGAGAATAGCATCTCAGATAATTATGCCTCCCAAAGCCTTTCATCTCAACATCTTCAAAGCACCTATGGTCAAGGTGCAGCCCCTCTGAAGTCATGCCCTCCAGGTCACTGCGGCTCTGAGACTGGGACACCAGGCCTCTTGCTCCTCCTCCCCTCTCCTCCCTCTTATTAAAGGCTTTCTCAGGAAACCCTGGACCGAGCTTCCACAGCTCCTGCATGTCCCTGACCTGTGGGAGGACCTCCCTTTCCTGATGTCAGTGCTCAGGATAGATGGCTGCAACCTGGGATTTTGTAGAGAATCTGAAACAAGTTCCTAGTGATTCCAAGGAAACTGGCAGTAAATCCTTCTCTTTGGCCTGTTTTCTTTTGCTTGTTTTGGCTAGGTGAATTTGAAGTGGGACCCACCCCAACTCTGTTGGAGGTACAGGTGTGCACGTTTGTGTGTGTGTGACTGACAGGCAGAAAGAGGAAGCTCCTTCTCTCTGTGTCTCCAACTCAGGGTCTTTTCACAGCAACCTGTAAATCATCAGCAGCCACATCCCTGATTCACACACGCACATACACACGACCTAGATGGTGTCCCCAGGAATGGCCTTGTTCTGCTTGCTGATGGCCATTGATGCCCTGAAGATCACCACCCTAAGAGGAAAGGCTTTGTGAAGTCAGAAGCATTTTCTCTCACTGGCTGATTTTCCTAGTTCCCTGTGGGGGCTACTGTGGGTTCTGGGTTCATTTAACAAACATCCACGAGGGCTCCCTGTGTGCCGGGTTGCTCAGGTGTGAGCTTGGCCAAGTCATGATGCCAAGGTCTGTGCCTCAGTTTCCTCATCTGCCAAATGGCCGTCACTGCTGCTTGTTGAGATAATGAAGAGCTTAGTACGTTGCCTGCCACATAGCAACTGCTCAATGAAAAGTAGTTGTGATGTAGATGATGACCCTTTGCATCAGGTTCTGAGCAAAGATGACTAAGACCTGGTCCTTGTTTGCCCTCTGTTCATGTGAGGGTCCATTCTCATGAATTCCAGAAAATTACTATGCATTTTATTTTTTTTTTAATTTTTTAAATTTTTTGGCCACACTGCACAGCTTGTGGGACCTTAGTTCCCCAACCAGGGATTGAACCCACACCCTCACAGTGAAAGTACTGAGTCCAAACCACTGGACTGCCAGGGAATTCCCTACTATGCATTTTATTTATTATTTTTTAAAATATTTATTTATTTTTATTTTTATTAAAATTCTTTTTTATTTTTGGCTGCGTTGGATCTTCGTTGCTGTGTGGGCTTTCTCTAGTTGCAGCGAGCAGGGGACTCTTTGTTGTGGTGCATGTGCTTCTCATTGTGGTGGCTTCTCGTTGCGGAGCATGGGCTCTAAGTGTGCGGGCTTCAGTAGTTGTGGCACGCGGGCTCAGTAGTTGTGGCTCACAGGCTCTAGAGTGCAGGCTCAGTAGCTGTGGCGCACGGGCTTAGTTGCTCCGCGGCATGTGGGATCTTCCTGGACCAGGGATCGAACCCGTGTCCCCTGCATTGGCAGGTGGAGTCTTAACCACTGCACCGCCAGGGAAGTCCTTATTTATTTATTTATTTATTTGGCTGCACTGGGTCTTAGTTGCGGCTTGTGGGATCTAGTTCCCTGACCAGGGATCGAACGCAGGCCACCTGCATTGGGAGTGTGGAGTCTTAACCGCTGGACCACCAGGGAAGTCTCCCCTACTATGCATTTTAAATCATACACACACACACAGAAATAGACATACACACATATATTTCCATAGATGATACACCTAATACTTACTGTTCTGTATGATATTTTCTTTTTTCCACTTAATGACATACCCGGGGGAACCAGTGTTTTATCAGGGACCTGAGGGAGGGGCAGGAATTAACTAGGGAAAGGAAAGGGTGTGAGAAGAAATGTGTTCCAGGTGATGGGAACAGTAGCAGCAAGACCCTGACACCAGACACAAAGTGGCTGCTGGGGATAGACTCACTGATGGCAGAGTTTGAGGCAAGTTCATCAAAATCATCTTAGTTGGGCCTGTTTATGTTTTCAGTTGCAAACAGGAATTTCAGAAAAGGCCTTCTTACTGTTTATATATATTAAAAACAGCACTTCCAGGACTTCCTTGGTGGTCCAGTGGTTAAGACTCCGCAATTCCAATGCAGGGGGCGCAGGTTCGATCCCTGGTCAGAGAACTAAGGTCCCACGTGCCATGCAGTGAGGCCAAAAAACAAAACAAAAAAACCCCCAGCACTTCCTGAGTGCTTATAGCTTGCCAGGCCCTGTGCTAACAGCCTTACTTGTGTTATTTCATCTTCACATCAGCCCTGAAATGATGGTATGGTTGTTAATCCCATTTTACAGATGAAGCAACTGAGGCTCAGAGAAGCTTAGTGATTTGCCCAAAGTCTCACAAACTGTCAGTGGTGGAGTCGGATCTGAACCAGGCAGTCTGGCCACCGTACAGGCCAAAGGCTTCCAAAAAGCCACCCCATCCAGGTGGCTCTCGTAGTTCCCTCCATCTCTGCTCTGGTTGAGGTTACACTTCTGCCCTGTCCCTGATCTTCCTTTCTGGGTGACCTGGGAGAGCCACTTAAACTCCCTGAGCTGCTGAACATCTGAGGTTTTTTCCTCCCCAGCACTCTTTCTTGGTTCTTTTGGTCACGGCATCCCATTTTCCTTAAGGGGCCCACCCTCCGTCTCAGTGCTTTTGGTTCAGTAGGAACGGACTCCTCCCACTGGCTCCAGGGGCGGAGCCATTGACCTAGGCCTGGCCAATTGGAACACTGCAGTTCCTGGCTACAGTGATTGGCTCAGAGATGGGAAAGAGACTCAAGATGGGCCAATCCGAGGCAAGTATGGAACAGAACTTTCGGAATTCTTAGGAAAGACATATTCTCTGTGCCTTTGCGGGGTAAAGACCACCTGGGAATGAGGCTGACACACACACACACACGCACGCACGCACGCACGCACACACACACACACACACACACCCCAGAATGAGAGGTGTCCTAATGACGGTGTGTGAGGCCTCAAATCCAGCTCTGCCTGGCACTTCCTAATTAAGTGAGCCCTTAAATTCCCTTCCTTTGTTTAACTTAGTTTGAATTGGGTTTTAGTCCGTTGCAACCAAAAGGTTCTGATTCAGGTAAAAAGTTAGCTGGGCCTTCAGCAGCCCCATGCTATAGACTGCAGCATGATTGTCAGCTGTGTGCAAAATACCGTGTAGACATTTTCATACATATTGTTGGGGAAACGGAGCCTCAGAGAGGCAAAGTCACGTGCCTAAGATCATACTGCTAGGAAGTAAATGGAGCTGGCTCTGTGCTCTGCCCTCCATACCACACTGCCTCTCCAGGACACCTGGCCAGGGCTCCCACAGCATCCTTGGGGAAACGTGGGAGACACAGAGACTGCAGGTAAATGGATTCAGAGTGCTCTGGGCTCTGGGCCACTCATTAGCTAGCACCAGTGAAACTGGAGGGAAGGGGGACAGGGCACAACCTTTGAAAGAATGACATAGCCTGAGGACATGACATAAACTGATTAGAACCAAATTGGTTCTCTATGGCAGAGAAGTCGACTTCCACTAGACCTTGAGCCTCAGTATATGATCACATCAGCAAGCTAAATGACACACCCTCAGGCACCATGACATTTCCAAGACAGGCCATAAGGATCAAAGGTGGATGGTGGCCCAATTCCTGGAAATCCCCGCCCCTTCCTAAAATAGCTGGAATACCCCTCCCAATCATTAGCCTACGAAATTACCCACCCCTATAAAAATTGACAACCCCATACCCTGGTGCCTTTCTCACATTCTGAGATGGCCCACACCCTGTGCAGTGTGTTTCTCTCTAAATAAATCCACTTCTTACCTATCACTTTGTCTCTCACTGAATTCTTTCTGCCATGAGACATCAAGAACCTGAGCTTCATAAAGTCGAGAAACCAGGTGTGTTATCTCAGTTGGAAAACTGGGTTTTGGCCAGGTTCGAGTCCCAGCCATGTGGGTTCAAGTCCGAATCTGAGGTGCACGGTTTCACCAGCACCGCTGAGGCCCTGGCTCTTTCCTCTGCACTCCCCTGCAGATGCTAGGAGTGGATTTTGGATGCAGAGATAATCCAGCTTGATCCCCATTACCCTTGAGAGGCCCTTAGTCTGGTGGGGGAGACAGATGCATTCAGATGAATTATGATGCACAGAGAAGAAAACAGAAGGGAACAACACACCATTTCTTCTTCTTCTTTTTTTTTTTAATAAATTTATTTTTGGCTGTGTTGGGGCTTTGTTGCTGCACACGGGCTTTCTCTAGTTGCGGTAGGCCGGGGCTACTCTTCCTTGCGGTGTGGTGGCTTCTCTTGTTGCGGAGCACGCGCTCTAGGCATGCGGGCTTCAGTAGTTGTGGCACGCAGGCTCTAGAGCACAGGCTCAGTAGTTGTGGCGTACGGACTCAGTTGCTCCGCGGCATGTGGGTTCTTCCCGGGCCAGGGATTGAACCTGTGTCCCCTGCGTTGGCAGGCAGATTCTTTTTTTTTTTTTTTGCGGTATGTGGGCCTCTCACTGTTGTGGCCTCTCTCATTGCGGAGCACAGGCTCCAGACGCGCATGCAGGCTCAACGGCCATGGCTCATTGGCCCAGCCACTCCGCAGCATGTGGGATCTTCCCGGACCGGGGCACGAACCCGTGTCCCCTGCATCGGCGGGCAGACTCTCAACCACTGCGCCACCAGGGAAGCCCTGGCAGGCAGATTCTTAACCACTGTGCCACCAGGGAAGTCCCAGACCATTTCTTTAAATAACCTTTTTTCTTATTTTGAAGAGATTGCATGCTTTTGGCAAACATTTTGGAAAATACAGAGAAACAAAAATTAAATAAGGAAGAGAGAGAGAGAGAAGGTAACCAATATTCATAATTCTGCCACTTAGGAGAACCCACTA